>NC_086199.1:59529720-60154720 GCF_035770615.1 Melospiza melodia melodia | reverse complement strand
CTCCACTAAACCAGATGAATTTGCAAATAGCAGCAAAAATCATGAATGGCGATGATTTTACTTAATTCTATATACCACTAATTTAGGTATCACCTTTCTCAGACACTACTCAGGAAATGCAGAGTAATTATTGCAGCTGTGGTCTGGATTTTTCAGCCTACCAAGGAATAACTTTGCATCTCTGTCATCAAAATGATACCATGACATTAAATCCAGTGCAACTACAGCATTAGAAACATGACTGCAATTACCCAAATCCTTTATAGGTGACTTCACTGCTCATCTTTATCTGTTCATCTCCAGAAAAGAATAAACTAATGGACCTTTTGCAGGAATAAGGAGAAGAATGGCATTCAGGATCATTATTCACCTACAATAAAATCAAAGTCAATGTTTTAGTTAAATCCTTTGAAATAAATACATAACAGAACTAGTACCCCCAAATCTACACTCAGCATGGGAACAAGAAGTTTGGTCCCCCTCTTGTGGAAAAAACTGAGCAGTGTTTCCATAGCCATGGTCATGGAGTGGTCTTTTCACAGCTTTGAGTGAACAAATCAGGCTTTGGAAGGACACACACCAGTCTTGTTCCAGCTATTCAGATCCCATGCTATTGTAGCCCTCATCATGTTAAAATCACATCTATATTATATTTTACAGCCTCCTATTATAATCAAGTAATTTTTAATCTCCTAAAATTAATACACTATTAGCATGTTCAACAACAGTTCAAAAGAAGGTAGAAGTGCCATTCCCTACCTGTATGGAAAAGCTCTGCTCATCTAATTCAGCATGTCTCACAAGGGCATACGTGGATTTCCCAGAAAAGTAATAATAGAGTCCATCAAAAGTTTCAAAATTATACTGGCCCCATGTCCTGCAGATGTGATCTCTTTCAGCACCTGTGTTATACACTAACAAAAGGAGAGTCACTTGAGACACAGCGTTGGTTTTTTGATACAAGCAGGAGCTGAGATGGGGCAGCACACAAAATATGCTGTGAAATATGATGACATAAAAGAAAGGAGGGAGAAAATGCTGCAGCATGAAGGAAAGCTTTAGGCAGAGAGCAGTCATTGTAGCTGTGGGAGCACGAGTGCAAGCCCAGAAACCCAGTCAGATTTCTCTCCTTACACACCTGTCTGGCATCGTGGCCCCGTCGCGTTGAACCGACTGCAGTTGCACAGCTCCCTGTACACACACTCACCTCCATGAAAACATGCAAGTGAATCTGAATGGAAGCAAAAAAAAGCATGTAAAAATTAAAGTCTGATAGGTTTTTTTCTTAAGACCCAGTTCTCTCAAGGAATATAGCTCTGAGAATGACAGGAGTTGCTAGCTTAGCAATAGTGTCCTGGAGAACCTAACCAGGCCTATAAAAACGAAACAGTGTGAAGGGTTCAACCCAAGTTACACAGTCAGATTAATGAATCTATTGCACCTTTAGAGAAGCCAAATTAAAATGTCTGTGGCATCTGTTAGTCTGACATGTTTTCAGTCCTCTGAGCAATGACTAGAGGGAGTGAACAAGTACCACACCACAAAGAAGCCCAGAGCCCACATCCACACACAAGTGACACACTGTGGGTAAGCTCTGCCAGGAGGAGAGCAAGCTACCTTACAAATACATATGTTGTGATCCCAGCTGTGTATCTGCACCCGCCTGCCCTCCTTCCATCTCACAGCTTCCATGAAACCAACCACAAGCACTTACCACAAAGACACAGATCCCTGACTTGCAATGACAGATTTGGGTTTGGGGGAGGGAGGTGTTGTTTTGGTTTGGGTTTTTTTTAATTCCAATTTTCCCTGTGAAGATCCCTATCAAAATAGGACAAAAGTTTTCACAGTCTAAAGAAAAACATGCACAAGCAGAAACAAAGTTTCCTGTTATTAAATTTAAACTTCATTATTAAATCTTCTAAAAAATTGTGATCCATTTACTTATTTTGCTGCTATTTGCTCCTATAAAGTCTGTTTAGGAAAGGATTTTAATAAGTTGCTATTATACAATCATAAAAGGTTTTTTAGAATACAAACTGAGATTACTTTTGTTGCAGAAAGCGGGTTAAGTTGCTCAGAAGAAACTGTTTCCCGAAGATACAAACTGAATGTTTGGCCTTCTTTTCTTTATCTTTACAAATACAGCATTCTTGAAAAATAATCCTACCATGGTTTGGGTTGGAAGGAATCTTTAAGATCATCTTGTTCCAACCCCATTGGACCAGGTCTCTCAAAGCCCCATCTCACCTGGCCTTGAACACTTCCAAGGGTGGGGCATCCACAACTCTGAGCAACCTATTCCTGTGTCTCACCACCCTTGTAGTAAATAATTTCTTATTAATATCTTTAGATAATATATTATCTAAATTTACTCCCTTTCAACTTCAAGCCATTACCATTTCCATTTGCAATCACATTATAAACACAAAGTAATTATCTGAAGATTTTCAAAATATCCAAACAATTAATTTTGAGTCCCTTGCTTTCAACAAGCAGCCTTGCACCCACCAATTAAAAAAACAAAAAGGAAAAAAAGGAGGAAAAAAAAAGGCCATGCTCAAAAGAACCAGGCAGGTAGACAAAGTAAAAGGCAGTGCTTCTTTACCTGCTAGCCCAACTATCCTGCTCCTTTCCTTGCCTGGCAGTGCCAGGTCAATAAAATAATGCAAGCACCGTGCAGAAAGGTCCCAGCTCACCCTGCCTGAGCCATCTCATTTACATGCTCACAGTGACCAATCTTGTCAATAATGCAAAAGCCTGTTCCTCTTGTCAAGAGAGGCAGACATTGATCTCTTTCATCTTGAGTGTCGTGAGACCTGTGTAACCAGAGCTCTGGTCTCTGTTCTTTGCTTCTCTAGGATTGTGCCCTGTTGCCTGTCTGGTTACAATAATGTGCAATTAGGCTGCAAGTCATGTTCCTCTGAGCTGTAGAGGAAGTTAGCCCCCTTTTGATGTTTCAGGTTGAATGATTCCTCTCTAAGCATGGCTCAGGTGACCTGCTCCAAGACATGTTTGTTCAGATTGTGCAAACAGTCAGCTGACCCAGGGACCCTTGCTGTCACTGTGAAGGATCCCCGGCTCTCTTTTTGAGAGAAAGGGTGTTAGTCAAACCTGAATAAATAAAAAAATCAAATGACTCAATCACAAGCATTTTCTTCTACATGAAGATCTCTTTTGTCTGTGTGCATGTGATTCTAAGAAAATATGATGATCTCAGGTACTAGATTTGTTTACATCCCTTTTAAAATCACTATTAAGTGTCTTTCCTTACACTGCATAGAACATCTGTGTGTGCAAACATGAGTTATCATTAAGCAGGTAATGAGGAAAGCAGCATTGTTTCAGACCATATTTAGTGCTCCTACTGCTGTAAATGTGGCCCCCTTTAATCATCCCATTCTGATCCATTAACACAGAAATACTTCCCAAAGTATTCAGAATAAATACCCTGTAACAAGAGGTTCATTCTAACCTTTGTCATTAAAGGAATATGAGCTCTCCAAATAAGCCAACCCATACGACCATTTCAAAAGTTTATCTCTCCCCTAGAAATGAGAGAAACATTTTCATACTTGCAGAAAGGGAAAAGACATCAAGACTAACTGAAAGTTAAAATTAGGAAAACTTACAGAAGAATATTTTGTCCTCCATTAACCTGAAAGCAACACCTATTAAAAACTTCTCAGCTCCTCTTTCCCCTTTGACATCATGCCAGTTGAGTGCCCTGGGATGGAATCTGAAACTGAAAACTGGTGAGAATTTTCTAGCAGAAAACAGTAGGCCTAAGTGGCATGATTTTACTCACATAAGTAATAATGGGTCATAATGCCACTAGAACCTGAAGATCACCCTGATAATTCCATCATTGCTGTGATGAAGCAACCAGCATCAAATTCTTTCTTTATCAAATAAGATGAAGGCTTGGGATCATCTTGTAACACAGGTCTGAATTCTTCTCTGCTGCTCTCAGCTTAAAGACTCCAACCCCCTGTAATTCCTGACTAGGCTGCAGCCCCAGGAGCAGGGTTATTTTAGTCCCTTGAGCACATGGGCTCCTTTTCAGTTCACCCCTCTTTTAAACCCTTCTGTGAGCAGTAGCAGAACCTTGAGCCTGTTATTTATCAGAGCCTTTGAAACAGTGTGACTGCAATCCAGCCCACACCACTGCAAGGGGTTCTGCAGGGCAGTGTCCAAGCTCCTCACAGAGACATTCCTCAGCAGCATCATGATAGCTGCTCAAAGGCCTCCTGCATCCTCACCAAAATTCACATTTATCTTGAAATATTATTATTGATGCAATGTATTTTGTGGTTTTGGATCTCTGATATGGTGCACACTTAACTTTATCTGCTTTCTTACATTACTTCTTCTCCAATGAATACTTAAAATCTCTTGAATTTATTTCAGTTCCAGTTGAACTCTATATCCTGACTTGTTCATCCATGTCCGGTCTTCTGATCCAACATGCTCATTAGGAATAAAATAAGTAATTTATATAGTGTGGAGCCCTTAAGCATGAAGTGAGATAGCTACTAAAGAAATGCTCTCCTGTTGGAGCACAAGGATGTAACTGCAAAGAAATCTTCTCTATGTATTCCACAAAAAAGATAAGATATTGAATCAAAGAGACATCTAAAATAAAATTTTCTCACTTTCATTCAAGAAAACATCAATTTTGAAATACTTGATTTTTGCTTTAACTATCACATGAACACAAATGTTTGAGCTCAGGTCTGACCTCAAAGTAATACACCATTGTCACCAGTACACTACAAATTCTTGAAGATTTGTGCCTGATTTGTACCATCCTATGAGTATTTTCTGTAAAACATTAAGTACTTCTTTGTGCTACTATTTTTTCTACTATTTATAACACAGCATGAAAAAAAAAAGCTCAATGCAAAATAGTAGACACAGGTTTCCTTCCAGGGTATTCATTAGTAGATTTGCTTGGACAGAAAATGAATATGAAAGATTAATGTAGAAATCTGAAGTAATAAAGTTTTGCTGAAGCAAGACAGATAAAAGATCCAGCCCATGCCTTCAGTTCTTATGATTCTGCCTAGATATCAACTTGGACCCAAGCAGCTTTAGAAATTTGAGGTAATTTACAGAAATAGACAGGAATTCAATTTTGCAGAATTCTTTGAGAATTACACATTTTTAAAGTAGCTATGAAAGATTTGAAGAGTAGTTCAGTTGAGAAGTCTGAAAGTAATCACAGAACTAAAATAACAAATTACTTTAAAATTAACAAGTTTTATTCTTGAATGGAAAGGTGAAAAAGAAAAGTACATCAGGATAAGAATTTGGAAGAAACCTAATTTAGATCTAGAGCCACACATAAAAGAGTAGAATATGTACTTAGAACATATTTGAATTTTTGCAGTCAACTTGCTTGAAATTCTGTATTTTGTAACTCTACATAATTTCCACTGAACATTTCTCTAGGTGCAAGTTTTCAGGTGCTCCTTTAGCTATGGGAGAACTAATACAACAAATATTTCCTGCAATCTTCTTTACCCTTGAACTTCACAGTCTTTGAGAGCATCTGCCAGCAGTGGCACAGGTTTTTCCCTGGCACACAGGCTTCAGCAGGATGCAATTTTACAGGAGGTAAGATTTTCCTCACTGCAATTCTGAGGTGAATGAGATTTTAATCCTTCAATTTTAAGAGCCTTGCAGTTTGCTGCATATTTTCTGTTCTGGTACACCTCCTGAAATCAGTTCTCAAGCACACATTGTAAGGAATAAACATCTTCTGTGACTGCCATGAATTATGCTTGCTACAGCATTTCTAAACAGGAAAATCTGTAGTGCTTAGAATGTTCGAAATTCTCAGCAGTAGCCTGAATATTACCAGAAATAATTTGGGTTCCCTGTTCCAGGTTCTTAATATCCTTTACCTCAGGAGTTTCCTGTTCTAGGGCTTTTTTACAAAAAAAAAGTTTTTTAAATTTTACATGAATAAGATTTGTGTGGAAGGAAGTCAAAAGTTGAACAGCTACATAAACTACACAATAACTTCAATTATTCTGATACACATTTAAGCCCTATGTTCCCTGGCTACAAGAAACTAACACAGAACTTTTCTCTTGGCATTTGCTTGTGCTAACGCAAATTTTTTGTTTCATTGACAGATAAGACACAACATCACTTTCAGAAATGGTTTCAATTGACTAACATAACGCAAAGGCAAAGAGATCTCTTGGCAAAACTTATTCCACATAAAACACATTGGTTTATCTTTTTATAGAGTCACAGAATGCAAGAAAAACTGGTATTGCAGGAAGAAATGACTGCAATATAATTTCATTATAATTGCAGTTCTACAAGTATTTAAAAGAATAGCTTTCTTAGAGACATTGCTAAAGTAGAGAACGCAGCTGACAGACTACCTTGCAGTTTTGGTTTGGGAATTTTGTTATTGATTTGGTTTTCTATTTGTTCAGGTTTGTAAACAAAGAAGGTTTATTATTTCATATATCCCGAGATGTTTGTAAATCCCACTCCATGGGCAGAGTTATCACAGCTTGCCTCTCTCTTTAAATTGGAGAGACCAAAAGGAAAACTATTTTTCTAAGTATTAGGAGCACTGTACAAAACACATCAGGTTATTCTTTTGTTTTGTAATACATCTTTCACACACAGACAATAGACTCCAACTGCCACACACTTTACTGTGATTTAAAAAGCAAACTTCCAAGCCTATGCATTCCATTGTTTTAAAAAGAGTTTAATAATGCTGATTTTATTTGCCTTCAAGAATTGGGAATTATTGATAACTTTTAAGGTGTGTGTTCAACAACATTGCCTTTCCAAAACAAATACATCAGAAATGGAAAACCCACACTGAATAGTTTTGCCTCACAAAAAGACAAATTAGAACGAAACAAAAAACTTTCTACTGTTACATCTACAGAGGACAACAGAACCTAATTCTTGCCATCATAACTGCATCCTCCTCTAGAAGCTTACCAATGTGATGAGTTAGCATGAGACAACTGTAAATATTTTACTCTCCCTAGCTCCACATTTGTTCTTCCATTTCTTAAATATTAGGGCTATTTAAGAAGCAATAAACTTGCACATAAACACTTGACAAAAGCTCTTTAATAGAAGTCTTGCAAAGGGTTTATGTGCATAGCTTTTATTGTACACTTCCACAGTAAAACATTTTAGAAGCTTTTTTCCAGATCTGAAGTAAAAAATGAAATCTACTAATTTTAATTAAAGAAATTTTCACTAGACAAAGACTAAACCCAGGGAAACAATTCTTATGACAACTAATTTCTCAGCATGATCAGCTTACCTTCTCTGTCAGCTGCTTTACTTAGTATTTAAAAAGCAAAACAACTTCTTGGTCAGTAAGATGGTACAAGCCTCAAAAACAGAGGAAGCTTTATCAATATAGAGTGCTAGGTCTCTAAAGCAATTTTATAATACAATTTTTTTTTCATATACTGGAGAGATATCCATAGGTAGTAATTTTTATTTGTGCAATATTAAGCAAATTTTATTTGTGCTTCCTTAAACTCTTGCATCATTCCTCCATGTTCAGCTACACACTTCCCAAAAGCTTCTGAAAATACTGCATACTGAAGACATGAAAAGGTTTTGGAGATGATACAACCCTAGTCACAAATTATGAGTTCATTCCACATTGCCTTTTGGGCTGTAAAGCTATAGGATGCAAATTGACACTATTCACTATAATGTAGTGATCCTTGCAATCACATCCCATGCAATCAGGCTGACTGCAGAAAAACTAGAAGATTTGCAAAACTAACTAAAAATTACTCTGAGTTATTTTGCCTCATTCTTCACCTTTGTACAAGGCCAGCATGACACAGACCTTTCTCAAAATTAACACAGAAAACCTTTACCCTTCAGCAAAGGTATTTTAAGCCTATCCACTTAATTTCTGAAAGCGAGATTAATCAAAAAAAGATGCACATTCCTCAAGCAAATGCCCACTACTGCAAGATGGTGGCCAAAAGGACCTCATCCTGCTAACCCATAGATGGTACACACAAACAGCATCTGCAGGTTACCTCAGCAGAAACAAACAAACAGTCTCCAAGCACAAAAAGGTACAGGACAGGCAAGTTACTGGTGTCTAAATATCAATCCACATTTTTAAATATACTACTATAAAGATTCTTTTCTGAAAACTCTTTATTATAAAACCTGTGGTTAGGAATAGTCTCCCAAATTATCAAATCAGAACCAGGTGTAAACTTTAAGCTAGGTGAAATTCCATGACAAATTTCCATGCTCCTGTGTACCCTTGAAACCAAACAAGGTAAAGCCTCATTATCATCAAGGCCTGTATTAGCTGTTTTAGGATTTTTTTTTCTTCCTAGGAATGATTAAACAAAGCATAAAATAAGGGGAAAGAGAAGCCACTTTATGTACAAACATAAATAACTTACTGGGTGGTCCACATTTCATACTGTGAATTCTCCTGTTCCAGGACAAGGACATTGCTGTAGGTGAAGTGTTATAAACTGCCATTCCAGACTCCTTTCAGAAAGAACAAAGAAATCAGCAGCTATAAACAAAGCACCTAGAAGTCTCTTCAGTCTGTCAGTAAATTCAGCATTTTTAGTAATATCATTGCTTTGTATTTGCTTTCTATAAAGTTCTCAAAAAACCACCATTGTAAAGTAAAAAGTACACTATACTCAAAACTCCTCTGCCTTCCTCCTAAACTGTACTCCTTACCGAAGATTTCTGCTCATTAGGCTAGCCCAGAAAGAAACAAAAAGTTTATTTCTATATCCTGAAATATATATTCAGGATATATAAATATCTTGAATTTATATATCCTGAATTCTTGGTGGGAGAATTCAATAACCTGAATTCTTGGTGGGAGAACCTAAATCCAGGAGCATTCACTATTATTGGCGGTTGATTTGGTTACTTGTTTGCAGTTTTGCGACATTTTTTCTTGCTGATCTTTTCCCAGAAGCAGCAGGGAGAAAGCAGAGAGAAAGGTGACTCCCTCTGAGGAGCCAGGGACAAGGACTACAAAGCAATCCTGCCTTTTCCCACCCTCGAACAAGGGAGCGGGAACCACACACCCTAATTACATTTCAGCAACGTGCCATGAGTGACACAGCCGAGTCGCCCAGACAAACCACATCCAAAAGCCTGAGTGCTGAGCTGCAGTGACCCGATACTGCCAGCTCGTTTACCTCTACCGAGAGGCAGAAAGGCTCCCACAAAGCAATTGTTGACCTCAGACCCCAGCTTTTCCTCGAGCAAGGACACTCTGTACAGCACATAACCTCTTGAACAAGCTGAAGCTCTAGATACAATCACAGAGCTTTTCTCACTGTTCTAACACTAAACTTTCATTCAGGATTGAGAGTCCTCCTGGCTGGGATAAAATACACACTCGAAGGCAAATCCTGAAGAATTACCAAGTGTGAAACAGCCACCCAAAATACAGATGGCATCACAGCAAGGTATATTATTGAGGAAGACATTATCCTGACGACAACCAGAACCCGCAACTCTCTGTCCCGCACCGCCAGCCCCCTCAGAGCGATCTCCCCGGGAGCGGCGCTGAGACCCCGGCACCACCTGAGCTTATCAGCCCCACGAGCCCTGGATGCAGTGTGGTGGATGCTCTCTTTTCGGGGCCTGCCTGGTGGGAAGCTGCCCATCCCAGCGGCCCGGTGTCCCCTGTGAGGTGCCGTGGCGCCCGGTACCGCAGTGCCCGCCCGCCGCTCCTCAGCGCGGCCGCATCCTCACCTGCACCGCCGCGGCCGGACCGCCCCCGCTCCGGGCTCCCGCGGCGCTGCCTCGGCTGAGGGGAAGAAAAGAGCAGGTTTGGCTCGGTCCGGGCAGCGCAGCGCCCACCCAGCCCGGAGAGCCCCCGCCGTGCCCCGGCCGGCTCTTACCTGGGGAGCGGCAGGTCCCCATCGGCCGGGAGCTGCGCCCGGGCAGCCCACGGAGACAGGGCTGGAAGGCAAGGGCGGCAGGTTAGCGACAGCCGGACTGCCCTGTCCACCCTCCCAGAACCATGCCATGCTATGCTATGCTATGCTACCCCATGCCATGCCGTACCATGCCATGCCCCGGCCGGCGGGACGCTCACCTGAGGACAGCCAGGCGCCCAGCAGCGCTCCGAGAAGGAGCCGGGTCTCCATGCGGGCAGCAGCGGCTTCCCGCGAAGCTCCAGCCGCTACCTGCGCCCTGAGCTCATCCCGCCCGAGCGGGCGGGGCGGCCGGGGGGTTTATCCGCCCTCGGCCCGGCCCTGCCCCGGCACCCGCCCCGGACACCGCCCCCGGCCCCGCCATCGCCGCTCCCGCCCGGGCCGTGCCCGGCGCTCGCCTCGCCTCCTCCGCGCATTCGCTTCCATTTGTCCGCTCTCTGTGCTTTTGGGAGCTCCGTGTGCCGCTGTCCCCACAGCAGCAGCCGGGAGCGCCGCTCTGAGCGCCCACTCCGGGGCCGGCGGAGCCGGGCTGCTCCCGCAGCTCCTGCGGGTGGATGGGCACGGACCGAGCGCTCAGCTCCTGCGGGTGGATGGGCACGGACCGAGCGCTCAGCTCCTGCCCGGAGCGGCAAATCTTGTCCGTGCTCAGCACGGAGCAGCGGCCCCGGTGAAAGAGGTGTCAGTGCTTGAGCAGCGACAGGCATAAGTGAGACACACACTGAATGCAGCATGCAGCTAACGTAGGGATGGTTTCCATAGCTTCTGATAACTTTTTTATTTACTATAAATTCACACTCTGGAACTCTCTTTGGAGCCCTTTCCATGTTTATTCCTCCTCTTTTTTCTTTCCTTATTTCACCCTTTATGATTAAATTTGCTTCCTTCCATTATGTTTTTTCCCTTTCCTCTCCTCCTATCACTGTTACCTTTCCTGTTATTTTTCCTTTCCCATCTGCTGCTGTCTCTCTCCCCATCATTCTTCAGGTTTGCATATCCTATGACAGAAGCTTTAGAAGCTGCCCATACCAGGTGAGAAACTGTCTCAGATAAAAAGGGGCCTTTTCTGACTGCTTTGGGAAGTCTGTTAACAGTAAGTCATTAAAAAGATCTCTTTTCTGCCTTTGTAATTTGTCCCTGTGGATTGTGTTTCATTTCTAATGAAATGATGGAAAACTAGTGATGTTTTCACTGAGAATTCTGTTCCCTCCTGTAAGTGTTGGAGGGAGAATGTGCTTGAGAGAAAAAAACGTGAGGAATAAAAGATATCCCTTAACTTTGACACAGCCTTTTCCAAATAACCCCAAATTTTTAGAACCATGTGCTAGCCTCAGCCTATATCTGCTCTGAGGGCAGCAAGTGCTTGGCTTTGGTGCAATTTCACTGATCCAAGTTACATTAATGGAAGTAGAGAAAGCAGATAAAAGCAACGGGGATCAGGTTACACAACACACACTTTAATGTATTTCTTTGCCTACTAAATGAGCTGCTCACTTTGTTCATTTTCTCTCTGTGCCACAAGTAGCAAACAAGAATTGAAGCTAGTTTAGAACCAATTTAGATGCAATTTGGTTTCTTCCTAGGAAAGATTTCATTATCTAAAAATACTAAACAGTCATAATTGTACCATCTTTTAATACATGGTGCATTTGAAGCAGTGAAAACTTCAGAACCATCTCATAAATTTATTGATTATCCAACTTCCAGATTTGGAGCACGAGTTAGCTTTGTGGATTTGTTTTCTTTGTATTTACACACAGTAGAGCACAAGAATTCACGTAGCAGCAGAATAACAGCCCACCAAGTTTCTCATCCTTCCTGCACTGTGTCCTTTACATGATGATTTGGAGCAATTTTCACATCATCAAGTGAAGTCAATTTCACAATTCTTTACTACATGGAGGAGTTTCTGACTCCTGGGAAGTTTATCTGTATAATAAAAAACCAGTTAATTTCTTTCAAATGCACATAGCTTTGAGCTTGGATAAGATCTATTCCTGTAAAGCCTTCTAGAAATGATCAATAGATATCAATGATTGTTCTAGACTATAAGTAAATTTAAAGGCTCGACATGTATGGGTTCAAATGTGTGCTTTAAATTTTTTGTTTCCTTCTTTCTCTTTTCAAAGACAAGATAGTTTTGCTTTGCATGTGCATGGCAGAAATTCTGTATCTCTGTGTTTAATTCTATATCTGTGTAGAGAAACTAGCTTTTTGGTATTGTGTGGTACTGGAACTTAGGTAAAAGTGATTTATGTAGTAATAGTTGCGATTTTAAGAGCAAATCGTTTTCTGAAAACAACTGTATTTATTTGTATACAGGCTTAATATGCACTCCTCTCATATTCCTGACACCTGATGTGAGAAATGGGTAGTGTACATACAGCTGAAATGTTCCAACACAGCAAAACCATCTGAGATGGCTAAAGGCAATTTCTAATGAGCCAATAAAGCTTACAAAAGTTATCTCACAGAAATAACAAAATAGAACACAGGGGGGTTTATGGCAGTATGGATTTTTTTTTAATCACGCTTTTAAATGCATTCATACAAGTTTCCACTCGATTGGAAGGAGGAAAGTTACCTGTCCTTAGGTAAACCCTGCTCTCTCTGGAGTTATGTGGTTAAAGGTGATTTTGCATGGAGACCAAGAGACTTGGGTGAGCAGGTGTTCTCCACTCACTACCCTCCTGATTGAGGAAATGCATGATCTTGAACCACAGTAGGGAAAGTGGGAGAAGAACCAGCTCAAGACAAAATAGTATGGAAGAGAGTAGTCCAAAATAGGTTCCTCTTCAGGTGCACCGAGCTTGATTCTTCTGCAGTTACAGCAGCCACGTCAGAGGCTGTATTTGTAAGCAACAACATTGTGGGAAAAGGCTGGGGGAAGTCTGATCTAGACAATGATCCATTAGCTTCACTCTGCTTACCTAAAAACAAAGAAGTTGAGATTATTTGCCGTACAACAATTTATTGAAGCAATTTTTTTCTGCTTGTTTGGGCCTATATTGTTTTTTATTTGATTGTTTTGCTTTTAACCCGGGTGTTTGTGCTTTTATATGCTTTAAAGTTCACATCTTCAAGCTTTCCTTAACTATTATTGTTACTGACACGCATGCAGACCTACAAATACAGGAGAGAAATTGGTATGGGAGCCGAGTGCCGTTTGAGAAGAACCAGTCGTACAGATCAGCCCGGGTAGCACACCGCGGGGCAGGGGCCATGTATGGATGCATGTTGATTTTGGTTTTACTTTCTGGGCCGTTCCGGTGGCGGTGCCCGGCCGCTCGTGCCCCGCGATCGCGGGGATGCCGGAGGCGGCGGCGGCGGGCGCGCCTCTCACGCCCCGGGGCGCGGCCTCGCCCGCGCAGCCGCCCCGCGCAGCGCCCTCAGCGCTCCCGCAGCCGCGCCATGGAGCGCCGCGTCGCCCGCGAGTTCCGGCACAAGGTGAGGCGGCGGGGCCGGCCGGGGCACGGAGGCTGCGGGCGGCACGGCCCCCCCGGCCGGGCACGGCTGTGCCCCGGTGAGCCGCGGAGCAGGGAGGGAGGGAGGGAGAAGCTCGGGGACTTCGCACTGCCCTGCCACCGGCGCGAGTAGCAGCCTCCGGGGACGGGATGGGTTAAAGACCTTAGAAAGAGAGAGAGAGAAGAGGAACCTTCCCCAATATACGAGCTTTTCCACGGCTTGGAGCAGTTTGTTTTGTGTTTAGTGCTCCGTTGGAGCCGGTGCCGGGTCCAGGCGCTGGCGGTGCCCGCTCAGCAGTGGTGAGTGCCTGCGCGCACCCGGCGGGGCTCGGCCCGCTCCGGTTCCACCTTAACATTCCCCGGCGCGGTTGTGCGCTCATGGGCAAACGCGCTTGGTACGCGGAGCCGCTCGGGCTGCCTGGCATTTTGTCGTTTTGTCATTTATCCGGTTAAATAGGTGCTCGGCAGAGCGCAAAATTGTATGAGCGAAGAACGCTCAGAAAGCTCTAATTAAGGAAAGGAGGAGGAAAATAGTTTGCATGTGTAAAAGATGTTTTTGCCAAGCCGCTTAGGACTCTCTCAGATGAAGGTTTTCTGTAGTGCTTTGTGGGGATCGTTTTGTTTAGTGAAGAAAGTTGTGGTTGGTTTGGGGTTTTTTTGGTTTTGTTTTGTTTTATCAGCTAGGACACGCAGTTTCCACAAAGTAATGTAAGGTTTTATAGAAGTGTCTGCCACCTGGTAATAAACACATTAACCAAAGGATTGTTAGGATGAATTAGAGGAAGTGCAAAAAATCCTTCTATATGTCAAATTGGAGTCCAAGAACATTAAGGACCTGAATCATCATGATGACTGTAGACATCGAGCACATTGTTTCTGCCTTGCTCCCTATTACTGTATAACTCAGCAGTGGGTTGTGCAACCTTTCTGTAAAGACTCTTGTTTCTAGGAGGGTGGTTACTGTCGTGAACTTTAAACCTTCTCCCTTTCATTGCTGCTATAATTCATAAATCATTCAAGCCCCACCCCTGACAACGTGAGATGTATTGTCAGTGTTGCTGCAAACAGCTGGGATGCAGGTATCAGTGACAGCTTTATCAGAGCTAGAAGACATTGAAATAGGTATTTTCTTTTTTTTTATTTTGCATCATCCTGCTTCTAGTGACCTCTGCAGCACCCAGTCTTCGATGCTTACTTTTTCTGTGACATACCAGTGAAGATGCTCACTACAAGATCTAAATTTCCTCAGTTAATGGCAGTTATCTTACTTAACATTTTTTTCTTAGTTTCTTTTTTCTTAGCAAATATAATCAGTTTCCCTGTCAACCAAGCAGCAATGTAAAATATGCTATATATCCAAACCAATTTTTCCCTTTCCTTCAATAGTTTTCCAAAATCTGGCTAGCTTAAACAGGACTTCATACTCTTCTTTGAAATCTGGCAGATTGGAATAGTGCTAACATATTACACTATTGCCATCTGAACTTTTTCCACACCAAAAAAGTGCTTTTTCCTCCCCACAGCTTCTATTCCACTGAATAAACTTAGGTAGACTTCTTGACAGACTTCATTTTTTATGTATGTAGGTGCAGATTGTGTGATGACTTTTTATTCATTTCTGTAGGGGGATAGAATATAAGAACATAAAGATAGTGTAGAAAGTAATCTTACCCCTAAGGAGTTGCAGCTGGGCCAATTAGCAAAGATTAGGAGCAGGCCTGACTTTCACAGGCCACAGCTGTAAGCAATGAGAAGAAGATGCTCTAAAAGAGTGGGGTGAGTGAGAGAACTGGGGTCAGTGGCTGCTTTGTGAAGGTGAAAGAGTCAGTGCTCTGGGAAACTGCCCATGAGAAACACCAAGAAGGTATGAAACTTTTGCCGTAAGGAGACAACAGTATGGAACCCCTACAATAAGATGACAACAAATTTCTATGAAAAACAGAGCAGTGTATGTAGTGAGAAATGGAGCATAATCAACTCTGTATTCTAGGATTATCAATGATACAACTAATATGACGACTCTTTAAATAATCACTGAGGGTGGAAGAGACATCTGAAGGTTGTCTGCCCCGACCCCGTGCTCAGGGCCCTCAAGAGCCAATTGTCCAGGGCTGTGCCCAGATGGTTTTTCTAAAATATCCTTGGTTTAAAAGGTGTGAAATCTCCTATCCCATGACTCTCCAGTAATTTTCTTGAGAAACAGATCCTAAAATACTTCTGTGATCCAAGTTAAACCATGTCACTGCTAATTTATTTTTTTATATAGTGGAGGGATGATATTTTAGAATTTATGAAATTAGAGTCAGTTTTTAGAAGCTGCAGATAAGTCCAGGTAAAGCATATGTTTTCAGTAAGATTTAACCCCAAGGAGTTAAAGAATTAGAAAAATGGCATGAGGTGCAGGTGGCTATGATGCAGTGATAATTGATGGAAGGGAAGGCAGCAAGAGGAGAATGACATATTAGTAGGAGTGGCCCAGGATGATTAACCCAGCTGTAGCATTCTGAATATATTAGAAATCACCTGGGTCTTGGGTTTGGTCAGATGAGAAGGAAGTTGCTGATGTAGGATGAGAAGTGCAGGAGTCAACCAGAAAGACTGAACATTTTGTCAGAAGAAATAGCAGAATTTAGACATGGCCCTCTGTTTTCTGAGGGGAAATCTGGATGTATCCAACCGCAAGCATATTAGGAGAAAAATTGAATGTTGTTAATCTTTTCTTTCTCTGTCAGGAAAAAGAGATGATGATGGTTTTTCCCTTTGATGAGTAGGATTAATAAACATTTAATGTTCTTTGTGAGGCACTGCTCATACAGTATCTTAGTTGGCATTGGGGATTGAGCTCTGTACTTTACCTGTTAGGGAAGTGAAAAATGGATGCTGGAATTAGTTTTACCTTGAGTTTTACTTTTACAATTAGCCTTGCCTCGAGTCTGTGCACAGTATTGCTCAAGTTTTGATTGCAAACATTTTATTTCCTTTTAAGACAGATTTTATGTGATGTGTGTCAAAATTCACTGTGAATAAATGGTATTCACTGGTATAACTGTAAAGCAATCTTGACCTGCATGTAGCTTTCTGGCCTTTAGGTGTTTTGAAAGTGTCTTTTTCCAGAGGAGACAAGTAACAGAAAACCACCTGAATACGAAGTCTTGCTGGCTTTAGAGAGCCAGGAGGTACAAGTAATAGAAAACCACTGGTATGTGAAGACTTGCTGGCTTTAGAGAGCCAAGTGGGACAAAAGGAATATGAAGCATGTATTTAGTTCAGAACATAATACAAACCATTGCAAACCTGGAAAGAAAGGGCCTTTCTTTAAGTATGCAAATTGCTTTTCAGTCTTCACGTCACAGTAATATTACCCTTTAGGTCAGATGTAAATTGCTTTCCTAAACATCAGGCTTGTCCAGATGTAAAACTGATGTGATGTGACCTTTCACTACAAGTAGGATTAGTGGAGGTCTCACTATCACTGAATATAAATTGAATTCCTCATGTAAGAATTCAGGTTTGGTTTTCTTTTGCTTTAATTTACTGTAATTATCCAACAGCGGGCATAGTAATATGACACTGGTTTAAGTAAAGGTGCTATTAGTGGGGGAGGAAAGAAAAACTAGCAAGTTCTATCAGTTAAGAGCTGGAGCAGAGATGAACAGAGGTGTAGCAGTTTGCATAATGCTATAAGTGAGCTCCTGAAATCGGTGGTTTGGACGACAGCACAGAGATTGTATCTCAGCGCGCTGGTTTTATCTGTGACAGCATGTGCTACATTAATGAGTGGCCAAAAAGGTTTCTGAAGACATTTATTCAGCAGTTCAGTGATTATCAGGTAAGACAAATATGATATTACTGTAGTAATACTACTGTTGAGGGGAAATCTAGCATACAGAGTATATCAGGATTTACCACCTTGTCTAATTGTTGTCATACTAATTTAAGAAAGTCTCATTGTAAGTGTGACACTGTGAGGTAATGCTCTGTTGCAAAAACATATTTATCTTTAAAAAATTCTTTTTCCTTAATGAAACTTTTGCTCTGTGGCTTAAGAATCTGTGGAAGTCTCTCATGTTCAGCATTTGGGCTATTAAGTCAGAGATTAATGATAGTGTCCTTGGGTTTTCAGGTCAATCTATTAATTGACAATGAAGCGGAGAAGGATTACCTTTATGATGTGCTGCGGATGTACCACCAGTAAGATCTAGCTTTATATATCTTGGTGTGAAATTTTACTAATATTTTTTAATGTGAAGAATTAATATTCATGATTATTTAAATAGTCTTTCTATGTATTACTAGAAAAGTAATTGAAATAAGAGGTTTTTATCCTGTTTAATGAAATCTTGTGGTTTCGCAGCCTAACCTGCAGGCAAAGAAGCAGCATGTCTTTAATCACTTATAAAGCTACTTTGGTTTTATGACTTGGCAGTTTTTTATAAGAGTTTGGTAGATTCGTATCTGGGGGTGTGTGGAGGGAGGCTCCTGCATGATAAAGCTGCTCTTAGGAAACAGGAAGAGAGCATAAATAGTAATCATTAATATTTCCAAATAGTGCTTATTTGTTTGATACAAATTTTTTGCTGACATCACTTTACAAAGATTTTTTGAGAACTCTTCTGATCAAAATTTTGCAGCTGTCCTTCACAAAGCTGGAAAAATATACTCAGAATTTTTTTGGCATGTTTAATGACTCTGGCTTATTACAACACAATGGTAAAAAATTGGAAAGGTGATAGGCCTATTACCAACCCTTCTGCTGAACTGATTTAAACCACAGTTGCCTCAGACTTGTTTTGTTGCAAATTACATCAGCCCATGATCCATTGTTTTTCAGAGAAGATGAGAATATATTTTCCACTGATCATAGGCAAGTGGGTCTCAGAGACAATGTTTCCATTCATATTGATTAAAAGCTTCTCAGCTGAATGAAATGTATATGTTTCCTTCTGATGTTTGTAGTTATGGGGGTATTCAGCTGCATATCTGATTCAGTTTCACTCTGGTCTAATTGCTTTTCCATTCATAAAGATTGTTGTTTGGAAAGCCAGTTGGTTCAGCAGGTCTGAATTATTTAAAATCTTCTTACAGTTACAAAATTAACAATGCATATGGCAACTTTTCTTCAATTTCCACAACTGCAATGTCTTGGGCAAAATGTTCGATATCTCTGTGAACATATAATGATGATGTATCACTTCCTGGGAATACATTATGAAATATCCCAAAGCAAAAATATGTGCATTTGCTGTTGGAGTTAGCATTTTATTTCTGCTTCACTGTGAATAGTACTTCCAGAAGTATTTGACCTCTAATCCTGTATAGGTATTCCTGATCTGTATTTTCAGTGCCCATACCTCAGGAATATTGCATGCCAGGAAATGTGAATTTAAAGAAAGGGAACAGTAAATAACACAGAAGTAGTTTAACTGAATATTTTATAGGAATAGCTCTGTTGAACCTTAGCTGTTCCTCCACTCCTGCAGCTGTACAACAAAGTATATTTTGTAGATTATAACCATCTCAGTGCTGACGATTTCAAGGAGACCACTTTGCTTAGCTCTCATGAAAGAGATGTTTACAACAGTTTAACTTCTGTAGGTTTTGTGGATTAGTTAATCACCCTTCAAATTTCATTTTGAACAAAAACTGGAACTTAAAGTCTTTCCTCTAGCTGCTGAATATTGGCATATTTTTTTGTCCTGGATTGAAACAATTTGTCAGTACTCTAAGTTCAGGAAAGGAAAGAGCTTGTAGCCTATATTTACTTACAAGGATCCCTAACTAATAAAGAAACAAAAATCCATTAGGCAGGTAGGTCTAATCTGGAAAGTTATTTTCAAATGGTTCCATAAATCTTGTAGATACTCTGAGAATGAAGTTGGAGATGCCGTCTATGAACGTGATGTGCACGACCTTAAAATATTAAGTGAATGTATAGAAGTCTTCACATGTTTTGAAGCAAATGTTCTTTATTTACAGAAGGTTTCCTTTCTCAGGGGTTAGTGTGCTTTCATCAAACCAGTATCTGCATAAATATCTCTTTTGGTAGCTTGAAAGGACATGCACATATTGAAGCCATGAGCACAACAACTTATAAAATGAAGCTTTTTGTTGGTGTGTTGTTTACCTGCTTGTTTTGTCACTGTATTTTGACAGGTCTATGAATCTCCCAGTGTTGGTGGGGGACCTAAAACTGGTGATTAATGAACCAAGCAGGCTGCCTCTGTTCGATGCTATCCGCCCACTCATCCCATTAAAGCACCAGGTGGAATATGATCAGCTTACACCCAAACGATCACGGTGAGACAATGCAGAGCAGCAACAAAACAATGCAGCTAACTTAAATAAAAAACCAAGAAATACTGAGTTTACTGAGGTAAATTCAGAGTAAAATATTGTCCATCTGTGTAGATTTGGGCATAGTTATTTTACTTTAGCTATATTTGCTAGAAGTACAGCTACATGTACTGTAACTAAATTGTTTGCCAAGCTACCTGTACTGTACCTAAATTACCTGCTAACTACCTGTACTGTACCTAAATTGTTTGCCAAGTGGTTTAATCTAGTAACAGAAAAGTAAAGGAGTCAAAACCAATATTTTCTCATTTTTCTTGAATTTCGTAATAGAAAAATCTCGTCGCTCTAAACTTCTAAAAGCAGTTTCAGTGATTGAAAATATCTTTTCATATGAATAAACTTGATCGTTTAGCTAACACACATCCATCCAAACTTCAGTGAACTTGCTTTTTATGCCTAAATTATATAAGTGAAAAATAATGTCTGACTTGCATATGAAACATTATTGAGACAAGGTGTTATGCAGCTGAACACTCAAGTGTGTTCCATTTTTGCAGAAAGCTGAAAGAGGTGAGATTGGATCGATTGGATCCTGAAGGGCTCGGATTAAGTGTAAGAGGTGGAGTGGAATTCAGCTGTGGCCTCTTCATCTCTCAGTTAGTTAAAGGAGGGCAGGCAGACAATGCTGGACTTCAGGTAAGAAAATTCTATATTCATGTTAGGTGCTAATGGTTGTTCTTTAACATTCAGAAGTTGATTTTGCCAAGATGCTCTTTGTCACTTCAAATTGAATTCCTACATGTAAAGTAATGCCATGGTAAATACCATTATACCAGTGGTGAATCAAGTCATTAAAAATGTTTATTTTGCTGTTCTTAATTATATGTAAGCCTTCTTTTTTTCTTGTTTGGGATATGCTAATTTTTGAAGGCTTAAAGTTTTCCTGGAATGCTTATACTTCTTGAGTAGCAACAGTTATATGTAAGCAGATGGAAAGAAGGATTTCTAGACTGTAGAAGAATGCTTTAAGTTCCTAAGTTTTGATTAAATGTAGACCAGAACATATAAATGCTAAGTGTTAATTCCATCTTGCATAGATATCATTTGTGTAATGAAATATTTACTTGAACTTTATGTATAGATTGTGGGGGTTTTGGTTTATGCAATAAAATAAATAACTTATTTTTTACTATTCCCAGTATCCTCTTTACTGCATAGAATTGCACTTTCTGTGATTGAATTTTGGATACATGAAGTTGCCAACAAGATTGGCAAAAATAATTATGTGTAGAAACACTGCAATACTCATGTAATTTGCATTAATAATGTTTTGGGTGTTTGGTTTCTTTTTGAATGTGGCATTGCTTAGTGAAGAGAGAAGTAAGAAATTGCTGTGGCAAATGTCTGCATCTCTATCAGACTTTGAATCTGATAAGGTGTACTAAAGCTCTGAATTTCTGACTGGAAAGGCTAATATAATATATATAATATGCCTGGCTACTTTTAATTTGTCAAGTCTGAATATCTACTGCAAGTATTGATGGCTAAGGATTGTGTTTAACACTAGTCCAAAATATATTAGACTAGTATGATTCATTAATTTTAATTAAGTTTAATTAAGCTAGCATGTTTTTGTAGATATGCTTCAGTATTACCTCACAAATCTCTTAAATGAAAAAATAAAAATAGATATCAACAAAGCAGATGAAGTTAGGTTTCCCTATTTGTGTCACTCATGCTGAAAGCTTTCTAGAATTTAAACTGTTTCTGTTTCATGTATGTGCATGCCCTTCTGTTTGTGCATTCCTACCTATATATCCCATCCACAACCACCTTTGGATTGGTTCCATCTTCTGTCAGCCTGCTCTGCACAGGTGCATGACTAGCATGTGTGACAGGTGCATCCAGGGGGATGCTTTACAAACTCCTTGGAACAAAACCACAAGTTTTGTGTGTAGTTAGAACTGAGAGGGTGTTGTAGCTCAGCACAAACCTTGTGCTCTATGTGTGCTCAGCCTAATTTAAGCATGGGATTTGCCAATGGGCAACTGCAGAAAAGGACATTGATGGACCCTCTCAGTTTGCACTACAAAAGTTGATGTATCTCATCTTCTGCATGACACAGCAAGAATGGGAAGTGTAGACAAGGGAGTTGTTCCTGGGCTGTGGGGAGCTCAGTAGGAGAGATTGCCTCTGCTTCCTTGCTCGACTGCTAGAAACTTGAGAAAAAGATCAAGACCTGTCCCTTATTTGGCTTTTGTAGACATCTTCTGGAAAATATTGGAAGGCACTAATGATGCTGATGAATAAAGGACTTACTAGCCACTGCCTTAAATACATTGTAATACATTGGTGTTAAGGCTGTGTTGCAGCTCTGCATCTCTGCTTCTTTCACACTAACATTTTGACACCATCACTGCATAAGGAGTGATGTTCAGCTGTTGTGCTCTTATTAGGATGTCAGTTTTCCTGCTTTCTCTGTACACAAAAAGGCCCCTTGGCTTTCTGTGACCAGGGTCGTTGTTGGACATGTTGGTGTCAGTCAGGGGGTTTGTAAAGGATCTTTGGGCTGGAGCGTGTGAACTCTCTTGCAAATCGGGACATTGTTAGGGTTTAGCTGACAAAGTAGGGACAATAAGGGGGAAGAATGCTTGACACTGACTCTGAACTTGTTAGGGATTATATGAATTCATATGGGCAGATGGTACTTTGCAGCTCCTGTAACTGCCTGGCTTCTGGTTTTTGATACGTGGTGTTAAAGCTCAGCCTAAACTGCCTGGATAATAGGTGGCACTAGGCACTTTCTGAACCTCACTGAATAACAAGACCTGACAGGCAGCCCATTGTTCTAAATTGCTGTCTCACAGTAAAGCCAACTGCTTCTGAAATTTCACCCACCTGATTTATTTAACAAAATCTCTACACATTTTTGATCCCAAAAATGCAGTCTGAGAAAGGTATAATGATTTTCTATTATACCATCAAGTTTTACATCCTGCAGCTTTTAAAATTTCCAGTTCAAATTGCATGTTTTTTCTCGAGGTACTTTCCAAGTTACATTAAAATGACCAAATAATAATGAAAGTTCTCTGTGATACTTGTAGGTTTGACCCTTTTTTGACTACAGTTTCTCTAAAAGGCACAAGTGTTTTGTCCTTCCATTAAGAAATGGACTTCATCTCCCCCACCCCCCCACTGCTTTTTGATACTTGTATGTGAGGATTCTGCTGAATACAAAGAGATTGGTGTGAATGATGAAAGTGGTAGCAGTATACAAAATGGGAAATTTGAAACAGTTGATGTTATTATATGAAGCCCTTCCGTTTCCTAGAAGCACTAAATATTATATTTCTCATGTTAAAAGTTAGAAATAATAGGCATTTTACTTGAGAAAAAGTTAGGTTTGCATCTTTTTTCTAAAGTCTGTCATCTCTTGGTTGGATAGGGAAAGGGGAAACTGTGATATAATACCAAAATAATTGTTACTGTTCTACTCTGCTCAGTCCCACAGACTTTTATCTCTACAGCTCTGATTCATTAGCTTGGTATACAGTGATACCTGTACGAAAGTAACAAAATACATGAAAACAGCTATTAATTACTCCAATATTAGATACCATTGTTCAGGAAAAGCTGTTCGAGTATCCTAAAGAGAAGCAGTTTGCTGTATGTTTATAGGTCTTCTGTAGTTCAGCCTAGATAAATAGGGTTATTTGTAAACCAACCTCAGTTATTGTCTGTCAGCAATACAAATGTCATTACGTTGAGTGAAGGGTGTTGAGTTTGAGAAATAAGATGACAGTCCAGTAGAGGAGAGTATTAAAAATACCTGTATGGGAAAAGTTTATTCCCATACTGGAGGGAAAATAAAATATGCTCTTGTGTGCATTTATAATTTTGCAAGTGCTTCTTGGGGAGATGAGAATAGATTTGACTCAGTGAATGCTGATATCCTCAGAACGGTGTGAGTTCTGCTGGTGCAGAAACCCCGGGATGGCACTGTCATTTGCAGCCCTGAAACTGGGGCTTTCTGTGTGTTAAGGCATGGCAGCCAATAACAGGATGAGAGCTTACCCTTTGAAAGACTCAGGTTTGCACAAACCCAGGCTCCATGCTGTGTTAGAGTCTGCATGATGTGGAAGATGCGATTAAAGGGGGGATCTTGAACTAAAAGAGAACCAAACAAAAAACCCACCCTCCCCCTCTGCCACATATGTAAAATCAACAGAAGATGGATAGGGTGGATGGATGTGGTTTGGAATGTTTGGAACTGTTAGTTGGTTAAGCGAGTGACAGCAGGACCTGTCAGGGATGTAACTGTAAACTGCAGACCTCATGTGCTCTTCTGGTCTGATTCTGTATTTTACCACAGGTTGTATGTTCAAAGGCCTTCATTACTGACCTATTTCTGCTGTTACTAAAGATCATTTTAAAAATCTGACTGTCAAGCTCTTAGGAGTGCTGGCCATTGCCGTGGATGAGATTTTTTTGGATGCCCAGCAGAGGGAGTGGATGTCCCACTGGTCAGGAGCTAGGGACCACAGTCCTGCTTTGCCTCTGCGACTGTGTTCCTTTCTGCAGGACAGTTTTCTTTGCTTTTGAAGCCTTCTGATGCTGTGTTGTGTCAGACAAAAATCCTCAGCTTCAGTGGAAAGTGGGACCATGAGCAATGCTGGTATAGTGGACATGTTAATGTTTTGTGTAGTGTTGCAGAGCATGAGACACTTCCCAGAAGAATTAGAAAAGCTTGTGAAAGAAATAAGGAAGATACATTCATGGGGTTTTCTGTTTGTGGGGTTTTTTTTTTGGTTCTTTTTTTGATTTGTCAGATCCCAGTAGGAAGATTCAAGGAATCTTTACAATATGAAAAAAGGCAGAAGGTGATAGCAACCCTAATGTCTTGTCACACAATGTCTTGTCTTTTTGTGTGTTAAGATCTCTAGAACATAGGCTATGTTGAGGAATTTCTACTTCCAATTCCACTCAATCCTCTCATATAAAAGGAAAGCACAGAGCCTCTCATAAAGTAATTGTAGGGTTTTTTTAAAAAGAGCTTGATGATGCATTCCACCTAAATTTTCTTGAATAAAAATATCAAAAATATCAAAAATATTGTTTCTTTAGCTTTGCTGAAAACTGAAGTCAGCCTAATGCAGATACCAGCATGGAAAGCTTAAGCCTAAAGTGAACTTTGGAAGCTTGACACTTGAGTCTTTAAATGGAACATTTTAGGCAATCATTAACTGGGGATAATGCTGCCATGAAACCAGACACATTTGTGAGGAGGCACCCAAAGTTTCATTGACTTAGAATAAAATCCCATGCTGTTGGTGTTAATGAGAAAAGTCTCATCAAATACATTTGTCATAAAAAATATTCACAATAGTTGAGAGGAAATGCTTCTGGAAAGGACCCAAAGTATTTGGCTTTGTCCATGTGGAGATCAGAGGTACAAGATGATATGGTGCATGGTTTAAGGTAATTTCATGGTAATCATTTGTATATTTTACTGTGCAGTGGATTGATCTGCATTGATAATGGAAGAAATCATGCAATAATTTTCATGCAGCTACATCATGTGGTTCACATCAAGTAAAAGTTTTTGTTTATGGTGCTCCAGCCAGGACCTGGAATTTTTCATTGTAATATTGGGCAGATAATAAGGCACTACCTAAAATGAAGTAGGCAATGTCTTCATCACTGATTCCTTCTCAGCCTGGCTGGGTAAAAGGATCATTGGGCAGAGTTCATAAAAACTTGGAAAATTCTCTTTAGTCATCATGGCATATCAAATTTGGATTTATATTAGAGGAAGAGTAACTTTTTGATTGTACTTTGATAAATAAGATTTGAAATTTTATAGAAGTGGCTGAAAGCACCTTATCTGTTCTACACTATTGAATTGAACACTGCCAGGGAATGTCCTCGGGGTGCTGCCATTGGATTGGCAATAAATGTTAGCGGGGTCCCCAAGCAAATGAAAAACAGGTAAAATCCCTTAAAATAATGTGTTTTCTCAATCCAGAATCAAGGAAGATAATAAGACTAAGTTTAGTTTCCTATTGATCAAATATATTAAGGAAGGTATCTCAGAAAATATATGGTAAAAGCAACATAAAAGAAAATAACTCTAAAATTATTTTAATTAAAACACAGACTTGTTTTTAAAGTAATCTGTGGAATACAAATCTGATGTATAGTAGACAGTATTTATAAAATTTTTATTTGGCCATTAATTTGCTCTTTTGGTGTTAGGTATTAATTCAAAACAAATACAGGTAAGTCTGCTCTGACATTACCTGAGATTCAGAAAGTACTCATGAATCGACATGACCTAACCCTTGTAGCAAAATGACTGCCAGATTACATTCAATCTTAAAAACTTCTAAAATTATTAACTCACAATTACTTTTTCTTTTCCCTTTTGTTTGTGAGGTTGGGGATGAGATAGTGCGCATAAATGGATATTCCATTTCATCATGCACACACGAAGAAGTCATCAACCTCATTCGTACAAAGAAAATCGTGTCCATAAAAGTGAGGCGTAAGTAACACAGAAAATCACCTCTGTCACCAATGATTGCTGTTAATGGATTGTTTGTGGTCTGCAGGAACATAAAAAAGTATTTTTCTTTTTCAGATGTTGGCATGATACCTGTCAAAAGGTAATGGCTTTTCATTTGAAAACAGATTCATTTTTGCACAGCCTCTTCTATCCCAAGAATCTGTGTTTAATTATGAAAATGTGTGAATGCTGATTAAAATGTCACATCCTTTTTAATGAACAGGCAGATGTCTTGCTTGATGAATCTGATATTATACCAGTTGCCTACTTAAATGAACCAATTTCTAGTTCCTCATTTGTCACAGAAATCTCCTGGAAATTTAATTATCAATCCACCTATCTTAGCAGATAGCTCCACTGCTTCTTTGTGTATGGTAGCATATGATGATGGCTTCAGAGTTTAGAAAAATTTAAAATTGTTTTGGTCTTGCAATTTCCATTGAAAAGCTGAATCTTTAGGTAGAATGTTTGAGAAGTGTTAATGACAGGAGGTGTCACCCTGCATACACATTTCTGTAAGATGTTTGAGTGGTTATGGTTCATTTTACAGTTTTTCTCTGAGTTTCCTAAAATTGTTTTACCTGAGAGGGCTTTATCTATTTTATATTCAACCTTTACTAGCCCCAATAATTGTACTCTTGTTTAATGTTCTGTTTAAATTTCTGGAAAATAAACCAAATATGAATGGTATCCAAAGAAAGTTGTGAATGCCAAACAGAAGGCTTCGTTCCAAAGTAAGCTTGTAGAATACACTGACATTTATTTTGTCCCATTATTTAAAATTACTTTTTCCTTTCAGTTCACCAGATGAACCCCTTAAATGGCAATATGTGGATCAGTTTGTGTCAGAGTGTGGGGTAAGAGATCAATATTTTGTTAAATGTCTTCTGGGGAGTCTGTAATGGTTCTGAAACACTTTCTCCTCTGACCTTATCAGAGAAGCTATTGATGCATTACTATAATGCAATATCTTGTTGAAAGGCTTCTGTGAGGAACATCTTTTGTGATATGAAATTATTCTAGAGCTATTAGGTAAGGAAAGGGCAGGACACAAATGAAATTGCTTTTACTCATTAATTGCTTCTTCATTTTGCTTGAGCTTATTAGCTTCCCAGGCTGTAGTTCTACTGCATAAATCTTTATCAGATTATTTGGCCTATTTTAGGCATATTAGTGGAGGAATTACAACTTTGAATGCAAGTGACTTCTAAGGGTTGCAGAAGTGAAAAGAAACACCACAATTACTGTTATTTTGCTTTCAGGAAGAAAGACATACTTTAGTAGTGAGCCTTATCATGTCCAACCCTTTTGTCAGGAAATAATAATCTAAATTATTATTTTTCCATATCGCTTTCCTCTGATTTTCCTCCACCCTTTTCTCAAGACAAAATTTGACTATTTAAGTAATCTTCTGCAAACAGATAAGTTCAGTCTTTCACCTCAGCCATGCAGCTCCACTGAAATGACTCTACCTCACTTTCATTTCCAGCAGGATAGGACCTTGGAGCCTTTAATAGGACCTTGAATCTTATCTTGATGCTGGCTGGGATTCATCCTGGCTACATGAAATTTTATAGTAATCTTGATATGAATTCAAGACAGAATTAACATCTGCATCATTGTTTAATCCCTGTACAGGAAGGAAAGGGCAGTGTGGCTGGACTTGCTTCTTCTGGAGGGAGAGACAGTAAAGAGAAGAAAGTCTTCATTAGCTTGATTGGTACAAAAGGCATGGGATGCAGGTGGGTACATGTTTTTTATTTAATGTCACTGTTTTTTAAAGGAGACACTCAAGGCAGTTATTTCCATCCATCTTGGCTATGTTGTCAGACAAATGAAGATCCATGCTGGATCAGGAAGGCAAACTAACAGTAGGGTATCTGTGGCACATACTGCATATTTTTAGGCAAAGTGTAAGTAGCTGTGTTAAAAGTACTGTCATGAAGAAAAGAACTTTAAAATTTAAAAATAAGAATGGACTGAAAGTGCCTTAGTACAACTTGTCATGGAATTGGATCTTGTAAATGCTTTTACATTTTTGAATACTTAAAAGTGCTGCTCAGTGACATAGCAAATTCCAGCACTGTCCACTGTCAGGTTTACTCTCTGCAGTCTCTGACCCTTTTCAGAGCTAAAACATGATCACAAAGCTACATCCAGCTCCTAAAATCAATCTTGAATTTACAAGATATTTTAGAAATATGATTCTGGGATTCTTGGACTTCTTGCAATACTTATGGAGATTTTGGAGTAGAAAGGGATATTGTAGGATTTCTTATATATTTAGAAATAGATAGTTGTATTTATCAGGCCTCTTTTCTCCTGTAATTTGGAGGATGTAAAGGTTTTTAAAAAATAATTTACAAACCTGGAGAGGTGGCTCAGTATCACTCGTTGCATGTATAATCTACAAAATAGTTTGTGTCTACGCCCAGCTTAGATTGCAGCTTAAAGTTCCTGATGTAGATGTTGGCTCCTGGATGAAACATCCTTCTTATTCCTACTAAATAATCCTGAGAAAATAACAATGTTTTATACATACAGGGTCATGCAGTTCAGCAAATAATTCTTCATTGTGTTGCTTGCTCACTTTCAGGTATCATTAGTGCCCCGGTCCTTTAGACAGTGTAAGTCAGCATACATGTAAGTTTCAGCATGTAAGGCAAAATACAGATGATTATTTTTCTTTTAGGTTTTTCTTTTAAACCAGTTTTGTGGGGTGGAGAGTAGGAAAATAGGATGATAAACCACTGTGTGTGTACTGGTAAGTTTTGGTATTTGTTTCAGAATTGGCTAATACCATAAATATTATTCAAGCAGAAAAAACTATGAAGAAACAGCTAAAACTATTCACTGTATTACGCTGTATTCCTCATAAATATTATTCTATAAATATTATCCAATTAATGTTTGGGATTTTCTACATTTCCAGTATTTCCAGTGGTCCAACACAAAAACCAGGCATTTTTATCAGCAATGTTAAGCCAGATTCTCTTTCAGCAGAGGTGGGCTTAGAGGTAAGTTTAGCACCTTGCAAGGTAGGTGCCAAAAGAAATTCTTGTTTTGTATTGACAACTCCAAGGATTCAGGGGGGTTTTCTTCCCCATAGGAAAGAAATATCTGGTGATTACATTTCAAACAAAGCTAGTTTTCTAAATTGTAAGAACAGGAGGGACCTCAGTCAGACCAATATTCCTTCAAGCTCAGGATTTGATCCCAAGCAGTGGCAATGGCAGATCCCAGTGCAGGAGTATGCAAGCCTGACCAGCTTTCAGTCTGTTCCCCTTGCACTCTGCCAGTACCCATGATTGTTGTGTGAAGGGTGTTAGAAAGCACATTTCTTTCTGTTTTCATTGAATGTATGTACTAACTTAGCATCTGTACTAAAATTTGCATTAATTCCTTTAGGTTGGCGACCAGATTGTTGAGGTGAATGGAGTGGACTTTTCTAATGTGGATCACAAAGAGGTAAAAGTCTTCTTTATTCCCTGGATTTGTAGTTGTCAGCTTATTAAGTATGTGTCCTGTTTTCCTGTCCACAAAAAGTATGTTCTGATTCTGGGCTGTTAGCTCAAGGGGTTATGTATTGAACATGGATTTTGGATATTTGCATACCTATGACTCTATTTAGTTCTGGAAATTCCAGTCTTGGTAACTAGCATTTTACTGGCCTTTTATCCCTTCCTTCACACTGCTTTTTGTTTTGTTTTAATTTTCAGGCTGTCAGAGTGCTCAAGAGCAGCCGTACTTTGACTATCTCTGTGGTAGCAGGCGCTGTAAGTAGCGTATTTGTAAAAGCAGAACATTTGTAAGCAGAAATGAGTAAAGCTATGTGAGTAAATAAATGGTAAAAATAAATGGATAAAAACAGAAGCTGTGTTTCTGTATAAGATCTACACCTCTGTTAAACCAGCACAGTTTTGAATGGCATGTTATTCTTTCATACCACACCAAGTATTGTCAAATAAAACATGGTTGTGGGCCAATGCAAAATCATTTCCTTCACAAGGAATGGAAATTAACGTTATTGTAATGGTCTCTCATGTTTGAGAGCTTCTGTTCTAATAGATATCTGCTTCTGCTGAAACATGAAAGGTGAATTGGATTGGAGACAAATGATTTTTAATCCTGAATAGCTGATGCCTCAGTCTTATTCCAAATGAGTTCCTTTTGTAACTGTTTATCTGATCTCATTAGTGTATTGACACACTGAAAATTGCTCAATCTTTCATTTCCACTGTTCTGTGCAACAGAGCCCTAAGCCTTTGAGGTCTAATGTAGAGCCAGCTGAAATTTAATTAAATCTTCCCTCTGACTTCAGTGTGACTTTCAATAAATGTTTTAATGTTTTCACTGCTTTAATCCTTATAGAAAGTGTGTAGTTGTATACAAGAGGATAATCAAGTTCCATAGACTAATCAAAGACCAAGGTTTCTAATTGCCCTGCAACTGAGTTAAATAGGGGAAAAAAAAAAGATTTAATAAGTCACTTCAGCTACTTACTAAGGGCTAATGTATACTGTGTAGCTACATTAAGGAATTAATAGTTTATTTGATTTACTCTTAGAGTAACAAAACATGAAGTTGTCCAAAGGTGCTGTAGAGATTATTTAAAGAAATATTCTGGGTTAGTTGATGAGGCTCCAGGAATTCAACATCCTAAGGATTTAGTTTCAACTCCCAGTTATGTTAACAACTTTAAAAATATGAGATCTACCTCAGCATGCATCACTGGTGTGGTATCCTTAAAATGGCAAATTGTTGCTATGGAACTCCTCTGTTCCTCACTCCTTCCCCTTGCATCATCTTCTCAACAGACATCTTTGACTGGAGAACAGATAGAACAGATAGCATAAGGAAACAGTTTCCTTACTATGGTGCAAAGACATTCCTCAATGCCTGGTTTTGTTCAAGATGTGTACTTTGCACTTTAGAGACAGGAAAAATCCTACATTCCTAATTAACATGGGATTTTTCTTTCAGAAATGAAAATTAGATTAATGTTACCAAAGTGTTCTACCTATAGCAGTATAGAAATAGCTTTCTTGAACAGAAAATAGTGCTAGTGTCTTAATTATAAAGCAAATGAAAAGGGAACCAACTGAAACACATAAACTGACCTAACTAAAGTACATAAAACCAACTGAAATACATAAACTGCAGCGTGTTTTGGGGATGTACATTCCCTATATTTGGGGTCCAGAATGGTGACATGTTTCTGCAGCAGCCAGGCATTAAGAGCATTAAAACACAGTAACTGTGTAGTTCTCTTCACATTGGGAATCATTCACTGTTCTGTTTTCTGGCATTTCATCGCCCAGTGAAGTTTCAAGAAAGTATAATGTGAATTTTATTTTTTTTTTCTGAGTGACACTGAGCATAAATTTGGCATGACCCCTATGGTGATGTTGCGGGCTTCAGTAGTTGCAAACCTTGTCTGAAGTGTTTTGTACATAATAACTGAGAGGCTGAAACTAGAATAGCTCCTTGGAGTAAGCAGTCAGGTCTTTGAGGATCTTCCAGGGTGTGTTCCTTAGGAAGAGCAATGTGAGGAAATAGCAGATGTACTGTGGATGCTGACAGTCTGGTCAGAGAGAAAGTCAGATAAGCTTTGTCAAGCTCCTCTAGAATAATGCCTGGGAAAGTTTATTGGACCAGACTGTCAGCATCCACAGATGTGCTACTATGTAATTGGGTTTGAATCATCTCCTAGAAGAACTGCACTATTGAGGTATTTTCACAAGTGATGGAAGTGGTGGTTTTGATTTCAGGGCAAGGAGCTGTTCATGACTGAAGAAGAAAGGCAAAGAGAAGCACGTCTCCGTGAGCTGGAGCGCCAGGAGTTAATGCATCAGAAGCGCCTTGCGCTGGAGACCAACAAAATCATCAAAGAGCAGCAAGAGAAAGAGAGATTGTGAGAACTCAGTATAGGACAGCCTGAAAAATTTAGCTTGGATTTGGGGAGGGCATGGAGGACAGGAGCGCATAATTATTTCTGTGATATTTCTCACCAAAGTGAGAAGATTCTCAACTTAGATTAACTTTGTTTTGCTTTTGCAGAGTCTCTGTTCATAAAATGTTTGTCCCGTGATGATCTTGATATTCTGGGCTTTCAAAGCTGATAGTATTTAAAGCTATCTTGAGTAGAAGAGTCCTGCTGCTCCCTGACTCTCATACCCCAATGTGTGGTATTCATTATTTTCCTGATGCTATTCACTCATGCTTTATTTTTAGCAAGACAGTTAGAAGTTTAAACTCATACAAAAACATACTATAGTCTTTTCTCCGAAGAAGATAGTGACTCAGAGAATTAAGAGTGTATGTCCTTATTATCCATGTGGTCAGGAATGTCCTCAGGGTTCCTAGGAAACCGTACTGAACCTTTGGTGTCAAAGATGACTTTTAAAACAGGGCATTTTTCCCCAATACAAATGTATTTACTGTATTTAACTTTTAACTATATGCTGACACACTTTGTTCAGGTTCTTACTCAGAAAATACTATTTTTATCATGTTGTCCTAATTCCACTTATTATAGAAGAAAGCTGGAGATTTCCCAGAAGGCTGCAGAGGAAGAGGAGAGATATCGCAGAGAAATAGAGCAGTGAGTAAAAACCTTACACAGGCAATGTGCCACCTGGAAAAGGGTTCCTTGTGTATTAGATTAGATCTGGCTGAAAACATTCTGCATGTTGCTTTCAAATAAAGTTATGTAGGATGTGTATTTAGCTAAATGTAGGATCCAGTACATATCACTAAGTACACCACAGTTAAAGAATAGGAAATGGATCTGAAAATCAGCACCTGTAAAACATGACGATTATAAATAAACATGAGGCAATAATAAATTCAGTGTCAAGTTGAAGTTGAGAACTTATTTTAAAAGTATTATTAATATATAGAGAAGCTTAAGATTAAGGAAATTCTGTGCCCCAGAACTTGTTTACTTTGTTGTCACTGAAACACTACATTTAATTCTAAGAGCAAAAAAAGCAGTTCTGCTAAGAAACAGATCAGTACTATATTTTTAACTGAAACATTTTTACATTTGGAAGTTTGAAATTAACCAGTTGTTATCAGAGTAATTAACTTTTCTTCTAAATGATGCTGGGAAATTGCATGAAAATGCAAATTGCAGAGTAACATCTGTTTTGATTCAGCCTTCTTAGGGCTACGATTGACCCTCAAGTCTTTGGCTTTGCCCATTTGACATAATAAGGGGTTTTAATTAATTTAATTCATTTAAGTCTCTTTTCATGTATCTGTATTAGTCAAAATTTTCTGATAGAAAAAGAGCAGGGAATTCTGAATTTATAAGGTGCATAAAGAAATATATTCCCCAGCTGCCACAAGAGAAAAATCTTCTGGCAGTCCCGCTGGGGGCTCTGCAGCAGCACATGGATGAATTCTTATGCATTTCCCTTTTCTGATCCCAGGCAGTTGATAACATCCTGTTCTTTATTTGTGGCCTATACAGAAATTCCTGCAATAGCCAAAAGCTGCTATAAAAGCAGGCCATCACAGGTGAAGGATGTTTCTGTTCTCCAAATCTAGATTGCCTGTCTGTTATAATGGATGTTGGATGTCTGCTGTGTTGTTCTGCACTAGGAGCATCTTTACTCATTCAGGGAGGGCTTTCTTACCCTGAGGGCTGCTCAGTGTAAAGTCTAGCACAGCTTTATACTTCCTTGTGTAATTTTTAAGTGTTGCTCAGGCATTTTTTAGCTTTTCCATATCACAATCCAAACTGTTAAGTTGGTGTCAGACTCCTGGGTGAGGAAGAGGAAGAGTGGTAGCACAGGAACCTAGATGAAATCTTAATCTGAGATTTAATGAGCAGTTGTGGCAGGCTAAAATACAATGTTTTTCTGTATTAATTGTTTCTGAGTATCATGCCTTGCCTTCTTTTAAGAATTCTTTCTGCAGGAGTTCCTTATATAAAATCACTGTGCCCTTTTTTGGTATCTTGCATTTGAAAAAAATTTCATATGTGCCTAAATGGCAGAGGTCCCTAACTCCATATACTGCAAGTTACATTCTAACACCAACTTTTAAAAACTAAAATGAAATGAAAAAACATTCTGTCCATTGTTCCCTGACAATGCCTCTAAATTTAAATAGTGAGCTCAGCTACATATTTAGGAGTGTTTTGACACCATGTGAATATTTTTTCCATTTACTTTAGGTAATTTAGAGATGCGAAAGATAATCCAAATATAGATTCATATGTATCTAAGACCTGGTAAATTTTGGCACCACATTATCAGTTCAAGGCAAGCTATAATCAAGAATAGATATTGGATAATTTAAGGCAACATATATGAAGCTACATGTTGTCAGGTTATTCAGCACTTCTGCTGTGACATACTTGGTACTTGCTGAATTTTTGCTTGAAACATCTTTTTTCTCTGATCAAAGTGCAATGCTAGGTAATTTACTTCTTTTGCATGCTCTTGTCCTGAATTGTGACACTCCCTGCAGCACCCCCATTCTCTAGCTGTACCTTTCTATTTCCCTCTCCTCTCTTGTTTGATTTTTTCCCGTTTTTTCCTAAAATACAGAATTTAATATGTTTTCTGTTCCAACAGTATTTATTTCTTTTGGGGAAGAGTCACTTTTTATGGCAACCTAGAACTATGTGTTTAGGAAGCAATCATCAAAATAGTTTTAAAGATAGAGAGGAGTCACATACTTTTTTAAGTATCATTTGCCATTGTGACATCTGATTTACATATATGGTAGATATTCTGTCATTCAGTGTTTCAGTTTTTCTAATAAGTAATTCCAGTCCTAAAAATGAAAAAATTGCTAAATGAGAGATTTTTTAAAATTCATTTAAGGTGATAGTACTGTAGTGTGTCACTCATGGTTTATTATCTGTGCGGGTGTTAAATAAGAGGCCTTAGAAGTCTAAATATTAAGAATATCTTCTTGTATTGTACTTTACAAATCCTCTTGGTAGTTTAGTAAATTAAACAGATTGATCAATTAATTCTGTTATGAGGAAGAAGCAGCTTATTCTGCTTTATATTCAAGAGAAAAAACAAATATGCTGAAAAATTATAATGGTAATGAATTTATACTGATGTTGTTCATTTTATACTCAGAATGTTTAACTGCATTTGTTTCCTCTAGGATAACAGCAGAGGAAGAGAAATTTAAAAAGGAGTGGGAAGAAGACTGGGGTCCTAAAGAACCACCCAAGTCTCTAAAAACTGTAACTGCAGAAGTGCACTCTCCCCCTCGTTCCAAACACAAAAGTAAGTAATTGATGTCAAATTTCCTCCTTGTATTTGTCTCAGACACATCACTGATCTCTGTGGAATATACCACTAGTTTATCTCCAAGTTAAGGTTGCTGTGAATTGGTTATTTCCAGAAGACTGGAAGCATGTGATAAATCAATTAAATAATTCTTATTTAACAGGTATCTATCTTGCAAAACATACATCCATTCACACAGTCATGATTTTTAACAATCAGCATCAGGAAAAGTAAAAAAAAATGAGGCTTACTAAGAAATGGTCTGAAGCATCGACCTTGGGGATTTGGTGCATTGTTTTTCATGTTGTTTCTGTCAGCCTTTTCACAGTTTGGCTTGGGATATTAAAGATCACTTTGTTCCAACCCCCTGCCATGGGTGGGGACAATTTCCCCTAGACCAGGTTGCTCAGAGCCCTGTCCAACCTGGCCTTGAGCACTGCCAGGGATGGGGCATCCACCACCTACCTTGGGAAACCTGTTCCAGTGCCTCACAGTAAAGCATTTCTTCCTAGCACCTAATCTAAATCTGTCCTCTTTTAGTTTAAAGCCGTTCTCCCTTGTCCTGTCACTACTTGCCCTTTTAAAAAGTTCCTTTTCAGTTTTCTGGTGGCCCCTTTTAGGTACCAGAAGGCTCACCTGAGGTCTCCCAACAGCCTTCTCTTCTCCAGGCTGAACAGCCCTCGCCCCCTCAGCCTTTCCTCATAGCAGAGGGCCTCCAGCCCTCTGATCATCTTCATGGCTGTCTGCTGGACCCATTCTGACAGGTCCAGGCATTCCATCTTATATTGGGAGCTCCAGAACAGGATGCAACACTCCAGGAGCGGTCTCATGGAAGCAGAGTAGAGGGGCAACCTCCCTCCCTTGCCCTGCTGCTCTTGATGCAGCCCAGGATGATGCTGGCTTTCTGATTTACTTGTCCAAATGGAATTCAGAGAGTTGGAGCTTAGCTGGCAGTTAAGAAGCTAAATTGGAAGCTGCAAATTGTCTGTGGAGAGTGTACTAAAATTGTATTGTAGAAAGAAAAATGTGGAAAGTTCTTGTTGCATAATTTATAGGAGACTTGGGCTGATTCCTAACCTGATATTATTTTACTATATTATTTTTTGTGTGACTTTGGGGAAGTCTGCTGATGGTTCTGTTACAGGAAAAGCCACCAAACTCTTCAGGCTTCCCTTCACCACATAGCAGACCAGTTGTCCATATGCAGATCCTATCAGCTCTTCAGGACTGGAGGAGGTTGGAGATTATTTTAAGTAGAGCCTTTTTTGTTTTTTTAAACAGTTCTGTAGAAAAACATCCCGTCACTTACTAAGATTTTTGTTTCACAGAAACTTGTAGTCATACATTACTGATCTCTTTTTCATTTCATGGGAACCCCCAGCTACTGTCACTTCTGTCCCCTCACCCCTTTCCTCCTTTGTTTCTCTAGAAGATTTAAAGGGAGTTGCACATGACCAACTTGAAACAGATGACGTGGATGAAGTGAGCATGAAGCAGGACAAACAGGTTTGCCGCTCAGCCCTGACTTCCTATCCTGATTCAGATTCTTCCTGTGTCTCACCTCCTCCTGACAGTCAGTCTTGACATTCAGCTGACCATTTGGTTTTCCTAGGGCAATATGTGTGGTCCTTTAGTAAATGATGAAAGATTTTGACACTGCTGCTGTCATTGTGTCTAAAGATACCTTGATATGAGATCTTACAACCCTACAGAAACATGGATTACACTGAGTGCTCTGAATTAGCAGTGTTTCTTATATAAAGTTATGGTAACATATTCTTTTGTACGTTTTTACTTAGCAATATATTTTAAAATATTTATGCACTTGGCTTGAAATATTTTGTCCTGGGGAAATGGAGCTTTTCATGTCTCTCCTCAAAAGCCATGTTCTGCCACAAGATTGAATGAGTTTGAATACCTGGTTAACTTTGATAAGGCTTGCTGAAACTACTGCAAAGTAGGAGTGTGACCATAAAAATCCTAGCAATGCACAAGGCCTGTGTGGTTCTGTATGAAGATTACTTGTTGCATTTTCTTTGTTTGGCATAAAATGTGTATCATTAAAATAAGGGAAGCCTATGACTAAATGTTCTAGAACAATTTATCAGGAATTCAGCTAAGAGCTTGTCATGTAATATCAAACCACTGGTGTTGCACCTTCAAATAAATTTTAATCAGTTACACATATGAGCATTGATTGGTCTGATTATGAGCCTGTCCTTGGCTTTTCATCAAAAACCAACTTTTCCTTTACCTTTTGTAGCTTTTGGATGGTTTTATCGGTATGAAGGGAAATTTCCCACAATCCGTAAGGTACAAAGTTTGAAATGTGAATTTGTTTGCTGTGTGTGTTTGGATTGGAATTCCTTTTTTCTTCTTCTCTGCTATTAGTAAGCATTCTTTGTAGTCAAATGCTCCTTCTTTTAATGTGTGCACGAATGAAGATGCCTTTGGGATGCATGTGTCTAGGACTTTGTCCTTTTGAGTCCTTCAGGCTCTGGGTTCTGCCATGTGCAGAGGGAATTGTATAACAATACTTTGCAGGTGTTTATTACAGGTGGGCAATGCATGTCTTCATGTTCTCCAAAAGTCCTCAATCATGTGTATGTAAAAACAGTAGAGACAAAAATTATCCACTTATACCTTTGCAAATCTCCCTTTGGGAGGAGTGCTGAAGGCAAAAGGCTTTTAGGCATGCAGATTTGAGCAAAATAAAGTGAACAATCTTTAAGCTGATAGAATATTTCTGTATGGAATACTGCTGAAGTATTGCAATTTCAATTTATCAGAGTTTCAAGTAATATTTCGTACTTGCTGTTGCTTCCTTTTACTTTATTTCTTGAAATGTATATTAGCCCTATTTTAGGGGGATTGCTGTTGTGCTGTGTGCTTTAGTGGTGTTTTTTTGCCAATTAAGTGTGGTAAAATTGCCATGAAGATTTTGTGTGTGTATCTGGCAAGAACTCAAGGTTTCAGAGGAGGTCAGGATTGTTTCTGATGGATGAAGTATTTGTGTCACTGTTTAGGACTTTTAATTTGACCTTCTGTGTGCCCAGGATATACCTGTTCCCCTTAAAAGAGATCAGGAGAAGATGGTGCATTCAAATAGCTTTTTGTACTCTAGTGACTGTAAATCATCATGGATCTGTAACCTGTGTGAAAACCAGAGCAGTTGGGATTTTTATCTGAAAATTATGAACACATACTGTGGAAACTCTTCACACAAAGAGGGTAATATTTGAGGTTGCTGCTGAAAACTATAGTTTAGGAGAATGCCTAACCACCTCTTTATATACTAATGATCTTAACATAATTCCTGTTGAACTTCACCACACTGTGTGCCCCGGAAGCTTGAAAACATTTAATTTTCATTTTGCTTTTGGCAGTGGTGAATTTCTATCCTACTCCCTATTGCTAATGATTTTTTTGTTTGTTTTAAAAACAATATTTTACTCTGTACTAAAAATGTCTATAATAGGAAGTAAACTGAATCCATGGGGAAAATTGTAGGAAAGGATGAATCATCCTGTTGCAACGCTGTGAGTGCAGCTAAGACACTCAGATATATGTTCATGTTCTAGAAGACTTTGGCTTGTGTACTGCTTAGTGGGCCTTTGAATTCAGTAGTTCTTCAAATGTTGATACCTAGCAAGTTGACCTGCCTGATGTTGCATTTGGCACTGTCTGCTCAATGTATCTTTGAATTTTTAAGAGGATGATGTTGGCAGTTGTTTTTAAGGTAAAAACTAATTAACCCTGAACAAAATAGACCACAGAACTAGGTTTATGTTAAAACATTAGTGTGAAAAGCTGGGTTATTTTTAGTTAAGCTTTATTTCCAATGTTTTTGGGGTTTCTTTTCCCCTGTTCCCCTCCATAAAACACCACCACCACATAACCGTGAAGCAATAGACCACATCCCACTGAACTCAGCAGTACAAAGTTCCAGTTAATGGCTTGACTGGGGGATTTGGCTTCTGTAGCTGCCAGGGAAAATGTCTGTTCTCTAAGGCTTTGTTATCAATATTAACGTGCAAAGGGTGAAAGGAAGACAAATAATGCTATTTAATGTGAAGCAGTTTGTGGTGGTTTTAGGAATTCAAAGCAAGAAAAGTCAATAGCTGATGATGATGAGAAGAACAAAATCAAACCTAAGCACAGCCTTTCTGGCTGTGGCAGTAATTGTCTACAAGTGGCCACCTGCTCCTCTGTTTTAGTTTTCATAAATAGAACTAGAACATGGCATTTCCAAAATGAACTAAGTCCTACCTGTACAATACAGCAGAAGTATGACATCACAAAAGAAGAAATAAGGAGCAGTGTGAAGACAACAGGAACAGAGGCTTCCAAAAGACTATGTAGCTTTTCCCTTTCTTTGTGTCCTACATCTAGAATTTTAGAGTCACTTTGTGCTGTATTATTTAACTCATCTGAGTAGATTTTACCCAGTGCTTGTAGGAGCTACATGGTCTTTGTGATGCAGTGTTCCTTCTTGGAAGCAACTCAGTTTCTGCACTGATCTAAACCTTTCCTTTACAATTCCTTATTTCAGTTTTATTAGGGGATGCAATGCTGATTTTAGGGCATGTGCATGAAGCTGTTGTATGCATGGACTATGCACATCTACCTATACATGAGCATCTGTCACCTGAAAGCAGTCATTCATGTATTTATATGTAAATGCCAAAACAGAGAGTTGGCAATTTAAGACACAACCAAAACTCTTTGAATATTCCAAGTTTTGTAGTGGGCCTGTGTGCCCTAAAGTTGTAACTTTGCAGAGGAACAAAAAAGTTGAATTCTCTGATCTCATCCAGCTTATGTTTTGGGGCACAAGCCCTCCAAAAATTTTGAATTTCTTGCAAATTGCTGGGTAAAGGAACTTTGGATTTTCTTTTAAAGAACCATCCCCATACTTGGGTAGACTGTAATTAAGTTTTGAAGGCAGACACTCATGTACCAAGATTGAAGTTTCTGGTGGTTTTAGCTGATGTAAAAGTTTTTCTTACAAAACCTTCCCAGAAAGGGAAAGAACGAAAGAAGTCAAAAAGTGATAGCTTTTGTGAACAGAAGAAGAACAAAAAGGAAATGGAGTATGAGCAAAAACTTGCCAAAGAGAAGGAAGGAATGCTGGAAAGAGAAAAACAATTGAAAATAAATCGTCTTGTGCAAGAGGTATGTTGTCACCTATCAAGTGCTAAGCTATATTGAAAGAAAATTAAATGGATTTTTAATGGAATTATTTTGGCAGGACACTTGTTTACTTATTTCAAAGATAATGAAATTTTAAAAACTGTCTTACTGCAAAGTTCTGTTGCTGTATTTGCTTATTTCTAGTCAGCTTTTATCCAAATGAGGATACTTCTGCAGTTGTGTCCATGTGTAGTGATGAATTTACTGAAAAACAGAAAAATAGGAAATCCTTCTTAGAAGTATTATTATTTTTTTAAACTCTTTTAGGTGAAATTTCATACTTTTGAAACATAGTTGTCTTATGACCATACCTGTAACCTTTTCTAATGCACCAATGTTATGGTCAAGGTATCTGAGACAGAGCGAGAAGACCTGGAAGAATCAGAAAAGGTTCAGCACTGGGTGGAAAGACTTTGTCAAACACGGTTAGAACAGATCTCCTCTGTGGAGAATGAGTCTCCTGAGGTAAAATTCTAGTATTTCCACATATTGCATGATCTCTAAATAACTGAAAGTTGTCTCCTAAAAACAGCAGGTTTTACCTGTGAAAAAAATCTTTGTCTTTCCCCCTCAGCCCTTTCTACTGGGGGGGGGGGGGAATTCTGTAATTGATACTTACAATTTATAGCATTTCTTTTCCTATATTTTATGAAAATTTAAACATCATTTTAATGAACTGATTGTATTTTGTCCTCTTTAACTCTATTATCACCACTAAATTGGCAGTTTTATTGTCTCGTTAACTATTTGGGCTAGGTGGGACATGCTGCCCATCTAACAGAAGCTAGGTCCAACAAGCTAGATCCATCTATGTTCATTAGTATTATGTGAATATAAAAACATCATTGATAAAGAGCTCTTGGAAGCTTCCTTGTATTGTATGAAATAAAGGAAAAGGATAAGAAAATTACAGAAAGATAGAAAACTCACAAGGAATAGGGTTTGGGCTTGTACTTTAAATAGTCCCCTTTAAGCAGGGGAACTGCAGAAAGTGGTTGTTCCTTAGACCCTGATGGTGCTCGACATGGGGTGAGGCTTTCCCACCATCCTGTTGCTCTGGCTGCCTTCCAAGGAAAGCCACTTCCAAGAGGAACACTGCAATCTACTGAGCTCTCATGGGATCCCCGAGAAACTGCAACCACAAAAGGGGCCTTGGGGAACGCTCTCGCATGATGTTCCTTCAGGTCAGTGTGGAGCAGCTCTGAAAAAAGCAGCTGATCTTTTGTTCCTCATGGCCCTAGGCTCAGATCCATGTGGTTTTTCAGTACAGGTCTTTAGTGGAATGATTATGCAGAGGTTTTCTCTCACTATCCCAACTTGGCAGCCTGTGTTTTGCTAGAACTTTGTCCTCCTTTGTAAATTAAGAAGGAACATAACCAATTACAAACAGCGTTGTGTTTTCAGAGCTCAACCTGGATTTAAGACCAGCACTCTGTTGTGTTTTTTCCATCAATTTTTCCATTATGTTATATATGACTGCTCTACTATGATTTTTCTGCAAATCTGCCCAAGCAGTTAAAACACATAAAACACAAAACCTGAGTGCTCTTTAGGGGTAAATGCAGCTGAAAGATATTCTGGTGCTACAGGTTGAAACTGTTTCTTGGGAGCAATAGCGTTCAAGATCTCAACCTCTGCCTAGCAATTTTTCAGCACAAGAAGGTGAGCATGTTAGATAAGAAGAATGTGAAAAGTGTCACCCACTGAGGGACGTGTTGCCATATTAGAGTAAGATGAATGTGTCTGTCAGACAGCTTATCTATGTAAGGTTTCCTCAGCTGAGTCTACAAAATAGCACAATGAGTGAATTTTCTCAAATACTCCAGTTGCATCACTGATAAAAGAAATGTTAGCAACTGTAACAGCATATTTAGATGCCTTCCTCACACACATCCTTATTTTTTTGGATGAGCTGCTCATTGCATTCTGAAGTTCTTTAGTACCCCAGTAGATCTGGTGTGGATTAACATAAATTATAAAATCTCAAGCCTCTTGTGGATTAACATAAATTACAAGATACCAAGCCCCTTGAGGTTCTGAATTTATTACCACACTAAATTTTTGTTTTGATAGCTGCTTAAGCTTAGTTTCCTTTCTTATACTAATGTGTGGTTATGTTTACACAACTTTAACCCCTTTCCCTTTTTTAACAACATAGAATCTCAAGGCCTGTCTTTGATTATTTTCCTTCAAATAATCACCTTCATGAGGAGCAGTTCTTGCTTTCTCCTCATAAGAGCCAGAGAGGCAAAAGTTGTGTTTTCTTGCTTTGTCCTGTGATTTTTGCCTTCTGAAAACTTCGTGCCGTTGGGGTTTTGTGGGGTTTCTTTTGTCAACTCCCCTTACCCCAACAGATGCTGTCACACCTCTCCTGGTATTTTTTCTTTTTAAACTGGAATCCCAAGGAGTGCTTTTGGAGAGGCTTCCAGAGAAAACGTTGGTGTATATTCTGTGTGGGAGAAGCAAAGCTTTCCTGTGGAGGAGCAGTTGGCCTGAGCGGTGTCCTAGGGCTGCCCGTTCTTTGGAAGTTTTGAGGCAGGTTTCTGTTGTGTCACCTGTAGCTGGCGAGCGGCCGTCCCTCTCCCCCGGCCACCTCGATGCGGCGCTTTGCCGGGGGCCTGCAGCTGCACACCACGGACCTCGATGACATCAACTTAGACGAAGTTGACAAACCCAAACAGCGTGCGCCGCCACCGCCTCCGCCACCACCGCCGCCCCCCACTGTAACCCCAGCACTGCCAGCTCATCCACCTCCTGCCTCAAATGCCCCACGAGGCCCGGCCCTGTTGGTAACACCAGCTTCCCAGGTGACCTCGGGATCTGTTTGGATGCATGCGCCTTTATCATTCCCCTGAGTGCCTCCCTGATCCATCACCCTCTTTGTCCACTCGACATACCCTTCTGCCCCTTGCAATGTCAAAGGAGAGAATTGGGTGGTTTCTTCATTTTGATCACTAGTGAATGCAGTCTAGAGGTAGATTCATTTTAATATTTTTTAAATGTAAATCAGGAGGAGTTTGCTCTCCTGCTTGCATACCTTGTAACCCTGCAGATGTACTAAGCAGAATGTATCAGTTTAAAAAAAAAAAAGATTGTTTAGACTTCAGTGATTAAAAACTTTAAAAAGCTATTGCACACAGCAGATGTAATTCATTGTTAAATTTGAGAAAAGTATCCCTGTAGTGGAAATGACTTGTAGAAGTTCTTTAAATGTGTCATCAAATTGCTTTGTTAGGTGAGAAGAGTGGACAAAGAAAATTGGCCTAAAGTCAGAAGGCCAAACTTTTAAAAGGTCAAAACTGTGTGAAACAAAAAAGCAAGAGCTGGTAACCTGGTTTGACTTTCTACACTTTGAGAAAACATTGACTTTCTCCTTATTGCAATCTGAGCTCAAAAGAGGATCAAATAAAAGAAATTGTGTGCCAAATCTCACTTTAGGAAAGAAATGGCAGCTGATTCATCATAATTCCCTTTGCTAAGCACTGTAGTGAGAATCATGTAGTTGTTCTTTTGGCAAAAGCTGCTTACTTGTTTCAAGCAGCAGAAGAGGATCCCATATGGTCACTTCTTTCCTATACAGTTTTCTGCATGGGTTGACTGACTGCACTGTGGGGTTTTGGGGGTTTTGCATGTTTACTAAATAGTCTTTGTATTTGCATGATTCTCCTTGGGTGGGGAAAGATATGCACATTTATCCCTTTTTGGTAGAAACTGGTAGATTCTTTCTGTGAATAATTGCCCTGATTTGACCCATGAATCTCTTGCAAACTTCTGTGGACCTCTGATAGCATTTGATCTATTTGGTTCATACATTTGAAGTGCCAAGAATGTGCTAGATCTACTGAAATGGAAATATTGTATGTTCTTCTGGATAGCAGATTTCCCAAGTTATTTGCAAAATAAAAATGTCATGAAACGACAGAAACTTGTGTTGAGACAAGAAATACACTCTTTTAAAGAGAACAGAGACTGTTCAGACAGAAGGAGTAATATAGGAACTGCCATACTTATCTGACCCCAAATCAATGTAATCTAATATCTGTTTCTGGTGGTTTGTCACTGCTAGCTGTGTTAGAGAAAATAAATTAATAATTAAGAAAAATATGATGGGTATAAACAAATAACGTAGTCTTTGAAATTGATGTCAGTTTTCACTGAATATAATTACTGTATATGAGGAAATAACTAGGCTCTTAGTAAAATTAATTGAGCCAAAGCTGCTTTGTTTATAAATAGATAATTCAATATATCTGATGTCGTTTCAGAAATGGAAGAAAAATCCAAAGCTTGACAATTTATTCTTGCTGCCTTTTACAAAGTCAGTTTTTAACCCCACAGATAAGCAAAAGCAGTACATTTGTGTGGCTGTGGATTAAAGATCTTGTGTTTATGCCTGCTAAAGCCAAAAAATAAGACAACTGTAGTTGTCCCATAAATTCATTTCTGTAATATTACTCAAGCTGGTACATCTTCTCTATGTTGCTCCATTTTTTGTTTTAATTCAGATAATTTGATTTCCAATTCAGCTTGAACAAAACCTGACAAAAGGAATAAAATCCTGTCAGAGACATTCTTGAGAACTAGCTGTTAAAATATCTGGTATAAATTATCTGTTTCTGAAAAAAAATATTATTAGCTTTACACTTTATATGAACCCAGTACTAAGTGTGTTGCTGTTTAGGTTGTAAGAAACACCTCCCACGTTGGCAAAGCGTCCCCTGTGTCAAGCAACCCGCTGGTATGTCACGAGCTGTTTATCATGGCTGTGGTTTCATGAACTTCCCATGTAGTGCTGATGACAAGGAACTGCCAAAGGTTTCACTCTGCAGGGATAATTTATTTAAAATTCAGCATAGGGAATGATCTGTGTGGATATGTTGCTGTGCTGAAAGTACAAGTGATTGGAGTGACTTCTAATGGTCCAAGGATTTTGTATTTCAAGAGTTTAGCAAAATGAAGTCAATATTTGCATGTTGTGAATGTCTGTATGTCACAGCACATGTGCTTTGTTCTTCCATCAAGGCAAAAATTGCTAGGTTCAAACTACCTTTTAAATGCAATGGGTGCTAAGATGCAAATTTCATCTCAGAACCACCATTTGTTCTCTCTTTGCACTGACTTTGCCTGATCAGAATGATCAGACATCCATTCTGCCCTCTAGAAAAATCTGTTGCTAAATAATGCAACTCCAGGAGAAATCATCCAGTTCCAGTGCAACTTAACAAGTTGGTATCTGTGAATCTGTTGATTCTGATTCTTCTAAGTTCAGAATGTTTAATGTATTTTGCAGTGTAGAACAACATTAGTTGAGTGATAGCCACAGGGACTTTAAAATATCTGATTCAAACTTTTTAAAAAGTTGTTTAAGAAAGAAAAGAATGGGGGAAACAAGCCCACAGGGGAAAAACATGAACACACGCACAAAAAATAACAAAAAAACCCCAAATCCATAAAGTGGCTTAACCCATTTGCTGGAAGCAGATAAATAATTTCAGAGGTTACGGCTTGTACCATAAGAATGATCTCTGCAATACATCACATTTCCTATGAGAAACATTGAGAAAAGTGTCCCAAGAGTTGCTGGGGCTAAGTCAGAAACTGAACCCACGGGACTCAGTTTTGAACTCTTTTCTTGAATAAAACTATGCTTGCTGTCAGTGGGAGTTTTGGCTGAGTGAGAAGTGTAGGACTGGACTAGGACATGCTGAACGATGAGGTTTCTGGGTATTTCTACTTTGTGGAGTCAAGGGCAGGGAATTGACCAAACAAACCCTTGCTATTAAATCAAGACAATTTAGCTTGAAATTCCTTATGGAAAGCTGTTTGCTGCAGCCCTGCTGAATTTCATCTTAAAAGATATATTTAGCTATGGATTAGTTAAAATCTTTTTTTGGGTTCACTGTGTTCTTACACTCAACTTTAGCAGTTTTGGGTTTTTTCCCTCTAACTTCTCATTCAGTTTGTTGCCTTTATGGGAAAAATGCCAAAAGCAACGCTGAGATTATGGAAAAATCTTTCTGGTGAAGCCAGAATTTAGGTGAAAAGCTACTACTTGGATAGAAGAGAAATTGTGTTTTGGTTTGTTGACTTTGTGAGCCTTAGTTAAAATAATTCTGTCAGCTCTGTTTTGGATTAGTGTCCTTAAATTCATTATGATAAACCATTTGAATTGAGGAGTCTTGGTGAAATGATGGATTTGCACAAATTAGGTTGTAAACTGTAATTTTCTTAAATTAACTCCATAGCAACTTGCTCCAAGTCCACCTACCCAGCGTCATCCAGGGGTACCAATAGTCTCTAAACCAGTTATGCTGCATCCTGACCCAAACTTCGTGGTCAGGCCAACAATCAAATCAGAGGCCCTGGTAAGCCTTTTATTATCCTTTTTCTGAGTGCTTCAGTACTGTGGGGGTTTGGTTTTGATATTGTTCTTTGAGATGTCCTCAAAGAATTAATCTTTGTCTCATTTCCTTATGAAACAAAGATTGATTTGTCTCATTTCCTCATTCCTAACTAAAATTCCTGTATATTTTCAAGCAGTCACTAATGGTAAGTACTAAACAGTAGTTTTCCATTTTTTTTCCAAGGTGGAAAAGCCACTTTTAGTGACAATTTTTGTACAGAGGTGCATAATTCCAGAGCAGTGTAAAGCCTTAGAATTTGTACATATTACTTCTCATTTATTCAGATGCTGGGATTTATTTTTATGAATTCTGAATTCATCAGAAATGAAATAAAAATTAAGTCAATTGCCTTTTTCCTGTGTAAACAGTCATGAACATACTTAAAGATATATGCCTTATGATACAATTTATCCTATATATAAATATAAAAATATATAATTTAAATGTATCTTTTAATTTCCAGAGGGAAAAAAGTGTGTCATTATATTAGACTCTAATATCGTAGTCATGCAGTTACTGCAAAATTCAGTTGCTATCAGCTTCTTTTTCTTATTTCTTTTCCATTTCAAATGCAAGCAAAGGGGAAAGTCAGAGGCTAAACATTTTAGGACCAACCATGAAGCATCCTTGGGAACTGTAGTTGATGAGCAAAATGAGCCAAGGCTTACTGAGCAAAAAAAAGGAGAAATATTGCTCAGACAGGTGATAACTCCCAGCTGACAGTCCTTGAAATTCACCTAAAATAGCTGGTGAACTAGTTGGTAGTGTTTATTCTTGAGGGTCATCATGACTTAAGCTATTTGTGTCAGAGTTCTGTGTTTGTTGCATGCATGTGTGGATACATGTATATATGTATTTGTAAGACAGAAAGTGACAGAAAACCCATCAAATTGTGTTGTATTTATTTAATTGAAAGCTATTTCTGGCAGTAAGTTATGTGCACAATATTCCTAGCTGTGTTTCATTAAAACGTAATGGATTTCTTTGTCATTTTTCGCTTTAATAATTTAGATAGTCTTGTTTCCTTATTTTCCCCTGTTACACTTTGAAGAAATTTAAGTGATACTTAGTAACCACTTTTCACACAGCCAGAGTCATCTTGAAGCTTCTACATTATAAATTAATTGAATGGTAATTGGAAGCAGTTTTAATAAGTTGCTTAAGAGAAGGCAGGCACATGAGCTAAAAATAAATTCAGATCCCTCCAGTGGAGATGTTTCCTTCAGTATGAGCTCTCATTTTGTTTGTGTTCAGTAATTTAACATCTCTAAGCAATATTAAATCCCTTAGAAGAATGAACAAAGTCATAATCTGCAGTTAATATTATCTAGCTTTTGAAAAAGTGTATATATGTGAACTAGTTTGCAAAATGGATAATACCTTTATGTGTGATCCAACAGTCTTGGTACAAATTTTAAAAGGCCCTTTTTTTTACTGACTATATACAATTAGTTTAAGAAACTGGCAACAAGATCCACCTCCATGGGAAATGTCTTATGATTTGTTATGCATGCATGCACATTTTCCAAATCACAAGTCTGCTAAAATCTTTCAGATTCAATCATCTTCCTTCCCAAACTGCCTTATATTAGTTGGAAAATCAGAATTTCCGTGGGAGCAATATTCTGGTGGGACTTTGAGAGAAAGATCAGTATATAAATTGGTTTGGTGGACCTTATACCTCTTACTTCCATTGATGACTTACTGCAGTAAAGGGTATTTATTCATCCTCACTCCAAGGAAGTCCTAAGTGGCATGTGAAATAAACCAGCATGGATACTGAAGGGGAAGATTACTCCTATTAAAAAAAGAAAAGGCCACTGTATGACAAATCAAACAAGACAGTGCCTGCCTGTCTCCAGAAGTGTGTAAGAATCATAATTAGATTTCATGCAAAAGGGGAGTGGGGTTTGATTGGTTGCTATGTGTGGGTTTGTTCCTGTGTGTTGAAGTTCATTGTTCACATACAGGACCAGTTCCACTTCTCCTGGTGGAGGACAGTATCACCAAAGACAACATATAGGGGGATAGAATATAAGAAAATAAAGATAGTGTAGAAAGTAATCTTACCCCTAAGGAGTTGCAGCTGGGCCAATTAGCAAAGATTAGGAACAGGCCTGACTTTAACAGGTCACAGCTGTAAGCAGTGAGAAGAAGAGTGCGATAAAAGAGTGGGGTGGCTGGGTGAGAGGGGAACTGGGGTCAGTGGCTGCTTTGTGAAAGAGTCAGTGCTGCCCACAAGAAAACACCAAGAAGTATGAAACTTTTGTGATAAGGAGACAACAGTATGGTACTCCTGTGATAAGATGACAACAACACCACCACACCATTTGCTCTCTGGTTTCTCATCTTCCTAGATTTTGCACACCTTATGGAACTCCAGCTTTTGTCTTAATTTGACATAATGCACACCACTTTTTCTGCCTGGTTTTTACCTGAATTTCACTTTCCTGAGTCACAAGCTCAAGAAAATTAGGTTGATGGATTTATTTGATTCAAGAAACTAATCCCGTTGGCCTATATTCAAGCTATTAACTAGTAAAGATGAAAAAGTCTGTGTTTAAGAATAAAATAGGGATGTAAGAATGGGTAAAGTTCTCCTGTTACCTGGAAGGTAGTTGGGCCCGATAGTCTCTGTTGTGACTTAAGTAATCTTATTAATTAAATTCAGGTCAGAATTACAGAGTCTTTTAACGGTTGATGGATATAAAATTGTTTTCACTTATAAATAGGGAAATTATGGGAGATGATTAAGCCTTAAGTGTGGCCTTGAACACTGAGGGTTGCTCTGAGTGAAAATCAGGGTGAGCTGTACTAGAGTGAGCTGGAATACACCCACAGCAAAGCTAATTAAATTTTGGCTCAGAGAACAGGAGGGGATTGTTATGATTTAATGGTGAGATTGTCATAGATGCAAAACCACCAGGAATATAAGTCTCTGCTCTCCCATTTATCAAAACCATCCTGTTGTGTGAGTTACAAGGCTCTGTTGCATTGCTGCTACAAAATATTTTCCTCCCTTATTTGTTTGCAGCTGGAGGAAGAATTTCTGAAAGGAAAAAAATAAAATTTAAGCTTTCCTCTAGTTTGCAGGATTTGAAGCCTGGTTCTGCAGGACTGAAGTCAAGACAGGTGCTTAGGTACCATGTGGCAAGAAGGGGAGGATTGGAAATTTCAGTTAGTATTGGTTATAGCCATACCAAAACAGTCTTGTTGAAAGTGATTTCTTTTTTTTTTTTCAAGAGGTTTTAAAGAAGTTTGTGGGAAATCTTTCCAAACTTGCCCTAAGTCCTTCGAGATAAAAACTTAGAGTTTGTATTAATTAAGCATAAATCACATTTTATTAACTCTGGAATATATTTTTTCCAAGTAATGGTAGGACTGTAGGACACTGAAAGGAACATTAGTAAAACTGTAGTAATGTAGTAATTGGTTTCAAAGCAAATCAAGTTTGTAAAGGTAGGTGCCAGAGTTCGGTCTGTAGAGAGTTTTTCTTGTTTCAGAAAACTCAGATATGTCACCTGATTTGCTGCAAGGCTTTGAGTGGAGGCTGGGGAACTGTCAGTAGTGTTTTATTGGGACTTAGCCCATGTAATTTTTGAAAATTTTTGTAGACTAAGAGGATATTCTGTATTTTAAGTGATTCCAAACTACTGCATTCCATTTTGTTAGAATAGTGGAAGTGACAGAAAAACAAAATGAATGTGCAATTTCAGACCTTGAAGCCAAACAGAAGAAAATAAGATCCATTTAATAATAGAATTCACCTCCTCAGTATAGGAAATCCTTGGTAAGCAAACCTTATCCTAAGAAACCAAATCTTAAATGCATAAACATATTTTTACCATGACCTCTCAATATTTTTGAAATTATTGTCTACCATTTTGTCCATGTTTAGGGTTGGGGGTTTTTTTTCAATTTTCTTTTCTCATATATCATTGATGAGAGACCCAAGCACTGTTTTGTAGAAATGAGTTGTAAAAACAGACATGGAAGATATTTTTAAGAAATCTTGTGGTATGGAAATGTGCATTATTTATGTAGTTTTCCTAGCATTCTTTCCACTTTGCATTCAGTACTATTTCACTCTGTGTGTTCTCTCAATTTGAAATTATACAGGGAACAAGCACTAACAAGTCCAAGTGTGATTCAGTCCCTAGGAGAGCAAAATAAGCAGTAAGATAACTTATGAGTAGGTAATACTTATTTACAGCAAAAAGTTAACAGCTGGTTTGGCAATTTTCTTTCTTTTGCAGCCACAAGAGATGTTTAAAAGGATGGTGGTTTACAATTCATCATTTAGATCTAAGAAAAAACAAGTAAAATAACGTTTTCCGTGTTTTGTGTGGTTCTTCTTGTTTGACTGATCATAGATTTAAAACTTTCCTTTCTAATTCTACTTCTCAGTTTCTAAAACAGAAGATGCAAGACAGGCCTAGTGCATGAGTACTGCTGGTCTTCTTAAGCTTTAAGTGTGTGCCTGTGGCTCCAGCTAGGCTAGGCAGAAGAAGGAGAATAAATCCTTAAGGCTGAACCATGTCTAACTCCCTTTATGGTTAAGTGCAACCTTTAAGATAGTTGAATACTGATAACTGATCTGATACTGATATTCCTAAGATTTCCTTGTTTCTTTTAGTGTCCAGCTGCAATGCTTTCAGTAATAAAATAATTTATCAGATTAACAAATAGAGCTATCATCATAACATAATTCTGGTAGGAGGTTAGAGGAACTGATGGTGGAAAGCCTTGTTCATTCAGGCTTCCTGTATCGTGTAGGATTTTCCTGCTGCATTTTTGCTTTTGTTGCTTTCCTCTGTCATAATGATGAAGTTTTCATCTCTCCATCTTTGGTTGGCTGGTGGTTCAATAGATGGCTTCTTGAAGAGGTGAACTTCAGGCTAAATTTCTCCACTGCTGTAAAATGTGCCAGTTTCTGTACAAACCTCATTTGGTAGTGCATGCTAAGTTATATGCATTGACATTATCTGAAAAGTTGGGACACAATATTGAGCTCACAGTGTGAGATTTTGAGCGGTAAAACATTAAGATTAATAACAATTTTTTCTTTTTTTAATCAGTTTCAATCTATATCTAGAAGGGATAACTGACCAAGAAAGATCCAGCTTTGAGATTATTTATTTACCAGTAAATGCCAGTATGTTCTGAATATATAACAATTGTATCCTCAAAAGAGGTGTTTTTTTGACAAGTTTGTTATTTCTGGTCATGAGTTTCTCTTTCAATTATGTGTTGTTGTTGCTTGGGGTTTGTTTGTTTGTGGTTTGCTGTTGTTATTTCTGGTCTCAATTGCTCTTGACTATTGTTGTTAGAAACCAGTGAAGCAGTACCATTAGTATAAGTGGCTGTGTTTTGGAGGTTGTTTTTTCTTTAAATAGCAACTTCAGCTTTCACCTTGAAGTCCAGACAGAGTTGTTTCAGTGCAATCAAATATTTTACTGTTGCATTTTCAATTTATGCTCAGTCCTCTGAATGTTTTTGTAAGTCAAAAAGGGATTTAAATGCTCCGAACTATTTCACCTGAAACATCCTGAGTGGTGGGAGAATAGGCTTAGAACTGTGCTTTCCACTTGGTGTTCCTTGGTTCATTCATCCTTGCTTGGATATGGAGTGCACTCTCTGATCTCTGAATTTGTGGTGTCCATTTCGGGGAAGATTTATTACAGTTCAGTGCATGTCTTCTTTCTGTCTTAGCTTTATTTGTACATTATTGGATCCAGATCATATCTCTGATACATCGTGACATGAACCCAAGGGGAAAAAGTTTAGGTTGAGTATTTGGAAATGGTTTTTCACCCACAGGGTGGTTGGGCATTGGAAGAGGATCCCAGAGGCACCAGCCTGACCGCTCAGGAAGTGTTTGGACAGTGCCCTCAGGTGCCTGGTGTCACTCTGTGCAGGCCAGGAGTTGGACTTGGTGATCCCTGTGGGCTCCTTCCCACTCAGGATATTCTGTGTTTCTATGACTTTTGCTTGCAGATTGTTTTTTTTAGTGAATTTTTTAAATTTTATTTTGTGTGTTTGTTTTTGTGGTGTTTTTTGTGTTTTTTCCTGTTTAAAGATTATTTTCCCAGGGAAACTTCCTTCAAGGGCAACATCTGTTTTTCATGAGGACTACCTCGGACAAAGAGTTCACTGACTTCCTTTAGATTACATAATGACTTAGTGACTTGGCTGAGATTGGCGTTGTCTTCTCTAAATTACTTGCTCCCCATAGCTATCTACTTTAGCCATGATTCCAAAAGGCAGTACTAATTCATTTATTCCAAGTATTAATTGTTTGGGTAGCTTTCACTGTAAAATACTTCTCTTACAGTTTTAGTTAAATGGTTCATAATATTAATACACTTCATAAATTAATAAGTTTAAATCATAAGTTTTTCCCCCAGAATGAAATTCTGTCCTTGCTGATGTCTGTGATGAAATTCCCATTTATCTGGTTAACAAATGTAATGCAGTGTAACAAACTTAATGTAAGGCAGTGCTGTTATGGGTGAGATCAGAGCCCAGAAGGTTCATAGTCTCATCGAAATTAGGGAGCCAGAGGAGGTGATCAAGAGTATAGCACGGGAAGCATTAGTATTTTCTGCTGCAACTTTGCCATTTAACAGCCAGCCCTTAAATACACCAAAGGAATCTTAAGCTTTGTGTTTGGTTTACAAGTGGAAAGAGGCTTAGGTGAGTCTGGCAGTGGAATAGTCTTTGCTGTCAAATGGATCCAGTAGAGAAGAGACAATAATGAATATATTAACCTTTGTCATGCACTGAACCACTGGTCTGTGTAAGGTATTGGCTTGCCTGCCATGTTTGCAAATGTTGTGTGGTTCTGTGTTCCCCTGTCCCAGGCTCATTGCAGCTCCCACAAGAGTGGGAGCTGGGTGCCTCAGTAAAGATTTTCTTAAGTTCTGAAGTCCTTGCTTTAGCATGCAGGGTTAAGTGAAAGCTTTCATAAATCCCCAGCACAGGCCATACAGTCTCACCCAGTAGCTACTAGTCCTTCTCAAGAAACTGCACTCAAACACCACTGACTCCTGATTGCTGGTGCAGGAACTCCCATCCTTGCAGAAAAGGTAACTCCTGCTTTTCCCTGCAGTCTTGGTCTGACAAGGGTTAAGCACTACATTTTGTGAGTCTCCTCAAAGTTTAAAAATCTTGCTGTGCCTAACTGCAGTATTATCTTCTGCATTTCAGACATTTCCTGACAAAACTTTTAAGTTCTCCACAGAACTATATGAAAACAAAAATCATATTGTTGTCCTGCAAATTGTCTAACAAATTGTTGTCCTGCACTTGCCTGTGGTATGAAGCCAACTCCCTGAAACTCAATATCAAGAGGGAGAGAAGGGGGCTGAAAAAGAATCCTAAAACCCAGACAGAGTGGAGTAGTGTTGCTGACTACTGTGAATTGGAGCCTGTCATTTTCACCTGTTACCATCCAACATGTTGATAATCCCAGGAAATGTTGCTCCAGTGTGACAGAGCATATCTGCTCATGGTGCTTTCAAGATTTGTTTCTGTTCTGTCAGGTGTAGAGAGGAACTATGGAGCTCATAAGTGGTAACTCTTCCTCTGAAATGCTCCGTTATATGACCAACTCAAATTATTGATCTGTCATGAGGTTTTGAAATGTCTTCTGACTGTCAGGATGGACTCTTTGCTGTCTCTCTGGATTTTCTTCCTTTTCTGTCTTCTTTCATAGCTTACAGAATTACATGTTCTCTCACTAATAAATAAGATGGAATTTCTGTGTTAAGTGTGTGAGTTGCTAGTTTTGCAATTAAATATAATTTTATTCTCAGGGCTTCCAGAAGTATGTGGAAGATTTTGATCCATATTCAATGGTAAGGAGAGAATTTTAATGTGCCTCACTGTTTAATATTAAATACTCTGGAAAAAAAGCCAAATCCTTGATTTTGAGGGCTCAGAGTAGGTAAGATTCTTGCTTGTTGCTTTTCTGGGTCTTGTGTATTTGTTTTTTCTGGTCATGTTGAACAGAAGCATTCTTAGAGAAAAAGGTGATGTGGTGTTCTGATCTCCCTCTAACACTATTTTAGAAGGGGGAAGTTCCCTTTATCCCCAGAAATTACATAGATTAGCTTAATTGTTTTGTCTTTCCAAAGTGGAAATGATTAATCATTATATCTTTTCACAGTTTACCCCAGACCAGATAATAGGAAAAGACGTACGGCTATTACGAATAAAAAAGGTAATTACTGTGTTGGTTGATTGACATTTAAAGAGTTCATGTAAGCATTTGATGTACAGCATCATTTACTAGGAAGAAGGAAAGATTAAGCTCCTTTTGATAGCAAAAATAAACAGACTTTTCTGAATTAGAACTGGTTTTTTCGTAGGAAGGATCACTGGACCTTGCAGTTGAGGGAGGAATTGATTCTCCAATTGGAAAGATAGTTGTGTCTGCCATCTACGAGGACGGTGCTGCAGACAAACATGGTGAGCAACAATGGGGAGTTTGAATGCTGCTGAAAAGTGTTCCCTTACACTGGCTGAGAATGGTTGGCTGATTTCATTGCCTGGTACTGAAAGGCTCACTTAGTTTGCCCAAGGACCCAAGTTCTGTCTCAAGTTTAGGGGCAGCCCACGTGTGTTGCTAAAATTAATAGTTATGTAAAATTTGTAAAAACCAACACCTGATTCTCTGGTGTATTCTTTAGTCAAGGAATGTGTTCTCCATTATTTCAAAAATTCTAATGACATTTGTAATACTTCCACATGCAAAGCAATTGCCTGACCATAGCTACACTGTGCTGCTTAGTTTTGTTCCTTATGCTACTATAAATAGTAATTTGCTAGTTAAGTAGCTGGCTGTTAAAACCCAACTAAAACCCAAGTAGAGCCTCTGAAGCTTAGCTCTTGAAGGCACAAGAACATGCTCACCACCTCATGTGGGCTTTGCACCTGGTGGGAAGTATCTGCCATCCTTTTCTCGAGAGCTCTTGTGATGACCAGGTCAACAGAGAGGGCAGTATTCCCTTACACTCTCTTTGCTGTCCTTGTCCCAGCCTGCACCTAAGTTCAAGTAAAAACATTGCTGTGAAAACATTTCAGTCATTTGATGTCCTCAGTGCACTTTTTGGCCCTTCACTCTTTTTAGGATCTCTCATAACTAAGGCTGTCCTCTTATCATCCTCTTCAAATCTAGTTCTAGTTGTGCTTCATTCCAGATTGGCTAGTCAAAATCAGTTCTAAGGAGCAAACACTACACATAGACTTGCAAAGAAATGACCATCATGCAAACCCTTGATAAATGCCATTTTATTCCTTCAGGAATTTAATTAATTTTGTCATTTTTATGGACTCGTGGAATTTTTGGGTTGGAAGAGACCTTACAGATGATCCAATTGCAAGCCCCTGCCATGGGCTGGGACACCTCACCCTAGACCAGGTTGCTCAAAAGCCCATCCAACCTGGCCTTGAACATTTCCCCAGGGTTGGGGCATAGTAGTAACGTTCTGCAGGCAGTCATAGGTTGTTAGCTGTATAGCTGGATTACCCAAACAGGCAAACTGTAGAAAATCATATTGAACTAGTTTCTTACTGGTCATTATCAATAAGAGATTAGTTTGGCTTTGGCATGCTTAAAAATTCCTGTTGTGTTTGCCTGTGCCAGACTTCCTACAGTTTTTAGTGCAGACTTTGCATCCAGTGAGAATACTTTTCATTACAGTCACTACTGCACAATTATGGCACAGAAAAGGCCCCTAGAATTTTTTTTTTTTTTTGCTTATGTGTATTTGACACATTTGTCTTTTCCCCAGGAGGCATAGTGAAAGGGGATGAAATACTGGCTGTAAATGGCAAGATATTAATTGACAGCAAGCTGGCAGAAGCACAGGCAACTCTAGCAAAAGCTTGGAACATGGGTGGGGTAAGTAACCTGGAATGCTACTTCATTCTACCTACAGAGCTCATATCAGAGCTGCTTCTCTATCACGACATTGTCACATCAATACAAACAAGGTTAAAAACATGAAAAGTAATGGGAACATGAGGTACTCTCAAAGTAAGCTAGAATCTGCAGAAGATGCTGGCATGTAGCATCTCTGAAAACCATGTGTGTAATTTACTGGGAAATTTGATGGTGTTTAGCCACATGTCAAGATTGTTATTTAAACACATTACATTCCTTGTGTTTCTAGTACCTTTACATGTGAAATCACTCATTGATATTGAAAATTACTTGCAAGTTGATTGGAATTTTCTGATAATAGCTTGTCTTTGTTTTCTTGATGTACAAGCAACATTACCCTCCAGCTACTGTGAGTGTTTCCACAGCAAGAAATCTTCTCATTGCTCAGAGGACCGATACAGGATGATTGTTAAAATAACTTTTTTTAAAAATGTTGTTGCAACAGTAGATTTTTCTTTAATTTCAAGATGCAAATCAAACAGCTCAATCTTTAAATGGTCTTCCAATAGAAGTTTTTATTACAGACCTTACTTCTTCTCCCTGGTTTTTTCCAGGAATAGATTACCTCCTAGATTCTCTGACATTCCATGGTGGTGCACTGGCCACCTCTAAAAGCAGTATTTAGTGGCAGATGTTTACCTCTGCTTTTCTTTTTCAGGATTGGATAGACTTAGTCATTGCAGCATCACCTCCAAAAGAATATGATGATGAAATGTAAGTACATAAGCTTTTTCCTCTGGGGATTAAAAGCTGAGTAACAATAGCCAGTTTGCTTTTTTTGTCACACATTTTTCAATTATCATCTTCTTCTTATGGACTATATAACCTCCTGCATTACATGGTTGCTAATTTGATCGTTATAAGTAGATGTCATGCATTACAGCAGTGGTTCCCAGACTGCAAAACTGTAATTCTCAGAATTGGTTGTATGTGACTACACACTCATACTTTAAATTTCAAGTTTGGGGATTTGGGGTTTGTTTTTAATTTAGAAGTTCACTTAAATTCAGTCTGAGTCATTTACTACATTCCCATAGATCATAATTTAGGGAAACAAATCCCTGTAAACATTCTGCATCACAACCAGAGATTTAATTCTATTGTTTGGTTTTGTTGTTTTGTTGTGGTTTTAAATTAGATTGCAGTTATTGTTCTTGTCTAAGCAAGCATATATAATATTTTCAGAAGAGATGAAGGGGTTTGGGTGTCTTGGCAATGCTCACAGGATCCTTGTTTTGAAGATAATCAGCACAGGTGTGAAACAGAAGAGTCTACAGCTACAAGTGTGTTGGAAGTATCAGGACTATACAGCTTGCTTTACTTTGGACAGTTTCAAAAGCAATACCATGTCTTCTAGTTTGATTGAAGGAGATTTGAAGATATACTTGCTACCAAGTAAGATGGCAGAGCAAGGTTTTGTAGTCACTGTTAACCTGGGCTCTTGCTCTATGTGGAGTACTGGAGTATTAGTTGCTGTAAATCAGTTTTACTGCCTAACACCAACTGTAGATTGATGTGAAATTTTGTTTAATACCTGTGCATAAACTAATGGGCGAGGAAATAACTATTATTTTTGTTTTTATATTTTGTATATTTAGCCCTACCATTCCCTCATCAGCAGTCAGTCCCAGCACACACAGAAAGGTTTTTGAAGGCAGTGCACCTGTGTACAGACAAGGGTATCTCCTGCAGCTGTAGCCACTGCAGTGTCCCTCATGGTGAATAGCACACCTGGCTTAACATGACTGGCCATTGTGAGGCTGTGTTATTTTTTCAGCATGTGCCTGCCTGTGCATTGCTTGCCATCCTTGCTTTTGTTCCTGGCATGCTGGAGCTGGAGTGTTCTTTGGGCTTTTGCCATGCCTGTGCTATTAAAATATAAGTATTTAGTTTCTACTTCATAAAGTCCCTCAGAGATCCTCTGCAGAATTGGTTTATCACCTGCCAGACTATTAAATAAATAGGCCCTTTCTAAACAAGTAGGATAAACCTAAGGTTTTGTTCCTTATCTGTGGACCACTGCTGTGGCTTTGTGAGTTCATCAGTATATAAGCAACTATAAATTATTTTCTTGTGAAGGCCTGTCCAAAGAACAAGTTTCCATTTGGATTATTCACAGTGTGCCTGTAAACAAGTATTCAAGAGTGTTTGGTTTCAGTGAAGTTTGTCTCTGTTATTTTGTCACATAGCTTTACAATTTGAAATTATCCTTGTCTCTGAAATTCAGTTTACTCTGTATGGTTTCTCTGTGGCTGTAATCACTGTAAGTACAGTCACAGATCTCTAGAACTGCCAAGGTAAGATTTCTTGTTGCATGTGGGTCTTCTCAATTATTACTTGTAATGAAAATCAAAACTACTCAAGATCCAGTTTAAAAACTGTGCTTACTAGAAAGATTAAAAGCTGCATGAGCGCTAACAGCATGTTTCTCATTATCTTTTTTTTTCCCCCACAGGACATTTTTTTAAGGAAGACTACAAATCTTGAAATGGAATCTCTTCTCAGCAGAAACCTGCTGCTCAGTAAACTAATAGGAAATCAATAACCATGTGAAATGTATCTTTATTGACTGACCTGTAAATTGAACTAGAGACATCAGATTCTTCAGATAACTTGAATAATTTATTATCATTCTATAGACATACAGCAAAACTTTTTTTTCATGATGATTTAAAAGAACTACTGACCAGCATAGTTCAGACTGTGAGTGCTCAATCTCTTTTTCCAATTTGGAGGGGCCAAATTTTGCAAATCTTTCAGTTTTCCTGGAAATAGATTTGAAAATGACAAATGAAGATAGAACACAGATGTCTGTTCCCACATGCAACACTTGTGAATACACATTCACAGGCCAGTTTGGGTGTGAAAAGAATTATATTTTTACTTCCTAGATAGTGATTTTCATAGGAAAATGAGAAAGTGCCCAGGTAACTTCTGTTCTCATATTCTTGTAGCTCTCTTAATATCCATTTTTGTGTCTCAGTTGTGAGGATTTTTTCACCATAAAAACCCTGCTGGTAAAAGAACTGGGAATACCAGGAATGTAAGCATTATAATAAAATAATTTTGGTTGTGTTGCTCATACAGTATGGAAGATCTTCTGCAGCAGCAGAGTAAATAACTAGCAAGTAGCTCAGATAAAATCATTATGTGCAATCACATCCATACTCCCAAGTATTTGTATTGTTGGCAAAAATTCCTCCCTCATATAGTCATGGGTGGGAAATTTGGGTGTGATTCACAGTCTGCTGTTTTGTACTTAGTTCTCAGTGAGCCTATATATGTGACTAAACTGTGCAGGAAGCCACCAAGTGTAACTTTCTGCTCTTGGTGACTCTGTGCCTTAGATTTGAGTCAATTCCTCAAGACCATTAAATTGATGTTTTGCTAGTGCTTGGTTTCAAGTATTATTATATTTGTAGACTTAGTAAATATATTATAGAGAAACCTCATAAGAAATGTCATGGTCTTTTTCCTTTCTTGCACCTGCCAGCTTGTGCTCTGTTTTCCATGTTGTGTTTAGATTTTTCTCACCTGTTCTACTGAGAGACAGTTCATTGGCATATCATTTTCCCACTGAAGTCTTGCCTTTCCAAGGTTTGGAGCCCTCCTCCATCATATGAAAATAACAATTAAATTCATGAGAACTCTGTACTTACATGCAGATGCTTACTTATGTTGACTTTATTTACAGTATTCTTCCAGTATGCCAATTAATATGTGTGGCAGGGTATAAATGTTAGAATATTTCAAATGTTGAACTCGTACAGCTAATCCAGAAATAAAATTGCATTTGCCAAATGGAAGAAGTCTATTTTCCTATTTGTCCCTGGGTTTGTACATCATAGTAATAGTTAATCTGCTAAAGTACACAGACTTCTGAATTTTTCTTCAGTTACAGACCCACTTGGAAGAGATCGCCGCCCTTGTGGAACTTGTAATTCACTCTGCACAGGAGGGATTTTTCCCTTGGCTGAGCTGCAGTAATCTTTTACAGTTTTTTGGGGGCAAATCTGGTCATTTGACAGCTGGCAAGCTAACACAGTTCCTACAGTGTATTTTTTTGCTAGGTCTTAGCATGCATCTACCCAGGCCTATAGACTTCCTAACTACAAAGTAATCTAAATGCTGAATGCATCAATATCAGCACCAGAAGGAAATTGCAGCAGGATGTACTTCTCCTGCTGCTTTGGTTCCCAGTTGCCTACATACTGCTGCCATCTGGACTGCATGACAATGCATCAGAGAGATGAGGGGTGCTATCCAATGTTCTCCCAAGGGCTGCTTGGATGTTGGTACCAGCAAACAGAGAGCCACAGTAATGCACCAGTAAAAAACTTCAGAGCCTGATTGTGCAAAACACTGTCTCAGCACACTAAGAAACATAACAAAACTTAGAGGTTAGATATTAGAAATATTTCTATTGGTGTTATTTTTTCAGAGACAGAAGGAGCACAGAAGACTGAGCTGGGAAATCTGTGGGAGTACCAGCAGTTGAGTTGTAGCCTTGCTTCTTCATCACAGAACTATGTTTCTTCTCCCCATCTACCCCGTTAACTTGATTTGTTTGGATACAGCTTAAAATGCATGAGAGGCAGTTGAGGAAATAGTTCCTGCTCAATATTCCAAGTATGTTAAGAAAGTGTTGCTTTGAGAGTTTAACCTGTGTTGCTTTAGGCAATATAAGTATGTAGTGTCAGGAGAAAAGAGCCTGTTACTTCTGCAATCTTAAAATGGTCTTAAGCCATTAGGCAGGTAGTTTTTTACTGTATTTCTGACTTTTGGTGCCCTAGAACTGCATCCCATCTTTCATTTGCCAGCTAGCTTAAGGGGTTGGAAAATGCTACAAGAAAATACATTTTTCAGGCAACTTCTCTTTCAGTTATTTTGATGTGTGTGAGCAGTGTCCCAGGTGTAAGTAGTTTAAACAGGAGTGCCCATTTTGAGTTGGGGCTGCATTGTTCTTTGGTGACTGTCAGTCATTACATGTGCTTGTGCCTCATCCCTGTTCAAAAAGACCAGCTTTGAAAAGGTAACAGTAAGAGTAAATGGGACTTTCTCTTGCTCAGCCAATGCTGTTTCCTTTGGGAGTATGGAAACTGTGACCTGCTGCACAAAGCAGGAAGAAGTCCGAGTACTTCACTGACAGTATCACAAATGCTTCAAACCACTTTTAAGAGAAGATGGTTTTTTGTTTTTCATTTGCTGTACTCTCAGAGGGGATATGTGTAGTTTCTCAGAGCTGTTTGTTTGGTTAAGACTGCCAAACCGCACTATCTCTCTCTATGGGATAATAACCCAGAGGAAGACTTTCTCAGAACTGTTAACAACCATTCTTATTCTCTCAGGAATTTCTTGGCCACGTTTTCTTTAGTAACCCCCCCACAGCTGCTGAACTGGAGCATGAATTACACTAGAGACTTGTGACTCTCACATTGCTCTGTGAGCGTGTGCGTGCCTGTGTGCAGGCAAAAAATGCGAGACCCTATGGATCAGAACCATGGCGTGCGTTATAGGATAGGAAATACCATGGTTTATTACTCATATGGAGATTAGCATAGGGAGGTCTTTGATCTATTTATTACTGCCATTCTGCTACTATTTAGTTTTGTTACTATTTATTATTTGGCCATGGCATCTTTTAGAAATTGTGCATACATTTCAGAGAAGCTAGGTTTTTTTAAAAAAATTCTCTATTCGCAAACAAATGTACAACATAAGGAGGGGTGTATGCATGGATATACACCAGTAAGGTTTTTTTAAAATCAACTTAATCTGAGGAGCACGCATGTACAAATAATCTTAGCAGTTCACAAATATGAGACATAACCTCTGAATATATATAATTTGTTGTAATTCCTCTCACCATAAAAAGAAGAGTGAAACATCATGGTTTTGTGTCAAAGGATGCCTATCAGGTTGTAAGGAGCTTGATATGCAACAGTTGATGAATGTCCTTGCGTTTGCTTCAGCTGTTTGTTGACCCTGATAAAGTGTGGTCAGATTTTGGGGAGCTGCTGTGGAATTCTTAGCCATCTTTCACCACAGAAAAATCCCCCTGGGATCTCTGTTGATATGAGCAGACACCTTTAAGCCATCTAAGGACCAGGTCTAGTGTAGGAAAGCCAGTGTCTTAAATGTAAGTATGTGACCCTTAGGATTATAAATCAGTGCATCTCTTGTAGTCAAGTGATGATAAGCTAATAAGTGCTTGATCCTCAATCTGAGTTTGACCTTCAGTGGTTTTCTGCTGCCAATTTTATCTTTTGCCATTGTCCTTGATCTCACAAGGATTCTGCTTTTATGACTGACGGAAATTTCTGGAACAGATTTCAAAATTGTTTTTCTGCAGGCTTGAGCTCTGAGGTGGTTCCAGGTGGGCCATTGACAGATCATGCAAACATTTTTAAGGACGTTGACTAGGATGCTTGCTTTCCTTCTTCCTAGGGAAGGCATCCAGAGGTTTGTCTCTGCTGGAATACTGGGGGCCTCTGCTGGAATTCTTCTTCCTCTATCACCAGGTTCACATTTGATGTGTTATTGAAGGGCACAGATAATAGCACAACACTTTGGTGAAATTCAGGGTGTACTTATATTTAAAGCAAGGTAACTTGGACTACTTTTGGTCTCTGCTGAAATCATCTAGGATGAAAGAGGAAGCGGAGACAGACATAGGAAAAGCAATCTATAAAATTTCTGTTCTCTAGAAGGGAAGTTTTTGAAATGTGAAGTTTCAGAGGATCTCTGCTTGCAGTTCTCCAAACTGTAATGATTGATGCATACCATAATATCAATGATTAGTGTAAAAGCCACTGGAAGGAAGTCTTAAGGAATTAATTTTGAATAAGTAAGTTGCAGACTGACAGCTCTTGGATATGTAAGCCTAAATGGCTGTTGTTGAACTCAGAATGTTTATGGGAAAAAAAGGGAGTCTGATTTCCTGCAGAGAGCTATATCATGATTCACAAAACCTGCTGCATGATTAGCAATGGGTATCCCTTGCACACCTGCACTGTGCTTGATGGATGTTTGGCACTTAGCAATCTTAGACTAGAACAAGCAAAGCACTTAAGTACATGCTTAAATTTAAGGATATGAGCTAATCCCATTGACATAGGTAGAGTTCAATAATCCTCCTCAGGCTGGATTTTGCTGGATGGAGGCCTGAAGTCAAAATCTGAAGGCATTTGATGCCTTAGTCCTGGATGTGTTTAGTATGGAAACTTGTTAATGCTCAAGTTTTACTATTAATACTGAATTTTAGTTCCTCCCCATTTTCTCAAATAATCTTCAAAGGTTATTCCTCCCACCAGCTCCTACTGCCCATTTTCTTGGCTTGTCCTCATCTTATCTTTTCTCACCATTTCTCCTCCAAACATCAGTAAAACTCATTAGTCTTCAATAGCTACAACAGAGTTTGTTTATATGGTGCTTAGAGTAAAGTTTGGGAGAAGGAGACTGAGACTCTCCCAACATAAACTGGGCAAGATAGAAATCAGACAGCCTTTTTGAGGACAAGGACTTTTCTAAACAGTAAGGATGTGAGAGGGAAAGTTGCTAATGGTTATTCTTTATGCAAAGCCAAACACACACATGTAAAAGCAAGAGAGTTTCAAAATACTTTTTCTGAAATTTGGTTCTCTTTTCTCTGCCTTTCCCCTAAGCAGTTCTGCGTGCTTTAGCACTGGGACCCCATGTTCATGTTGGCAACAGCCTGAGGCTCTTGAGAATTAAAGCCACTTAACAGAGAGCAAAGAACACCAGCTATAAAACATTTTTAGAAACACTCCAGAGAAAATTAAGCTTTGACAAAAATCTTGTAATAAGGATTACCCTGACAGGGTGAAATAACTTTCCAGGGTTATCATTTGAAACTAAGTAGATTATAAGTTTGCAAATATCAATATTTTTGTTATTCTTTCTCCCCCCAAATACAAAATGTGGAATTTTCAGAGTGGAGACACCCATTAACAGTTTTTAATTACCAGCAATTCCAGCCTCAAGGAAGGACAGAGGCAAAGAAAGAGAAATGCATGTTCCCATTTTGACTGTTCACAAAGAATTGTGGTGAAGTAGATCTCTGAATGTTATTAACCTGCTAAGACAGAAGAAATTGCATACTCTTCCTCAGTGGAAATCAGGCAGCTCCATCTTAATGCAGAAGAGTGACATGAACAGCAAGAATCCAGACTGAGAGGACACAAAAGTCTTTTCTCCAACTAATGTATAAATTTCTCATCAGTCATTTTAGAATTTGCAGGTGGGTGCAACATAATTTATAATGTTGTTTTTCTTCTTGGAGAATATGATTGCAACAAATTTCTGTTAACACTCATAGGGCTGATTGAAACAGAGGTGGTGGGCACATTTTGTGGTTGGATGATTCACAGGGGAAAGTAAATTGTGTGTATTAAGTTGCAGTAATTTGTCCCATATTGTACTGCTGCAGGAAAGCTGTGTTTCTTTGTTGTCAGCTGTGACAATATTCACATTTCTTTGCCTCTAGCCAGACAAACAGATGCAGAGATGGGTTTTTATTTTCTGTTATGCCATTGAAGTACACCAGGAATAGTATAACTTCTCAAGGATAAAGATACCTGGTATTGCCTTTTCTAATGGTGTCTTTAAACCCATGTGTACCTGTTTATACAGATATTTAAAATACCATAGTAAACAGATGGGGAAAAGTGGTTAGATTTATAAATGACACAAAGGGACAAAACAGTTACCCCTTCTTTGCACTAGGACAAGTAAGTGACTTTTATAAAAGGAACATCACCATTTTCCTAAGTAGATAGCATCTGAGTATGAAATTTCAAGTATTCTTTCTTTAATACTGTGGTCTCTTAGCCACAGGGCAGTGATCACTATAGCCAGCTGTGGAAGAGACAGGAGCTTTTAGCTACTTGTAGCATAATCCTTTCCTTATCTTAGTCCTTATATCTTGAGCCTTCATTGTCCAAACTACAAACAAATGAGGAAATGGCAAGTGGATTTTTTTCTGATGTGGTGAAAAGAACAGTCAATTCAGAACTTAAGTTCAGTTTGTTAAAGAAGACATAGCCAGTTCCAGGACTGGGAAAATGTAAGAAGCAATCTTACTTTTTCTGCCCAGTTGCTGGGAACATGTCCTGAGGATGTGTCCCTGGCACACACGAGAGGATCATCCCTTGTCAGTGCTCTCCAGCTGGATGTGGTTGCTCTTGTTTCCACTGCGTTGCTATTTCACTGCAGATGAAAAACAGACAGCTGAGAGTTGCACGTGAGAAACCTCCACGGCTGAGCCTCAGCACTTGACATCGCCCTTCACGTTTGGGCTGCCAAAATGCAGACGTGCAGAACGCTTCCACTGGCTCGTATTGCTGCCTTATCACAGGAGACAAATATAGCCTGGGGAAAGCATGCTGAGAAAGGCTACCTACAGCACTGAGAGAGAGAGAAATGGGAATAATTCCACGTGGGAGGGAAGATCAGAGTGTGGGAATTATGCCCCACAAGATGGTTCTGACACATCCCCTTATAGTGTCAGGTGGGCAGCCAAGGGTGTGTGTGCCAGCACGTGGCTGCCCAGGTACCTACTGGGACCCAGACTTAGGCTGAGAAGTACCTGAGGCTGTTTTAGGATGATTCTCTACCCAAAGAGACTCTGCAAACTCTCCACAAACTAATTCCTGTGAAGAAAGGCATTTCTATCTACTACGTTTTACAAACTGGCCTCATGGGCTATTTATGTGAAAAACTATAAAACCTGACATAGTGTTCTTTCATGTTACTGGTCAATTCTCATTATATCCTTGGCAGGATTTCAGCTCTATCAATCACAGTTGTGTTTACAGTTTTTGCACACTGCAAATTGACTGCTGCACTCCCTAGTCAGCATTGTTTTCATATCTAATGCTACAGACTCAGACAGTGCAACATATGCTGTTAGGAAAAGAAAACATTTAGCTTTGAGAATTATTTTTTTTTTTCAGAAAATCTACAACAAAAGAATACAGCTTCTCTTTTAAGAAGAGATTTACAATAGAAAACGTTATCTTCAGCCCTGTGGTATCACCGGTCAGGAAAAATTAATACATGTGCTGAGGGGAAAACTACTTCTGAAGGAAACAGGAATTATTCTCTTTATAAACATTATCAGGAACACAAGGAACTTTCCCAACATTTTTTGTTACCATGACAGTGTCGATTTTTTCTTTAATTATATGATTTTTCATAATATATAGGAGGACGCAGTATGGGTAATGTAGAATGTAATCTTATCCCCCAATGAGTTGCAGCTGGACCCTACTACTAAAGATTAGGAGCAGGCTGGATGGTAACAGGTGACACCTGTAACCAATAAGAGCTAGTGGTACAAAAGAGAAGTCTGAGAAGTCAGATGGCTGCTGCAACAACCAGGAACAGTCAGTGCTCAGAGGAACTGCCTACAAAAACCATCAAGGATGTATGAGACTGAGGCCATGGAACCCTTGCACCATGATAAAAGAACTCTTGATATATAAGACAATATAAGACAACATATAAGGATAATAGAACTGTTGTACTATATAAGACAACAATAATAGGCACATCATATTCCTACCAGTAGCTCATACTTTCTTCAGAGCAGTTCTTATAGAGAGATCTGCAGCTACTTTACATCCTGCATTGATGTGGGTACCTAGAATTTTTTGTTACCACTTGTATCATAATAGTGCATGTAAGTGCCAGTCAGTGTCAGATTCCTGATATGTCTTAAATATTATTCCACCTCTAAATATTCTTGTTTTCAGAGAGAAAATAATTCTCCATAGGAATAAAAGCAGAATCTCAGAATCACTACTTTGGGAATGATCCCTCAGGTGATAGAATCCAACCCTTGAACCAGCACTGCCAAGTCCACCACTGAACCATGTCCCTAAGTGCCACATCTAGATGGCTTTTAAATAACTCCAGAGGTACAGACTCAACCATTTCCCTGGACAGCCTGTTCCAGGGCCTGAAAACCCCTTTGGTGAAGAAATGTTTCCTAATATCCCATCTAAACTTTCCATGGCACAACTTTTGGCCATTTTCTTTCATCCTATTATTTATTAGTGGGAGAAGATCAACACCCACCTGGCTCCAGCCTTCTTCCACGCAGTTGCAGAGAGCAGTGAGGTCTCCCCTGAGCCTCCTTTTCTCCAGGCTGAACACCCCAGCTCCCTCAGCCTCTCCTCACAGGACCTGTGCCCCAGACCCTCCACCAGCCCCATTTCCCTTCTCTGGACTCTCTCCAGCCCCTCAATGTCTTTCCTGCAGTGAGGGGCCCAGAACTGGACACAGGATTCAAGGTGTGGCCTCACCAGCACAGGGGGACAATCCCTGCCTGGTCCTGCTGGCCACACTATGGCTGATCCAGGCCAGGGTGCCCTTGGCCTTCTTGGCCCCCTGGGCACTGCTGGCTCATGTTCAGCTGCTGTCAGCAGCACCCCCAGGTCGTTTCTGCCCAGCAGGGTCCCAGCCCCTGTGCCCCAGCCTGTGGCCCTGTCTGGGGCTGTTGTGCCCAAGGCCAGGCCCCGGCCCTTGGCCTGGCTGACCCTCACACAGCCGGGCCTCAGCCATCGCTCCGGCCTGCCCAGGTCCCTCTGCAGAGCCTTCCTGCCCTGCAGCAGATCAGCACTGCCAGCCAGCCTGGTGTGTCTGCAGCTGACTGAGGCTGCTCCATCCCCTCATCCACAAAACTGATCAAGATTTTGAACAGGACTGGGCCCACAAAGCCCTGAGAAACACCACTGGTACCGGATGATGATAGGTGATGGAATCCACTCACCCCCAGTCTCTGGGCTCAGCCATCCAGACAGTGTTTACCCAGTGAAGAGTACACCTGCCCTCTCTATGGGAAGCCAGTTTCTCCAGGAAAATGCTGGTGTCAAAAGTCTTTCCTAAAGCCCAGACAGAAAACATCAACAGCCTTTCCCTCATCTGCCAAGCAGGTCATTTTGTCACAAAAGGAAATTAGGTTGGTCGAGCAGCACCCGCCTTTCATGAACCCCTGCCTGATCCTCTGGTTGTCCAGTTTGTGCCATATGATGGTACAAAGCTCTTGTTTCTGTTATTTGCTCTTTAAAAAGGCAACTTGTTAATGCACACAATAAACCTAATCTGAATATCCACGACTCCTACTCAGCCACTTAAGGAATTCAGGTAGTAAGAGTAGAATATGTTTAAAATACCAGGGCACAATCAGCGATCAGTCCGTGAGATGACTCTGTGAGTCAGAGTGTGAAGGACCTGTGGCATTTGCATGAACAGCTGAGACACTCCACGACCCTGAATCCTAAGGACAACCTATTTGCTGTCCAGAGGCTGGAAGCCTGGCCTGTCTCAGCAAAGCCTGTTTCCTGTGTGCTAACGTGACTGCCATGGTGTTATTTGCATTTGCTCCCTTAGAGGAGGAGTTTGGAATTTTCCCTCTTTTCTTTGGCTGAAAACACTAATTAAATGTGATCCAAACTTGTAAATAGTTTTAGCCCCCTTGACTCTGTGTTATTTTGCCCAGCTTAAAGGGATTTTTGAAGTCTTATTGTTGTTACAAATTTTTAACTTTCCTATCCAAATATATAGACTATGTTAAAAAAAATTCTCTTGCTGTGAAGAGAGTGAAAAATAATGCCAAATTTCAATACTGGAGGTTACTTTTTGCCTTTTTACAAAAGCTACTCAATTCCTCCTAAATACTGACAGTATAAAGAATAGTTACCCAGAGCATAGCATCTCTGGCTGGTTTGAGGGCTGAGGCTGTGGACATCTGCCCTAAGTGAGGATATTCAGGAATTGCTGTTGCCAGGTAAAAGTATCATAGACAATTTAATTTTCTGCATAGCTTCACACTTAAAAATCCAGGTTCAGCACTTTGCTGTACAAAAAACAGCACTATACTACTCCAAGAGATAATGAGCTTCAGGTTCAAATAATCATGAAAATAGGAAAAAGATAGAAAAAATTACTACTGGCTGTAAGTTCAATTACTAAATTATTAAATTAATTTTCTTTATATTTTTATGGGTATTGATTGTTTTAACTCCCTTGAGTCTCTGAAAATCCCAAAAGTAGTCTGCACGTGGGCTGAACTCAAGAGAAATGTCTCCTGAAATAGGCCTTTTAAAATTAATTAGGTATGTGATAAATTGCAACAGGGAATTAGCAGTATTTGCTATGCAAGAACAAACCTTTTGTGCATACTCACATTTTGGGTTTTCTTATGAATCCGTGATATGATTTTTTTGTCATTATTTTAAGAGCTAGAATAAATGCTACATTGCAACCTATTACAAAAGAAGTAGAAGAAATTCGGAAGTGTAAAACTTCATTAAAGTACAGCACCCTTTCTGTTAATTTTCTTCATAATTTTGTCAAATAGTGGCACAAGGAAAACATATTCCAAAGCCAAGTCTCAACTGATAGCTTTGTTTCTCTCTAATTGTTGTGTCAATTTTACTCACTGGAGAAATTGAGGGTAGCCTGGAACAATCCCTGGTGGTCAATAAACAAATCAACTAAAGCTCTCTATGCCTAAGCAGAAAACTGTTTTACATTCTGAGAAGGAAAGATGATATCTTTGGTTTGTTTCTAATAATCTTCAAAAAACAATTCAGATCTTAGTGTTCAATCTGTGTGGTTTTCAAAAGGGTTCCAAGACAGACCAGTGACTTTTAGCCGTCTTATCTTTTGGAAATGAATGCTGGACATTTGCTATTTGTTAGTGTGTGTAATTTTTTTAGTATAAACAGGCAGAATAATCTTTTATATACAAAAGCCCACATACAAGGCAAGCATCATAACAGCACTGAACTGAACCAGTAACTAAAATAATATTTGCGAAGAATACCACGCTGGAGCCAGCACGCGAGTTGTTTATTGGCATGGGTTAGTTCACAGCACACAGCGTATTCCCCTGAGGAAAACACAACACTTGTACTTCAAGTACTACACAGGGAGTACTCAACACCTTAACCATTTAGGTACTGGAGATGAAACTAAGGTGTGAGGTGATCAGTGAGATCATGCAGAGATTGTGAAAGTTCATCTGTGCACAAGGATAGTCAGGAGTGAATAAAAAGTTGGTTTAGTGTTTTTGTCATGGTTGTGGAGAATCCTGGTGATTGAGGAGAGCGGGGGAGCATCAAGAATATCTTTAAGTGAGGCTGGTAAGGAGATGGCCTGCAGCCCTTCAGGTGATTCTCCCTGAGTTGTGCCAGGTAGCCCCAAAGGAGTCAGTGTTTGTTTAACACTGCAAAGGAGACTGAATGAACAGAAAAGTGAGATTTTTCACCAGGCTTCAGGTGCCAGGTCAGCACTGCTCTGTCTCTATTGAACCAGGAAGCTACTGTTAAACTGAGGAGCTAGTTCATGGCGAGATTAATTGGCTGAATGTTATATTGTATGTTGGAGAATGTGCTTCATAAAATGACTTAATGATAGAGGTCATTGATGTGGCTGAAGCCACAAGATGTCTGAACACACTTAAAGATAAGCTGTTCCAATCTAAAACACTTGTCTGAGTGTTTGCCTGAAGATGATCGCCCACCAAACAGTTTGTATTTTGTTTCCACTCAAAGATAGATCTGCTTACTCATAAGTTCTTTCTTCATTTTAAATGAGGAACAGTAATTAAAAATTAATAAGGTTTATTTAGAGAAAAACAGTTATTTCTGTGAGTCTTTGGACTATTATTAAACTGAAAGAGGGAAGGTTTAGTTTAGATATCAAGAAGAAATTCTTCACTATGAGGATGGTGAGGCACTGGCACAGGTTTCCCAGAGAGGCTGTGGATGCCCCATCTCTGACAGTGTTCAGGGCCATATCAGCTGTGGATGGACCTTTGGACAGCCTGGTCTGGTGAAAGGTGTCCCTGCTCATAGCAAGGGAGCTAGAACTGGATGATCATTAAAGCCCCTTCCATCCCCAACATTCTAGGATTCTATGTGTATGCTTATTCTGTGTATTTTAATAGCAGAACTTAGACTGTTTTTCTAAGATTTTTTTGTTGTTGTTAAAAGATGTCTTCTATGAAATGATTGAATGGATCTCTTCGTTCCACAAGAATAAAATAACACTTTTCTCTGGAAGAGAAAAAATCACCTCTGGAGGTGATTTTCTCCCATTTTTTCCCCTCAGCCTTTCCCAATGTGCTTCAGAAAGGGATTGGTGGCTTCCTCCCACACATGTATATTGTTTTTCCTCTCCTCTTCCAAGAGCAGAACTAAATAGGAACCAGAAGTCATAGTTTAGTGCATATTGTTTAGCTAATTCTAAATCACAATGAGAATTTGCTTTGTTAGCACTTTTCCCTACGATTTCCTATTTATAATTGGTCTCATTAATGACTTTAAAGTACACAGGGAAGTGAAATTTTCCTGCAAGATGCCTAAATTTATATACCTAACTACAACAACTTTGAACATGGTCTGTGGCTGTTCAGTACTTTCAAACCTTTGGGGGTTTTTCTATCTACATTTCTAGATGCAAACAAAACCACAAAACTGCAGAGTGATCAAACCATGTTTTTTAGAAAGAGAGCACTTCACTGATGAAAAAGAGAGGCCAGTGTGAAGAAGCTGAATAAGAGGAGCAATACAAATTACAAAGGTAGGAAAGAAACAATGAAAGCTCTCACATAAATGAATATCTGTTAACAACAACTGAATTCTGAAGTGTCAGTGCTTTACTATAAAACCAAAACCTGTCTGCATCTTGCAGACAAAGACAAATTCCAAGACAAGCATAAAAAGTCGTTTTTCCTTGAGTTAAAAATATTGTCCTTGTCTCTCTGGAAATCAATTTTACATAATCAAAATGCTTTCAAAATATTTCCAGTCACCTACTGAATGTGCTAGTTGCTGCCAGCATCTAACTTGATGTCTCATTTCTAATAGATACACTGAAATAATGAAATAGGAAACTGACTTCTTGTCAAATGGAAGTATTCTGGACTTGGAGAAATAAGATGCAGAGGGACTTTACTGGAAAATCAGGTTCCATTTGCAACATGCAGATAAACATGGCTGTCTACCTGTTGGTTTCATATTTTCTTTGCGTTTTCTGTAGTTTGAAAAGGAATTTTGCTTTCACAAAGCTTCATGAAATGACAGTTTTGAGAGAGAAACTATTCCTCTGTGACCTGCTCCAAAGCCCACAGGACCAGCAGAGATAGTCTGGGTAAGGAAGTCCATTCCTTTGACACCACAATCACATCCAAGCCTTTCCTAAGAAAAGGATCAAACTATGTTTTAGCATTATTTTGTGAAGGCACAAAATGGCTGTTTTACCATTTGTGAGTGAAAAAGTTATTTAACACTTTAGTAAGCAAGACAAGTATTTGTCCAGATTACTCACTTGATTTCATTGTAACAGTAGGGACAAAACTGGAACATTGTTATTGGAAGTGTGAGTTATTTAAAGAGTTTGGGTGTCTGTGTGCGTCCCTGTTTATCGCTATGAATGCTCACCATACCAATTTCAGTTTACCAACTGTTTTGATTTCTGTCACTCTGGGGTTTTTTCTGTATTTCATTAAGTCATTAATTCCTCATTTAATCCACCATCTCTCTGTTCAGGGTGCCAACACATTTCTGACTCAACTTGAGCTCTGTGACAGGAGCAGATCTGTTGTAGGAGAACAATGAACTGAGAATATTAATCTTAAACCACCACATTAACCATGCAATCCAGGCTGTGTCTGAAAATCATTGGAAAGATAAATTTCAAATTCAAAACCATGGGGTTTCTGGGCTTTTTTTGTTTGAGATAGACATTTTTTTAAATGTTGTGATCAGCACCTTGTAGTTCCAGAAAGCATGCAGAGATTGGGCATGTGAGCTCAGTTCTTGGATTTCTTCAGAGGTTTTGGCAAACTTTAATTTCTGTGTTAAATTCTCTGGTCATGGTTATTTCTTCCTCAAATCTTAACCGTGATTTCAGCCTCCAGAGTGTAAACTGCCAAGAGTTTATCGTTGCTCTTTGTTCATGGTAACACAGAGACCTTGTGTCACTTGGGGACTCAGGAAATGCTAAAATATAAATGATTTTTAAATTATCTGCATGTAAACTGCTCATACTGTTTATTAAATAACGATTAGGGTAGCAGAGCTGAGCTTGACCAGAAGCTCAAATGAATGCTGGATTCTATCCAAAACTTAAAATAATTATAGTCTTTCCAGCGTGGGTGAAACTTTCACATTTGAGAATACATATACACAGGATTTGGCTTGGGGTTTGTCTTTTAATTTTTATTCTTAACCACACTGCTGTAGCTCCAAAAGACCATATTTAGGAAATAACATTCCATGCAGAGAATTGCTTTTTCTTTGCTCCTGTCCAACAGCAAGATCAATAAAAGTAGCATGACAAAAGCAATTTTCAGGTCTATTAGTGAAGCTGTCTGTCCTAGAAATTGAATGTTATGTTGAAGGAAGAAGGAAATTTTTCATTTATGGGTTCATTTCCTTTAGAGGCATTTAGCCAACTTGTAGCTTTTGCATTTTGAAGAGTGAAGCCTGGATATATGGACTCTTTTTGTTGAGTTGTTGATTATTTCATGGCTACACACCAGAGATATTTGAATCTTGGACATTGATTCAGCCTGTGCTGGGAAGTGTGTGCCAGGTCCAGATTTCTGATGCACATCACATTTTACTTTCCAGTGCTATCCCCTAGCAGAGAGGTATTTGATCAGAGTTTTTGTTTGACATTGGCTCAGGGGAGCCTAACTTCTGCTCTAGAAAAAAAGGAATTGGAAATTTTGATTTGTAGATTACTTTGGTGTACATAAAAATGCTTAGGGAGTGATTTGGAGCCCACTCAGATTAATGATCTGATTCTCAGAGACTGAGGTAGCCTTGGTGGAGAGGGAAAACTAGCTAGAGTTTAACTCATTTTAGGGGTAAAAAAGGTAAGGCACAAACACAACAGCTGTTCAGGATATAATGTTGAAGTCTCCTTTGGGAGAAAGCTATGGCTGAATACGTGACTTAATCTAATAATATCTTTATCATAGTCAAGAAAAAAGCAAAAGCTGACAAGGTTGAAGGAACACACTTTCCATAATCTGTAATTCCTGTCGTCACTAATTTAGTGCTGGATATTTAATGTTCTGTCACATTAACGACGCATAAAGCGCTCAATACCGACCCCGAGAGCCCTGGAACACGGGTCTGACGCTGTGGGGTACCGAGGGCTGTCACGGCGCGCTCGCAGCGGTCCCACCGCGTCAGGGGAGGCCCGTCCCGCCCCCGTCCCCGCCGAGCGCTCGCCCAGCGCCCCGTTCGGGGGCGGTGCCGGGGCGGGGCGGCGCCGCGGCGGGCGGAGCGCGGGGCCGGGGCCGCGGCCGGGGCCGCCGCCGCTCCCGGCAGGTGCGGGCAGAGCCGCGGCCGCGCCGGCCCCGCCTGATGTGCGCGGAGGCGGAGGCGGCGCCCGGCTGCGCGCAGGGTCCCGCCATGGCCCTGGCGTTCTGCGGCGACGAGGGCAACTCCACCGCCTACAACGTGGACCACGGCGTGCTCAACAACGGCTGCTTCGTGGATGCGCTCAACGTGGTGCCGCACGTCTTCTTGCTCTTCATCACCTTCCCCATCCTCTTCATCGGTGGGTGCCTGCGGCTCTCCGTTCCCCTGTCCGCCTCTATCTCTCCTCTTTGCCCTCCTTTTCCTTCTGCCTCTCTATCCCCGGTGCTGCTTTGCCGCGTCCCCCCGCCCGGCTTTGTCTCCTTTGCCGTGGGTTTCCCTCCCCCGCGCGTGTGCCCGCCTGGCCTCCCCTTGCCGTGTCCCCCGGCCTGGCCCTGCCCCCGTGCCGCGCGGGGAGGCTGCGCCGCTCTTGGGATGCGCTGCGAGCTGCGGGATGCTCCGGCCGGCGGCCGCCTCTCCCCGGGCAGCCCCCGCCCCGCACCGCCCGCTGTCCGCCCGGGCTGCGGGGCCCGCCCCCGTCTGTCGGGGCAGCCCGCGGGGCTCCCCGCAGGTGAAACCCCTTGCGCAGGCAGGGCAGGGAAGGGTGATGCTAGAAGAGACCGCAGGATGTGCTCTGCCGGTGCAGGGCAAGGAGCAGAAATAAATGTGCTATTAAAGCCCAGGAAACCTGAAGTAAGTGTTGCGTTATGAAATATCACCCCCAGCAATGACTGCGGGGTCACAGCCGCCTGGTAGCCCCCCCTCATTACAGGTCCTGCCCCGCTGGCTTCTGCGGTACCTGAGGCGGGTACCGCGATTTAAGGTCACGAGCCCGGCGGGGCCGGTAGGTGGCCCGGTGGTTCAGCGCACGGGGCTGTCACTGCTCCGCATGCCCTCGTCCGAAGGCTGGACCGGCCCGCGGGGAGCCACGGCACGGCTTGGAGCAACACTCGCTCCTGGGAATGGGAAAAGGTCCGGTGGGGAAATAGCAGCCAGTACGACTGTGAAAACGGGGTCAGCTGCTTAGGATTCCCTGCGTTTATCTGGAATCTCTAAGTATTGCTAATTTTTAGCAAGATAAAACTTCACACCTTATCCTTTTTATTTTTTTTAACTTTTTAAAAGAATTAAAGGGAAAAGAAATAGTGCATTTATTAGAGTGTTTGTTTGTATTTGTCAGAACGTTAATTTGTTGTTCATTTAAGCTGTGAATAGATTTGAAAAATGTTTCGTGCATGTAATTACTTGATACTAAGTTGCTAGAAGTATAGGAATTTAAGGCTGTGTCCTGTCTGAATTATTGATTTTATTCCATATAAAGTGAGATAGTGAGAGCACAGTTCTGATAATAATCAAATGCATGTGTGTTTAGCAACACAGCCGTGTCAATGTTGGTATGCAAAGTTGTTACATATATGGTTTGGGGTTTTTTGTAAGCAGCAACTTTGTGTGTCACTCTTGTTAAGAAAGCTCTCTGTAATTCTCCTTTCTCTTTTAGGATGGGGAAGTCAGAGTTCCAAAGTACATATACATCATAGCACATGGCTCCATTTTCCTGGCCACAATTTACGTTGGATACTGACTTTTATCCTCTTGTTTGTGCTGGTGTGTGAAATTGCCGAGGGCATAGTGTCTGATGGGTAAGTGTTTGTCTGCCTTCTCCTGGTAGCAGTGAACAGTTTAAAGGTTTCAGAGTAGATATTTCCTCCTTGTCTACGTTGTCATCTAAACCATATTCCTTGTGGTTATGAACATATAATCTGTTTTCTTAGTGATTAACCTATCAACCTTGTATCAGAAATTCCACAGACCTTGCCAAGTGATGTACACAGGCACAACTGACCTTAATCATTTTTAGTTTAGCTTAATGACACTATCTTTCCAAAGAGTAATCATAGATAAATCCTAATGATTCAAGCAGATGGTGACATTTTCATGATATGTTTTATGTCCCACAGTCATTACTTAGGAGGAACTCCCATGTGCACAGTAGGTCACACCATTCACCCCAAAACTGAGTTCTTTTCATCTAAATAAGAGGAATGAATCTGCTGGGCTTAAGTCAAACCCACAGGGTTTCTTCTGATGACTGTGAACTATATCTCCTATGTTACCTGGAGCAGAGCAGCTGATGTTATATGAGCATGAACCATCATCCTTTATGCAGCTTAGCAGGTCACTAAACAGAAATCTGTGGGGAAAAAAAAGTGATACAGGAGAGTGATTTATTATGAAAAAAGCTAATTATATAACAATGAATATGATCTCTTCCTATGAAGAGAGGCATGATTTTTCATAACAATTATGAATTTGAACCCAAGGATTATGAAATGGAAGTTCCTAATTAAATAGGAAGAAACCTCCCTGATTAGCCATCTATATAACAAGTATCCACCAACCAGTGTGAAATGCACTGCAGACTTCTGGTGTAGAAAATGATATCATCATTATTATTTTAACTTCTCTTAAACATTTATAAATAGGATGTTTCTCGCTGCCAGTTTTTTTTAAAGGAATTTTTCTCTTGCTTATTCAGAGTTATCAGAGTGTGGGATGCTCAGAGCACAATCTCCTGCTTTGAGTTTTCTCCTTTATTTTTCTCGTTAGCTATGCCTCTCATTATGTTTATTTGCTATTTAACTTGACTCAGAACCCTGCTGTTAAGTAATAGGTGTCACCTGATGAGAATCAAAGCTCAGAGATCTGCTGGGGGAGTGCCAACCCACAGTCTTGCTTCCCGAGCACTCAGCAGGCTGGTGAGGGCTCCAGTGAATAGAAGAGAGTTTTGATATTCATCAGCTTTCTAAGAACCAAAATGGATCGTGCTGGTGAGTTCTTTTGGCAGCAACTGGGTGCTAAAGGCTTTGGCATCTCAGCAACAGAAGTGGCCTATTGGAGGTACAGTTATATAGGGGAATTCCAGCAACTGTGAAATAAATAGGTTTTAAAAAGCCTCCCACTGCTGCAGTGTTACCTACTGAAGCTTAGGCTGTCTGAAGAAATCTGTTCTTGTTGTTTTTTTTATCCTTGCTGAGAATTCAGACCTGGTGTACAAAACCTCCGGGCATTACTAGGAATTTCAGAGGATCTTTTCTCATTTTGATGGATTGACATCCAGCCATTGTCAGCAAGAGGAATTTAGTGTTCATGACAGGCTGTGAGCATGGCTTCAGCCATCTCTGCAGAGTTCACCACAATCATCACTGAGGGAAGGCTCTCCTTTCTAGAGCAGAGATGCAGGAAATGATTGTCCTGAGCTCCTATGGTTCTGCTAGACATTTGGAATGTTCTGCTCTCAGAAGTGTGATGTCCTGAGATCTATTTCATCTCCCTCCCAGCACAGCACTTCTTGTCTCTCCAAACTCCACAAAAGTAGTGTTTGATGCAGCAAGAAGAAATCCATTCAGAGGACACGGTGTCAATTTCTCAAAGTGTTTGTGTCCTGAAGTCATCTTGGTGTCTCCTTCTGGTGAAACTGGCTGGGAGACAGAGGAAATTGTAGCCCTTGGTAGCTTAGGGCATTAGATTCTTTTTGTGAAAGAAAGAAAAGGGGAGAGGGAAGGAAGAGAAAATGAGTAGGAAGAAAGAGGAGGAGAAAACAAATTTCTATTGAACGCTGCACAAACCAACAACATTGCCCAACAATTCCAATATTCCCAAAGGGCTGTATTTGGCAGGACCCCTTTTGCTGCTACCTGAAACAAAGCATCAGCAGAGTTTTGCTTTATAGGACAAAACAGGTGTGATTGTTATTAGAGTGCATGATTCTGTTATAGGGGATTTTTTTTGTTGGCTTGAAGTCACTGAAGACAGACCTCACTGTAAGTAAATCCTGTGCTGTGGTGCTGTTCCTTCTTTGATACTGAAAAAAATGAAACACTTGCACAAAATGCTTCTGTAGAAAATCTTGAACTGTGCTGTCAGTTGGTCTTATCTGCATATTTTGATGGACAGCTCCCAAACTAGTTTAGCTTAAATTAACTTTTCTCGTTTTGTAGATGAGCTGCTTGTCCTAATTTAAACAAGTGTTCCAATTGATTTCAGTAGGAAATAGGAGTACACACCTTTCATTTTCAGCACAGGGGAGGAATTTGAAATTCAACTGTGTGATTTAGGAGCAAAAATTCAATTAAAACTTGGAGGGATTTGCATCCATAAGTCATTCTAGAAAATCCTACATCATAGCAAGGTACTGTTCATGAATTAAAAGGGAAACATTTAAATAGCTGAGAGGTTTGACTTTAACAGATATTTTTTTGTTTTGAAGGGTTTCTGAATCCCGCCACTTACACCTGTACATGCCGGCGGGAATGGCATTCCTGGCAGCCATCACATCAGTTGTCTATTACCACAATATTGAAACATCCAACTTCCCCAAACTCTTAATAGGTATGTCTCAAAATCTATGCACCTGGAAATGTGGCTGTGGTGCTGTGTGTCTGCTTTCTTGGTGACAGGTCACTGCACTCTTCTATAACCAAAGCTACCTCTCTATGTATGCTCAAACATTTCATTCCTTTTAATGTTTTTAACTTCTAATAATAGTCTGTGTAATGTTGTCAGGGATTCAACGAGCCAAAGATTTCTATTGGAAAAACTGCTTTTGTGGGAAAAGTAGCATGGGAAATTGTTAACTCTAAATCCAAACCCCCTTGTCAGCCTGTTGTGTGGAAGCGTGATGCAAGAGTGAAGAAATCTTGGTGTGCGTGGTCTGTTGAAATATGCAAGGAGCTAAGGAATGACATCCTTAACTTTCACTCATGAATATATTACTCTGCCTGCTTGCTCTTGCTTCATGCTCCTAAAACTCCCTTTGAAAACTGCTTTAAGGCCTTTTGAATGGAAAATGCTATAAATGAGAGCTACCTAGTTTACTCTGTATTTTGCCAGATTGTGAATAAACTGTAGCTGTAGAAAATCCACTGCTGCCGGTAGTCATGCAGTTGTTCATGTTCTCATCTGTTTAAGTAGACTATAGTCTGGGGATGGCTACATGTTTAGTCACATCCTGTTACCTGTTATTTCTTTGGTTCTGGCTCATCAACTTTTGTTTGAGCTGGATTTCTGTCTCAGTAGATCCTGCTAAAGTTTGTCTTGTGCCATTGTAGCTCTGTGTATCAAAGTTTTGTTCTAGTTTTTGTCAGGTGGGGAAAAGTCAGTAATAACTAGATTTGAGAAAGCTTCTAAATATTGAAGATGATTTCGATCTACATGTTGGAGTAAGTGAGAGAGTCCTGTTCTGGAGAATTAGGCTGTAACTCCTGAAAAAAAATTCCTCTCCAAAGACTTAGGTTTCTATCCAGGCTTAGCAACCTTTATGTCTTCTCATTTGGGACTGCTTTTCTTCCTGTACCTTTCTTTTAAGTAGGATCTTTTTTATCCTTTAAGAACAGGTGAGGTTATTTAGTTGCTTTTTAAATATGTCAACAGAGTATTTTTAATGCTTTCTCACAGGAAGGCATTATGCCTCAGGAAGCAATGCTAGCCTGTTACAGTTGCCTGTAAAGCAAGCAGTGATTTTTGTGGTTTTGCTTTTTAGGTTGTTTTGTTGTTTGGGCTTTTTGTTGTTATTTCAGATGTATAATGCAGTGTTAAATAATTTAGTGTCACAGCCACATTCCTGCTGTTAAGTCTCTGCGAAGAGTAGCAAAGTTACAGCTGGTAGTTGATTACCCATTTTTGCATAATTGCTGCTCAGTAGAGATTTCTTTTTTATGATAATTTTTTTCAGTGTTTAAAGTGCTGATGCTGGATAAACTCTGGACAATACTTGAATACTAAAAAGTTGTGCCAACAAATACCAACACTTACTTAAGTATTATGGATGAATCTTAATTATGCAAGGTTTCCAAGGAATAGACTCCCTCAGAAAATCTGCTCCTAATAGCGCTTAGGCAATAAAGAAAATCAGACCATCACAGTCTTTCCCACTTAGTGTGTCTGATTTGAATTTTAGTCCAAAATTTTCACGAGCTGATGGACTTTGATTTTTATTTTATTTTTTCTTTTGTTTTTCTTTTATTTGTCCTAAGATAGACATTTCTGGAAGTCTCTATCCTTTGTTCTTAACTGCACAGATTAGGAGGATTGTTAGTTATCTTTCAATCTTAATTGCAACTACTCAGTATTGACATCTGGGACGAGACAGTGAGCACTTGATGCAGATGAGCCCAGTATGGATGGTTAAATTATACCTTTACTCACCTGTCAACCCACTAGAGTGCAGTGTGGCCATGAAGCAGCTTTGCTTTAGAGCCTCATTTTATGAGGTAAATGAGGACCAGGAGGGAAAGCTAAAGCTGGTGATAAGCTTTTGGCTGGGTGTATGGGAAAATGGGCTTGTGTAGAAGAGATCTAGTGTTGCACACAGGGAGCAAAGTAGAAGAGCTGATATGACATCTTGCTGCTTCTGAGCATCAGTGAATTTCCAGCAAACTGCAGGGCATCATCTGCCTCAGCTGCAGGATGAATGCTCACAGCTGCATAGAGTTGGTAGCTGTTTAAAACAAAGACTAACAGAGCCTTATCCAAAAACTGTTAAACCCAGCAGGGGAACTCTCACTGATGCAGTGCAGTGGAGCTTTAAAGGTCTGATCACTAATTCTGAACAGGGTAAAATTTACCAATCCCATGAAATTCTGCGATGTGTGGTTTCTTAAAGATGCTTTTCACTCTGTACCTCAAAGAAACCAAATCCATTTGTAGCGCTTCATGAACAAGTAAGAGGCAGATACCGTGACAGATGTGGGGATTAGTGTGTTTCCTTGGGCACGCAAAAGGAGGACTCAAAGTTCCTCTGCTGATCCTGACCCTGCCTTTCAGCTTTAGCCCAGGCACTTGGCTATTTGGAAGTAGTAATTCTTAGTAGTTCTTATCAAAAAACGTTTACAAGGTTTGGAATATTTATTCACTGAAGCTAATGATTGAGTTCATGAATGCAGTTGTGTGACCCAACTATTGGAACACCTTGATCTGGTTTGAAAGTGTTCTTTTTCTGTATGATTTTGGTCTGTAATTATATTTCAACAAATGTAGCTGTTCCCATGTAGTGCTATTTACCAGGGTACTCTCATAATAATGCTAATTTTGATGCTGTTTGTACCACATGGTTGCATAACATTTCTACAATTAAGCAGGACTCATTTTAGAATAGTTTTCATGCTGGATTGGAAAAATCACTGCTTTCTCAATCTTTAAGATACACAATTGAATGGTAGCATCTGATTCCATTATTTTTAAAGTTAGTTTCTTTGTTTTAAAGATAAATAAAACTCAAAAATTAATAGTGGGAGAAAACTACAAGACAACAACAGGACTTTGAGGTGTTTATCTGAAATGGGTGGTAGTGTGGGAACACATGAATTTTTTCATTTTAGAAAATTGTCCTTTTTTTTAAACTAATCTTAATTATCTGACTGCTTTACTGTTACAGTATATGTCTCACCATATGTCACAGTTGAGATGGCCACAATACACAGAGTGTCACCATACAATTTCAGAAAGCTTCTTACAGAGTCACATCACTTCAGAAGGCTGCAAGCATCTGCTCTTTCTTGTTCTTTAGCCCAACATTTTATCCCCTCATGTTCATGCATTGCACCTGTGTGCCCTCTGTTCCTTTGGTGGTTGGTCAGTGCACCTGGGCACTCCATGGCTCATCACCTTCAATATTATCCACCTGTCCTGCACAGCTGCAGCCCATTAGGGATGAGGCTCTGCTGCAGCTTCACTCCCAATTACCACAAACTGTGTGTGCCTACACCTTGTTACTACTAGACAGGGATCTATTTTTCTGATTCAAAAATTTTGTCCCTTTGCATTGTAGTTTTTTCCCTTGGAATTGGTTTATTCTCTAAACTGGAACTTCTTGCATAAAAATATTGCTTATTGCTTAGTACAAAAAAATTTCTCTCCAAACAGGCACAAGTTAATTAATAAATCCCATCCAGTTAAATGTGTGGCTTTTTTGATTTGGCTTAATTCAATAAAGGTGTAGAAGAGTTTGAGTTGGCAATTGCCTTATTTTTCAGAGGTGTGGCCCAGGTGAGAATCTCCACCCTGGTGGTGTGGTCTGAGGTACCTTACATGGCCCAAGAAAAAAGCAAGGTCGTTTAGGCATGTAGCATAGGTCTAAAGCAATCCTAAATAAATGCCTCTCTGGTCTGATAACTTTGCAGTTCAGACCAGTTTAAGTTCTCAGAGATAATTTCTAAAAACTCTCAGCCAAAATGTACTCACCAGCCAGATGATAAAAACATCATCTATAAAGAGCAGAGCCACAATTGCATTTTCCAAGGAGCCTTGAGTGGCCTGTGAGCATTCTCCAGATCAGATTAGATACATTTGTTTTCAAAAGTGAGAAGCTAAGTAAATTCAAATGCTTCTAAGGAAGTGGGACTTGAGAATGTTGTGTTTGGCACTTCATAATACTTCTTAGATAAAAGATAAATTAACATTATAACAATAATAATAAAAGGTCATATAGACCATTATTTAAGCCCTAAATAGGAGAATGGCTCTGCTAGTTCTTATTTATAATTCCAAGACATACATAAATGCCTGTTGGCTTGGTTATTTTTATGGAAGCCTTCCACTGGTGGATATTTTCAGTGTGCAGTGTTTAAGTCCCTTTTATTCCAAGAGGGAGGTGTTCTCAGCCTGTTGTTGAAAGAATGAAACAAAACAAGGCTTAACAGATAAAGGTGGTTAAGAGTAGAACTGCATGGAATGTAATTCTTGGATGAAGTGAGACTTTATAGTCAGAAGTACTGCAAAATAGGGAGGGATAGTGCCTCAAAGGAAGGAAGCAGTCTGAAACAGGATGAGAAGCAATCTAAGTTGGGAAGATGGTAGGAAGCCTCATATAAAAAAAGCTAAAGTTTTACCAGAGAAATTTGGTTAGTATATCTTTAAAACCCTCTCTGCAACCACATTGGCCACTGAAGTGCAGTGTGCAAATACCTGACCACTCAGTGTTTTCCTCTTATGAACTGGCCTCTTAATTTTAGAGGAAGAGAGGCTCCCTTGGCAAATGTCCTAATGCACAGTGTTCCTGTACTGTTCCATTCACTGTTCTCATTAAAAGAAGAGGTTTTATCTTAATTTCTGTAGAAGCAGGACTGGCAGTCCCAAACCTCACATGGATTCTCTGCACTGAATTTAGCTTTGCTTGGAAGGGTAGGCCCAGAGCACATCTCCAGAGAGCTTTCTGGTGCCTCAGTGTAGCTGGAACACCACCAATTCTTTGAAATTTATGGAACTTCCTGATGATTATCCATATTTAAGCTAGACTTAGAGTTGCTAATGCCTTGGTTGAAGTCTTCTTTCTGTGGTGTTCCAGCAAGACACTTGGAAAGCACATCCAAGCTTTTCTTGGCGGTTAGAGCTCATTCCATCTGTTGTACCGTGGCAGATACAGCAGCAATGAAAGGTTTACTTAAAAGAACATAACCCTGGGAGGCATTTCCTTAGGAATAGGGAACAGGAGCTGGCTTATGGTGTGATGAATGGTATGGAGAACGCTTCCAAGCCACCAGAGCTTATTCCATGGATTATTTAGCTGTAGCTGATGGTACAATGAGCACCTTGAGACAAGAGGTATAATAGAACACTAAAAAGTGAAAGTTGTATTCCATGAATGCCAGATATACTTCCTTGATGTGACTGTTTTATCTACATTGTGAATTACATATATGGAATTTTTGTTGAATGGTAGTGCAGCAGCAGTTTGGACAAAGTATTTTGATATCTGTTCCTGATGCATCCCAGAGATTCACAGGGAATTTTCCTTCAAACCACATTAATAGCAGTCTTGTAGCATTAACCAAATCTGAAAAACATCATTCACAGGCACCTTCACTTTCGGAGCAACAGCCTCCCTTGAGCTGATCATGTGGACACAGTTTTACAGCAGATGAAATTTCCTTCAGCAGACTTCACTGTGTGAAACTTATGAGACCTCACTAAATCTAATTGAAAAGGCATTAGCAACCAACATTATCTTACTATTTTAATGTTTTTGGAATTAAATTAGGGTTCTGTTTGACATGAGAAAGGCCATTCTCTGGTTTTATATATTTTGTTGAATTATTCTTTAATTATATTTTATAATGCCTTTGTAAGTTTTTGCAACTATGGAGCTGGTTAATTTGTTTGGGTTTTTTCTCTACAGCATTGCTGTTCTACTGGACTTTAGCTTTCATAACTAAAACCATCAAATTTGTGAAGTTCTGTGATAATGGGGTTGGCTTTTCTCAGCTTCGATTTTGCCTCACGGGACTCTTGGTTGTTCTTTATGGAATGCTACTAGCTGTAGAAATCAATGTCATCAGGGTGAGGGTAAGTAACTATGCTAGAAGTCTCCTTCTGTGATTTTTATTGGTTGTTTTTTGGGCTATTGGTATTTTTTTTAATCCCTTTTCTAGGTAGTTGGTGTAAAATGTGTTTCAGGAGAATGAAAAATCCAGTTAGAAATTTGACTATTTGACTATCAAGGGTTAATAGTATTTTACTAGGCCAGATGAATGTGTAATTTCAAAAAATGCCAGACTCTGTTGTTGATAATTTAAGATCAATTTCATCTGTTTGAGTTTGCTGTAATTTTTTAAATTAGTCTGTTTCAGTCATGAGAGCCAAGTATTTCTGATGCAAGAGAAGACTGGTAGAAAGGAATTGTCTGCTCTATCAGGGAGTATCTTAGACACACAAATAGCATCTCTCATTTTCCAGGAGACAATCACAATAAGTGATTTATTTGGGCTACTAGGGTTCCTCCCAGCTATATATTTTTTTTTCCTCTTCAGTGTCTGCAGTCATAATCTAAACTGAGATATTGGAGACTGCTGGATACATAAATTCCAAAGTTCCCTTCAGCTAGCACTCACCAACTGTGCACACAAATTCAATTTAGGAGGGAAAGAAATATTGCCATGTAATTTTTTTTGCTGCAGCACCAGTAGCTCCATGTTCTGAGCTAACAAATGTGAAGCAGTGTGGTGTGGGAGATGAATCCCAGTGATAACCTCCGAGCTATGCTTTTGCTCCTGTGTCCCATGATGTGCTGCCTGGAACTCAAAGTAATGCTGGGACTGTCCTGTTTAAATAATTGAGGGGGTCAGTGTCTTCTGACATGTCTCAAGTGAAAGGACAAGAGGAAATGGTCTCAAGTTGCACCATGGAGGTTCAGATGAGTTACTAGAAAAACTTTTTTTTGCTGAAACGGGGCAGGCACTGGAATAAGTTGCCCAGGGAGGTGGTGGAGTCACCACATCTTGAAATGTTCCAGAGGTGTCTGGAGATATGGTGTAGGAGTGATTAGGATGGTTCTGGCTTGATGGTTGTAGTGGATGATCTTGAAGGTCTCCAAACTGTGTTGATTCTTTTTCTGTAAGGTGTTTTTCCCCTGCAAGTATGCAAATTTTTGCCCCATAAGCAGAGTCATAGTGAATGATAAGAATTACTTATTTCTAGACTGGATGCCTCTGATTATCCTCAGTACCTGAGGACACTGTATTGCTGTATTGGTTGTACTTGAATGTCTTTTAAGACTGATTCATTGATTATCTGCAATGTCCTTATCTGTTCTTTGTGCACTTGTATTTTCTACACATTCACTGTGATTCTCCTGGCATTTTTCTGGATTTCAGAGATATGTTTTCTTCAAAACTCCTAAAGAAGTTAAACCTCCTGAGGATCTCCAGGATCTTGGTGTGCGATTCCTGCAGCCCTTTGTGAATCTGTTATCCAAAGGAACATACTGGTGGATGAACACGTTCATCAAGACTGCCCATAAAAAACCAATAGACTTGAAAACCATAGGCAAGCTTCCCATTGCTATGAGAGCTCTGACCAATTACATTCGCCTTAATGAGGCCTTTGAAGCACAGAAGGTATGCAAACATGGAATTATATCTGTCTTCTTTCTCAGAGTTTGTGTTTTTCATTAATTTTTATCATATAAGCATGACACAAAGAGATATAAACAGATATGATGCAAGTGAAGGATTCATTGGCATAGCAGTCCATACACCAAGAGACCACATTCTCAGTTGTGCCTCATACAAACAGTGATGTTTCTCTAATCAAATGTGTATATCAAACACATTACTGGTTAAATGTGTGTAAAATGTGTGCAGCCTCTATTTTGATGTGGAAAGTAATCATGGACTGTGTTCACTTAACACCATTATTCCTCCTAATAAGACCTGGAAACTTTCACTTACACAGTCTGTATTAATTAGGCCTTGCAAGGCTATTTTTTTCCATGTTATTTCAGTTACAGTTTGTCCATAGGAGAGTTCAAGGCTGAAGCTACCTCGGCTCAAATTAATTTTCACTCCTCAGTGGGAGCTGAGTGTTTATGGTATTCTAAGAGAACTTGTTTGCATCCTGCCTAAAAAGTGTATACTTCCAGTCTCTGGCTTCACTAGAGAACAAAAACCTGTCACTTCCCTCCCTCTTTTTTTTTCTTCCTCAGTAGGCCACAAACAACACACTTGATCCCTATTAAAGGTAGGAAAGAAATCATGGATCCTTTTGTGGAGAGGAGTGCAGATTATTGCTTTGTTCTGACTCTACAAAAAGAAACAATAGTTGTAGTTCCTCTGCTTTCTGCCTGGGAGATTACAAATGGTTGTCAATGAAATAAAGCAGTGATAAAAATACCAAGTATTTGTCAGACCTGAGGTTAACGTATAACATAATTCTTACTAATTTTAATTTAATTCTGACCAGAACAAAAGATCATCATCTCCCCAAGGATCCAGATCCATTTGGCGTGCTCTCTGCTGTGCTTTTGGAAGACCCTTACTCCTGAGCAGCACATTCCGTATTCTGGCTGATTTGCTTGGATTCGCCGGGCCGCTCTGCATCTCGGGGATTGTTCACAACGTTGGAAAAGGAAATAACACCATCCGCCCACAGGTACTGTCAAAATGTCACCAAAAAGAGAGGAGTCCAAAAAGGGATGCTGTGATTCTGTTTTGTTTGTCCTCAGGAAGGAAAGCGACTCTGTGCTGTGTTTGAGTGCTGGCAGTGCCAGTGTAAATGTGCTGATACCCACCCTTGTACTGTGATGGTGGGCATCCAGTGCAGGGCAGCAAAGGTGATTAAGGGACTGGAGCATCTCTTGCAAGGACAGGCTAAGGGAGCTGGACGTGTTCAGCCTCGAGACAAAGTGACTGGGAGGGGACATCATCAATTTATGTAAATATCCAAAGGGAGGGTCTCAAGAGGATGGAGCAGGCTCTGCTTGGTGCTGCCAAGCAATAGGACTAAAGGCCATGGGCAGGAAATGATGCACAGGAAGCTTAACCTGAACACGGCAAGAACTTCTTTGCAGTGTTGGTTACTGAGCACTGGAAGAGGTTGCCCAGAGAGGTTGTGCAATCTCCCTCCCTGGAGATACTCAAGAGCAGTTGGGATGCAATCCTGTGCCATATGCTCAGGGATGACTCTACTTGAGCAGAGAGGTTGGACTAGATGACCTCCAGTGGTCCCTTCCAACCTGATCCATTCTGTAATTCTTTTGGGGCAAAATATGTGAGCCATGCATCTAGTCAGCCTTGCATTCTGCAAAATAATCTCATTCAAGAGAACAGGGAAGCATATCCAGAATCCCATCAATATCATAAGGAATTTAGTTGCAATCTTGAGTAGAGATTGAATCAAGTATGTGACTGAGTGCTTTCCAGAAAGGAAAAGTGTTTTTAATAGGCTTGGCTTTTCATTTCTAAAAATGAGGGATGTCTAAGAGGATTAAAGCAGAGTTTTGTCATCATCATAAAATGCCAAGTAATTTAACTGTGACCAAGCATTCCCTCTAGTGCCTTTGGGGAGGTTAGTTTTGAAAGATCAACTGAAACATATTTTTAAAGGATGCTATTTAAATGAATGCTCTCCAAAAGGAAGCAGACATATCTCTTGATTAACTAAAAATAAAAATGTAACTCAGGAAGCATCTTTTCATTATAAGGTGAGGTCACTCAGGCTGGATTTCTATGAGATACATCAGTTTATTTCTGCAGCTCACTTAGTGTCTGATATAAGACTTTTTCTAAAGTCTGTTGACACTAATGGAAATATACCCATCCACTTAAGTACACTTTGGATTAGGCCCACTGTAAATATTGAAGTCCATCAGCTGCAGTGCAGAAAATTTAACAAAGGCCTCAGGCTAAAATTAACTGTTTGTCCATTTTGCAACCCTTATCCTAATATTTGGAAACTTTATTATAGTGAATAGGTTCAATGGAAACCAGTTAAAGCAGGAAATGAGAAAATTAAAACTATAGTACTATGTTGCAGCAAAGTACCGTGGAAGCTCTTGAGCTCTGCTTTTCAATAATTTGAGATACTGTTTCAGCTGAAATTGTGATTGGATATAATTTACAGATTGTCCTATTTAATTTTCCTCTAAAATTGTCAGCTACTGCTTCTCTGTGAAAAATAAAAATTCAAGTCTAGTCCTGACAGGCACTAAGCAGAGCTTTATCAACCTAGAATCCTCACTCACTAGCTGAGCAGTACCTCACTGTTGTCATTGACACCAATTTGAGATCACCTAACAGCAATAGTCACTGATGGTTGTAGTCCACAAGTGACCCTTAAGGGTATATTTTAGCTTTGCTTATGTTTCCCTTATGTTTTGACATTGTTGTTTTTTTTTTTTTTGGTAAGGGTCTAACTACATTTAAGTTTGAAAATTGCTTTTGCTGGATGAGATGAAATATCTTTCTAATGAAAAGCTTTTATTCAAACTATCTGGAAGCAGGCTGGGGTGTTCAGGAGGGCTCCCATGTATGTTCACATACCTAGCCCACTTGGTCTGTTTTGGAAAGAAAAACACCAGCTCTACTCCTAGGAATGCTATACCCCTGCTTGTAATAAATCAAAAGAGGAAAACCTTGCCCTTATAGTTTGCTCCTATGAGCCTCACAGGTGTGAGAAACAAGCTTTCTAAAATGCTGTCATATGAAGGTGTTGAGAAGTGGGGGAAACACTGTTTGTGCTTGACGTGCCACTGAGTTTGAGGGCACTGGAAAGAGTTGCCCCACAGTGGGACAGAATCAGATAAGCAATAGGAGTTGGGAGTGCAATGGAGGGTGATTTTACCCATCTCCTACCCAGCTGCATCTTAAATATTTAGATTGAGATATTTTCATGAGTCAACTGTATCTTTCAAAGAGAAATTCTTTTTGTGAAATTGAAGGCAAAGAGATAGAATAATTGTTCTGTTCCTCATGTCCTTTGTGACAGATATAACCCACATGGAGCTGTAACTCAGATCACATGGGTGTCACAGGCAGTATTAACTGCTCAAGTTAGTGCTGTAGTTAGAGCACAACAGTGTCTTAAATTCTGTCATGCTCTTCATGTTTATTTATAACTCCAGTATCAATATTTATGGCCACCCCAGAACATTCCTATGACACAGATTTCTCTCAGTGTTAATCATTTCACACTGAAGAAGAGACTGACAGAATGACAACCTTTATCATTTGCTGCTAGCATCTTCCACGTTGCAACATTAGGATTAGCAGTTCCAGTATTAGGAGTGGCTGCTGACATAACAGATTCAGAGATACAGCAAACTCATTATTTAAAAAGCTCTAGAAGTCATAGGGCCCAGTGTAGCTAAAAGCCCAGTATTGACACTAAGATTGTTTGAGTCTAGAGGCTTTATGCATTTAAATTGCAGCTTTTTGCTCAGCCTTTTACTGGTTAGACCAACTTTTAAGAATTGGTGTTACCCTGAAGTTATCAGGAAGGTGAGACACTGAATATTCCCAAATCTATTTCTGAAAATAAAACATCTATTTCTGTCAACTTCTCAAACAAGCTTATTTGCCTTATATGTGAAAGGTTCAGGAAGTGTTCAGGTATTTCTGTGTTTCCTGCAGGCTGACAAGAGTGTGTAGAACCTATTGCAGTTTAAACACTTACTTATACTCAGTAAGCCATAATGGCCTGATAATGCACCTGAGGCTTGGCAAACATCTTGCTATCAGCAAGTGTGTGATCTTTATGGGTGTATGTTTGTCCTCTTTTTCTCTCAAGGGAGTATTTATTAGAAGGAAGGATGAGAATATTCATCTCACTTTCCTTCCTTGTCTATTATATAATGTTTTGATGGGAATCAGTGCTGCGCCAAAATCTCATTGCTAGACAAACATAGTTGTCAAACATAGTTGTGGGAAAAAAAGTATTCTTTTACATACAGTAAAAAGTGGTATTAGCTGCAGAGATTAGCAGTAGTGGCCAGATGTGTATGGAGGACAGCACTAAAAACCTGAACTTGGAAGGCTGTAAATAATCTGGAAGAGAAACTCATTTTTAGTGTACTATAAACTATGTGAAATATAAAATGCTGCTGTAGCCTATGAATTGCTATGGGATAAGTAATAAATTAGGGCTTTAAAATCCCTTCGGGGTGCAAATAGGTAAAATAGCAGTTAAATGTCTCTTTATCTGAACTGTAAATGATGACATGTGCTGTAATTGTTCAGAGTTTTACAGTTAATAAAGATTTTAAAATCTTTCTCCTTTTACATTCCTTATCACCTCTACTCCTCTTTTCTTCTTTGCTTTATATCTCTGGCACTACTTGGACACTTTTTTGGTTCATATGGCCTATTATTTTTTTCCTGGGCTGATTTTCTTATCTCAGTGATTTGAATTGGCTCAGGGAGAAATCCAGTTATCTCTCCAGCTAGTGCACAGTAAGCAACAAAAGCGTGCAGGTTGGAGCAACCAGGGTATAAATAAAAGTAGGGAGAAGTTTGTTCCTTTTCCAGCTGGCTCAGCCAAAAGAACAGCTTAAAAACCTGAATTTTGCCTCTGTATGAACTTGCCATATGGGGTTTTTATGAAGTTAACTGCAAGGTGCAGATCAGATCTAATAAAATGTACAGACACTGAGAGTTTGTGAAATGTAGCTGATTAAGTGTTATAGCACTTGTGAAAACTTCAACAGCAAAGAGACTATGTAGGCAAGAAAAAATGTGCTGAGCAAGGGATCCAGCAGGAGTGTTAAATGCAAGAAGCATTCTGAAAGGGAATAGAAGGATTCATCTTCCTAATTTTGCCTTTAATGGAAGCCCAATCCAGCAATCAAAGTTTTGGAGGAGCCAAGAGGAGAAAGAGGAAGATGGAGACATTTGAGTTATAGAAGGCTTCTCATGGTGAGCCAGCCTCTCAACTTGTTGTGGCACCAAAGATGTCAGCTCATTAAATATAATCTGAAATAAATGCACTGTTTTCCCCTTGAGCTGTAGACGTGCATCAAAATGCACTTTGGTGATCTCATGAGCTTGCTAGAAAGTAATGACCATATGTAAAAGTGAACAAGATGCTGCAGGCCAAAATAATTTGCATGATTCCAGGAGTTTTGGGATTTTTACAAGTTCTGAAGGTCATTTTTAGTGTTCAGTAATCTGAGGCGTTAAAATTAAGAGAGTAATTTTTCCCAAAGGATGTTGACTGTTCCTTTTTGATGATGGGCAGTGCACATTTTTTAATAAATGACCATATGGAGTGTCCTAGAGTTTTGGAAGGATATCAGAATTCCTATAAACATCATTTTGCATTTAAGTGAAGCTTACTGAGTTGGCATGTTATGAGACTGTGTCTTTGAGGTGATAAATTGTGAAGTTTCAGACAAGGCTGGGAGCACTTTCAAAGTAATAAACTGTGATTATCTCTGTTTATCAATTGTGCAAATTACTATTGCACCTGATTTCTAACTTTCTTTTTGCAGATTAAAATTCTTGGTGTTTTCTTTATTTCATCACAAGAGTTCCTGTCCAATGCTTATGTTTTGGCTGTACTCTTATTTTTTGCCCTTCTATTGCAAAGGACATTTCTGCAAGCATCATACTATGTTGCTATTGAAACAGGAATCAACTTGAGAGGTGCAATACAGGTACCCAAAATATTACTAATTAACCTTTTCACACCCTCATGAACATGTACTTGTAAATATAAATGATATAGTTGTTAAATTCTGAAATGCTTCTCTCCAGAAATGTATTGAATGTACCATTGCTGTTAGAAATTGTGTTAGCTCTAAGTTGTTTCCTTTGCGTTTTATTTTGATGATTTTATATAAATGTTTATTTTCAATATCCAATGCTGTATTTCTTCTTACCTTCAAGCAAAAGTTTGCTGACAGTAAAACTGAATATAACTTTTGAAGTAGTTTAAGTGTGAACTGCACCTCCCATCTCAGAGGCATTTTTTGATAATGTCACATCCAATGCAAATAAAACATCCTTAAAATGTATTGTAAATATATTTTGGACAGAAGGATAGTTGTATTCCCAATGCATGAGCAGTGTTTTATTTCAGGGGTGGTCATGCCACAGAGTCTGCCAGGCACTGTGGAGTTTGTAAGCACTGAACAAAAGTCAGATTGCAAAAATGGGGTCTGTAATCATTGTATAGCTGACAACCATAGATCAGAGTTTGATGTAGCATACAAAGCTCTGTGCCTGGAAATGAGAGAATTTGGTGTAAGATTACAGTGTGGGATTGCCAAAGGCACTGACTGAAACCTACCCTGTGATAGCATGAAATCCAGGCTTAGTGTAACTTATAAGTTACACTCTTTATCCCCTGAGCTGCATGGATCCTGTGGGGAGCGTCCCTGATGGATGGATGCTTTCAATAGCAACCTAATTGTTTAATTCTCTTTTGATCTTCACTTGGAAGCACTTGTCAGCTGACAGACTTCTGGTTTCCATCCATTGGTTTTGCCTCACTAGAGTGAAGTAAAAAAAATCTACAGGAATAAAAATTTGACCCGAAAGTACAAAAAAAAATTTTGACTTGTATCAAGTGGAAGAGCTGCAAATGACTGAAAAATACAAGAACCAAAGCAAGTGCAATAGGGGAAAAATTGGAAAAGAGAGTTAAATATTTTTTTTAAGAAAAACTTTGTATTTGCTGTTCTGCATATAGAAGTCTAGATAATGCCAGTTGGACAATTCAAATTGGAAAATTTTTAGGCAGCACTCTAAGCAGCAGATCAGTGTTAATGGCAGTCTCCCTGCCAATATTTTTATACTTTTTTTCCTATGTTTTTTGTTTAAATCTTTTCTCTCCTCCTGTCCTGTGTAAATCTGCCGCTGTTCAGTGTGCCCTATTTGATTTTTACCAAACTAGCTGATAAAAGTGTGCTTTCATTATTTTGTACTGTGTTATTTTTATACCTGTGCCTGATTCTGCACTGAGGCAACTGCTTAATTCAGTACAGAATTGTACCTGAGACATTCACTGTCTGTGAATTAAACTGTGTAATGGAACTGAGTTCTCTAAGCAGAATGTAGCAATCAGCCAGGAACATTGTGCTGAGGCTGGATGGGACCTGAGTCAATTGCCAGAGAAAAAGAACAAGGATTATAATACATGAAGGATTATATATTGAATCTAATAATATCTTAGTGTTAGTTACAGGAAGGGCACTCTGTGGAGATGCTGGAGGTGTAAATCAATAAGAGAGTGAAACCTTTACTCCCCAAAAATGACCAAGAACCACATTAGCTGGATTATGAAGTTGCTGATGTGTTCTTGGGCATTTTTGGGCAGTAAAGGTTTCATTCTCTTATTGATGCACAGGGATGAAAAAAGGGAGTACTTGGACAACCACAGTGCAGGTAACAGCGCTGTGCTTTGTGTCAGGGAAGATGAGTACCTTTAAATTTTATGAAATAACATAAAAGGCCAAACTTTATCTTCACTCAAGTTACTGGAAATATTGTTTGCCCTCAACATGCTGGGCCTGGAGTTTAGATGGAGCTAGAAGTCTCATTGTATTTCTGTATGCTAGTACCTTTTGATCTCTCTTCCAGACAAAAATATACAATAAAATTATGCAGCTTTCAACTTCTAACATGTCTATGGGCGAGATGACAGCAGGCCAGATCTGTAACCTGGTTGCCATAGACACAAATCAGCTGATGTGGTTCTTCTTCCTCTGCCCTAACCTTTGGGCTATGCCAGTACAGGTAAGGTGATTAAATGTGCTTTTGTTCCTAATGCGCCTCAGTCTGTAGTGGTTCATTGCATGCTAGTTTTATGAAAGTGGGGATATTCAAGAAGTTAAAGAATAACTTGAAATAAAATTTCAAGCTATTAACATCTAGAAATCTTGTCTGTAATAGATTCCACATCTGTGACTGGACTTTAGGTATTTATGATTGTATTAGGATCTTGGCTGCTGTCAAAAATGCTTTGCATTTATAACATGAATTTATAGGGTGCAGCAGGTTACAGTGCATTCATTTATTACATCAGGGAAGTTAACTGGAAGATATTGCAATCATTTGTCTTCTGAATCCCAGCAGAAGCAAGAGAAGTAGCATAAATATGATTACATAGAGATGATCCTTTGGACATGCCTTGAAACTACTGCTGCGTTTTGGATGAAAAACTCCACAGTTTGTCATTGTTTCAAAGGCTATTTTTTTTTTTATTAGAACATATTTTTTATGCAAAATGGTTTTGCTGCTTTATCCTGTGGTGTCTTTGGCCTCCTATATCTAAACAGCTGTCTGATCCCTTCAGTCTCCTTTCCTCCTCAGATCACCCTATACTTCTATTTAAGAATTACCTGAAAAAACTGACAATAAAGCATGAAGTTTCATCTGATACTCAGTCCCTGCAAGTCTTCCCACTTTCTTCCAGCTACTTGGTGCACTTTTGTTGGGTGTCCCTTTTGTTGTTCAGTGCTAGCAGTAAATACAAATAGAAGAGGCAGTAGAGTTTAAATTCTCTTTTTGGCGAATTTGGTATTTTCTAGACGTATAATTTAGTTTCAAAAACATGATGAAAACTTCATTGTATTAATGTCACAAAGGCAGTCTGGTTCCAGCACCACACAGAGGCTGATTTTGCTGGTGTGTAAGTCAGAAACCTGCAAGTAACCTATCCAGCAGTTTTGCGTTTTGGGTTGCTTGCCCTTGCCCAAAAATTAAATGGTTTTCATGAGGCTGTATATAGACACCACCTGGCAGATTGCATTTCCAGGCAGTTTATAATGTGGTTTTAGGGGTGTTGCTTAGGAGTTTGTGTCCATCAGCATCTTATACAAGTGATTTTTCTTACTCTCTGATAAAACTCTTGCTAGCTTCATGAGACTTGTGCAAAGCCTCAGATTAGGATAGTGAGCGTATTAAGGGGTGAACAATCAGCAGTTTACTGACTGATGGCGTCTTTTAAATGTGCTTACTACATGTGTGAGATGTAGAACACCATGCCTATTAAAATATTGAGATTTAAGGTGATTGTGGCCATATTTATGTCACTGTGTGGTTATCTTCATGCAGTATGAATGCATTTTTCTCCTCCAATACACTTACTCCTGCATAAGAGGTATGGACTAGTTTTTCTGATCTACTCTGGAGGAGCTTATATGGCAGTTTAAAACATTTTGCATTCTAGAATTAAGGGAGGTTGATGGATATAGCAGTTATCGTATTGAATTTTTCAGAAAGCAACTTGACTTATTTTATGGCATGGTTTCCCTGAAATTATGGATAGGGGAGGAAAAATGGGAACCAGATTTTTTTGAAGTGGGGAGGAAAAAATTATCAAGGAGTTTGTCCTAATATTGATGTCTAATTGCAAAAGAGAGGATAATTATAATGAAAATAAATTGAGAGAAAATACCATATTAGGTATGGTTACTTATTGGAAGTTTTTGGTAATAATTTGGATGTCAGGGTATTTTCCTTCCTTTTATGGGAAGCACAGTAAGAAGTCAGTGATTGTAGACTGCTAAAATGATGTTGCTGAAAAGCTATGGAGAGCCAAGAAGAGTCCACCCCCTTAATGATAATGTCTAGGGTATCAATTATTATGGACAAACTTTGTACAAGCTATCAATTTCACTTATTTTCTAAGACCTCTCTGGCAGCTCAGCGTAGAGAGTGCTTTAGTGCAACTGAGAATTAATCCAATTCCATTGCATATTCTGTAACAACATTTTGCTTTAATGGGCCAGAAGTCACAGACTCATAAAGACTTCCTGACAGTCTGCAGAAAATAAAATTATATTTGCATTAGAATTCCTGCCGTGATGCTCCTTGCCAGATGAGGACGATCAGTGCTGGAGCGTGCTCCTGTTTTGTGGGTCATGCCAAAATCAGTGAGTCACATTGGCCACAAAGGCTTCTTCAGGAGGTTTTCCATAGCTTTCATTCAGTACCTTGTTTTATGAGGCAGTCAAAACTATTACTGGCTGCTTGAAAGATGGCTGATACTACATTGCACAAACTCTGTTATTATTTAAAACAGGTTTTTAATTGTTTTGTAGCTCTTAGTCTAGCAATCAACATTTCAGCATCTGCTGTAGATTTTGTAATAGCCATTCATGACAAGGTAGGTTTTCTATACAGTCCAGATAATTTGAGCCCCATCTTTGCTCTGACTGGAGTCAATGGGAGCTTTATCATTGCCTTAAGTTACTGTTTGAATGTTATTGGAATCCATGAGAAGAGGCCCAGGGATGCCAGTCAGTTGAAAGATGCCCTCAGTAGGTTTGACTGAAACCCTGGGAGCAAAATGAGGCCTTAGAAAGGCCTTCCCCCCATGCCTCCATTTGATAAATACCCTTGTTTGATTTCATTGTGATTATTGAAAAATCCTGTATTCTCATATCTCTGGCTCATTGGTAGGGACAGCTTACACTTGTAATGAAAGGGCATTTGTCTCTTTCAGAACTGCCCACAAAGCAGTTTCTGGCTGCAAATACTGGCCATCCTTCAATAAATAATCAAGACAAAATAACCAGAGCTATTGGCGAGCTTTTCGCTCCTGATATTTATCTCTGGCAGAGAAGAGCTTTGGGATTTTGATGAAAGAGAAGCAGTGTTTCATTACACAGCCTTTTTTTTTAAATATGATTTTTGCCTTCTCAGGAATACTGATGAGAGCACTCCCATCTGCCAGATACTGTCCCCCAGAGCTCAGATGTTATCTGTGTACTCTTTATTCTTGATTCTATACTTTGTGATGTGATATAGAATTATGTTCAATAAGATTTCAGCTCTTATCAGATACAATTCTTCACTTTTTTTTCCATACATACTGAAGGTATTTTGTCCGATCGGCTCTTTGTCTCTGCTCGGACATGCGTAGGATGGCTCTGGGACAGCCCACTCTTCAAAGGACAAGTCTGGACTCTTCAGATTTTCAGTCTTCAGATTGTTTATTATTTCTTATCTATAAAATTTTCTGTCTGCCCAACAGAGGTCTGACCAGCAAGGCAGTCAAGGGCACTCTGAGCCCCCACTGGGCGGTCATCTCTTTTTATACTAAAAACTACGTACATCATATTTACCTTTATTTCCCAATACCTTTCACCAATATTAGCAAGTGCACCTTCACTGTGGACCAATCCCAGAGTGCCAACATCACCACAGAAAATGGATGACAAGAAGAAAGAAGAAGGACGAGACACGCCCTGATCCCTCCATCTTGTCTCCATAACTCCCCTGTACCAAAACCCTCAAATCTATATTTCACTCTGTAAATACATAATTTCTTACACCATTCATTCCCAAGTGACTCTCATGTCCTCAAACAGGTGGCACATCCCTTGTAGGGTCAAAGTCAAGGTGCCAGGTACTTTTGGCAGCATTCCAGGATCTCTGAGCCCCCCCCCCCCCCCCCCCCCCAAGGGTTCTCTCGGTAACTCTGGACATCTGGAGTGATGTGCTGAGTTCCCACAGTATTTCAAAAGTTTGTCTGTACTATCACATTATAAAGAAGATGAAAATGGGATAATTTTTGACCTATTTGAAACATGGTATCATTAGCACTTTTGCAAAGACCGAGCCTCTCAGTAGCTAGGATGAGGGTTGGAAAAGCAGCTGTGAGCTAGCAACTCCCTCAGGATCCAGCTGAGATAGGTTTCTCCTTGTCTAAGGGAGAAGCTGATGCTCTCTTTTTAGAACCAGGTGGTCCCATAATGTCCTTGACAATCAACCAGTAGTGAGAGACAGCAGGCAAACAAGGAGTCAGTGTTCTGCAGTGGCTTCTCACTGTTCAATGCTTTCCTGTATTTTCAATGCCCACAGCATGTGCACATGATGAAGCAGTTGGGAGTGAAAATCTTGATCTGTAAAGAGACCAAGACCATTTTGTGTTATGGAGGAGAGCTCTGACACGGGTGTCTGGCAGAGGCCTTTCGTGTTCTGTTTGTTTTCAGACACTCATTAATTTCCTGACTTCAGGTGGAAGCAGATTGCTCACTTACTGATCACTGAAAGATTTTTTTAATTTGGAATTTAACCTTGCCTCTTACTAGATTTGTGGTGCATATACAATGGGATTTTACTTTCATGTCAGTGCCTTATTTCTTATTCAATACTGTGGCTCTTTTTGAGAGTCATGTTTTAGTTCAGTTCAGCTGTAGAGAGGCATCAGAGAGTTCCTAAGAAGAAAAAAAAAATTTTCTCTCTGTGCTTTAAATGGATGGCAATGTGGAAACTGCAAACTCCTTTTTTTTTTCATGTAAACAGTCACTTTCCTATAAATGTGTGGAAATAGGCATATGACCATTGAGCTTTGAAATGATGGAAGATGGTGAAGGTTATGAGAGTGTACAAACATATCAAGAGTAGTAGATAACATATTAAAGAAATTTCCAGTAATTGGGTTTTTTTAATTAAGGGAAATTTTGTATGAAATTAACTTTCTATCCCTTTGTCATCCGATTGATTTATCAGCTTACACTTTTGAATTCTTAGATCGTCAATGTTGCATATTGTTCAGGAGTCAGTCATTACAATAGTGATAATTAACTTTGGTAGCTTGTATATATTGTTTGTGTTTATTGAGCTGCTTACAGTAAACCATGGATGTGACTTTCTTCTAGATTTTTACTTATTCAAAGACAAAACCTTTTTTTTTTTTTAACCATTTCTCTAACTCTGTTTCAAAAGTAATTGCCTATCTGGCACTGTATATCCTTAAAACAGGTCCTTGCCAGTTTGTCAGAGATTATCTGAGACGAGTATTCTCAGTGCTATAGTGTGTTATTTGGAAGTATTTTTAAATTAAATTTTATTTAAAGGTGTTTTTCTAAAATCTATTTATTTTTAAATAAAGTTCTTCTAAATAGTTTTGAAAGTTAAATTATGGAAGATACACAAACCTGTAAAACTTTCTTTTACTGTGCATAATGGGGAGAAATACAGAAACAGAAATACACAAAATGCCCAAGCTAGGGAGAGGAGCACTGGGTGAGTGTCTGGGTCCCTGGGAGAAGCCCTGACTGATCACATTGGGTGTGCCAGCAGTGCTGAACTTGTGACATTTGGGGTGGCTTTAACTGCAGCTGCTGTTGGTTGAGCAAGGTCCCTTACCCTGACGTTGGTCTTTGTGGTGCGTACCCCAAGTGAAGCCAAGATCTTTCCCTCGCCTTCTTTTATCCCAACAGATAATTGTAGGAATTCTTCTGCTCTACTACCTTCTTGGAATCAGTGCCTTAATTGGAGCAGCAGTAATCATAGTCCTTGCACCTGTTCAGTACTTTGTAGCAACAAAACTCTCACAGGCCCAGCGAAGCACATTGGTGAGTGTCTTCAAACTAATTTGTAATCTAAATATCATATCTGGTAATTATGCATTGGTCTATGCTTGGAATTACAAAGCTAACCATGGATGTTGACCCAGAATTGCTTCTCAAACATTTGCTAGTGTTCAAGAATGCCACGTTCACGAATGTGAGATTGTAAGTGTAGGCAGTAAATACATATTTTTTGGGGTTTATATTTTTCAGCAAGTGTGGCTCCCTAAGAGCAAAAATACCTTTAAAACCTTCTGGTCTACAAATAGAGATGATCAGTAGTCATGGACTGAAGTAGCTGTGGGGAGTGCACAGAGCTGTGAGTCGTGCAGGGCAAGCTGTCCAAGGGGAAAGGAAGTAGGAATGCTGTGTCCAAACTCAGACCCCACATGTGGAATTCTATCAAACAGGTTCATTTAAACAAACCCCATGCTGTCCTAACTCCCACAGTGTGTCCCTCAACTGGGCAGCTTATGGGTCTGATAAGTCACAAGCTGTTCCTTGATCTCTCATTTGGCTTGTCTATAATTTGAATCACCTGCACCACTGCTGAAAATGTTACCGTGCTTCATTGGCATTCCCATGCCCAGCTGCTCTGAACTTATTCCCCCTTTCAGCAACTGTTGCACTGCCAAGGAAGCCACAGGAACTTGTAATGGAGCCAGAGCTTGCTGAAATCTCTTCCACCACAGATCATGGGTAGTGATGAGAGTTATTTGTGCATCTTCCTGTGTGTGGAGGAATTCCTTCCCATCAACAGTATGCACCCTTCCAGAAATGTGGACAGCATTCATTCTTGCAGCATCCAATCATAGTCAGTGTCACCTAGAAATTCCTGCACAGGGGAGCAGTGCTGTTTGTGATGGAAATGTCTGCACTGTGCAAGGGGGCTGCTTATAATTTATGTGTCATCCTTATGCTTAGGGAAGAAGTGTTTTTATTGTGCTTTTCAGGTAAATGTGTGTGTAAATATTGCAGGAGTACTCCAACGAGAGACTGAAGAAGACAAATGAGATGCTGCGGGGCATTAAACTCCTGAAACTCTACGCTTGGGAGCACATATTTCACAGCAGTGTGGAGGAAACCAGACAGAAAGAAATGACTAGCCTCAAGTCTTTTGCCCTTTACACCTCCATATCCAGTAAGTCTGTTCCTTCACAGTAATCCACTGCTCAGCTAAGTGCTACTGAATTATTGGCTACTAATGAGTTTCCCATTTCTCTGTCAAGATTATTTCAGTTGCTTTAGGCTCTGATCTGTACTTCTCACTTTGCATCTAGTCAGACCCTGCATTTCATTCAGTAGAACTTTGCTTGTGTGGGAAATATGCCTGAAAGAAAAAATGTGTGCTTCAAAGAATTGACTTTTTCTGGACAAAAGCTTTCAAGGGACAAATATTTCCCAGACTGTATTTAGCCAGCAATATTCTCTTCTAGAACACAGCATTCAAGAGGAAACGGCTGCTGAAATTTATTTATTTTTGAGGGTTTTTTCTGCATTTTGCACAATTCAGAGCATACAAATAATATGTGACAGGCATTGTCTTTGCACTGAAGCTCCAACAGACAATATTTACATATTCTTACTCAAAACTTGGATTTCTTGTTAAAATAAGTGATTGTTAAAACCATTTCTATATGCTGGAAAGAAAAGTATGAGCATTCTGGCAATTTCATCATTCTGTATCCCAATTCTTTCCTCTCCTGTTATTTTTCAGGCTGCTTTAAGACTTTATTGTGTTTTTAAAAAGACCTACAGCAGATTGAAATCTGTGTTTGATGCATATTGTTATATGCAATACCTATATAATTGCTATGTTAATATTTTAGAAATAATTAGTAAAGTCACACTGAAGAATATATAATCTGTGAGATATTAATGAAATGGAAAACTTTAGCAAGAAGTTTTTGAGCACTACTAGGTACCTGTACAAATATCTCCTGGGGTAATAAGGAGGCCTAGTTCTTATGATCACATAAGGTAATGTACTCTAAGAGAAAGATCATGATCCCACTGAATTTATCTGACATTAAATTGAGGTATTCATTGTCTTCTAAGACCAGAATTTCTCTCTGGCAATCCTAGGCATTGTGGGCTTGGAGAGGAGTTTCTGTTTTGACATAAAACAGAATTTAGCTGCATGCTGTGAGAGCAGAAACTCTGTGTTACTCCCAGATGAACATAGATGGGTTCCCTTTGTCTGCAGTGCTTCATGTGGCATTAAAAATCTATTTATAGTCAGGGCCAAGGGTTCAGCTGTAGGGCTGTGAAGGCTTATTGGATTTTAAATCCTCACAGAGTCATTTGCAAGAGGTAGGAAAAGGTGTTTTCATCCCAGGGGTACTGATTATTCTATGAAGCAATGACATAAGAATCTGTATTATTAGAAATTTATATTTACTGATGCTTCTAGAAATTTATATTTACTGATGCTTCATGAAACATTCCGAGTTTGTAATTGCATTCTTATTTTGTATTAAAATTTATATTTAAGTATGGGCAAGACACAAGAGATAAGTTCTCAGTTGGGGTAGAGCAGTGCAGCTTTATGCTGAAGGTGCTTATAGTTTTGGCTTATAAAGGTTCCTGTTATTTCAGCCTAGGAGTTACACCTTCAGACTTTAGCAGAAATAACACTTGTCTTTGCCAACTTGCACTTTTGCAGACTAAAAAGGGAATGTAAATACAGGAGAATTTGCTCTTTTACCTTAAGTATAATTAGAATGAGAGGCATAATCAGCCCAAAACACGTTGACTAATATTGTAGTGAACATATTATTTAATTTCTTTAGGGAAAAAAAATTAAAAGGCATTAGAGGACCACAATTTTTTGTATTTGTGATGTAGAGGAAGGCAGAAAGATGCTAGAATACTAAGACAGAACAAAAGAGATTTTTATAAATAGTTCTTTTAACAGAGTGTTGAATAGAGTCTGGAATTCTTTTCTAAGTACACATAGCTATTAACAGAAATAAAGGATGTGGTTGGAGTTATTTTATTCATAAGGAATAGATTTGCATTGGATTATAGAAAATATACCTACAAGTTTCAGGGCAGTGTTGGCTAGACTACAAGAAAATTACATTTCAAGACCACATGGAAATTGGATGGTGTGCCTCACCCCTGTGCCAGGATCCAGGCTATATGTATATGGAATTGTTCATGTGTACTAAAAGAGCCACTATAGAAATTGCCTCTTCCTGTATTTTAATGAAAGGCCCCCACCAGAATCAAAGTTGGGTGGCATCTTTAAAGGATTTAATGTACATTAAAATTCAGGAAAGACAGAGAAAGAAAGGAGTGGTTTTCCTACTTCTATGATTTTTTGCCTAATCTCTCAGAAGCAAAATAACTCCAGGCTTTCTCACAGGAAAATAACAGTGGTTACTGTTACTAAAATATCCAGACCAACTGGATATTTTTCTCAGTTCTTAGTCTACCTTTTTTCAGTAACAAAGTCCTTTTGACTAAAACTAATTAAGCATAAAGTCTTAGCTGCAAAATAGAGTTATTTTAGAAGACATTTTATTATTCTGGACACTTGCATAGTTGGAAAAAAAAAAAAAAAGATTTATAAAAAAAGGAAAGCAACCCCCAAATTCCAATGGCTCATATTTGTTTGGTTGAAAGAAGTTTGAAGTCCTTGTATGTACTGGTGATCTCATTTAATAGCAAAATTCAGCTCAGCTTCTTGGGATCCACCAAGTGTTTTAGGTGTTTTAACTCTGCAGCAAGCTTTGCCACCCCTACAGGATATTTATTGCATCCAGCTTCCTATTTGACAGGTATGATCTTGTGCTGTGGACAGGAGTAGAGCAGGATCCATCTCTGAGAATCTGATCATCTTTGCTAGATTCCCTCACCACACTGCTCCCTAAAAGCAACCCGTGTACTGCAGCAGTTGCAAAGCCACAGTGCAAAGGCAAAGATTTAATGGCATTCAGAAGGACAGAGTTGCAGGCAGCAAGCTTCCCTTCTTTACAATTTCTGTGCATGTACCTACCTTGAATTGATACAAAGTGTGAAAACTGGTCAGGAAGTAGAACCATTAAAGAGACATGAGAGGCTGCTTTGTGTTCCAACACGGAATATTTTTGTCAGAAAAATATGTAGGGGTTTTTTTCCAGGAGTGAGGTGTAAACTGTGCATTTCTAGACTTTAATACACATTAGTCTTTCAAAGCTGAAGCTTTTAATTTGTGATTACACACTCTAATATACTTATATTTTTTTAATTCTCCTCTCTGACAATGAATTAGAAGATATGTGCAATTACTCAACTATTTTATATAAGCATGAGTACAGAATTTAGGAATATGTTAGAGGATTCATTAAAGCTCCTCTAAACGTAGGCAAGAGAAATATCTGACACTCTATGGAGTCCTTCAGGGGTTCATGCCAAGAAAAGGGTGACCAAACTGTCAATTTTAGCATTTAGCCTGTCTGAATGAAAATTGTTCCTAAATGTTCCTATGTGTTTTCCTTCACAGTCTTTATGAATGCAGCAATACCAATTGCAGCTGTGCTCATAGTGAGTATGGACTTTGTAAATAGTGTCAATTACAACTGCATTTTCAAGTATAAGTGATGTGGAGCTGGGGAGGGAGGAGAACAGGATGCAAACCTGCTGCACATTTGCAGTTCCTCTGGGAAAGAATGGAAAATGCTCACTTGCCTTCTGGGACCAGAAGCAGCTCAGAGCATGCAGCACTCCTCCAAACTGTTAAGAGAGTATGAATCAAGGTTCTGTAACTGAAATGTTTGTGAAATATGAAATTTGTTTCCTTCCTTATGGCAAAGCACTCATGGTGATGTTTGTCTCTTTGTAGACATTTGTTGTCCATGCTCATCTGACAAGAAAGGCTGACTTCTCCCCATCAGTGGCATTTGCCTCCCTCTCCCTGTTTCATATCCTTGTGTCTCCGTTGTTCCTGCTTTCAAGTGTGGTTAGATCCACTGTCAAAGCATTAGTAAGGTAAGAACTGTAAGATTAATATCTTCCACCTACCCAGTTTCTGAGAATGTGCCCATTGCTCATTTTACAATTTCAAGTTTAGAAATAGCATGGTGATTATTTATCTGTAAACTGCCTCCCAGCTTTTTTTCCCCTCCATCAAGCACATAGAAGGGTAAACAGTAATCACAGAAGGACATGTGTTTCAGCCTGTATCTCTTGGTTTTGCCTGTTGGGACTGAGTTAGACTGAAACAGGCAAATTAAAAACCTTAAAAATCACTTCTAAGAGTCACAGTAACTTAACGACTAAATGTCTAATCCAGCCTTGATGAATTTTTACTTTCTGATGAACATGTTGGTTTAAGTGTTGAAAAGCTGACCAAGTAACAACCAGTAGAACTGCTATTTCACTGGGAATTGTAGTATCAACAGATTAGTGTAAAAACCTCCTAATGCTTTTTCATATGCAGTGTAACTCTACCTGACTGATAGCGGAAACAGAGTTTGGACTTCCTTCTTTATTAGGACAAGTTTGACCTCCAATGAAGCTGTCTGACAAGCTTATTTAAGCTATGGGACAGGTATTGGCCACCACCTCTTGCTTAATTTCCTTTGTGTTGCTTTGGAGATGGGAGACTGCAGCACAAGGCTGAGATTGCCTTCAGTGTTTGAAAATTCCCTGACAGTGCAAAGTCACAGCTGTGTCCTCTCTCCTAAGAAGTGTGAAATCTGAGAGCATCAGCAGCTGGCAGGAAATGTTTTGCAGCCACTGTGGTAGTCCCTTGAGCCATGGCAAATTTTCATGCAAAGATTACAGCCAGCAAAGTGCCTGGGAGCCCACACTGACACTGCCTATTACCAGCAGGCATTTATTTTGGCTTGTCTAAAGATTTCTTTGCAAATGAATTGTGCCTGCTAATGCCACAGGAACAATTTGAGAGTGATTAGGATCAGCCAAGTATTAATTGTTGCTAGCTGGGAGTTCTTCATGGGTTATTCTGGAGATATCTTCTTGGTGGCAGGCTGTTTGTGGTGCAGACAAGAATCAAGCTCTGTAACAAAGCTGGCATCATCCCTGCTGGCTGTCTGTATCACCCAGGTAGTGTTCCAGAGTGCATTGCTCCATAGTGCTGGTGGTGCTGCTCTCTCTAGAGTGCCTCACCCTTCAGTGGAATATTTTGGAAGCATGTGCCAGATATTTTCAAGCCATAAAAAGATGTGGTTGCTGAAATACTTTAGTAAATGTTAAAAAGCAGACAGTTGAGTTTGCACTAATTGAACATAGCTATTTTTTGCTTTCTGCAACTGTGTCCTGCTGTTACACCTTCCTACTTGTGAGTAGCTGGTCAGTCAAAGGTGACCAAACTTGGCAAATTTGTATTTCACTGTTTTAGGCTGTGATAGTCTAACTGATTTTAGCATGTGTGCAAAGACAGCTTTTCCTGGAGTGACAGAAAGGGACTAAGTGGTGCAGAAGATGATCCACAGTGAAACCTGCATGTAAACGACAATGAGAGTGTGTTACTGGCTCTGCTTCCCAGACACTCCATAAACCCTGCTCTCTTACTGTTGGCTGCAGTGATTGATGCCCAATGTATCAAGGACAATAATATTGATCAATAATCTTGTCAGTATCTTTAATTGTTACACATTGCCCAATTGCAAAGCATCCCCATGGATGGGCATTGACCTGCTCAGAACCACTGTAAGACTGACAGATTTAAAGCTTCTGTTCCATGTAGGACCCCTGAAAATGTTCCAAGTTATGGGCTTGGGTGTTTGCTTCTGAGAGGAGCAATTGTTCAGTGTCTTTAGGAAGGTGACAAATCTGATACCTCTTTGTATAGTGGTTCTTTGGGTTTTTTTTAATGTGTGGAGTGTTTCTGCAACTGAAAACTAAAACTGAGGAGCCAGTGGATGCATTTGTTCAATGTGAGTCTTCAGGGACAAAGAGTGCAGTGTACCATTTTCAATCAGCAAAGGTTAAGTGGCAAGAGTGGTATTATGTCTCTTACTGGGTTTAATATCAAACCATCTTTCCAGTGAGGTGTGCAAATAACAGTGTTTTAATCAATATGTCCTTTCTGTGGCTTAAAAATAAGTTCCCCTCTGGAGATATTGGAGTACTCAAATTGTGCTGTCAGCAAGAGCTCTTTAGAGAATGTCCTTTTTCTATTCTTTAAGTGTTCAGAACAGTCTGGCATCCTAAGTAAGAGCTATTGCCTCTAAGACAATATTTTCTCACAGCTCTACTGTGTTTCTTCAATAATTGCCTCAGGAGGAGTAATTCCAGAATTATGCAGAGCATTGCAGGGGTTTGCGGAGAGTACAGACACCTGAATGCATAACTAGAGAATAAAATCAAATTGTTGGATGGCTTAATAGAAACATACTTCTGTTTGGATATGCATGGTCTGAGAATGTTTGCTGTCTTCTCTTCCTGCCCTTCTAGGCCCTGGAGTAGATACATGGGGGACTTCTCTGTCTGTTCCTTCTATCTTCACAGAAATTTCTCAAATATCAGTGTAATTTTCATCCAGATAACATAGATGCAGCTATATATCAAATCCATATAGGCAACATATAAACCATCATCTGGTCCATTGAAAGACATTTGAAATTTTCTTTTAAATATTTGGTTCACTGAAAAAAAAGGGTAAGATTCCTAGCCCTGTTTTCCAGAACTTTGTGCAAATAGATATTAATATCACTAGCAATGGGACTTCTAATCAATTCCTTTGAGATAAAAGACCTTCCCATTAGGGGATCAAAAATTGATCCTGAATTAATTATTATTCCTCTTGTCGCATCCCAAATAATTATTCTCCCTCTTTTTGTTGTTTAGATTGTAGTACCTGCTCTAGCTAAATTCCCTCCACTGAATCCACTAAGAGATCCACTGATCTCAGTCCCCAGCTGCCACTAGCAATCAGTAGAGTTGACAGAAAAACTCTAGAACCAGTTCTCTCCTAGGGAGTCCCAGGGTGGCTTTGATCTCTGCTTGCAGGGCAGGTGGTAGCTGTGCAGGGAGTCTGCCTCAGGCAGTTCTGCACTGCCTGGATCCAGCAATGTTTTGGCATCAATGGGGGATTTCATAAGGTTCTTAGAAGAAAATAAGTCTCTGTCTAAAGAAGAAATCCCTGGTAGTGAAATGCAAAATAAATCTTGGCAGGTGAATTCTTATTTTGTGAGATTGACATCCTAACAGATTACCACGTATCACAATGCTCCAGTGGCATTGTTTATCCTCTTTCTTCCCAGTGAGCCTCTGGCTAGACATTGAAATCAATTTTTTTCAGCTCTTGTTCATAAATTTATTTTTAGACCTTCTGACACTTTATAATTTTGAAGACTTATTTCCAGCTAATTGAGCTCCTTTGATGTTGAGTTCATGATTCAATCCAATTCTTTCACAAATTTCATTTGGTGTTCCTGTGAGTAGATTAGACATACATTTTATAAAGTCAGGTACAGAGATAAAATTAATGCCCTGATCTGTTAAATGTCTTAATAAAGGCACATTATCTCTTAGCTAATTAAATCTTAAAGCAGCTAGTGAAAATTTTATGCCTTCTTCTTTGTTGCTGGTTGTCAGGATTCCTTTTATATCTCATCTGTTGAACACTATTCTGTTGTGGTGTATTCCTTTATCTAGTTACCTTATGCACATCATATTTCACCATAGCTGGTTGAATTTCGCTCACAGTGTACAGCTTTTATAAGGCTCTTCAGTAGGACTGACTGGGCCAAACTTGATCAGCATAAATGACTAAAATTCTATAAAATTCATAAATTACTAGAATTGGGTGAGTGGTTTCAAAAGAAGCCACTGCTGTTGCCCTTCTGTGTCCTACCAAATGCCTGAAAAAACTTTTGTGTGAGATCTCTCTGGTGGTGTCAGAAGAGACATGACTTGAGGAACGTGCACAAGCTGTTAAAATATCACTGTTAATAGGCAACAGGACAGGTTTTGACAGCTTCCTTGAGTAACTTCCCATTGCATGTTTTCATACACCTGTTACCAAACAAGAACAAACAAACTGCAGCAGACAGCAGCTGAAGTACAAGAAGGGATGCTCTGTAATAAACATTGCACTGAACAAAAGTTTTGCTTCCAAGGTTGAGGTGTCATTGTGGGATTTTTTTCCCTTTCAGTGTGCAGAAATTGAGTGAATTCCTGTCAAGTGAAGAAATTGGAGAAGAGCATGATAAATCTTCAGAGCTCAGAAGTGCAGATAATCACAGCAAGTACCAAGCAGTGGTGAGTAAAGCTGTCTCATTGCTGGTGAAGTGGCTGCAGTCGTTTGTACCCAGAATAAATTTTTCACTCCTCCATTTCCTACTGATTATTTCTTGCAATTGCAAAACCTCTATTTTAATACCCTGAATTGTATCATTCACACTATGGTTGCTAGAGTTTGGGACGTTTTGCTGATGCTGCCACCAATTAGTGCTTATTTCTGTCTCTCTGATTTTGCACAGCCACTCAAGGTTGTGAACCGCAAGAGGCCTGCCAGGGAGGACTGGAACAATTACAGCTCTCACATGAGAAGACCCATTAACATCACAGAAGCAGATGATTTTTGTGTAAAGGTGATATGAAGGTCACTCTAATAACACTTATATTAGCTCACTAATAGTCACTTTTGTGCTCTGATGGCAGTTTAAAGTTCAAAACACAGCATTTGATGTGAACTGTTAGACACTTGTGCACTTGTCAGAGATTAACCTCCACCTTTCTTGTATCTGTCTTCCTTTTTAAGAATTAACTACTAATCTCTAGGTTGTGATTAGTTGCAATTGTTCCTTTAGATTTCACCCAGCCTTTTGCTATTTCAAGTGTTTAAGTCATTAGCCCTGTTCTCAGATCCAAAATTTTTAACCCAGAACGACCAAGGTTGGAAGGAACCTCAAAAGATCATCTGACCCAACCTTTTATGTATGCTAGACTCTTTCTTCCAGTTCCAGGGTTTGTATAGAATAATAGGATGAAGAAAATGGAATTTGTTCTAGATGTTTCCGAAATAATGTCATCATGGGTCTTCCCTTCCTATTTTGGAATTCCTAGTAGCCTTTCCCCAGATGAAATTAAAAACTAACTCCCAAAGACCTAACTTGTCTGAAGAAAAAAATTACAATTACCCACTTTGAAGACTGATGCTCTTGATTTGTTGTGGAAATGGCCAGAAGTAATAAAAATCCTGATGGTTGTTATAGTGATGAAGCTGTTTATTTAGGGAGCCTGCTAATACATTTGCATTTCCAGCAAAAGAGGATGAATAATTCAGTTTCATGGGACTAAGTAGGACAACTGGTGATGCTTTCTGGCTTTTATTTATACATGCTGAATTGGTGCAGGATCCTTCTTAACAGACTTCCAGGAAAATAAGAGGAATATTTGAAAGAGGGTTTTGGGGGCAATGTTGGGTCAAAAGACTGCCTGGAGTGGCAACAGTGTCACAAAGGAGAGGCCAGTGTAGTAACCTCGTTAAGGCTTGAAGGGAAAGCCAGGCCCAGGGATAACTTTTGGCTCCATCTGCTGACACCACTGTCACCAGCAGCCCTGGGTCAGGGAATTTATGCAGGTACTGCCTGCCTGTAGCTCATTGCCCAGGAAGGGACATCAGTAGAGAGAGGATCCTCTGGCTGCCTTTGGTAATCCAGAGGGAGGAACACCACGCTCGCTTTGCTCAAGATAGGAGTATCAGCTTTTCTCAAGAGTGTGATAAAAGTGTCCCCTTCCACGCTTCTTAGATGAAAATTTGTTGTACCTTGCATAGCTGAAAGGCTTTGAAGGCTTTAGTGGCTCTGAAGAAGTGAGAGAAGAGGGTCCTGTATAAATTTAAAATTATCTCCCATCCCTTGTTTCTCATAGTATCCATGGAAATCTCCATTTAAAGTCTGAACAGGCTTTGTTTCCTGGTTTCAGTCTTTTTCAGTGAAATTATTTCTCTATCTATTAAAACCTAGATTATCTGAGAATCATGTCAGAAATACAAAGGAAAATTCTGTAATGGGCAGCAACATCTAATTTCATGAAAGGTTCTGCAGGTCTGCTTGGAATTTGGGGGGTGTAATTGCTGTGAAAGCTGCACTGTGTCTCGAGTGACATTCAGGGCTCTGCAGAGAGCAAACTGGACATGGATGTAATTTAATTGTATTATAATAATTTCACCTATTACATGTACCCACCTTACAGACAACAGAACAAGAGAAACTCTAAATGGCAACTTTTTTGTCCTTATGAATTCTCAATAATTTTCTAATAGTGCTTGAGTTCTGCCCATCTAAGTACAGTCCTTCACAAAATCAGTCACTTGAAGATCTATTTCCTGCAGTGGGCAAAGGCTAACTCTGTTCCCATGCTCAGTGTAATGAAAAAAGAAGTGTCTCTGATGTTGGGGGGGGGAAAGTGAGCTCTAAATCTGGGTTTCTGTTTATTTTATTTCTCCATGTTGTTATAGATCACAAATGGATTTTTCACTTGGACACCTGAAGGTCCTCCAGCGTTGTCTAATATTGATATCCGAATCCCTCAAGGTACAAATTTACATCAGACAAGCAGAATAAGATATTTTTCCATAGTTATTTGCTAAATCATAACCTTATGTATACCTTTTACCCTCACAGGCCAGCTAACAATGATTGTAGGACAGGTGGGCTGTGGTAAGTCATCTCTCTTGCTGGCCATTCTTGGTGAGATGCAGAAGATCTCTGGGAACATATCCTGGACCAGGTAGGGGCATTTAATGTAAAATTCTAATTTAATTTTAAAATTCGGCTTGACTAGAGTGGTAATGCAGAAAAAGCCCAAAATCTCTCCTGGGAACTTGTGGAGTCAAGGATTTTCTAGATACACAGTCAAGATAAAAAGATCAGAAGGAATCCCCAGCCAGGGTCAAACAAGTTGCCTATTCCATTCATAGGAAAGGACAACCATTTTTGGGCATTCTGCACTCCAGCAACATAACCTGAGTGAAACTGTAACTAATTTGGAATTAGAATTAATGAGCTTGAGATGTTGTGCAGCTACAGAATGGTGTTTGTACTTTCAGGCCTGAGCTGGTATCTTTGCATGGAGCTCTGAAGCGGTTCTGGCTCACTGGGAGCAGTGCTTGGCTCAGATGTGTGCTCCATCCCAGCACCAGGCTAATGCCTGACAATTTGAAAAGTGTCTTTCAAGTGGCAGTGACCTCAGAGTCATCCCCAGTGCATCCTGCCTGGTCTGACAGGAGTGAGTCAGCCATGTCCTGCCCTCCTTCCCCAAGGGGACGCAGCACCTGGACTCTGATAGCCACTTAGAGATTCCACTCATGTCTGACTTGGGTATTGGCCTTGAAGGGAGGGAAAAAAATTGTTCTGAACTCCAGCAGCTTCTGTTGGGACTTCTTCTCTTGACCCTCAGGCAAGGTGACAGATGGTAAAATGTATTGCAGCTCCTGTATATGGTTTCCAGTAAATTCCTGCCATCTCTAATATACAGTTTAATCAATGTGTGTGAACATTTTTGGCCTGTTTATTTCACAGTAGCAGACTTCCTACTCCTACAGTCTGCGCTTTGCCTTTTGGGCTATAATAATTTGTAGATAAGGTTCAACAAATTGCAGAAGTACCTGGAGAAACAATTAATTTTATTTTCAATTGATTGGGAATGAGGGAAAACCAGCCTACCTATAAATCAAATCCACACACTCTGATAGACAGAGGGTTGTTGTTATGCAATGGATGCTGCAGCGATTTTGTGGAAGGGTTCTCTAAATTCCTTGAGTGTTTGTCAAGAGATATGATTTATATCCAACCTTCATGTATAAGCCAGTCACACTTCTGAGAATTGCACGTGCTTTAATAGCAATAATATGTGGAAGGAAGGTTGTCTACTTTATAGGTGGGGAAAATGAAATATAAGAAGCTGACCCTTTCAGCTAGTGAGGGAAACAAGCACCGCAGCCAAAGTTCCAGAATGTGGTGATCTATCCATGAGAATATACTTCCATAAGCAGAAAATCAGACTGTGGTGAGGAACCATACAGAATCCCTGCAGCCTTATTAGGTGAACTAATTTCATTTCAGCAAGGCTGTAATTTTTTGCAGAGGACATAACATGATTAAGAAGTGTAATTTGAATGTCTGATGCTAAACTAAAACAGATGACATGATGTTTCTGATCAGAAACTCTGCTGTGTTTTTAAATAGCACTTGTTTAGAAGTATGTTCTTCACAACAGTGGAAAGGTCAGAACTGGTTTTCATGTCTTCTATATGTGCCAAAGTATCACAAGGTGCAATTCAGTTGTTATCACATTTGCTGTGCTATCTGTCAGATATGTAGAAAGGGACTTGTGGCTGAACAATCTGAGCACTGTAAGTGCTGGCTGCACTGAGGCAGATTAGGTGTTGTCTCATCTTTCAGAGCTGCTGCCATGTGCACTGGTCTATTCAGAGTGATGGATGCAGCCAGTGTGGGCTGCACACTTGTGTTGTAAAGCTATCAGATGAAAGCTCCCTTAATTTGATAAGAAATTACTAATGCCTGACTGGGAACATGCAACCTTATCCCAGGTTCAAGGAGAGTAGTCTTATCAAGTAATCATCAGGGCTGGTAGCCCCAGCTCAGGCAATGAAAAGTGTCACCAAAATCACTTAAGTTCCTTGTTAGAGCTCTTTCTTTGGGAATGCTTGGCTTCAGTCATTCATGTTACAGAATAGACCGGAATTAGTTCATCCAAATTTCCTTCCCCTTCCCTTCCTCCAAGGTCATAGCTATGAAGATGAAGGATGTGTCCTGCTGACATGTCACTCAGTGCTCAGGAAATCTGGATGCTGTTCCCGGCCCTTCCCTTGATCTAATAGATAAGTTATTTCCCCACTCTCTGCCTCCATGCTTTATGAATAAAACAGGATTAACTGCATATCATTTTTCTTGTTTCTTACAAAAATTCTTTCAAACCCTTAAAAAATAATGTAGTTTATTCCTGGGCTAGGAGGGAGATAATCAGAAGCGAACCATGGCTCATTTGTGATATTTTTGTTGTGTTACAGTGTGTGTCCAGAAGAGTCAGCTCAGATTAATGCCTCCTGTCCAGAACAGCCTGAAAGCATCTCAGTATAAATATTTTAAAATATGGTTAGGGATTTAACAAAAATAGAGGACTCATTATTTACCTTCTGTGCAGGTGGTAAATGGTAATGATTTGACCTGTTATTGAGTAAATAATTATAGTATATGCCAAGCTAATTTCTTCTGGGCAGTATCTCTGTTTTAATAGTCCCAATTCAAGTCTTGTTGGAGTAAATAATACCAGAAAACTGACCTAATGATGCTCAAACAAATGTGTTACTCAGACATAATTAGGCAATTTGTTTTAAACGGGACATACATTCTTGCATGTGAATCTTGAGTCTTTATAATGTGAAGGAAAATAGAGATTTAAGGTTGTTAACAGTAGGTTTTCATCTTAGTGTGAAGTTGACTGGTTTAATCTAATGAAAAAAATTAAACTTGTTTTTATGCCTGCAAAGTAATTGGTTTTTTACAATTCAAGTTTCTGGAGTTTTCAGAAACATCCAAGTACTTAATTTTATCTAAGGGGGATATCAAAATCTGAAGGCATGAAAATCTCAGTAGGCTCATCTTTGCATCATTAGACATCTAAAGTACCTTGACAAATTAGATCTAGACCTCATTATCAAACATATGTTACTTTGACATTTCAGCATCCTTAATTGCCAAGAGTATGTAGGAAAAGGGAGAAGGAAGGGATAGGACAAGTGTGGAAAAGTTGGTTGAGAAATTTGAGCTAAAACTCCAAATGGAGAATAATTGTTTTCCCGCTACAGAGCAGAAACAGAGATCAGGGAATTGAGTACCATTGGTTCAGGGTCATTGTGTCCTGCAGGGAAGGGCTGGAAAAGGAATTTTCTATTTCAGCTTATCACTAGTTCCTGTGAAGAATGTGTTTCTAGTTAATGACATGCAACAGGCTTGTGGGTTTTTGGAGACTGGACCACTGAGTTCACATGGTCACTAAAGACCAGTGGAGTATGAGTGTACTGTGGAAAAGCTTTGTTCAGTACACAGACCTTTGGAGTAAAGGTACTGGTGGCTGGCTGGTGCTCACAAATTGTACAGTAATTTGATTTAGATATGGTCATTGCTTATTGTGTGTCAATTTTATGGAAGTGTCTCACACCAACTTTTGAATCTGCAGGTATAGTTTTCTCTCTGGTGTATTTATAAGCAAATTGTGTTGACTCAAAGTTAATGAGATTGTCCTGTTTAAAGCATCAAAGACTTTGTTCCTCCTTGATTTTGTTTATATCATTTGACACACAGGTTTTTCACTCTTTTGAATGGAACTGAATTTAGCATCAGTAATAAGTATGCCCAGTCATCCTGTCAAAACAACTCGGAACATCTTTGTGTACGTTCAAAAATAGCAAAACCAAAACCTGTCTGTCCTTTGGACCTGCCTACATTAACACAAGCACATCACCCCAAGGATAGGGCTGGCACAGGACACAGTATGTGGCAACTGAAGGTGGGGTTTGGGGTTCACAGTAACCCATTATATGCTATAAACATGCAGTTAAAAAAAACCCCACCAAAAACAGTATCACAAATTATCATTTGGTTTTCCCAGAAAATGAACTTTTTATAATGGAACATCATTCTTGTCACAGCAGGACTTCTCAGTTCTGCTAGCACCTCCAGGACAGGGTGGAGGTGATTTTATTTGAGTCAAATTAATGTTTATAAGGTAAAAAAGAGTCACCAAATCTTTTTGCCTGATGAAATCAAGTCCGTTTGTGTAGAAGGAACAGATGCTGCACTGGAGCTCTGTGATAAGTAATGTTTGCAGCCTGTGCACTAAGTGGAATTTAATAGTTTTTCTTTCTGGGGCAGATTGCTTGTGCTCACTTAAGTAAACAATCTTTGCTTTCTATTTGTGATGCAGCTGCACTTCTGACAGTGAGACGGGGGAAGATTTCAGGTATGGTATTAGATGCCATTATTGGCTTTCCTTCTGAATTGATTGCAGTAGAAAAAACCAAAGGTGTCTAAAATCTTAAGATATAGAGTCAGAATTCTGAAAATCAGTGAAAGTTTTAACTGCATTATCTCAGGATACAATTTTTGAAAGCACTTATGCAATTAATGCAAATAAGAGTTGGATTTCTGTAATGAAAGCATTCCCATTTGGAGATTTTGAAAATTCTATCCTGATATGTCTTTGAAAATCTTTCTCTGAAGATCTGAACCAGATTATGCTGCACTTTGAAAAATTGTATTAAGTGTTTAAAGGTCTCATCTATTGAAGCAAATTCTCCCCATTATCCTTCTCTTCATTTTTTCACATCCTGTCATAAGTTTGTTTTCTCACCTGCCATTCTTGAGGCACATGCAGAGAAGTGTGGAGAGTAAGAGATTAGTCCATCTGTTGGCTTAGAAATTATTTTTACCTGATTAACATAGCTCAGCTTGGATTTTGGGACTATTTACCAAATCAACTAAGAACAAAGCTTTCTAACTTTGGGGCACAAACCTCCAGAATGGTAAACCTTGTAAAAGTGATGATCCTGTTCCTGCTGGACTCAGTGAGAACTTTGTTGTTGAAATTAGCAGTGTCATATGGCCTCCCTTACCTTGACTTAGGGTAAATCCTGTGGCTTTTACTGACCAAAATATGTTCTTGGTTCTGTGATTCTCCAGCTATCCCCCTGCCTTTTCTTTGGATTTGCCAGCCTCTTCTCTCCCATGTACTTCATTTCTCAGACTTGTTGCCTGGTTGTCAGACTGAGTCCTGCAAAACTGCTGCTCCCATCTGGGAGTATAAGAGGAATTTTCATGTACCTCGTGTCTAAGGCTCATGGTCAAGGACACTTAGAAATCTCACAGTCCTTTCTGTGTTCAGAGACTGACGTTTCTGGGCCAAGTTGAAGAAAAAACATTTGAACCCATTAAGATACAAGAGAATCATGATCAGAATCAGTCTCATGTTTGAAACTGGTACGGAAATGGATGGAGAAGAGTGAGATAACATGCACAACAGTATAGCAAGAGTATTAAAAAGTAGGAAAGAATATTAGACTGGATGAAAAAATTACCTACATTGTCATATGTTCTGGGAATCTTGGTTGTTTAAGTGCTGTAAGAATACCTTTGGTGGTTTTGTTGCACTAAAATCCTGTAGAACTTTTTTGGTGTTCTCAGAAGAAAATTTTGGGTCAAAGTCTTTTGAGGTCTTGAGCATTTACTCGTAGGTGTTGGAGGCTTTCTATGAGGTTGTTTAGCACTTCTCCAAACCGAAGTTTTAACTCTACCCTTTTTAGGTCAATATCACATAGCCCAGAATTTTAGCATAAAAAGAGCTTTATTTCTGTTATGCAGTCATTTTGCTATTTTTTAATTATAGCATAGTTATATTTGTGGTGTTATTTGCACTGTCTGAAATATTTTTTTTTTTCAAAAAACTCGTGTGTTTGTTTTCTACAGCCCAGAGAAAGAATCTCCTGTTGACATGGAAGTCAGGTACAACATTTTAAAAACTAATGGGAAGCCCCAGAGGTTCTATTCCAAACTCAGCCGTTCTGTCACTTGGTGAACATTGTTCAGCGGTCTCTGCACTTAATGAGTTGAATATTCCCCCTTAAAGACAAACAGGATGTCTCTGTATGCAGCTACTGCAAGATCTAAACCAAAAAACAAACAGGCAGCCCTTGAAGTTTAATTACGGCAGAAAGATTTCTTCCTGAATGCTCAGGACTGGCAGTACCAGAATGCTCCAATACTTCACATCAAGCTGAAAATACAAGAAGCATAGTTTTTGCATGTGCAGTTATAATGTAGAACAGTACACATTTCTCTCATATCTGAAGAACATTTGGATTTGAGTTGACTGGTACTAAAAGTTAATGAATTGTGCAAAATAATCAAAACAAAACTGAAGTCAGCAATCCCAAAACACACAGGAAAGGCTTTGCAAAATATTATTTCCTCCATCATCATAATCCTAACTCCATTGCATTTTAAGTGCATCTATTTTCTTTTAAAAATTGCCAACATCTCAGATTTGTAGGTTTATTAAGGCACTGAGATTCATATGTGTCCCTTAACTATTTGTGTTTGATCTTGAAGATCTACTGCACCTCCTGCACTTAACAAAATGAAATGTGAAAGAAGAGATAGATTAATAAGTTTAAGCAAACAATCTTCACAACAGAATGACTGAAAGATTAAGGTTGAAGGGACCTCAGGGGTCATCTGCTCCAGCAGGGCCATCCCAGAGCACATGGCACAGGATTGTATCCAGATGGTTCTGGAGTATCTCCACTGAGGGAGACTCCACATCCTCTCTGGACAATCTGTTCCAGTGCTCAGCCGCCCACACTGTAAAGTGAATGTTGTTCCTTTTCACAGTGTTGTTTTTGATTAATTAACCTGATTCATAATTAGTAAACAGGCTTGATTCTATATTAGACATAGTTCATAGTCTCCAGGGAGCTCAGTGAAGGTTTTCCCTATTTAGTGTCTGCACCTCTGTGATAATTAAGAGGCTATGGTTAGTCTGTTGTGTTATCAGAGGGGAAACAAACACACTGCATTGCTGAAACACATGGTTATTTATGCAGTCTGGGGACAGGAACAATCACTTCCACCCACAGAATGATGCCTTGAAGGCCTGTGTCTCCTAAACCATTGGTTTGCATCCAGTCCTAAAACTGTGAAACCTTATGGATATTCAAGGCAGACTTTCAGAGCAAGTCTTGCACACTCCATTGCAGAATATTTTCTTCTCTGGATTTTCAGCCATGTGTTTCTCACAGTTTCAGTAACAATTGTTTGATTCTCTTTGCTGTATGCAGCACTGTGGACATGCAATAGATTCCATACATATGGAAAGAAAGATGCTTGCAAGCATTTGCAGACTTTTTGTTTATGTCAGAATATAATCAGTCCTGATATGCCATCCTAGTGTCGGTTTGCAACTGGGATCAATTTAGAGGAATTTACTAAATCCTCAGTCCACAGTCAGTTTTGGCAAGCTTGTTGCCTGTTGCCAAGTTCCTTGCAGTAATGAATTCTCACTGATGTCCTAAAAGCAGAATGTAATCCAAATGTGAGTGATATTCCCAGATTGTGCTGGTTCTCAGCATGGAGTGCATCACACTGGCAGGACCCATATCTTCACTCAACCAAAGAACACTTTCTGCCAAATTGTAAAAGCTTTTTCTTCACAGCTTTGCTGATGTTTTTCAAAAAGTAAATTAGCAGTAACTTTTTGATCACATTTAGAATTAAGAGATGCATGGTCACAGTTTCAAGCAATGAAAAGGAGAGGAAGGGAATACATCTTCATCTTGGAATGCTCAGAGCAATTTTTTTCTCAGTTATTGGGATGAAAATTTCATACAAATAGAAAAAGTGCTGCTTTCTTGAGGCAGACCTGAATGCTCTTTGAATTAGATTTTGGGGCTGCAGGCTGGGCTGCCTAGGGGCTATTTTCTGTCTTTTTTTTCTTTTGTTTAGCTATTTCTGTTTCATTTTCCAGTAAAGAAAATGTATAAAGCATAATGAAATTCTAGTGAAACATCATAAATTTCAACTTGGAAGCATGTTAGCAGAATAGTGGAATTGTGTGTTCTTTGAGGTCATTAACAAAAATTGGATCCTATCTTGGTTTCTAAACAAGCTTGGTAAAAGCATGAAAAAAAGAGCAGGGCAAGTGACCTTAACTTATAAAGAGAAATAAAATGTACTTTGTCAAGTTATGGTTTGAATTGCTTTCAGGTCCATCTAGGCTGTCTAGCAGACAAAGGCCGCGTTTGGGTGAGAGGTCCTATCTTTTTATTGGATTAACTGATAGAGCTAGGAAGAAAACAAATATGCTTTTAGGCATATGATCCCTCTATCTACCTTTTCTGTAGAAAGGATGATATGCCAATGAGTTTTCCAAAAGTATCAGTTGCTCTGATAAAAGATGTTGCCTTTCTCCCAGCTCTGTCTTACTGGGATCCTTAATGCACCACAGACAACAAAAGCACAAATTCTCTAGCAGGCAGAACTTTCCTTTTTTAATAATAATAATTTCTGCTAAATAATATATGCATAGTGAGTAAGATCCTGTTGACTGTACCTGCTAAATTGTCCCTTCTGATGATACATTACGAGGGCCATTTCCCTGGCGGAAATTTAGCAAATTTTTTTGTCTGTGTTCTTTTTTCTTGCCTTTAGAGGCACAGAAATGACTTACTCATTTACTTTCCAACTCTAGTTCTCTTCTAAAAATGGGGGGGGAGGAAATGGCAGAGGGAATTGCCTTTGTCCATGTGCAGATTGTTTGGATCTTTTTCAAACACTTTATCTTTCTAGAATGTCCCTCCTGAAATGTGCTGCCTAACTAGTGATCTGCTACACATGTAATTTTTTATTAATCTATCCAAACAGAGCTGGGATTCAGTCTTTGGTAATTTTCCTCCTGCCATCCACTCTGATCAAGAGGCAGCTTTATTGAGCTGGACTCTCCAAATCCCACCTCACAGTAGAAGAGGGAACAAAGTGAAATTCAGTTGGGTAAACAATTCCAGTATTCTGTTGGAAATTTATCATCTTATGTATTTCCTTGATGGAAAAGATATTGATTGTCCTAATGAAAGAAAGGAAAGCATTTTGAAGACTAATTACTAGTTTCTACATTAACAAGAAAATGGTTTCCAAAAGCAGCAATTTCACTGGTAAGCTGGGAACTCTTGTGTTTGTTTTTTTCCCAGGAAAAGAGGTGCAGTAGCTTATGCATCTCAGAAGCCTTGGCTGCTCAATGCCACAGTGGAAGAGAATATCACATTTGAAAGCTCTTTTAACAAACAGAGGTAACAAGTTCCAGCACTGTTGTGTTTTACTCCCCTTTTCCATAAATACTGGGGTCGCGTGGGTCACACATGGGGCCCCATCTCCCTGCAGGAACAAACCTACTGCACCTGCCTGAACATGACAGCCTCCCCCTTAGAGCACGCTTTTCCTGAGTGACACAAAGGACTGGGTTTGTCTCACTTGAGCTCAGGTGTACAAATGTTTCCATTTCCAAGGATTGTGTTTGTTTAGCATGCAGTGTTCTCTCATGTGATTGACTAGTTTGCCTCTCCTGGAGGGACATCACCTGTCTGGGAGTGGGAATATTGTGTGTAAAGAATTAGTGGGCTGCCTTTTTATTCAGTATAAATGCCCACAACACATTGTAAAATACTTAGAAATCAGCTGTTGGTATTCCATTCCCCACCCTTAAAAGAAGTGGTCAATTATGCATTTGCATCTTAGACTCATTTTTTTCTGTTGTCCTTGGATATTGAAACAAGAAACAAAGGTGTGAAAACCAACTGCTAAAAATAGCAATATACCTTGAAAGAACTTATGTTTGTCTTTCCTAGGTTTAACTATTTAACATTTTTATTTGGGAAGCTAACATAAGATTTCAGCTCAGCTTTTTCTAAGCTGAAATATTACTTACTTGCCTGTGATTGAAAGAGATCCCATTAGAACAATTAGTGGCTAACAAATATGTTTTCCACTGTGTGATTTTTTCCAGCTGGTTAATTTTTGTTCCTCTGCAGGTAGGAAATGTGCTTCTCCAGCAGTATCTGTGTGGATTTTGTTGCCCTTTCTGTTTCCACAGGTACAAGGCAGTAATTGATGCTTGTTCCCTCCAGCCTGATATTGACATTCTGCCTCACGGAGACCAAACCCAGATTGGAGAGAGGGTCAGTAAACAGCTACAGGCTTCTATTTTTGGTTTAAATATATGGAGGGGGGTTTATTATTTTGTTGGTTCTTAAAATCTTACAGGTTATTTGGCAACAAAGGTAATCTTTTAGTTAAGTGTATGTTTGGGTCATTAGTCTGAAAGCTCATTGCTCAGTGAACATGGAAACACTGTCATTTATGTGATGTGCAATGCTTTAAATGTGCTGCTATCAGAATGTTTGACTATTCTGCAGCTGCTATTGCAGATATCCTGACTTAACAGGATATTTTTTGGTTTCTTTAGAAGTAACAGAAAAATAAATAACAATACATAGATATATTTTTAGAGCCCTTTCATTTACAGAAGGGCAGGTGTTTAATCAATAGCTTTATCATATCAGGGAAGATTAGGGAATGATGAGAATGGAAACAGAAGTCAGAGATTTGTAAACAATTTACTCTAGCATATGCTGGCGCTGGTACAAACAAAAGAACCCCAAAAATGCCCCCTAAAACACCACAAGGATACATTACAGGCCCACACATTGAAAAAATTTCTCATGTTTCTCTGCCCAGAAAAGTCTTCTATGCATAATTCAATTAGAATAGGGAATATGACTATTCAGTTGATGTTTTCTTTAACTGTCTGATTGTTTCTCTCCTGCTTATCTCCAGGGTATTAATCTGTCTGGAGGGCAGCGCCAGCGGATCAGCGTGGCACGAGCACTTTACCAGCAGACAAATGTTGTGTTTCTGGTGAGCAGTGCCCTTCTGTTTATGCTCCATGCAGAAGAAGGAGCTGCTTTTTCATTTAGAGTATTTCATGGGTCGCATGCTGAACATTGTGTTTCACTGAGCTGAGCCAAATGTGCACTGTGTGTTTTATATCTCTTGTCAGCTAGCCTGCAGGTAGGAAGCATTTTGTAAATGCTGCAGACAGACAGGTAGGTATTGCACATTAAAATGCTGATGCTTATCCTCTCAGTATGTTGAAAGTTCAATTTGACCCTTGCTTTTATTTTTGGGTCTTGGAAATGTAATAGTTTCAACTGTATTCATGAAATTCCTAAGCTGTCTCAGGCCTAAAATTAATGTTGCCTCATGTCTGGGGTGTTTCCTTTCTGCAACAATCTAAGCTGCTTTTGCACCCTGAACTGCCTGTTGTATATCCTGTCCCAGCTTCAGCTATGGAAAGAGAGTGACAGCAGGTTCTAACACCTTCACAGGTGGAAAAACAAATGCATCCTCTGCACTCGCTTGTAGTAGCTTGCTGGCTTTTCAATTTAGGACTTCCTTCTTGAGCTCAGTTTTCTAGAAGGTTTGACTCCAGCTGTTATGACAGTGAGACATAAATCATGTAGGATTAGATAAGCTGTGCACATTAGATGTCATACCTAAAAGAAAGGGAGGCTCTTTAGACATTTCCCTGTAATTAAGCTGATCAATCTGTGCTTGCTTCACTGTAGGGCATTTCCAGGCAAAGATCAGAGTGCAGGAGAATAGAGAACAGTTGGGTCAGGTGCTGCAAATCAGCTAATCCACTATTGGTCTGTAACTTGGTTTTGCCCTTTTTGTCCTTCTGTGAAGGACACTCAATAACCTCCTAATAGCAGCAGGTTCTCTTATGGTTTGACAATGGAAAAACACCTACAAATAAACTTCATTTCCAATATTAATATTTAGAAAATAACCAGGAATCCTATATGTTAGTATTGGCGAACACTCAGTTCTTTTAAGGCTGGTTTTGTAAAGAAATACCTGTGAAGCTTCACTCTCACAAGTACAAATGTCATGTGGCTGATGTTTAGGTCTGTGCCAGGTCAGAAGAGTGCAGCAGCAGAGCTCAAAACATCCTTGCTCAGCGAGCACACTGCATACATAGGTTTTGAGAGAAAATTCTGGATCATGAAGTTATTGTGTTTCAAAAGCATTTCCTAGGTGCTTTATGTTGTGATGCTCTGGTTTAATAAACTAAGTGAATCTAAGTGGCCATATTTATCTTACTTCTAATTTCAGATATTTTTGATTTCTAATGAAGCCTGGGTTTAGTGTGATATTATAGTATGAAAAAGTAACACTAAGTAAATCCTACAGCCAGTATCACTATTGCAAGCAGAAATATCAAATCAAATCACAGGGTTTGTGATTCCATATAAATAGGATTAGGTAGACAAGTTTCCCAAAAGATAGTAGAGATTAATTTATGCCTAAATGAATTGCATATAATTGATTGATTTAATAAGATAATGTAGATCTCAAATCAAACATCTGAGCTGAGTCAGCAAAATTATCAATACTGCTTCTTTTATGATATTTTTTGGTGATTCTTTGTTAATAGTGTATTGATTTATGAAGAAAAAAAAAACCAAACAAAAAACAACCCAATAACTGGAGGCAGTGATGTTCAAGGGAAACAGAAATATGCTTGTTTTCCCTATTGGTGGAGCAGTAATGCAATATTTGCCACAGACCCACACTGGGAGCCTGACAGAAGCCATGCTCTCCAGCTGTGTGGGCCATGAACACATCTGGAGAGAGGAGCAGGTCCCAGAAAACCCCACAGAATTGTAGAATTAACACAGCTGGTGTTACTCAGTGCTCTCTGTAAAACCACAGTTCAAGTTTTGGCGTTCTGTAAATTAAGAAAACTCTTCCTCACAATTTTGATCTGATGGCCTCTTGGTGTGTCTGTGTTGATCTACCTGGTTTTACTGATATTAAAATCTGTTAGTTTCCTTGGATCCCACAAGTTGTGGCTCCAAAAGCTGACCCCCCCCTTATCCTCATGACAGGATGATCCTTTTTCTGCCCTGGATATCCACCTGAGTGACCATCTCATGCAAGAGGGGATCCTGAAGATGCTGCGGGAGGACAAGCGGACGGTTGTGCTGGTGACCCACAAGCTGCAGTACTTGCCCCACGCTGACTGGGTAAGGAGCCTCTTCTCAATTTTTCTGTGGAAGAAGAAGCATGGCAGGAACATGTCTTGCTGCAAACAGTGCTTTCACTTCATCTCTCCACCAAGTAATAGTTCAGTGAGAAGATATGTAATAAAGATCTTTTGAAAATCAGCCAGTTAGGAGAGCCATAATTTTGTTATTCCCATCTTGGAACACCTAAATATGTTGCATTTTCATAGACCTGCTTCTTAATACTCTTATGAAAGCCAGTAACATTTAAAATATATTGAACATCCCAAACCATTTGTTATATTGAAAATTTTGGCTGATTTTTTGATCTCAAAACAGTGAAATGTTTGAGTAACACCTTTGCCTCTGCTGGGATGTTACTAGGAATTTGTGTTATCACAGGAAAAGGTTCATTTATGCAAGGTGGATATTGGGAAGTGTGGAAATATAAGGAAAAAACCCATTGTTTCCCTGTGGTTAGTACTAGCATGTTGAGTATATACTAGTATATTAAGAACATCTTTTCCCTTTGTGTGTGGGCAAGATGTTAAGAAATCTGTAGTATTTGATTGTTCTGTTAGGTTTCTTTTTTATATCTTCTACTTTAAAGGGGAAAAAAAACGGAGGTATGCTTTCTATACCAGTTTGTAATTGGAAATGTCAAAAAGATGAAAAGGGAATTTTTAGGGTTTGGATTCTTTCTTTTTTAATTCATTGGTTCCCATTGGCCTTGCACTAGTTCCTGCAGTTTTCCACCCTCCCAGGTCTCCTGGCCCATGGTGATTGATGACTGCAGTTATACCTCCTAGCAGGACTTCTCTCTTTCACATCCTGCACAGGCTATAGCAGCAGTTTCCTGGTCTCAAGAAATAATCATATTGCAGCTGCTTCCTGAGCTTCATGCTGGCTTGGTATAAAGTTGCAGATAGACATTCATCTTGTTCTGATCAGGGTTTGGTGGGCAGCAATTGTTATTTATGGTCTCGGCTGTGACCTTGTCCCTCAGTTGTTTGTTTACCTTTAGAGTTAGCACTGTTCTCAACACAGCCCTGGTTTTCAAAGTAGTGTGTCTTGGGATACAGGAATTTTTTGCCTTCTTCCCCTCCCTACGAGGTCCATCTTAACTTCTTTTTTGTTTTTATATATCTGCAAATTTTTTAAAGGCTATGGCTGTTCATCAGTGTAATTGTTTTAATTTTCATTGTGAATATAAGACCCATTTCTAGATCTTAGTGTTTTAAGAGATGTATGAAAATTGCTTTATTTTTCTTATCTTCCAGATGTGTGATTTTTTTATGAAATACACTGTTTCAAACAGTAGCACAGGAAGGATTTGTATAAACTTTATAATAAAAAAGATTTATTACAAATAATTCAGGTTTTTTCCCTAATTGTATGTTTCAATAATCCTTAGCAATACTTACCCAATGGAGTGAAGAGGGAATATTTATTTTATTAAGAAATTTTAAATAAAAGTATAGTTTGAAGTTTGTCATGGTCCTCCTAAATCTTTTCAACAAAACCCTCAGAAGAATTCAAGGTCCAGCCCAGTTGTAGGTCTCCTGAATAAATTGATCACAAAAAGATCCTTGTTTTCTTTATTTTTACCTTCTCTCTGGTGCAAATTCATAGCAATAATTGAAAGTAAATTCTTAGCAATAAATGAAATAGTTTATTTCCCCACTCCCTGCCTGTGGAAATTTCTGAGTTTCCAGGGAGAGAGAAAAATAAATAGTGCATTAACTGTTTTGTAATGATGGAGATTTGCAGTCTGCATGTCTCGTTTTCCAATTGTCCCTGTCAGACCCAGGCTGGTGGTAGTTCCACTGTGTGTGTAACACAGTTACACTGACACAAACTGGAAACTGCTCCCTGCAGTCTTTGTCTTGCACAGATATTTTTCTTTTCCAAAGTGTGTCCACTATTTTATGCTTTTAAAGCTTTAGGGATTCAGATTGCCTAGCTCTTCCTTATCAGTCCATGGTATCAGAGAAGGAGCCAGCATGCTCAAATCTAATTGCCTGAATGAGGGCAAAACCTCCTGCACTCAGTGTCTTGCTAAAAGCTTTTTCCTTTTAGGAGGTAAGAGAGCTCTAAAATCTTATCTTGCTAATGACTTGTATTTAGGAAGAGATCTGCTGACAGGGATCCCATTCCTCTTTCTTAAAAGCAGCCTTTTCTGAAAACATGGAGGGCAGGAAGTTTCTGGGTTTTCAGCATCTTGAATGAAGGGGATGGAGCCAAGAGATAATGCCACTGTCTTTTTAGAAGTCAGATTTGTTTGTGGAAATATGATTTATTTAGGGAAAAGAGAAAATCCTGTCAAAGCACAGACACATAGCTTTAAAATAAATAGACATACATGGCTATTTATCTCAGCGCTTGTGTTTCTGACTTTTCAGATAATTGCAATGAAAGATGGTAACATCCAGAGAGAAGGAACACTCAAGGACATTCAGAAATCAGAGACTGAGCTCTTTGAACACTGGAAGACATTAATGAATCGACAAGACCAGGAGCTGGAGAAGGTTTTTGATGGGCAGGGCAATCAATATGTGCAATATGTGCAAGAAAATGTTGCGCTGCCTTTTTTTTTTACCTTAGTTTGAAAGGTTTAACAAGAATTGACATACTATGTGTGATGTCTAACTTAATATGAATGAGTATTGGTGTTACCGTTATTATTTATCTCTCAAGATAAATTCCTTCATCTGGACATGTCATATTTCCTTGATACTGTTCTAATTCATTCTTGATAGGAAGCCCTATCAAAATATTGCCACCTGAGGAATATAAATATGGCCATTTTAGGAAAAGCTTTGCTGATATTGACAGCTGGTTTTATAGATATGCCTGAATTTATTCATTGCCTTGGGTGGGAGCTTTGCAGATATGCCTGTGTCAAGTTCCCTAAATGATGAAGACATTTTGTCTTTCATACTTATAACACAAGAAGAATCTGATATTAATCTTTGATCTTATTAATTCAGGATAAATTTCCAAGTTAAGATTCCAGGAGGGTTGGGATTGACAACCTGAAATGAATGTTAGATATTTCATTTATCTCCTTTGGTTTTATACAGAGGTAGAAAATCAATCACTTACAGCTGCCTGCTGTGAGATTCCCACTTGTATTTTTCGCTGAGTTTTATCACAAGTATCATTTTTTTTTTTTTTTTATTAATTCTCTGGTTAAAAACACATGAGCTGTGCCTTTTTCAGGAAACAACTATTGAGGAAAACCCTGTTTTGGAAAGACATCGGAGGACGATGTATTCCCGGGAAGCATTGCTGAAAGATGATGAAGAGGATGAAGGTAAAGGGCACCCTTTGAGCCCACTGCCAGTACATTACTGATTCACTGTTAAATGATATTAGAATGAATTAACACCATTCAAACTGGCAGGAGATCAAAACGTTTTTCATGTGAGTTGTGATTTATAGGAGTGCTTGTTTCCATTGCTGTGACCTCTGGACCAGAGTGATTGCAAGCATTCACAAGTCATCTCTTCCTCCAGACTTCTGAGGCTTTTTCTTATATGCAAATATGATTTAATACTGAATGAAGAATAGTATTAAACAATATGCTGGATGAACTTTACCTGTCAATAGCTAAACATATTTGCTTAAGGTTTTACAAAGGAAAAAGATTGCAATTGATTTTTATCCAGCCCCTGCTTTCACCTATCAAAAATGTGCTTTACGAAATTGATCACCAAGTGCTGAGGGTTTTTGCATCTTTCTAGTATGCATTGCTATTTAGTTTAGCAGGTAATACATGCAGTTCTGAGCAAGTACTTTGACCTTAAAGCCACCCTTTATCCTGGATGGGAATACCTGGTTTGTAGCTACCACTATCCAGTCTCTTGGAGATGTATGTCAGCTTGGCTGTCCTTTTTTCTTGCACCTTGCAGAAGAAGTAACCGAGAGTGATGACGAAGACAACCTGTCCTCAGTGCTGCATCAGAGAGCCAAGATGCCCTGGAGAGCCTGTGGCAAGTACCTGAGTGCAGCAGGGATCCTCCTGCTGCCCCTGCTGCTCCTGTCCCAGCTGCTGAAGCACACGGTCATGGTGGCCATTGACTACTGCCTGGCACTCTGGACCGAGCGTGCCATTTCTTTCAAGATAGAGCCTGACACAAAAAACTGCTCCCAGTGCATGGTAGGCACTGCCTTCTTCACCTTCCTCTTATGATTTCACTAGGGGTGTTCTCCCGCTGTCAACCTCTGCTCCAAGATTTGTATGCAATGTTATAAAAGAACCACTCCAGGGTATTTTGAAGCTCAGTACATCTTTGCATATACGGCACAGTAAAATGAAGTTAAGTCTCCTTTTGCTAGATTTATTGTGTATTGATATATAGTGTATTGATATATTGTATTTTTAAAGCTGGGTTTCTAAAGTAATTTTGATATCAGGGTTCTTTTTTGTTTTCCCTGCACTGTTGCATTCTCACAGCAACCTGGGCTTTTTTGGTGTTCCTTGAATTTAAACTTCTGATTTATCACTTATTTCCATGCAATCATTTTCCTCTCCAAAGGATAATAAATTATGATTTAAGACGAGTGAAAAGCATGGACAGTTTAATTTAGGGAGCAAAAAGGTTATACTCTCACATTTTTTCACTTTTGTGCTTCTGTGTTTACAAAAATATTTTCAATGTAATTTACAGTGAATATTTGTGTTGCTCTTTGTTTCTTAGGAATTTGACCATTCTCAATATTCAAAAGTTTTCAGCATCCTTTGCTGCCTTGGCATCATATTATGTCTTGTCACATCAATAGCAGTGGAGTGGACTGGCTTGAAAGTCACCAAAAAGCTGCACTCTTCTTTACTAAATAAAATTATTTTGGCTCCAATGAGGTATGTCTTGATTGTAATAGAAGTTTTATTATAGTAATTTTGTCTTCTTTACTTCAAGACAGTCTCCTAAGTGCAGTTTTTACTAAGAAATGATTGTCATTGCATTTTTTTTAAGATAACAGTGAAAAACCACCAGGTGTCAAGCTTCTGAGTAGTTTTTGAAAATGGTACCCAGGCTGCTTAAGTTCCTAGACACAAGTCAAATGCCTCTCCTGTCTGACTGTGACTTCAGAGATTTACTTCCTTGCATGTTTAATTTCTCTTGGCAGTTTTTAATTAGGGAGAAAACACAATTATTGATCAATATGTGGTACAGATAATTCATAGCATGCTTCCTCATCTTAATCACTGGAAATATTTACTGTCAGGCAGTGATTGTGCAAGTCTAGGAAAGGTAATGAGCTCAGACAAGTGTCATTAGAGGCATCATTAGAGTATACTGGGATGTACTTTGTTCCAGCAGAACCTTGGTTGTCCTCCATAAGGTTTTTTTCCTCTATATGAAAGGAAAAGTGAAGTTTGATTCAAACCTGCAGCTTTAGGAAAAACAAGTTCTTATTTTTAAACTAACTATATTTGATCCAAAGAACGTGGAAAATCATATACATGAAAAACCTCAGACTTATTTTTAGATTTTTTTTCCAGGATAGACTTCAGGTTCCACATGAGGTATGGAACAGCTAATAGTTACAGAACAATAATATAGTATGCATTTTGCATATCCAAATGTCTTTTAATATATTATTCCAACAGTAGTTCTTCTTGTTACAAATTTCTGTTCCCAGAAATATGCAAGAGTTTGCAATTTAACTTCTTTTGAATTTTTCCTAAATTGAAGTGGCTTCAAATTAAAGTCTGAAAGGATTTTTTCAAGTGTAATCATGTGATGTCCGTGGCTTAGGCAGTAGAGGGAGCTGAGGACATGCTTGCAGTCGTAGGGTTCTAAGTGGTTGTAGGTTCATGCTTGTGGTTGTAAATTCAAGACATTTCCATTTAATTGGAAAGCCATAGGTTCTGAGCAGAATGAGAAATTTTACTACAGCTGTCAGTTTATTTGCTTGTTTCTGTGATATAGTAACTAACTATCTTAGGTAAGACAAAATAACATGGATCAGTTCTAATGCCAGTATTGTAAACTTTGCCATTCCTTGCACCATTTTAGGTTTTTTGAAACAACTCCTCTGGGAAGTATATTGAACAGATTCTCAGCTGACTGCAATACCATCGACCAGGTACTGTTTAAGTATTTTTGAGCTCTCAAGTTGAAAAAGTGGGGTTTCATTTTTTACAGACTTATCTATGTGAAGCTTATGGATGAGCTATAATTTGGACTCTATCAGTTTGAATCATTATTTTCTTAGTTCTGAATGAGTTCCTCATCTTACATGCACATTGAAAAAACATTTATTTTGTTAAGATGTCCTGTATATAAAAGGGAAGCAAAATAATATCAATAGTGATATCCCTAAATTAAAGAGTATCTACTTTTTTTGTAAGTGAGTAAACACATTCATTTGAGGAAATTAAATGAGAAAAAAGCAAATGCTATTGCCCAGAATAGAAATGACTGAAATTCAAATTACTATTACTTACCCCAGACTGCACTGCCAGGATTTATGCACATGCTAAAATCATCTACTGCATCCCATCTGTAATCTTCTGACATGAGGATTGTGCTCCACAATGCAGATGTGAAGCAGCCTCACAGAAATCCTTTCAGATATCCCCAAAACCCATTGGTAAATTCAAGAGCAGACCTGTATGCTTAAAATACACAGGGAATAAAATTTTTGTGGAAGCCAGAGAAAGGAAAAGGAAGCATTGTTTTAAGCTTGGCATGTTATGGACGACTCTGTGTGCTTTTTTCTTCTCTGCACAGCACATCCCAGCTACCCTGGAGTGCTTGAGCCGCTCCACCTTGCTGTGTGTGTCTGCCCTTGCTGTGATCTCCTACGTCACACCCATGTTCCTCATCGCCCTGGTGCCCCTGGCCATCATGTGCTACTTCATCCAGAAGTACTTCCGAGTCGCCTCCCGGTAAGGGCACCGCCAGCACCGTCCCTGCACTGGGGACAGTCCCTGCAGGGCAGGAGGGAATTGCAGAATTGCAGTGCAGGGGAGCTTCATGTGTGCATTTGGTCCTGTCAAAGCTGTGACACTATCTGCAAGTGGGACAAACCCAGTGCAGTGGAAATGTGTCATTTTAAGAGTGCCTTTGTTGGCAGCTCTTCGAGCAGAACTTGTGTGATAAAGCAGACTCTGCATGATCAAAGGTGTTTGGAGTTCACAGGACACAAAAAACCCCAGCTGGATTCTGTCCTCCCCCAAGGGCTGTGTGCTAGGTGCATGCAAGAAAATGTGGACAGGGAAACTGAAATCTGCCTGTGCAGGTCAAAGTGGAAATATGCAGCCTTTCGTTGACTTAACAGAATGCGGCATCACCATGGTGGTACTGCTAGCCATTAAGGATCCAGTGTGCATTAGCCTCCTCTTCTGTTCTGGGTTCCTTCTAGTTTTTAAAAACATGAAAATTTTAATTTTGTCTGAGACCTTACTCCTCCTAAGATGATAGTTTCCCTATTGTGAAATGTTTGCAGCAATGCAAAAATATGCATATCCCCTTATATATGCACAGATTGAGAGGGAGTCTGCAACCAATTTACTTCCTGCTGGAAGAAACTGAGACTAAATAGATTTCACCCTACATGTGCTATTACTGATATGAGGACTAAATATGACATTGAGAAATGCAACTTAATAATGAGTGCAGACTCTGATTTACTGAGTTTATGAGATACTGTTGGCTCAGTAGTTGTGCTGTTATCTGGGGGTGCACTTTGTCTTCTGCTTAACTTGAGCTCCTCTTTGCAGCATTCCATTAAATTGATATTCAGTACAGAGACAGAATGGTGTTTAAATCAATAAAAAATTGACTACAAGCAAAAGGAATGTAGGAGAAAGGAGGGAAGGCAGTGAAGGGAAAAGACCCATTCAGAACTCCAGCTAGTTAAATGTTAAAAGAAAAATCCTGCTGGGGAATTCATTCCCCTGCAGCACTGCTTTGCAATCTGTCTGAACCTTATGTATGTGACTATTGTGATGATATTCCTTTTCACTCCCTGGGCCTAAGTCAAGAGAGTAACTGCACAACAAACCTGTTTTTTTACTAAATTCTTTTCCTAACCCTCTTCAGGGACCTGCAGCAGCTGGATGACAGCACTCAGCTACCATTACTGTCCCATTTTTCAGAGACCGTTGAAGGTCTTACCACCATCCGAGCCTTCAGGTACAGATTTTTTTTTTTAAGAAACATAGATATTCAAAAGTGAGGTAATGTTATGATGTTATGTCTTAAACTGTTCTGTCTAAAAAATCCAGAGCCCTTACAACATGGGCAGGTGGGGATGTCAAACATTGAAGAATTTTAAGCATTTTGTATGCAGAAGAGTCACTGTAAAAAGAATAAGCACATGTGGGTCATCTGCCCTGTGGTTGCTGTCCAGACACTTGCATGCAGCCTGAAAAACAGAACTTGAGGGCAAATGTGATTTAAGAAGCTAAATTAACCTGCAATTACCACAGCTTGTGGTGTGGCAGATGATGGGCTTGGACAGTTTCCATGGCAGAACTAATATGCACCAACTTGGTACAGAATAATCTGTGTCCATGTCCTGGGCAGATGAGCTGTGCATGCTGCTGACTTCAGAGGCTCCAGTAGTACCCTGCATTGTTTTTAAGTTTACTAGTTGAAAATGTGGGTGTTTACACTGATTTTGGAAATACACAAGCTGGAGACAAAGTATTTCCTTGCCTGTTTTGGTTTGTTTTTCCATCCACATAAGCTCCCAGGAGGGCAGCCCAGGAATACCTGATAACGTGCCTGAGTTCTGTGTGTGTGTTAGAAAACTGGCAGTCATGCTGATACCTCAGAGGTACCAATAAAAAAGCACTGCTGAGCTTACCAGCTGCTTTCCCTGAACCAGGGCTATTCTTGTCTTTTCCCAGTTGACTCAAACACGGTCAACTTTTCCACTAGATTCTCATCTAGATGATGTTTACATATTTTGTCAGTTAATTATTATTGTTACCCTTCCATCCTTGAAATAGTAGGTTTTATTTATTCTTCCTAATGTATATAATTGGAATTTTCTAATAGAAGTAATGCACAAAGGTAACTTAAATGTTTTAAATATGTTATAAATATTTAAAATATTTATAAATAGATCAAAGAAAGAATAACCAATTTAAGTGTTTGTTCCTTTTGGACTGAAGGTAGCTTACCCAAGAATGGTGGAGCAACTTAATGTTTTCCATTAATTACTGTTCTTGAATATTTAATTCATTAAGTGCCAACAATGTTCTATGGTTTGTAGTTATGTCCATGTTCAATTTGCAGGGAAAACAATTTTTCTTTTAATTCTGCTTTTCTCATTCCTTTATCCTTTTATTTGATCAAGAGTGTCTTTGAAGCATTATGGCTGTATATTTTCTGGTGTTGATACAGAAAGCAATATTCAATGCCATCTAGCTAATATTTTCCGTCTGTCAGAGCATTCCCTCTTGATTCTTCGTGTCACTTTGGAATTAATTCCTCTGTCAAAGAATTGTGTTTGGTGCCTCCTTTTCCTTAAATCCTGCAGTAAGTGATGTGTCTCTGACCCAGCCAGCCATGTGTGTTCAGTGAGTTCTGTGTTCCATCTGTCTGCCAGCCTCCTGCCTCAGCTGTTAACCCAGTTATTTTTAGGGCTGTGTAGCTTTTCAGCTGCCTAACATATTAGCAGGAGTGGAGTTTAGACTTGCTAGCGTGAGCATCCCTAAAAATAACACTAGCTCAGGAATTCATTCTGTTAGGAGGTGCCAGTTGTTCCTGAAGTGTCCTTACCCCTGGTTAGGATTTATTCAGGATGCAAATGGAAAGAAATTTACAAAAAAATCTAGGGGAGTTCAGAAAGACAGTGATTGCTGTGCCTACAAAACCTCCTTCAGCAGATTCCCTGACCTGATTTATAGTTTATTTTGGTACTTCACATAGCATTTGTGTTAAACAATCAACAAGATGTAAATGCAAATGATTCTGCAAAGACTTGTCTGTATTCTTTAAAACCTGGTAATCTGAAGACACTTTCTGAAGAGAAATTCTGATATTTTTGCATCAGTCCAGCAACTGTGGTAACTTTGCATCCCTGTTCCACGTGCATGTGCATGACTGACTCATGATGCATACCTCACATTCTCTCAGGCTATCTGCCTCACATTCTCTATCTGCCTCTCACAATTCCTCCTGGGATGAGATAGGGGAGTTAAATGTGGCTGAATTGGTTGCAGCAGCAGCGTGGCCACGTCTGTGCAGTGAGGGCTGGGGGCAGTGAGCCCTGAGGAGAGGAAGGGCTCCCTAGCCCTGCCATGGTGACACTAATGCCTGATTTAGAAACAGCCATTCTGCTCTGCAAACACACCAACGTGCTCACAGCCAGCCTGGGTCCTGGGCTGCACCCAGAGCCCCTGGGCAGCAGGGCAGGGAGGGGATCCTGCCCCTCTGCTCTGCTCAGAGCCCACCTGCAGCTGCATCAGCTCTGGGGCCCAGCACAGCAAGGACAGGGACCTGCTGGGGTGAGCCCAGAGGAGGGCACCAAGCTGATTAGAGATGAAACATCTCTCCTTTGAGCACAGGCTGAGAGCTGGGTTTGGTCAGCCTGGAAAAGAGAAGGCTTTAGGGTGACCTAATCGTGGCCTTCCAGTACCCGAAGAGAACCTGTGAGAAAGATGAGAGAGACTATTTACAAGGGCGTGTAATGACAGGACAAGGGGAATGGCTTCAGGCTGAAAGAGAGTAGATTTAGATTAGATGTTAGGAAAAAATCCTTTATTGTGAGAGTGGCAAGGCACTGGCACAGGTTGCCCAGAGAAGCTGTGGGTACCCCATCCCTGAAAGTGTGCAAGGCCAGGCTGGATGGGACCCTGAGCAAGCTGGGCTGGTGACAAGTGTCTTTGGGGGTTGGAATGAGATGATCTGTAAGGTCCCTTCCAATCCAAGCCATTCCATCATTCCCCACTGCACACAGCAGACATGTCTCTAATGTCTTAGCATGTGGCTAAATTGTGGGCAGCTGAATTATTTCTTTTCCTCAAAATCATAAACTTTTTATGTAAAATCATTCCTGTGATCAGAAGAAGGATTAAGGTACTCTGCAGTGAACGAGTTTGAAAGCTTCTACAAGCCATGTGCATCATACATAGGCATTCTTCTATATCTATTAGGAGAGCTGAGTTTATAAATAATCAGTGCTTGTCACAGCCATAATAGCTCAAGTGTATGGTAAAGTTTCAAAGGGGGAAATCAAGTGTATTAAACTTTATCATGTAATAAAAGGGGGGGAAATGCAAGATTTTGGTGCTGAAACTAAATCTTCAGGCCTTTGAGCTTTATATCACTACCCTGGAAAAGACTTTTGTGCCAGGCTTGTGCATTATTAGCTGTAATTGTTGATACACTTGATTTTTGATGTCATTTTAATTTACTTTTAATTTATATTAAAAACTATGCAATTAAATATGCCCAGCTCAAAAGGGGGACTGGCTGACTTGAGCACTTGCCAAGACCCTAGCAGGGAATCACCTCTCACACCTGCTGAATTCATGGCAGATTTCATTGGCACAGCTATTCAGATGAGTGGGTGCAAATTCACTATAACAAACTGTAAACAGGCTTATTTGTGATTAATCCAGTTTTGTGTACTGTATTCCTAAAGGGAAACAGTTCTTTCCAAGCTAATACTTATTGTTGTGCTGTGTTCTTGAACTTCCATTTTCCAAAGTGCCCCATTTGATTAATGATAAGGACAAATACATTTGTTTAATATGAGTGCTACTATAATAGGAAGTTCTTTGAGTTTATACTTTTTTAACTGTTACCATTTCTAGGCACTGGTAATAAAAATCTTAAAACATGAGTTTATATGATTGAGGAAGGCCAAATCCTGCAGCATTAATGCTTCTTTTCACGAGTACAAACATGCATTATTTTTCTCATACATATTTTAAGTATTTTAGTTTTAGATTTCTCTCTCCTCTCTCTCTCAAGTATTATGTCATAAAATACATTTATAAAATGCCCAGTGGAATTCCTAGAGAATTTCAATACAATAATCAATTGTATTGCAATCAATGCAATAATATCCACAAATTACTTCTCAAGATACTGCACAAATACATTTGGCCTGTGTCAAACACAAAACTACAAATGAAGTCACTCTGAGCTACTGATAGGCTGATTAATACCCTGTGCCAAGCTGTCCATAAGCACATACCTCAGAAATTAAATTTTACTTTCTATTTTTCTGATACCCCAAGGCCTGACTCATTTTTTTCTCTTTTCTTCTTGCTTTCCTGCTTTCTTCCTTTCTTTTATTTTGTTTCCTTTTTTTAGGTATGAAGCCAAATTCCGACAAAAACTTCTTGAATACACAGATTCCAACAACATTGCCTCCCTTTTCCTCACAGCAGCCAATCGCTGGCTGGAAGTTCGCATGGCAAGTACAATATTATTATTGTTGTTGTTATTGTTATTACATTGCTATTATTATTATTATTATTTTGTGTACACAAGGAATTTTTTACTTTGTTCCAAGTAATCTGATGAGGCATCCAACAGTTTCTATACCTTTGCCCTCTATGTCTCTCTGGCTGTAATGTTCATATGCCCAACCCATCCTGGACACTGAATGGGGTATGAATTTTTCCTACAACCTGCAGCTGTTTTTCCAAGACAGGAATAGTTTTCATGGGTCACATTGGCTCCTCTGTGTGTGAAGAGTGATCAGAGCTAGTTGAGCAGTGCCACCAGCCAGCATGTCACTGTGGAGCCATGTCAGTCAGTGTCAGCAGCCTCTGCCTTGTGGCTTCCTAGGAACATTTCAATATCTTGGAAGCTCTTCTAATGAGCAGAAGGATGTAGATAAATCTGAGGCTGTTTTGGGGTCATCTGAAGAACACCAGAGATATTCAGTGGCTTGTTTTCTGCTCAGTGAAGTAGCCTGGCATGAGAAATTGTTTATTAAAAATAATTCTCTCAGAAGCAAGTCAAGGAATTTTATGTTGTGGAATGTTCTATCACAATTTTAAATGCAGGTGTACTAATGCTGTTCTGGTAACATGGGCTTCTTTTAAATGTGCTAAATGTATGTTAATTCACTTTTCATGTCATACTCTATGGCTTCATTTTGGACTCCTCCTTAACTGGTACCTTTTTCTAATTTAGTTCAGATATTGGGTATGACTTGAATACAATATGATTACCCTATTAGGGCTAGACCCCCTGAAGTCCCTAATTCTGATCAATGCCTACATCACTAAACAGTTCAAACACAGACAAATGATAGTTATTATCCCACAGAGTTTGTTTTCTGTTACAAAATTTTACTCAAAGAATTGTCTGTGGGAAGTCAAATCACCAATGATTTAAATTAAAGCAGAAAGAGGCCCTTAAGGTAATAGGTGTGTGCTGTGCAAGAGAGGCTTGTTTGAACAGTTATGGATGGTAGGAAACAAGCAGCAACAGCAGAGCCTCCCAGCAGATCATCATCAGCCACAGAGATGGGATGCATGAGCCCTTCCCTCCTATCGCAGGTAACTTCAGCTGCATGATTTCAGCCACCTCCATTACATGCTTAAGGTATCTGGGTTGATTTCCCCAGCACAGCCCTGCTGATAGCAGTAAAATGGGTTCCTGGTTAGGTCTGGATGGAGTTCCATGGGGTTTTCTGCCTGTGTTTGGAAATGGTGAAATGGCTTTGTTATTTGGTGTGCAAAGTTATGAGAACGTTTTAATCCTTTGTAGACTTATAATGATGGAGCTTATTCATGTTCCTTCAGGAGTACATTGGAGCATGTGTGGTGCTCATAGCAGCTGTCACTTCTATTACCAGTTGCCTGTATAATAAAATCACTTCAGGACTTGTAGGCTTGGGACTAACCTATGCTCTTATGGTAAGAATCTCAGGATCCTTTCTGTCTCTCCCAAACATTTTTTTGTAATTCCTCAGGGCACAAAGATGAACAGGAAGATTGAAGGTGTCTGTACATCTCTAGTGGGTACTGTAACATCGTGGAAACCATGTGTTTACTTCAGTTCACATGTGATGGTTGACATATTTGAGTGTATGCTTTCTTCAGTTTTGAGATCAAATCTCATTGAGGTGTTAGTTCAAATATGTCAATGAAACATGGACAAGTTGCATCATAATTTTTTATACTGTGTTGCATTGTGAATAATACATTTTCAGTGCATCAGCTGTAATTATGCCCTGGTATCTCATTCTAGATTGTCCAAACTTGAGTTACCAAAATTGTCTTTTCACCTGTCTTTATTGTTCCCCCACCCACTTTTCTGTTGGTGTAGATCAGATCTCCACAGTACCAAAGTCTCTGTGCACTGCAGTTCGGAAATGTAACCTTTAGTCATTGTTGCCTCCCTGTTGGTGTTGTACCATCCAGTGCATTCACAACTTCCACTTACTGAGGCATTCTTGTGTAGGAATATAAACTGCATGCTGGTCAAATGGTGCAAACTACTAAAGATCTGGGATTCAGTTGTGTATTTGCTTTACATCAGGTGTCAAACTATTTGAATTGGATGGTTCGTAACCTGGCTGACATGGAGATCCAGCTGGGGGCAGTGAAAAGGATCAATGGCCTTCTCAAAACAGAAGCTGAAAATTACGAAGGGCTCCTTTGTAAGTGCAGTTTTGTGCAGCATGCAGAAAGCTTGCTGAAATTTTATTGACTTTGCAGTGTATTGCCATGAAAAATGTAGTAAATCACCTAATGAACCAAGTAATTTATTATCAGAGGGTTGATGTTGGGTTTTTCCCCCCTGTGCCCGTGGTACAGCTTCATCACAGATTCCCCAGAACTGGCCAGACAGAGGGGAGATCCAGATCCAGAACCTCAGTGTCCGATATGACAGCAACCTGAAGCCAGTGCTAAAACACGTCAATGCCCACATCTCACCAGGACAAAAGGTAAAGAGCTGCAGTAGTTCTCAGAAGCACATCACATAAATCAGAGTTAAAACATACCACAGAATGCTTTGGTGACTGAATTACAGATGATTTTTTTCTCTGAAAGCATGTAGTGCACTGTTAAGGAGTCTGGGGCATTCTTACCTTGTTGTATTGAGGCAAACACCCTCCCTCTCAGTATCCCAGTGCCCTCCTGTCAGCACACAGTGCCAGATGAAGTGACAGTGAGCCCTTACAGTGCTACACCTACTTTTCATCCTTCTCACGTGACTCTCTTGTCTTTGTACCCATCATTGCCATTCTCCTATAGTACCTGTTACAGGACTGGCCTTGATTTATCCTTAAATGCTCAGAACCCTAAAAGACAAAAAGTGAACACAGCGATTCTGTAATGAGTGGTTCAGTTTGATCTGTCAGGAGGAGAAGAGGGTCATGTGAATCAGAACAGCTCCTCCACCCTTTCATCTGCAGTGTCAAGTACAGATGTTATCCATTTCCTGTATTTCCATTGCCTGATCTTCATCTGCTTTTGTGTCACAGATTGGGATCTGCGGCCGAACAGGCAGTGGAAAATCCTCCTTCTCTCTTGCATTTTTCAGAATGGTTGACACCTTTGAGGGTAAGATAACAATTCTGTGTGTCACTCAAGCTTAGCTCCTGAAGGTTCTTTGGTAGTCTTTTCCTTAACAGCAGTAGCTCTGAAGTGTGATTTTCCAATCTGCAGGACACACTTTCTGGCCCTGTTCAAAGCTGATATCATCTGTCACCTAACAGCTGTGCCATTTTTAAGCCAGATCAATAAAAATTCTGCTTGATAGAAGCAAAAGTCCAAGAGTGACAGATGACAGCCTTTTGTGCAGTTAAATCACAACAGTAGGACCAAAGCATAAAAGGGCAAGGTGTTCAATTGTAATCTGTGCTCAAGGCACAGAAGGGATCCACCAGGCCCAAACAACTCAGCACTTGGGGGTTGCAGCTTGGCCTGCTGCCCTGGAATTTCCTGCCATATTTCCTGCTTTTTGGGCCATGTCCACATGCCTCACAGGGTGCATCTCAAAAAGATGTCAGCCTGTTTCCCAGCCACATCACCCACAGAGCCCCTCTGCAGAGACACAGTTGTACTCAGAGAGAAGATTTCATAGTGCTCAAGAGTAATTTGGTTTTCTGAAAGGCTTGTTGCCCCTGGTAATTAATCCTTGATTGAAGTAATGTCTGACCCTGTTGTTTGATAGCTGTCTACTGATCAAGCAGTTAAGCAGTGTATCTAATCATTCAGAAGATACTTCAGGCCCCCTCTGTGTGCTTTCCAGCTGAGCTTAGTCTCAAGAAGGCTGTGCTGCCTTTTTAGCCAAAGCATGTTTCTTTGGTGGAGAAGGGGCTACGTGATACAGTTCCTGCTGTACTGCCTTTCAGCCTGGAAGTGAGCCATGTCTTTGCCAGCAGCTGTGAGGCACAATGAACACACTGTGCCCTTTCTTTTGAATAGGGAGGATTATCATTGATGGTATAGATATTGCCAAGCTGCCCTTACAGACGCTGAGATCCAGGCTGTCAATCATCCTCCAGGATCCTATTTTATTCAGTGGAACAATCCGGTGAGTATTAAGCACCAGCAATAAATAAAAAACATGAAATCGCTTATATTTCATACAGTATTAATTATATGTTATATTTCTGTCTGTGCTTTTAATTCACCCCTGCCAGACTAACCTTTCCTGTGCCTGAGCCTGGACAGGACACTGTTGGCAGAAGACATCCCATGCCTGGGAAGCAGGGAAAGCCAATATTTTTTCCTCCAAGATCCAGTAATCAGTTTAGCTCACTGATCAAATACCCATAACCACCCAACATTTCTTGAAACCTTCTCTCTCCTACATCTGTTTTAATCTGTCTACCTTAATACATGAGATGTAAAAAAATGCAGACTAAAAAATTGCTGTAGACAGAGAGAAAGCAAAGGAAGAACATGAGAATTACTGGGAGCCTGGCCTGGTTTTTTTTTTTTTTTTGCATTCTCCTCCTACTTCTCTGAGAAGATGATGTAGTAGAAACAATGGCCAAAAATTCCAGTTTCCAACAAATGCCCTTTCCTGTGTCTGTGCCATTTACCTTAGGAATAAACAGTACAATCCTCAGCGCACAGTTACATCTCCTGCAGTTTTAGTTTCTGTATAAGTGATTAGAGTTCACTGAAAAGGATACAGGCTTCAGGACATGCCTGAATAGACCATGATTCATTCACATCAGTAGATTATGTGATTTTATTCCTTTGTTTTATTAATTAATCTATTAAAAAATGCATTTAGGCCAGCATTGATCCTTCACAACTCATACAGCAGGAGTAAAACATAAAAATAGTGTCATGCACCATTGAATCTTTTATTGTCATTCTACATTCTAATGTAATATGATGTGAGATTCACATTTGTTACTGTCACTTCTGGGCCACAGCAAGCTAAAATAATGTTCATCTGTTCATAAATCCAAGGTTTTTTGAATTGCAGTGAAGACTTCAATCTCATAATGCAGTATGAAGCTTGATTATTTTGTCAACATTTCTACAGCAGTGAAGAACAAAGAGACATTGTATTTAAAAGGAGGGAGGGTAAAATCTTGGTGTTTATTAAAATTGAATGTTAATGTAGACTGAGTATAGTCACATCTTTTTCTAGTAAAACATGAGATTTATTTTGTTTATACAGAACAAAATAAATTCCAAAACCATAAAGATAGCCACAAAATAGCAAACTTTTCCCTTTGTGCTTAACTGACAGTAAAATTTTCACCTTAATCACATTGGCATAAACATTGATCAAGTCTGGGAAATTCAATGGATTTATAACAATGATAGATCAGAATCAAGCCCAGACCTTCAGTGTATGATTCTGATTATCTGCAGGTTTGGTCCTAAGCACACTAAAAGCAGAAGTCCATTGCAGCAGTTTCTGTTGACTGATGTTCTTGAATTCCCCCTGCTGCAGGTTTAACTTGGACCCAGAGAAGAAGTGCACTGACAGCATGCTCTGGGAAGCACTGGAAATAGCTCAGCTCAAGCATGTGGTGAAGGCACTCCCTGGGGGCCTAGGTAATGAGACTTCTGTTTGAGAATATTGTTTCCAGCATTCACGATGTTCCTGTTTCACACTTATTTATTACAAGGGTAGCTGATGAAGAAAGAGCTTTTGAAGTTTGTGGAAGGTGACAAAAAGTGCCTGCAGGCAAATGTCCTATGTCTGTATAACTCCTTTACCAAGTGTACCTGGGGCGCAGAATCCTCTTTTTTTCAAATGAATGGCTAAATTATTTTATTTCAGTATGTCTTTGTTATGAAGCAATGAGCTTTATGGGTCTTGTTAAATAATCTGTCAACAAGTCATCTGTTACCTAGAACACTTTTGTATATTCTAATAGTCATGTCCAAGGAGGAAGATCTCTAAAGCTTCAAGGTGTGAATCATTTGGCCATGCAGGAAAAAAAAAAAAAAAATCAAAAAACCCCCACCAAACACCTAACAAAAAACCAAAAAATAACCAATAAACTTCCTTAAAATGGTAAGTTATACAGCCCTAGGGTAAAGAAATGATGGGTGCTGGTTGGACTGGGGTAGCAGTGTCCTAGACTGTACATGTTTCAGAGAAACTCACTCTTGAACATCCTCAGCTGCTCTGATGTCTAACAGATACAGAGAATATAGGGAGACAAAAGTACTGGTGGTGTTGAACACTGGGAATAAGCAGGCAAAAATGTGTCACCAGCAGCTGTAAGCCTAGGAAATACTACTTTACACTGAAAGTGAGACTGTTTTCCAAGCATATGCTCTATTCTGATCTGACCTTAGTGATTTTCTGTATCACTTCCAGATGCAATAGTCACAGAAGGGGGTGAAAACTTCAGCCAGGGCCAAAGGCAGCTGTTCTGCCTGGCAAGGGCTTTTGTGAGGAAGACTAGCATCTTCATCATGGATGAAGCCACAGCATCTATTGACATGGCAACAGTGAGTTTGAAGTGCTTCTGATTTCTTTTACTTGATATGTGAAGTAAAAGGTGGAAAACAAGTCTGTCTATTCTGTAATATGCTTACACCATAATTAGTTGCAGACATACTTAAAAGCCCAGGTAGTTGTGAGTCACTGCTAACAAATCTAAAGAGCTTTCAAACCATTTTACTAGAGATTGAATAGTTATTCCAGAGCTGACTGCATTAGGAAAATGAAGCATGTTATTTTAATTGGCAGTGGGGTTTCTAAAGTAAACAAAGCTGGAGAAGGCCAGCTGGAATGGTCAGTGAAGGGTGAATTGGCAAGTGACAAGTTTTCCCAGCATGGGTGGCAGGAAGTTATAAGGCTTGAAAGTAGAGGCAAGGAAATAAACACAGACACAGAAAAGACATACTGGATTATTGCATTAATTGCCTGGAATTTCTAGGCAGATGCTTAGGCACTCAGTAATAGTGCAGTGACTGGGTTTAAGCCAAATAGAATAGTACATTTTTTCATCTCTTATGTTGTTACAGGAAATGTTTCCATTTTCTTTCCACTGTAAGTAAAGAACATAATTGGAGGGGTTTGGTAGAATAGCTACAATTTTTAGTTCAGTAAAATGTTAGTGTTTGAGCTTCAGCAAGGGAACCATAGTGCAGTTGAAACACATTTTGAATTTTGAGTTTTCCTCCTTTGCAATACTTCTCTGAAGAGCAGCTAATAACAAATGGAGGTATCTGTGCTCGTGACACTTCCAGGCAGTTTGGAATGGAACAACAGTCTCCTAAATAGCAAAGGATGAGTACTTGTTGAGTGAGAGCTATGTATGTTAAGGCCACCTTAAATATCATCTCCACTGTTAACTATGCCAGGTACAGCACAGTCCCTTGCCTGTCCCTGCCACCCCTTGGTGTTAGATGTCCCCATTGTGCTGGAACATTGCTGGGCTTGCACTAGGGTGAAGGACACACCACAGAGGCGCCAGCATGGGCAGCCTGGCAGCACCCAAAATTCACCTTGGGTCTCCTGAGTGTCAGACTGAGGCCAGGACAGCAGGAGTTTGGGGCCAGGGCACAGCTCTGGTGTCTGCTGAACCCCAGAGGCAATGGCAGGAGACACCAGGCTCTGGCTTCCTTCAGACACAGAGCTCATTTTCCACTTCTGCAATGGATGATAAATAACAGCATGGAATAGTCAGTGCTTACTTACTGAACCCTTCTTATTCTTCTTCTTGTCTGTGTCTATCATGCAACTTCTGTTGTTTGAAAAGCACCAAATGTTGTTCCTTCCCTAGGAGAACATTCTCCAGAAGGTGGTCATGACTGCGTTTGCTGACCGCACTGTGGTTACAATTGCAGTAAGTACAGTCCCTGCTGCCATCCTAATGCTAACAAGGATCTGAAATGTCACCTCTTGTCAGTGTTAATAAATGTGGTAATTGGGCCAGTCATCTTTTTCTTTTTTTAAATAGTGTTTAAATGTAAGCTTTCTTTTCCTTTTTAAAATTTCTTACTTAAATTCATAAGAGTGGCTTCTTAGATGTGTTACATGATGCTAAGTCAAATTACCTGTAAAGATACATAATCTCAATATGCTCCCTATCTTCTGTTTCCCATTTTAAGCTAATTTAAAATGCCATATACTTTGCTGCAAAATATAAATTTCATCAAGCTAAAATAATCATTTAACTAAGGACAAGTAAATACATATTTCAGGGAGCTGAAATGAAGTCAGTATGCTCCTTAACATTTGAAAATTCAACATAAGAAATCTGTGCTCAGGAATCTCTGAGCATCATTTATTTTCACCGAGCAAATGTATAACAGAAGACCTGATTTATCTTATGGTATCCATCCAGTGTGTCATTATAAAAAAGCAAAGGAGTCATAACCATGACATTTCCTGATTTCTCTGCATGAAATTCAGATTTGCACTGTGTTCTGCATTTATGTATCTTTTTCAGTTTGTTTGGGGACAGGCTGAAAAAGCTTTATTATTCTTTGGCACTCTTAATGCGTTTTAAATTGCACATTTCAAACAAACAACATCTTGGAATAAAGTTACTTTGAATATTTTTGCTTACTTCCAATTGTAAATGAGGTTTACAGCAGGTGGGTTTGTATTCAAAACATTCTGCAGTGGAAACATAACACAGGGGGTTTGTGAGATGGGTAGTGGTTTTGGGGGTGTGGAGGTTTTTTTTCTTTGGTTTGGGTTTTCGTTTGTTTTGGGTTTTTTGGTTGGTTGGTTGTGTTGTTGATTTTCAGGTGTGGTGTTGTTTTGTCTTGGTTTTGGTGGGGTTTTTTTCCCCAGAAAAAGCCATGTATTCCTAATTTCAGTTTAGGAAGAATAGGAACAGTAGGAGTTACAGTTCTGGCTCTCTGTTATCTTCTGTGTTACTCAGAATTACCACGGTGGCAGCACTGATTGTGTTACACTAAAAGAGATCAGACAAGGGCAGCAAATTCAACTGGAATGTGATATTTCAGCCCCCTGCCCCTGCCTGTGGAATGGGTAAATGTCATAGAAACTGCAGAATATATGAGATTTGTAGATGCCATCAGTGATTCTTTTATGGAAAACCTGGCTAGGAAAGCCTGAGAAGGAAATACAAGAGTTGTTTTGATACTGAGGATGCCCAAGACTTGATTAGGAACCTTATGGGTGAAGAGCAGCTGTGTAACAGAAACCATAATATTCTGAGATTAAATATCCCTGAGGGAGTGAAGCAGATCCAAAAAAATCTCATGCAGTTACAGTTAACACGAAAAAGTGGAATTCTGTCAGTATGAAGAGGCTTATAGAAAACTAAACCCAAAAATAAATGGTAGGGGAAAAAAAAAACTAAAAGAAGCAGTAAATGAGATGGAATCTGACAGGGATTATGGAAATTACTGAAGCATTTTATTTAAAAAGAAGATGGAAACAATGCATGCTGTTTGTTTAGGTAAGGCTTGACATAGGATAGAAAAATGTGGTATGGACAAAGAAATAAAAAAGATTATTAGGAACAAGAAAACTGAACTCAGAGTCCATAGTTCACACATACCTTGAATACTGTGTGCAGTTCCAGTCTCCTTTTGCCCAGAATAACACATTACAAGTGAAAAATGCTGAGAAGCACAGGATGATTTTGGAGGTGTTGGACTTGCTCCTGGAAGGGAGCAGCTGAGCAGGCCGGGGCCCTTGTGTGAGGAAGAAGGACAATGTAGGGACATGAGAGAGAGGTCTGCGAAGTCACAGGCAAGGGGTGTCTGGTGAAACTCTGAGCAACACGGCCCAGAGCACACAGAACAGGGAGTGCTTGTTCATGCAGTGGGGAGGAAGTATGGAAAAGCCTTTTCCAAATGATATGGGTGCAAAATGGTTGTGAAAGCTCAGGAGAAGATGTGGCCCAAGTCTTGTAAAATTGACTGGATCAGCTTTCTACATGGACAAACCTCACTAAGCCCAGGAACCACCCCAGACCCAGATAGAGTCCAGGAGTGGGAGAATTCCCAGCCTCCCACAGGCACTTCCACACTCAGTTGCCCAGTTCCTGCTCTGCCTGGCTGCCTTCTTTGGGCTGCACTTGGGAGCAGGACTCTGGGCTGGGGACATTCTAAAGGGAACTTGTAGGACTCCTCATTCTCAAGTACCTGTGTAGTTTTTAGGTACTTGAGTATCCACCTGGCTCTTGGTCTGTATATTTATCTGCAGTATTTACACAGAAATTAGGATGAAAAGTAGGATAAGTAGCCTTTATCAAACTTGAACTTGATAGGAAAATTCATCTTATCCTGGAATATATTGAATAGAGAGACACACTGACCTGGCATTTTGTTTATTTGTTTTTCAGCATCGTGTGCACACAATCCTCAATTCAGATTTGGTTATTGTAATGAAGAGAGGAGTTATTTTGGAATATGACAAGCCTGAGGTTCTGCTAGAACAAGAAGACAGTGTCTTTGCTTCTTTTGTACAAGCAGATAAGTAATAAAAATAAATAAAGCATTTTAGAATACAATTTTATTATTTTCTAAAAAAATGTAAAATACCTGTAAATAAATATTATTTCATAATAAATTGAGCTATTCCTTTTTTAATAAAATGAGCCATTTTTTCCATCCAAAGCATTAATGAATTATCTGTGTACTTTAACTTTTGGTATACTACTACTTTTCTTTTTATTTGCTGCCAAAGAATCGTGAAATATATTTGCAAAAAACTACATGGGTGAACCACAACAGGATACACATCAAACAAACATAACCAGCATGGAGTTTTTATGTAACTCTCAACCCCCATCATTTATTAACATGTTATTTTTTATGTGTCATAGCCTTACTGTAGATAATGTTCATGACTGACTAAATGCAGAAGGAAAAATTATATACCAAAGGTATCTCTCAAAAGCTTGTATCTGTTTCAATGAAATGACTCTGTAAAGCTTTAATATCTAAATACAAAATCTATAAAACGTTTTTTATATTGTGGTTTATTCATAGTGCCTGAGTTGTGCCTTAGACTCTCCTTTAATCCTGTCTAGAAATGAATCACAATCTGATTCCATCTTTCTGCCCACTGAATACTATTACACTGATTCCAAGCAGGATGGAGGCAGACTCCCTCCCAAACCGTGAAGAAGCTGAGGGGAGGCAGGCTATGATAAAGTATCAGTGTTTAATGTACACTGTTTCCAGACCAGTGCAGATGTACCAATTCATCTGGAAATTATCCCTCCAAGTCTGGTAAATAAACAGCATTAAACCTTTCAGTGCAGCTCAGGGCCATGAGAGCTTGACTCATCATCTCCTAGTTTGACATATTTCACCCACTGTCGTACTCTCTAGATTTACTGTGACCCTTACCAATAAATTCTGGACACTAAAGACAACTTTCAGCCACTAAAATTATCCTAATTCAGCTAGACAGCTACTTATCCCTGCCCTGTGACAGTCATTCTGGGACTTTTTCATTAATAGAGGGTTAGAATGTCAATAATGGAAGGCTACAATTTTCACTGATTTTTGTACAAGTTTACCTTTACCTGATTTTTTTACAAAGCAAGTTTACCTTTACATCCACTTTTTTGTTTTGTTACTTCCCCTATTTGAAGGACTTCTAGTGCTTAGGAGAGCTCTTTATCTTTTGGATTTTTTGGTTTTTATTCACTCTTTAGCCTGCTCAATTAGTTTGGAACCACTTTTCAAAAGCTTTATTTTCTAGAACAAGACACCTCAGTGTTCTCATGGGTCCTGTGATATTTTAAGGCATTACTTCTAGCACTGCAGCAGAGAGCCAGGGAAAATGAAGAGCTGTTGTTGCTGTTTGTGTTACCTGCTGCAGAGCAGAGTATTTGCAGCACATCCCTGCTGTTACTTGGGCAATCATGAAGGGCAGGCAAGTGGCACCAGAGGAGAGTGCAGAATGAGCAGTGGTAAATGAACAGGATATGGCAATGCAGATGAAAGGCATCAGCTCTGTCATTGCCTACCACCCTTCAAGAGGGAAAAAGGCCAGTTGGGAGCTTTCTCCTCCTCCAGGGAATTGTTTGCTGGGCAGTGTCCAGGAAAGAATGGCTGCAGAACTATTGCAGGGTGTGTTTTCACCCTGGAATGCCAGGCTTCCATTAGGGCTGAGAGAGGAGAAGTGGGACCAGGAGGGCACAGAGCAGGTTTCTGCCACAGCTCCTGGGCATGCTGTCTCCTGGCTTCCCATTACTGCTCTAAGGCAGGATCTCATCCTGAAAAGGCTTAGGAAAGCACCACTCTGCAGGACTCCCCAAACTCACACTGCAGAGGCTCTGCAGCCCTCTGTGGAAGCTCTCAGGGATTCTAATGGTAAGGGGAGAGATGCAGAGAAGTGAGGTTTGGTGTGCTTTTAATAAGTGTCTGGGACTTGACACTGCAATTTGGGCTTGCTCCTACTCCACAAGCTCCTGCCAGCCTCACCCAGAAGGGAATGCAGGGAGGAAGGGACAGGAGGCTGGACTTTATCCTGCAGCACTAAGAAATTAGAACTCAAAAGTGCAAGTGTCACATTTCCATTTTAAATGGGGCTTGTCATTCCCAAAGTAGCATTGCAGGAGCGTAGGGTGAGTTCATTCACATCCAACAATTACCAATTTTTAATGGTACCACACTGCTGAATCAATATCTGTGACCAGGGAGGCTCCTGGCTGCCACTGGGACAGGGCATTTCCTCAGCACATTTCAGCTGGTCTTGTTTATGTGGGGCCAGGGAGTTCCTGCCCCTAACTCTAGAGGATTAAGGGTGTCACCAGTGAGCAGAAGCAGTTCCCAAGAACGTTTTTCTGTGGTGTGAGGCTCATTGACATTACCCAAGTCAGCAGACCTCGTTGCCATGAGATGGGCAGCCCAGCAGTCACTGTTAACCAGGCTCACAAATGTGTTTGTATGGCAGTGAGGCATCACTAAGCAAAGGGCCGTACTGCAGTGGCTGCAAACCAAGCCAGGCTTTCAGTTTTCCTGAGGAATAGGACTTGTCCCAGCCCCAAAGGTGTTAGGGGAGAGGCTGCCCATGGAGCTGCACCAGAGGTTTTCTTGCTGATTTGTATAAATGCTTCCACCATACAGAAAACTTTATAGGGTTTATTCCCTTGTTTTAGTGTGGCCAGGAAACACAGCAGGGCTCTGCTCATCAGTCCTCTTCCCAGCTCTCCTCCTGCCTCCCCTTGTGGCTTTGCAGAACCAACTCTGATCTCTTTTCTTCAGCCTACCTACTCGTACTGCAAGGTGATTCATGAGGCTTCATTTCAGACTAACACTATGTAGCCTCTGAAGCTTTACTCAGCTTCTAAAGGCAGAGTAATAACATGGCAACAACTAAATTTTAATTTGACAGTTATCATAAGATCTTGTTTGATAGCCATTAAAATTAGAATAAATGGAGGGGGGGAGTTTTGAAGTGTAAAACCTATTTTGTGGGTGGTAGAACTTACCCCTCATGATTCAGTACTACAGAGTGGGATTGTTCATTCCTGTGAGCCCAATTGTTTTCAGCAGCTCTTAACACAAATATGTTGGCTCACTCAGAAGATCTGTCACTTTTTTCTTTTAAGTATCTGCCACTTGATCCATAAAGACAGCTCTCTAAATTCTTCAGCAGAAGCCACTGGCTTTGCTGTCCCATCTCAGCCCCTAAGTGCTCAGAGATGAAGGAAAAGAAGCGGCAAATGACAGTCCCATTGCAGAAGTGGAAGCAAGGAAGCACTGCTCTAGAGAGTTCAGGATTCCTGAAAGCAGCGTGGTGAGTGTGCTCATAAATCACCCCTCCCTGGGTCGTTCCTAGCACAGGCCATGCAGCAATTCCCTCTTCCTCCAAAACCCTCGCCCCGACACAGGTTTTTATCCATCCCACGTTTATGGAGGTACCGCCCTCTGGAGGAAAAGCCACAGAATAAAGACCACGCTTAGGAAAGAGTCGGGAAAAACGGCACAAAAGTCAGGATTGCCTCTGGAATCCCTATGTCCATGTCTGCAAGGGTGTAAAATGCTGCCCAGGAGTAGCCTGGTGTTCTACAGCCTGTTTATGCTCACTGCAAAATTCTGGAATAGGACCTGCCACCAGCTGCAGAACTACACATCTGACAAGTAAAACTTCAATCAACTTCATCCTCTTGGGTTATGGGTTTTCTTTTTCATGTTTAGAAAGAAAAATGGGGTCTTTTAAAAAGAAAAAAACCACAACCAAACTCTTTAAAAAATTAAATTGTCATATAAATCATGTAGTTAACAACCTAAAGGGGTAGGTGCAGATGACATGCACACCAAGGGCACAAAGAGAGTTTAGGAGATGACTAGATGAAGAGATGTAGAAGAGAAAGGGCTAGAGATAGGGCTTAGCCACCTTTGGCTAACTCAGTGGCCTGGCAGCCACGTCCCAGGGCACCTTGTTGCTATTCTAGCTTTATTTATCAAAGCAGCAAGAAAGATGAACCAGATTGGGAAACTGACCCCTCCAAAAGGAATCGATGTGTGCAAGGACATGCCACAATTCATACACAGAAAGTACAAATAGTCCAAAGCAATAGTAAACAATTAATTACAAGACCTATAACAACTGCTCAGAGAGCTCAGGGTGATTACTTCAAACCACTATTCTGAAATCCCTCGGTGGGCTGCTTTAAGCAGCTGTAGGTGGTGGAAGTTACTCTCAACCCCAACTGGCTGATTCCCAGACATCACTGGACAATTGCCTTGCCCAGGGAATCTGTGCCAAGTGCTGTTTGCAGTGTGTACCAAACACTTAGAGCCAAAACTAAAGGGAAAGTCCAGGGACACATGTCGTGCAACTAGAAAATAAATAATCACAAATCCATTGGTACTAAAGAAAAAACTCTTATCCAGAATATCCTGGGATGCTGTAAAAACTCCATAGTGTTGATGTCTAAACTGAAATAGAAACAAAATATTGAAACCAGAGGAAATAAACACATCAATGAGAATATTGCTGTTTATACAGCAGCAAAGCCACATCAGAATGTTTTTACATAATGCATCTTGTCAGGAGGACACATCCTCATAGGCATGCCCATGTATGTATTTATACCCACAGAGACATCCCAGTGTCCTGAACAGGTTCTAGCTTCCTGCCTCCCTTTGTTGCCTCTTCCGAGGATTTTGATGCCTGTCTGAAAGTTCATGTCACTGGGGTTAACCCCTTCTGGCCAGATTTATTTTTTTTTTGCAACTTTTGCTGCTGTATGGACTGTAGACATTTTCCTGAGAAGCCACAGCTCACACCATTTTCACAGTCTCCTCTCTGCACTAAATAAACAAAACAAACAAAAAAAATTTCCTTATTTATTCTAAATAACTCTGGCAGAATTTCAAGTGGGATTGAGCCCCTTTAGTTCCAGGTTTCTGTTTAGCCATTACCTCCTTGGATTCAGCTCATTCAAGCCAATTTCCTACCACTGCCTGGCGATTTATCAGATGAATGCTTTCCTCCTACTTACCAAACGACACACAGGTGAATTTCAGTATATACATTATTATTATTGTTATTACTACTACTACTACTATTATTATTATTATTGATACTATTACTTTATTATTTAAAATATATTATTAGGATGTTATTATTATTATTATTAAGATATTGTTATTGTTATTGTTATTAGTATCATTATTATTACTATTATTATTATTACTATTATTATTACTATCATTTTTATTACTATCATTATTATTCAAATTCCTTCTTTAAAACTGGCCCGTACCTTTTTTCTCCCCGCCCCCATTTCACGGAATAATCACCCGACATGAAGCCACGGCATCCCACAAAGGAGCCCCTGCTAATGGAAGGCAGCAAACTCGTCCTGTATCAAATGTTTACATACAAACCGCGGCGCGAAACCCTTCCCCCGGAGGGAAATTAAAAAAAAAAAAAAAAAGGAAAGGAGGGTGAAAAGGTAAAGAAACGCCCCCAGCTCCGGCGGGGAGCGCTCCCGGCCCGGCTGCGGCGGCGGGGGCTGCGGCGGCGGCGGCGGCGCTCCCGCTCGGCACCGGGCGCGGCCGCGCCCCCGAGCCCGCGGCGCTCCCTCGGCCCGGGCGCGCAGAGCCGGCAGCGCGCAGAGCCCGCGGAGCACAGGGGCGCGCAGAGCGCACAGGGGCGCGCAGAGCCGGCAGCGCGCAGGGGCGCGCAGAGCGCACAGGGGCGCGCAGAGCCGGCAGCGCGCAGAGCCCGCGGAGCACAGGGGCGCGCAGAGCGCACAGGGGCGCGCAGAGCCCGCAGGGCCCCTGGGCCCCCCCGGCTGGCGGGGCGGTGCGCGGCGGCGGTGGCGGCGGAGCCATGCTCTCGAGGAAGGGCATCATCCCCGAGGAGTACGTGCTGACCCGGCTGGCCGAGGATGTGCCCGATCACGCCCGGTACCGCGCTCGGGAGAGGCGGGCGCGCTTCGTGGGCAAGAACGGCGCCTGCAATGTGGCCCACAAGAACATCCGCGAGCAGGGGCGCTTCCTGCAGGACGTCTTCACCACCCTGGTGGACCTCAAGTGGCCGCACACGCTGCTCATCTTCACCATGTCCTTCCTGTGCAGCTGGCTGCTCTTCGGCATGGTCTGGTGGCTCATCGCCTTCGCGCACGGGGACCTGGACCACAGCACCCGGCTGCAGCGGGACCCCGCCGAGGGGACGGCGGGCTCTGCGGCCGCCTTCGTGCCCTGCGTGACCAGCATCCACTCCTTCACCTCCGCCTTCCTCTTCTCCATCGAGGTGCAGGTGACCATCGGCTTCGGGGGGCGCATGGTGACGGAGGAGTGCCCGGCCGCCATCCTGGTGCTGATCGTGCAGAACATCGTGGGGCTGGTGATCAACGCCATCATGCTGGGCTGCATCTTCATGAAGACGTCGCAGGCGCACCGGCGGGCCGAGACCCTCATCTTCAGCAAGCACGCGGTGATCGCGCTGCGGGAGGGCCGGCTCTGCTTCATGCTGAGGGTGGGCGACCTCCGCAAGAGCATGATCATCAGTGCCACCATCCGCATGCAGGTGGTGAAGAAGACGGCCAGCCTGGAGGGCGAGGTGGTGCCCCTCAACCAGATCGACATCCAGATGGAGAACCCCGTGGGGGGCAACAGCATCTTCCTGGTGTCCCCGCTCATCATCTACCACGTGATAGACAAGAACAGCCCCCTCTACGACATCTCCCCCATGAACCTGCACCACCACGAGGACCTGGAGATCATCGTCATCCTGGAAGGGGTGGTGGAGACCACCGGCATCACTACGCAGGCCAGAACCTCCTACCTGGCGGACGAGATCCTCTGGGGCCAAAGGTTTGTGCCCATCGTGGCGGAGGAGGACGGGCGGTACTCGGTGGACTACTCCAAATTCGGCAACACGGTGAAAGTGCCCACGCCGTCGTGCACTGCCCGGCAGCTGGAGGAGGACAAGAGCATCATGGACACCATGCCGCTGTCCCCCAAGGGCACCATCAGGAAAAGGTCTGTCAAGCTAAAGCCCAAGTTTACCATAAGCGAGGAGCCTTCCTGATGCCTTCTGACTGGGAAACTCTGTTAGGGCTTTGTGTCTGAATGATCTCATGAACTCAAAACACTGAGGTGGCCTCTTACTTTTTTTTAAAATTCAGGTTGGTAGCACAAGGTATGTTCTGGTGTTATTTATTGTGGGGAAATCTAAAGCTAATTATATTTTTTTAAAGGTGTGAGAGATTTCAAGCAGGACTGGGAGTAGGGAAAATCATGGTCTGCAGCTTTAAATTTCAATTCAGACTATTTAATCGCACGATCATTTTGCCTTGATTCAACTGCAGGTAATGACACATTTTCTCAAAAAATAAATGTATATTTATCCTCAGAGATTGCAGGTTTTTTAGGGTCTTGCAGTGTTTGCAAGTCAGTAGTTTTTAACTGGTTTTTTTTTTTTCCTAACTTGAACAATCAATATAGCAAAATAAAATATTAATAATTAATAAAGTAGGCTGGATTTAAATGATAAAAAAAGGGTCAGGCAATAGCACAAGACCAGATCTGGAAGTGTCTCTATATTATACTGTATGTCTCAAAGAAATTAACTGCTGAATTTGCATCATCCATATTGTGTTGTATGGAGCCACTCCTACCACATGCAGTATGAAATGTATTTGAATATTTACTTTTGTTTATTTTAAAAGCCTTTACACTTCCAAAATAAAACATTCAGGAATACCTTTTTGTATTGTACATTTCTGAAAGTAAGCAATGCTTTGCCTTTAAAAGGAATAGCAGATAATATACAGTTGAAATCAATTATAAATAGGAAAATTCTGCATTTTAATTTCAAAATGAAGAGAAGCAACATTCCCTCTCTCTAAACCACATGGCAATAGGATATTCAGTACAAGAATTAACCTCTCCCTTGGGTCACGGTGAATTCTGCTAGATAATCAGGGAATAAAAATAGAATTACATATTTTGAATGAAAGGACAGTGCTGAATGCTGAAAATATATCTGCATGCAGTAGGAAAAACCTTTTACTCCTTTCCCTTTAGTAAAAGAAACAAAGGTTTTTTGTGCTCAGGGGAAGGAAGGGTGCATAGGACAGCGTGTTCACTCCTGGGATGCTGTGTCAAAAACATTACTGCTGCTGAGGAAGCAATTCCTGTTCCAGTCTCATCCTGAGCTCCCTGTGCAGCTGGTGCCTGCCTTGGTTTCAGCTGGCTCCAGGATCTGTCATTTGCCAGCAAACATGAAGGAGCCATGTTCACTCTCTCGGCCCCGCAGTGACAACAGGAACGATTCCCCTTCACCACTCCTGCAAATCCTCTCTGGAGCTCCTGGTAGCAGCAGCAAGTTTATTCCTACACAGGGTTGTTGGGACATGGCACCAGCATCAGCTACAGGGCAAACTGCCCCCCAGGTAAAAAACATAAAATGTCCAAAGGAACCTATAGAACATCACAGAGCTGATCCCACACCTGGTTTTACAGGCAGTGCAGAGAGAACCAAGCTACTTTAAATATCATTATTCAAGGAGGATCTAGTGTCAACACTTGTGTGCTCTGTGGTTCACAATAGACACTAAAATCGTTTGTGTTGGCAATAATATGGCAAATTTCTGATGCCTTGGCAGTGTAACTGTATGACAAACTCATTCAAAAGGATAAGAAAACTTCCACAGTGACTGTGGAATATTTTCAGGCATCTATCATAGAAAAATCAACGTTTGGGTGAAATCAAGTATTGGGTTAAAATGAAAAACCATTTGTTATGTTTTTGGTGTTTATGTATTTTGGTTTTATGAAGCATTACCAGACTGCTAGTTACAGGAATAAATGCCTGCTCAGTTTCCAAATCCCCAGTACACCTATATAATTCTGTGAACAGCTCTGAAAATGTGAAATGAATTTCACAACAAAATGACAGTAAAATTAGCATTAGCAAGTAGTCAGCAAAGAGAATTTGGAAGGGCACATTTTATATTATAATCATACCCCTCCTCCTGCTTTTTTAAAATAGGGCATGATTAAATGCCTTACATGATTAAATTTCTTCTGTAAGACCAAGTTGATTTGTCATATTATTTTCTGGCTTTCCCTTTTTCCTGCCCCTGTCTCCCATTGCCTCTCAGAGAGCACCTACAGTAGAGCTCCCTGCATTTCCCAGGCACCTTTGTTCCTTTGAAAGTTCATTGTTCTTTATCACTTGTCACAAAAACACTGCTCTGTTCTCACAAGAGTTGTACACAAAATATTAGTTGGCTTTCCAGTGACTTGAAATCCTTGGCCTGTCCCTAGGTCTCCTTAGTGCCTTATTTCAGTGTGTGAGATGCACCTCAAGGTTCTCTCCTAAAACCACTTCAGCTCTGGCTGCAAATCTTCTCAAGATTTGACCTAAATGTGAAGCAGTTTCAGCAGCAATACCCTGCAACTATTTTCAGGGACTGATGCAAGCTTGTTTTTTGCCCTGGGGAAGTCTGTGAAGCTGAGAGGTGGAAAATTCTCTTTGTTCCCTGTGAGATGGGAGGGGAAGGATGGGAAGAAACAGCTTCTGTTCACTGGGCTGCTGTCAGGAGCATCTTTTATGTCATTTCTTTTTCAAAAAGATTTTTCTGAAGTCTCACAAACCAAAAAGGATCATAATATTATGAGGAAGGGAGGATTTGTGCTGTTAAAATCACCATAGTGAATTATTTGAAGCAAAGAGCTGGTGATTTTGAATTTCAGGATTGTTGTGATATAAAATCCTTCTGTTCTTTCACCATTTCAAATATTCAGAAGCATTTTGGGGGCAGAGCAAGGAGGGATGAGTGTATTTATTTTGCATTAAGGATATTCTTTTTGGGAATCCTTTCAGTTTGTCACTAATGAGGTATTTGGGAGCACAGGTACCTGAAATGGTGCTCAGAGCTCTCCTTCTGCTGCCCACCCCCATTCTCCGTGGGAAGGCTCTGAGGAAGGCAGCAGTGCCATCATTTGTACACAGAAAAGTCCTCGTTCCCAGCAGTGAGCCAGCACTGTGCTTTCCATGGGTGAACTCAGAAGTGAGTGGGCTCCTCAACTTTCTTTCCCAGCCCACGTCTCTTTTGGGAGGCGGTGTCACGGTTTGGATCCTGCAGAGCTGTGGCTCCCGCGTGTGCTGGGGGCCGTGGGGGCAGCTGGAGGCGGCATCCCCTGCTCAGGGCTTGCCCTGCCCGGGCCGTGGCACTGACACAGGCAGGGAGCCCATGGAATTGCCTGCTGTGTGCTCCAGGAGAGCCTGGTCAGTTTGTGCTCGCAGGCTCACGCTGTTCATTCACTGCTTTTGAGTTTGTGGAGCTGCTTGGATGGGGGAGCAGGATCACAGAGCTGGTTAATCAGAAATGGAGGCTGCAGAGCACCTGGATGTCACAGCTTTAAAATACTTACAGTGACTGCTGGTGGGCCACTGGGCATCTCAGTTCGTGTTGCTTTTCCTGATGAAATCCAAACATATATGTACAAAATTAGGTTATAACAGGGTCAGAATTTCTCTCGTTGTCCCTCAAGGCACATGATAAGTGCAGTGTTACAGCAGTGTACGGTGGTGGGACATGTCCCTGTGAAATAGATACAAGCCAGAAGTGAAATCCTTGGCCTGTCCCTAAGTCTCCTTAGTGCCTTATTTCACTGTGTAAGATGCACCTCAAGGTTCTCTCCTAAAACCAGAGAGATGAAGAGATGGCATTATAAAGGAAAAGAGAGTCAGGAATACAGAATAAATACATTTAAAATGCAGAAGTTACACAGTATGGAGAGAATGGCAAGCAGTAATAAATAATTTTATTTTGAAGTGCCAGCAAAGGTGTGACGATGCTCGGATGAGAGACCAAAGCCCTAAAAAGCAGATCTGGGAGGCTGCAATGAGAGTCTTTAACAAGGCCAAGGTCTGCATGCTAGCACAGATTAGCAACAGGGTCAGTGTCAAAATCAGGCTGCCCTGAAACGTGAGCCTGGGCTGGGCATGGCCAGCATTGCTCAACCCAGTGGGTAAATATTGCTGCTTGTTGAGCAAGGTGGGAGCCACAGCAGGGCCCTGCTGGGAGCAGTGCTAGGAGGGCTTGTGGGGGCCTGACCCCTGTGTTAGTTATGTATTAATAGCTAATAATATCAAACTAATGAGTAATTAACAGCTCTGGGAAAACTGAATTTGTGTCTCTGTGTTTTCCTTCCTTTTCCACTCTTTGTACCTCAATCACCCCTGAAGGTAATTACTGTAGGTATGCTAGCATAGACTGTTATTATGTGGGACAAAGCACAAACATGTTTTGGGGAGTAAAATACAAACTTAAAGTAGATACTAGAAACCCAAAAATTTCTGTGAAACTGCCCAGCTTGCAACTTTCACAGTGATTACTTGTACAAAGCATGGAAATATCCATTCTTAGGACATTGATGAACCACCATGGGTTTATGCTCCCTGTTGTTCATTTTGCAGATGTGAGTGGAAGGGGAAGTGTTTTGGCTCATCAGAACAGGGTTATGGAGAAGAGATTGAGGTTCAAAATCACTGCATTTAAGGGTCCCTGGTTACACCTTTTGTGCTCAATGTCATCCTGGCATTCCCACTAAAAATGGGCAGGATAAGTGCTCTTTGCAGGGCATGTTCCATGTGGAGCTCCATCCATCCAGGGCCAGCTGCCCCATTCCAAGGTGGACATCTCCAACCCAACAGCCCTGATCCAACATCCTGGAAGGCAGCAGGAAAACTTCCCACCCATTTCAGTGTATTTCTGGATCCACAGGCATCATCTGCCAGGCTGCTGGGAGCACGTGCTGAGGCAGGGAGAGGATTTTCTCCTCCTGGAGCAGGAGAGCTGCTGGAGGTGAGGAGGAGGCCCGGGGGAGCTGGGGACACGTGCTCAGCGTGGCCAGGCACTGCCTGTGACTCAGGGCACTATTTTTGATTCAGCAAGGGGAGAAAGATACGTGATACAAACCTCCCCACCCCACCGAGGAGAACTATTAAAAGAGCAGAAGACATTCCTGAGAGGCTGCAGATGCTGCTCTGTCCTGCTCTGAGCGCTGCAGGGTGCCTGCAGAACATGCTGCATGTTCTTTGGCTTGTGCTCCTGTTTTAATTTATAGTGTGACTTTGATGAGTTATCACAGGGCAATGACTCTGTGAAACTCTGTTCTGTTTGAACAGAATTTCCAAAAATCAGAGCCTGCAGCCCCTCTCTGCCACTTGCCCCTGTTACATTTGTGCCTGCCTTACTCAGGAGTTGAAACGCAGATGACGCCACCCCGTGATCTTTCCTGACCAGCTCCTCCCTGCAGGGCTGAGCAGCAGTAAATGGCAATCCCATCACAACTGGGGGGTCTGGGGGTGCCTCGTGGCAGTGCCCCCACACAGAACCTTGTCCCCTCTTCCCTTCCCTCCCTGGGAGTGGGGCTGCACCCTTCTCCTCCTCCAGCTGCTCATTCAGGTGGCCAATACTTGCTTAGGAGCTTTGCCTTTGCTCTCTGCCCAAGGGAGGGGAGGCACAGGATGTAAATACCATTATTGTTGTTGTTATATTCACCATAATGTTTTTCCTGAGTGGAGTTTGAGCACTGAAATTGACAGTGAGCATCAATGAACTTCAACTCTAGGTCCCATTCTAAAGCCTGGGCCTTCAAATCCAAGAAGGATTGCCAGGGAGTTCATTAGCACCAGGATTTCCCTCTTAGGGCTGGGCACTATTAGGTTAATGGGGGGGCAGCTGACTCAAATAGCCTCTGATGGGGCTTTCCTGCAGCAGTGATGTTGTTTCTCAGCTTCAGCAGTTCCTGGGAACTTGTTCGTCTGCCTTGTGAGTAAGAATCTTGCTTTATTTCCTTTTCTCAAGATTGAGGGAATATGGCCCTTGTGCATATTTTATAACCTTTTGCTAAGGCATTGGACTTTGTTGGATGTTTGTGTCATGGTCTTGCCATGTGCATGAAATGTTGTTGTAGTGTGGTGAACGTTTGGTCTTTTCCAAGTGGCAAGGGACAGGACAAGAGCAAAGGGCTCAAGTTATGCCAGGGGTGGTTTAGGTTGGACATTAGGGAAAATTTCTTCCCTGAAAGGGCTCTCAGGCATTTGAGCAGGCTGCCCAGGGCAGTGTTTGAGAGCTGTGTGGGTGTGTTGCTGACTGACCTGGTTTAGTGTTGGAGTTGCCAGGGCTGGGCTAACACTGAGACTTGCTGATCTGAGGGTCTTTCCCAACCTAAACCCTTCTCTGATCACAAGTTCTCAGTGTCTTCTGGTGAGTGTGTGCTTACAGTAATGGTTCGATAAAGTTGTTATTTCCAGTTTGGCTTTACAACCTGAGGAATAAAAATTAGCAGGGTGATGTTTCTTTCCTGGGGTAGGTGGAGAAAGGACGCAGTGAGATGAGCAGGAAGATCACAGTGATGCTCTTAAAGTTGTATGGATTTTGGTGGAGCAGAGTGCACAGAGAGCAGCTTCTATGTGGAAAATGATGGAAAATTCTTATCTAAATAATAAGCAGTAAGCAAATATTTTTCCAAAGTCAGCATCTGTCTTTAGAAGTGAATTTGGAGGAAGTAGCTGCTACTTTCTCACAGATTTTTTTCTATGGAGTGTTGCTTGGATAGTCTACGTTTAGAAGCCACCTGCTTTACTAAATGGATGCTTTTGACAGTGATATTTGATTATTTGGTTTGAAAGGTTGTTCTTTCATGTTTCCTTTTTAAAATTAGGGTTGTTATTAATTTAATAGACTCTTTAACCTGCTTTCTTTGCTCATTATTGTATGTGGCCTGAAAAGCATGTCACTTTCTGTTGTGCTCTTGTTTAAGGAGAGAAAGAGAATTAAAAGTTCCCCAGCATGCCCTAGCCCTGTTCTGACACATGGTCAGAACTCTTGAATTACAATACTACCACTCAAGGTATTTCAATGGTATCACAAATGTTTCTCCTCTGTGGAGCTCTGTGCTCATTGAAACATCTGTTTTCTCCTCTAAGTGGAGCTAAGTTATTTAAGCTAAATTCTAAAATTTGTGTTTCCTCGAAAGTCTTATCTTCAGTAGAAACTCACACCTGAACCTACATTCTTCACTTGATTTTCTTTTTGCAAGTTATATAGGAGATTAAACCAGACCTATCCCTACCCAGTCCTTGTTTTCTACCTTGGTTGTCAAATGGGAATAGTCCCTTAAACCAGATAACTAAACTCACCCATTTTCTCTTCCTTGCACACACCAGAAGTGAGTATTTGTCACAGTGGCCTTTGGATGTGCAGCAGTGCACTTTCATCTCCAAAGTGGGAATGCTTCCTGGCTGGGTGGACCAGGACTGTTTATTTTCTTTTTTCAGAGGGAAGTGAATAAATGTTTTGGCAGAAAAGCCACTCCATAAATGTGTCATATTATGGCTGAGTGGTCTGTGTTTTACTATTAAAACTGTAATTTCTACATTTCACTGGTGTCCTGTAATATTAAATAATTACTTGAAAAAACAGCTCTAAAATAAGACTCTCTGCTACCTTGTTCCCATTGTTTGGGCTTGGCCTTGAGCAGGCCAGGTGTGAAACTTGTGTGCTCAAACCCCTTCTCTTTATCTCTGCCCTCTCAGGACTGCCAGAGATCCCTTACCTTCAGCTGACTTGCATATGGAAAAAAACCCAGCTTGGTTTAAAAACTATTCATATTAACCTGGAGACAGCTTGTGGTGATGGATAATACAGATTCTGCCTCTTTCTTCCCATTCCACGTGTGTGTTGCTGGTCCCAGACCTGGAGTTCTGTAGGGCCAAGCAGCTGCTGACTCCTCTCACTTACCAGATGTTCCAGATGTTTGCCTGCTGAGGTGAGGATCGTGCTCAGGGTGATACTATCAGAATGACCTTTGCAGGTTTGTTCTGTTCTAAAACTATGAAGACTCTGTTTATAAGATTTGCTTTTTAGTAGGTGCAGTTTATTAGCAGCCCTGTTGGCTTCTTCTACAAAGCAGCAGGAATTAAATTAATTGCAGTAGAATGTTCTTACACTGACCTGTTGTAAAGGGAGTCAGTATATCCATAGAGAAATCCTCAATCTCTCATTTTACAGTATTTCCCAACTTACACCAGTCCAGAAACATTTTTAGTGATTTTGCTCTCATTACTCAGTATCCAGTGCTCACTGCTTTTCCCATTGGCTCTCAGGGAAGCTGCTCCAAAGTGTGCTAAATTCAACAGATGTCATTTCACTGGCTCAAAACAGTCTGGATGTGGCTCAGAGAGTGCCTGGCTAGAATGGTGTGCTGGTGCTCACATTTCATTCATTTTCCTGAAACAGTTTTAATAAATGAAAAAATACTGAGCAGCGGTTGTTGGGAGGTTTCTCTTGATCCTTAGTGAGTTGGAGGTGCAAAGTTTTGTTAGTTTGTTTTTGGAATTTACTTTGTAGCTACAGCTCATTCATTGCTGCAGGGGGGTGGAATATTTTGCAAATTTCCACATTTTCTGACATAGAAAAATACTTGTTTAAAGAAATAATGTCCTTTAGGTAACACTCTTTAATAACTTTGTGGGGTCTCTTATTCCTTTATCCAGCCACAGTAGAAGAAGCTTGAGTGTTTGCAAAACTAGTACCCAAATTTAAACTAACTTCTAAAAGGTAACAAATATTTATAAAATAATACAGTTTGCCTGCAAGAGTGAGTTGATAAGCTTGTTCTTGTCTTAAGAGGGTGTTTCTCAAGTTTTTTTTCTGGCAGCAGGAGTAAGACTAAAGTATGATTCCTATCAACATAATAGCAATTAAGCCCTTGACTAGAGCAGGCTGTTTTCAGCCCCATCACCATCATCCACCAATTAAAACCTTCTGCTACTTTGCTGCAGGAAAAGGAGAAGAGTTATACTTTGAGAACAAATTAGTTAAGAAGTGAAGTTTGTTTTTTAGCTAAAATACCCCAGCAAAGGTTTGATGCCGACGGTTCTCAAGTGTGAAATGCAAAATCTATGCTGCTTTCTAGCCTCTAGGATTTTACAGCAGGGTAAATATGAATTTACATCTTGTGGTTGAGAGGGGAGAAGGAAAGAGAAATCGTTCCTGTCAGATATGATCTCATGGAAAGCAAATTGGTGGTGGAATGGCTGGATTAAAGATAACAGAACTCAATTTGTGGCTTTTATTCCCCAACCACTTTCAGCATTTCATAGTGGGGAATACACTATTCTTCAGTCACTTGAAATGAAGCAATTGAAGCAAAGCAAAAACCCGAGTAAAACTCAGCCTTTGTTACCCCAGTTTGTTGGAGATTTTGTTGAGATTCTCAATAGCAAAAATAGCATCCAAGTGAACCCATCTTGTGGAGCACTGCATGGAATAATTTGATATAAAGCTGCAGCCAGGGTGGGCTGAACTGTGCCTGCAGTGACTCGTGAGTTACCTTTCTGGCCCAAGTGACTCTGTACAGCTGAAACAAAATTGCTGCCCCTCACAAATTGCATCAAGCGCTGCTCTGTGCTGCCCTTCCAGTGAGAGAACAACACAGATTTATTTTATGTGCCTGACAACCTTAGAAATCTTTTTTTTTTTTTAATAGGTTTCTCCAGACTTTGTATATTACTTTGAAAACAGCTTTATTTTTTGACAAATATGAAAACTGTAGTGTCATCTGAAGCACAGGATAAAGGTAGAAGCAGTTGCCTTAGTGGCCCAGTAGCTCTTGTTTATTATTAATTTTTTCTATTTATTCATTATATTTATTTATTTAAAATATTATAATTATTATAAATATATTTATTATTATTTATTGATTATGTCCTCCTCCAATAACCACTGAATTTTCATCTCTTTAGGTCAGAAACCACTTATTCTCTGCACCCAGAGAGACTACAGAGTAGCTCCTACTAGATAAGCAGATAAAGATGTGAAAAGGAGATCAAAGAAACTTGATTATTTATCTCTTGGTATTTATATATTTGGTTATTTATAAGGGAAATAAGAGGAATTCCATTTCTGGTAGAAATATGAAAAACAATAGGTTTTTTACAGCTTAAACATGACTGAACTTCAGTCCTCTGGCTATGAAAATGAATTTATTTATATTAATTTAGTACTCATCCAGCTACAAGGCTTATGTAACAAATGTACCATGTAATTACCTATTTTATTTTCCCCAGTTTATGAAGTTCCCAGCTTCTCCTTGCCAGTCCTTCTCCTGACCCTGAAACAGCTATGCCAGCACAATTTAAAAACTTAGGAATTACAAAGTGCAAGTGGCTTCCCTGCTGCAGGAGGAATAATCTATTTACTGTCTCTAAGACAACATAAAGGGTCAATGTTATCCTATTAAAATATGCTTCCTCAGGAAAACACTTAGCAAACTCCAAGAGATATTTCTTGAAGCCTTCAAAGATAAGTAGACCATAGTGGACAAGGCTCTCTGATTTTCAGTAGGGTAAACAGGAATACAGATGCCATGGACACTTTGGAATTGTCAGGCTTTGAAATTCTCTGTTTTTTAAGCTTAATCTAATCCTCAGGTCAGATTTAGATCTACATCTACATTTTTCTTCTCTTTTTTATGCATTGGTTTGCGAGTGCAGTGCTCTGTAGATGTCTCACAGTGGGACACCCAGGTCTGTGTGGGATTCTATTGGGTTTTTCCTAAATACTTTATTAAGAGAGTTTGTGACAAATCCTTGGAGATCTTATCAGGAGCAGCACTTGTGTTGCTCCTTGGGTGCAGCCCTGTCCAAACTCTCTGTTCCTGGTGTGTCAGTGTTTGTAAAGCTGCACTGAGCTCCCCCAGGGCACTCTTGCAGTGTCTGACTCATGGCAGAACCAGCACAGCTTTACAGGCACTCTGTCCTCTCCAGATGCTTCCAAAGAGAAAAGCACAAACACCCTGCCCAAAGGAGATAGGATAAGAGAATCACCTTGCAGACCGAGAGGATTTCCTTGCAGTACCCTTTGGGTGTCCAGCATCAGCAATGAGCTGTCTGTGGGGCTGTGAAAATGGAATTTGGTTGCTTTGCAATGCAGTTTTGTCCCCAGCAGCAAGTAAAAGACCTTTGTCTTGAGGATCTGCAGAGGATCCATCTGAGAGCTACTCAAAAAAGATGAACTCTTTAGACAAAAAGATGATTTTTGCCTAAAGAGTTTAATTCCTTCAGGAAAGAAGGAATGGGCTGTGCAAATTGAGGAGCCTCCACAGCAGCTGGCCTGTCCATTGAGCACTGCGCTGCATCCAGCTCTGGTGGGGCTAAAAACCAAATCACCAGATTTGTAGCAAGTTTTATCAAGAGAAGAGAGCACAGCAAGGTGCTGATTGAGGGTGTCCCCTCTCCCAGCCCCTGAGCACACAGCCTGCAGAGGAGCCCATGCTGGCAGCCCAGAGCACAGGCAGAAATGGGATTTGGGCAGGATGGGCTTCATGACTGCACCCAGGGCAGGTGTTAAATTCCTCTGGAGAAATACCCAAAATGTGTCTGCTTTTCCTGGTTTGGCTGTGACCAACAGTGCACAAAAGTCTCATTGTCCTCTGTGTGTGTGTGCCTGAAACTGAAAAGCTTTCAGGTCCCCCTGGTTCTTTAGCAGAATTGCTTTGTCTTCTCCCTGCTTTGCATGTCAGAGGAAAGTGTGTACCTCCCTTTCTTGTGGATATTTCTGATAAAAAGTTGTAGTAATAATGGTTTGGGATGAAAGCCCACAAGCTCGTAATTCAGGGCAGCTCCTTCCAAAAGCTTATTTTCTGTGCTTCCTTTGAACAATGTTTCTTTTTGAGGAGCTGTAAGGGAAAAAGGGAAATACGCTTGTGTGTGGATGCACACTTACCCCAAGAGTGGGACAGCCTGCTCAGCTTCTGGGAGCCCTGGGGAGCCGTGTGGGAAAGGGAGCTGCATTTACACAGGGGAAGTGCCTGCCCGAAATAACCTGGAGTTTGCTTTATTTTTCCCCTGAACTCATAAATGTGAGTTGGTTGTTCACTTTATAAAGGTTTAGATACTGGACTGTGATAGTGCATTAAGGTATTTTATTGCCTTATTGCTTTAAAACATGCAGTTACAATCTCTTAGTTGAAAAGCTGCAATTATTTAAGTAGCCTTTAGTCCACCACTGTTGCCAGATATGTGACTGAGGTCAGCTACAGGCAAAGATTGTTCTCTGTGAATTTGTTTGGGAAAGGGTTCTTTAGATGCATGAGTTTGTCACAGTTCAATAATGAAGAAACCATGTCATCAAGGAGTTGGGAGTTTCACTTTGAAGTCCTGCTGATGACACCTGTGCCTCAGGCATGAGCAGGAAGATGTGCATGTGCTGGTTTTGGGTCAAACTGCATCTATTCAGCCAGTCAGCTATGGCAGCATGTGAATGCACTGCCTCTAGTCCCAGCACAGCTTTTTCCATGGTTCATAACTGCTATGTTGCAATATGTTTGTTGAGGGGCTTTGTTTTGTTTTTAATTTTTAAAAAAAATGCTCTGTGCACACTTGGTGCCACCCTGGCTTTGTCCCGAGGCTCTGAAACGTTGAGGAGCTGTCTGGACTGAAAGCTGAGCCCTGATGAAACATGCAGGAGCTGCCAGGGCCAGCTCTGCAGTGCCACGTCAGGCACAGATGGTTTAGCAATCTCCAGCCCCGCTGCAGCTGCCAGGGGACCAAAGGAAAACTTTCTGCTTTTAGGCAAACGAGAGCAGAGGTGTGTGAGTGTTGCTTTTGGGAGCTGGGGTGAAATCCCAGTAATGGTGAGGAGCATTCCAGTGCTGGCTGCAGTTGTTCGTCCTTCCCATTAGCCTCAGAATAAAATCATCTGCAGGAGCAGTTCTCAGGGTAGAAATTGTAACACAGAATTGAAATCGAGACTCTGGCAGCCACTGATGTGGTTGGTAGTGCTTGATGTACGGGAGAGCTCAGCCCAAGGGGAAGGCAAGCAGCTGTTAATCCAAAGACTGAGCCAAATGAAGTGCAGCTTGGGGCCTGTAAATAATTAATAGGTAAATTAATTAGGACTGTTATGGTGAAACTATCATTACCTGTGGATTGAACTAAATACTCATCAGGATAGATAACTGGCTGGTTATTTTTCTCATCTGAAAACAAAGTAGGAAGTTCAAATACAGGGTCATTCGTATTTATAATATTCAATGAACGCAAATTAATATCTACAGCACTTAACTTTCCTCTTGTTAAAAAGAAATACATAGAAAGAGGATTTTTAGGCTAAGAATTATAAAGCTATTGTAGATGAAATTGAGTTGTGGCTTTATATGCAGTGAGCAACATGACACTGAACGTTGAAATTGAACTAGGGATGAAGGCAAACTGCTCATAAATTTAAGGTGTGCCTGGATGGCAACTCCTTATTCTTTAATCTGAGGTCTCATATTTAACAGGATGGTTTTTATGAGTTTTCTTGGCTGTTCATTGGTGATCACACTTCCCTGGGAGCTTCAGAGACCAAGTGAAGCAGCATGCCTAAGCTGGCTTCAATATATGCAAATTTTAACTTTAGAACTCCTGAGGGGCAAAAATTACAACTTGCATCTCCCTCCAAAGTAGCTGTTTATTGAGCAGCCTCTGGAGTGACCATGATAATCTTGTTTCCTCCAGAAAAAGTACAGGTGTTGCTTTTTTGTTTCACTAATAGGTAGGAGCCTTCTCTAGGACTGTGTTTTCAAGGTGTAAATGTAAACAGTGGTTTTTCATGGTCAGTATCTTGGGTTCTAAATACCAGCTAATCCTCACATTGTTCCCCAGCTGTGGTGTACTGCAGTGGGAGATGAAGTACAGAGGTGTCTATTCAGGGAGAGCATCATTGGCTTAGTGCTCGTTTGCACTTTCAGGGCGTCTTTCAGAAGGAAACAGCATAGTGCAAGAAATGCCTTCTGTCGAAGAAAAAAAACCAAAAGCCCTTTTGGAACACGGCAGCTGCTGTTGTTTGGCTTTTGAGGGCTCATTCCCTTCCCAACATCCCATTTTACTGCGCCGCCCCTCTGCTCCTTTATCGGCTGCGGAGAGGGCTCAGCAATGCTTGTCTTGAGACTCCCTCTAGTGAGGGAATGGTGCAGATTTCCCTGAGACATCCCGGAGGGTTTGTGGCGATGTTGCGGCGGTCACTCTGTGCGCTGCTGAAAGCCCTGCCCGGGTTTGCGCTGCCAGGGTTTGCGCTGGCAGGGTTTGCATTGCCCGGGTTTGCGCTGGCAGGGTTTGCGCTGGCAGGGTTTGCGCTGCCCGGGTTTGCGCTGCCCGGGTTTGCGCTGCCCGGGTTTGCGCTGGCAGGGTTTGCGCTGGCAGGGTTTGCGCTGGCAGGGTTTGCGCTGGCAGGGTTTGCGCTGGCAGGGTTTGCGCTGGCAGGGTTTGCGCTGGCAGGGTTTGCATTGCCCGGGTTTGCATTGCCAGGGTTTGCGCTGCCCGGGTTTGCATTGCCCGGGTTTGCGCTGCCTCCGGGGCTGGCCCGGGCTCCGGAGCTGCGCTCGCCTTCCCGGGCATGGGAATTGCGGGAAATGCCGCTTGCTGGGGGCTCCATGGCTGGGCAGCTCATCCTCTCCTCCTCCTCGGCGGGCCCCGCGTTTGTGCACAGGGATAGCCTGGGATGGGCACAGAGGAGCTGGAGGGCTGTGCCTCCATCCCCTGTTCTGCCATGTCCCTGCTGACAGGGGACACAGAAAGGGAATCCTTCTTCTCGGCGCATTATTAACAGCAGTGATAAGAGAGTGAGGGAGGGTGTGAAGTGAGATATTGGGGGGGAAGTGAGATATTGCATGCCCTGGCACCTCCCTTGGCACAGGATGGCTCTGTGGGCAGTTTCTCGGGAGAGAGCAGCTGTGAGCTGTTATGTGTTTAAGGAAATACACGTTTGAGTAAATAGGAATTGTTTGCACGGGGACTGCTGTGCAGTCACTCAGACCAACAGCTGCTTGAATTGATGGAAAAGGGGCAAAGAATGGAAAGGTCAGTTCTGCTGTGCTGCTCTATCCCCACCTTTGTCACCGACAGCTACACCAGGTTTAGAAACTGAATTATCTCTGAAAAATTATTCTCCCTCACTGATATTGTACCTTACCACACAAGCAAGTAGGTAGGGTGTTATTTAGCAGGTTTTTTCATAGTATAATTATAAAAACTGTTACTACTGAATATAACCTAGTTCTGGCAAGTGGCGCTTTTAAAGCATTAGGTAACATTTAAGGCATTAGGTAACTGTAGATGGTTTTGATATTTGCTGCCTGTGGTTGCATAAATAATAGGACTCAACTCACTCCCTCCTTTCTCATTATGTAAAAAATAATTCATTTCTAGAACTGTAACTAAATAGTCAGTGTTGCTGTTTTCAGATGGAGCTCCCATTTCACAGCCTTGGTACAACTGGGACCAACCTTAGGGACAGCCCTTGGCATCTGTTGCCTACTTGTGCATAAATCACCAAAGGACAAGCCCTAGTTCAAAGCTTTGTTTCTTTACAAAACCCTACCATGCATCATATTTTCCCTAGTCCAGATAAATTCATGAGATGGAAAATTCTAATGTGGCTGGATAGGCTATCACATCCTGTGGATGTAGGAGACACCTTGTCCCAGCCATTCTCACATCCTGAAGTGGCCAACACCTGACTAGGAATGCAAAATCTAGGCACAGAATGCAACCTATAGAAGAGTGTGTTACTAAGGCCCTGGGTGCTTCACCTTCTCTGGAATTTCTGTTTTGAATGTGAACAAGTCAGGGAACTGTGGGGTGGTGTTAGGAGTTTGTAATGCTGTGGCACAGTAGGATTTTAATTAGTTTGGTTTGTGTTTTTATGAATGTAGAAAATTGAGCATTCGAGTACCTAATTAGTGAATAGCTACTGCAGTGAGGCAGCTGGTGCCAGGGAAGAACACAACATCTCTTACATCTTATTTTAAATTCACATCATTCTAGGAGGTAAGAAATGGAGGGCAAACAGGAAGGACTCCTAAGGAGGCCTCAGGGTGACCCAGCTGTGGCCTTTCACTGCTTGAAGGGAGCCTGTGGGAAAGATGGAAAGAGACTTACAAGGGTGTGTAGTGACAGGACAGGGGGAATGGCTTCAAACTAAAGAGGGGCAGGGTTAGATTAGATATTAGGTTAGATATTAGATATTAAGAAGAATTATTCACTGTGAGGGTGGTGAGGCCCTGGCACAGGTTGCCCAGAGAAGCTGTGGATGCCCCATCCCTGCCAGTGTCCAAGGCCAGGCTGGAGGAGCTCTGAGGAACCTGGAATAGTGGGAGGTGTCCCTGCCCATGGCAGGGGCTTGGAATGAGATGAACTTTGAGGTCCCTTCCAACCCAGGTCATTCTGATTCTATGAATACAAACCCAGCTCTTGCCCACCCACTAAAAATAAAACACTAAACCTCTGTCACTGTGCTGAGTTTCAGTTTAATCCAGTTAAAAACTAATCTATACAAAGTACAGAGTGGGGCTTTTTTTTTTCTTTTTACATATATTGCACCAGAGATATGAATTTGTACAACATTAACCAAATTTTACCCCTTCATCCTCCTACCAAAACCGCAGCCAAGTACAAAACTGAATCTCTGCATTTTTGTGGTGCAACTGGTGTCTGTATAAAGTCAGATACAGTTTTGTTGTAATCGCCTCCTAAATGAAAGAACACAGGCATAAGCACTTGTGCCCATGATATTCCAGTCCCTTATTTCTCTGTGGTTATAACTTTCCACTTCCCGAGTTACAACAATTCTTTACAAAGCCCTGGATGTTTCCAAATAAATGGGAAAAGGGGGACAATTGCCAACAGCAGAGTCAGGACCTTACAATCAAATGTAAGAGACTGCAATGAAACTGAAGCTTGAGCATTACATTACAAAGCTTTGTGACATTTAATGGCATCTTAGGAGGCTGAAGTAGCCTGAAGGAATGATTTGTGTGGTAGAAATGCCTTCACACCAAAGCTTTCAGTCCTTGAATCTCTACAAACATCTGTGGCTGTATCACTTGTCCTCTGCAAACTTTCATGTGAGATGGGGAAAACACAGAAAGGTTTCCCCTTGTCTTCACCATGACATTTGAATAATTCCCTTTGTTTCCCTCCTCACCCTGTTACCCATGATCAGGCTGCAACCCCAAAGCCAGGGCTGTGCCCAGAGAAAGTTACAGCTCCATGAACCATGTCTGGGCCTCTCTGCAGACAGATGAGGCTGCTGAAAGATATTTCAGTCTCCAGACACAGACAAAATCAAACTGTTTTAAAATTGCATAGAAATGACAAACAGTGGAGACATCGGTTTTGCAAACTAAAAATGTCAGCTACTTGCATAAGGAACAAAAAGAAAAGGTGAAATAAGTCAAATTGGGTGGTATAAATGAAGGAAATGCAACGTGACAACAGGATAAAATAGATAAATAATCTGTTCTGGCATTGAGTTCTGCTGCATTGTGTGGAGAACATGAATATGCCCAGGTCTGATGGAAGAAGCCTTGAGCATGGGAGGAATGTGCCTGGCTTCCATCAACCAAAGTTCTTCAGAGTGAAAAATCTCCCAAATGTCAATACAAAATGTTAGCAATTGCCCTCTGGTTTTTTGAGTTTGCCTAAAATATTCAAGTCTTATTCTGAAAGGAACATCTTTCTCTAACAGATGTGCTTCTGTTTCTTTGCTCAAGCCCCAAAATATCTCTTTTAATGCCATTGTCAGCAGTTAGCCACAGAACAGGAAGGAAATGCAAAGGATGCAGGCAGAGGTGTGTGAATCTGCTCAAAGCCAGCATTATACAATCACAACAATCCCTGTTTAAAAAACAAAACGAACAAAAAAACAACCACAAAAAGCCAAGCAAACAAGGAAATCCACACAGGGTTTACACTATAGGATAGTTTGTTTGAAAAGAATGAGAAGCAGGGACACTGGCACAACTTTTCAGCATTATAATAAAACTGACATGAAAATCAACTTACTCTTGTAAAATCTTGGCTTGCAATACTAGGGACCTATCCTGGTTCAATACCAAAATAACATAATCAAGCAGCACCCCTGGCTTGGGACACTTCTTAACCTTAGACCAACTGCTGAAAGACTCATAAGAGTCACCAGTGAGAGCCTTAACAAATCCCAGATTCGTGTCTGGGAAGAGCTCTCTGAAGCACATGGTGCACTTTGAAAAATCTGGTTTTATTGTAGGAGGTAGGACAATTGCACAGAAAAAGACAGTGAGTCTTGTTCTGTTTTGCACAATATTTCTATCAACATAAAAAGCTTACTTAATAACATGCAAAATTTTGAGATCAGCTGGCATCTGATGAAAGGAATGGGGACAAAAGTGCTGTCCCAAGGGCCAGTTGAGCTTTCAACTGCTACACAGAATTCATCTCAACAAGGAGGACGGTTCAGATCAGTACACAAGCACAGTATTCCTTTTGAAGGCTTTCAGTGAAGTTCTTAGGTTTCTGTAAACATGAAAAATATTCACTGTTCCACAGAATTCTTTGCTGTGTTTAAATTTTACAAAGTGCAAGTTTTCTGTGATTAAGAAATTTTATTTTTATTTGGTCTCAAAGAAGGAAGAGTTTGGTAGTGCTGGAAATAGGCCTTTATCTATGGTCTTTATTTCCCCATCTTTTGCTTTTCAGCATTTCTGGAAAGAGTTTCTACATCAAACTAGACCTAACTTAATATCCAGGCCTGTTCCCTGTTTCCTCTCTGAGAAGATCCTGATTCATGCCTAAACACAGAATGGCAGACATCTCCCCCTTCTTTGTGAGGGGAGAGTTCAACATCTCAGTCCCCTGGCCAAAAAAACCTTTAGTATTAATGGTTTCCTTATTTTCCTTCTCTGTTATAGCCTCTACATGATCCCCTTGTGTTTCTTACCAATGCATTTGAGAGAAAATTAATTTAACTTAAAAAGCAAATCTGATACGTCATTCCTGATGTCTAACATTCCTGATGATTTTACAGTCTGAGGGAGAAAGTTCATGTTTGACTCTGATTTCCTGTCCCCCCCACCCCTCCCTCCCTCCCCAAATAATAAAGATGCTATAAAGTTGAGGCACGAGTGGTTAAGGGTGAACTGGATCAGTTCTGACAGCTGCTTCTTGCACGTGTCCTGGTGGTAAAGGCTGATCTCCTCCTGCTGGGTGCTGTGCTGCATCTGCAGCTTTGTGCTCAGCAGCTGCAAAACAAGAACACAACCCTTTGTAACATCTCAGTACACTGGCCCCAAATGTGGAAATTCTCTAAATTAAAGTTTCTAGCATAGGGACACTCAAACAAAACCTTTATTTTCTGGTCTATAAGTGGAATCAAGAGTTTTTGGGATTGAGACCCAACACACTGCACTATTAGTCAGTGTTACCTCTTAGATTACAAATTGTTTCTGCTTTCTGTGAAATATTCTCACATAACACATTGTTCTTTCTGAAATAAATCATGTTTTTATGAGACCTTTAATTCCAATATGGGAAACTTGAAAAAGAAATAATTAACAACCTGCTCCTGTATGTTCCTCCTCACTGCATCAGTACTTAAAATGTTCTCTCCTTGCCTACATTTGAGTAATACTAATTTTCATCCTTTGATGGAAGATTTCAGAACATGCAAATTTATTTCTGGATTTTTTTCCCCCCTCAAATTCCTTTAGTAGCTCCAGTGGCTTAGAGATTTAAAGTAGTGTCTACTTGGACATCCTTGATTCAGTGAATGAGTAATGACCAGTTCTGGCTCATATATTGAATTCTCATGACACCTAATTAAATGACTTTACAGAATGATTTTACATAAAAAAATGCATGTGTTAAGAACAGTATCTGCTACAATATTGCCAGTATTGAAAGATGTACCATCTGCAATTACACAATGGTTTTACTGAAGGTGAGGGGAATTGAGGCTCTTGGATTGAAGGATCATAAAATGAAGTTACCTCCAGGCAGTTTCAAAGCAAATAAAAGGCAGAATTAAATAGGTTCTTAAATCTCATCACTTTCCTTCACAGAACTGAGTGGGCAGAATTTCAGGGTAGCCAACAAGGTAAGCTGTAGTCACTGAACACAGCTCCTGAGGTTTGAAATCCCACTGCTGGCCCTGCAGGAGCAGTTAAGAGCTCCTTATACTCAACAGGCTGCCTAGATAGATCTGAAGCTTCTATTTGAGATCAATGTCAGAAGTTCTTGAGCTTCACTGATCGTGTCAGCACATGAACATGGAAGCCAATAAAGCCAGCATAGTTTCAGCCTTCAAGAAAAGGCTGATTTAGGATGCATGGGGCAGCAGAGCACAAAGGAAACCTGGGCAGTGTGCTATGGATAAGAAGTGCTAATATATCCCTGACTTTTGCTGTCACCAGTGATGAAACGCAGTGATCTTTTTATGCCACTGCCTTCTCCTGAGGGTGTTGAAGCCATTGGTCATTCACACTGCCCATGGCTGACTTCTTGTGTCCTGCTATATCCAGCTGCTGCCAAATTGGCCACTGAGGATTTTAAATGCTTTGATTTGTTCTGCAGCCTCAGACTGCAGTGCAGCCACAGATCATGGGACCTGTCTTTTGTATGTCCCTGTTCTTCCCTGGATGCCCTAATCTCAGTATTTCAGACTAATACAACACAATCCCTCCTCCTCTGCCCACTGGATGCCTTGTGCTAGGACTCTGGTTTCTTACTATGGACTTAAAAGCAGTGACATTTCAGGAGTACTTAGTACTTACTTCACTCTGAAAAACAGGTTAGTGAACCTCTCTCCAGAGGTCATTAAAGCTGCATTAAGTTAATAATTTTAACAGCAAATATGGAGGTAATGTCTTTTACATTGCAAATCTGATTTTTAAGTTTGTGTATCCGCACAGAAAGTCACATACGGGGTTGGATTTTCAGCTCTCCACCTGGTCCTGCAGGAGGAATTCCTTGCTGTAGTTTCTTTTGTTCCATCTGTTTTACAACCTGGTGAAAAATAAAATACAGCAGTTGAAAAACTTGAATTTGCCACCTTTCTCTGATGTGACATAAATGAACACACCTAAACCAAATGCTGCAGTTATGTAAGGTCTTTCTTAGTGGGTGTAGTGTTGAGTTGCTTTAATTCAGAACACCAGGCTGTGTTTTGCTGTGGTTCCATTAGTTTAGAATTCAGCTGGGACTCATATGAGAAATCAAGTCTCCAGAACTGGGAATTGTGGAGAGCCACACAAGGACAGAGAAAAGAGGAAACAGATATATGCTGTCCTCACACATGTACCTGCTGAAGCTCTTGTTTCTGAGCCTGAAGCTGATCGTGCTGCCTCTGTAGCTCTTCCTTCTGTTTCTGAAGTTCTTCTGCCTTCTTCCTGAGTTCATCTTCCTGCTGGGAAATGTGATTTTCGAATTCCTTCAGCTCATCCTCGGTGAAGAGCTGCTGTTGATCTAGTGTCTGCAAGAAAATCCATACAAGCGTGAATACTTAGGAAAATACTTAGTATGAGTACTCAGGAAAGCAGGAGTATTTTTTATTTTCTTACTGAAATTCTTACACGATTCACTAAAAAAATCCTCAAAACAAAATAGTGAGACATGACACTGTGTATTCTCAATGAAAACAGCAAAACAGCCATTTCTCACTATTTTCTCAACAAAGCTCTACTAGGGATTTAGATGTAGGAGAAAAATATCCTCTTTCTTCCAGCTGAGCTCTTATCTTCCCTTTGAAGTGATTCATAAACAAAATGTGCATTTCCATTTGAAAAGCACGTGTGAAAAGCTCTTCCCGAGTCCCGGGGGTGGCGCCAGACCTTTTCTGTGTGTGGAATTCACATCTGCGTTACATTTAGGCAGCTCAATGCTACCTTCAGCCGAGGGGCTTAACGACACACATACCAGAGCAGAGCTGAAAAAAACCAAAGGTCACAGACATGCCGCTTGGTTTCCTGCTCCAAGTGCTGGTAATGGTGCTGCATGTTGTACTTGGAACACATTTTCATTACCTCCCAGCTGTCTGGCTCCAAAAATTCCTTTTTCTCTGTAGCTCGCAGGAACTCATCCAAAGTCACTAGCCGGTCCTTGTTGATGTCAACCTATTTGAAGCAAAAAATTAAGCTCAAGGTAAAAGACAGCTTTTGGAGAAGCTAATGTTTTTATTTCATCAATCAAATATAACCATTTTTAATTGTTTATATGTCCCATTTTTGAGGGAGAGCCCACAACATTTTCTGAAAACTCCTCGCATAAGTTTATGTATCTTAACAAAAATAGAACTACAAAGTAAATCCTGACATTTTACTTCAAAATTCACTGGCTTTATTGGAAACACTTGTGCTCACAGTCCAAACACTAATAGTGGAATGCATGATTTTTTTTTTGAGAAAGATGTTTTGTAGCTTTCTGGTAACTACTCTGACTCACAGTTACAAAATTATCTCCACCGTTGGAGTGGGAGGTTTTGAAAAATAAAAATCCCACCCAACTGAATTGTGCTGAAATCCTTTAAGGGGAAGGGAGGAAATGCTTCCCTTTATGACTAATAGATGACCAGGCTTGCTGTGTTCTTCAAGTTTAAGGAATACAGTTGAAATACAGAAATATTATGGGTGGAAAACAGTGGTTCAAAACACTCCCTTCCCATTCCTGTGTCTCCTGAGCTGAAAACCCATCAGACCCAGTGAAGGTTTTCACTGCCACAGGTGATGGCTTGAGCTCTGAGCCCCCTTTTAAAGGGACAAATCTGAGCTATTGAAAGAAGACTTTGCTCTACTCCCTCTTCTCACACCTAAATCTTACCCATCTGCCAAGTGCCAAAGCAAATTTAGTCTTCCTTGTTTGACACAGAACTCACAAGGAATTTCTGCGGAATCTCAGAATCTGCAAACAACCAAGGCTATAGAACAATTCCTTCTCTGGAACTCCTTAAATGAAAACTAGCCAGCAGGCATTACATCAGAACACAGGGACAGGGTTTGAGAACTGTAACTTGGCATAATCCCAGCACAAGCAGCTCTCAGTGTGACAGGCCATCCCTTTCTGCTGCACTTGGACAACACTTCATGTCAGGAGAAATGTATTTTGTGAACACAGAAAGGAATCAGCCCCCACCTCATTCATTACATGTTCTCTCATTCTCAGCCTTTCTTCTTCCATTTCAACCATGTCATCCTCTTCATTCTTGGGATCATAAACTTTTTCTAACTGAAATTTAAAATTAGTACATGTTAGTTTGAAGAAAAGGCTGCTCATTCAAATGGCAGAGCATATCTGGAAAAGTGGTGTGAGATGTTCTCTGTGTGTGCAATGTTCCTCTTTCAGCACAGTATTTAAGCAACAAGTGAGCCTTTCTTTCCTAAGAATGAAGTTTTCAGTTAATTCATGTGGTCTGTTACACTTCAGTGCCGTGGATGTCACAGTCAAGTTGACCTCAGTGTGCAAAGTCTGATCCTACATTTGATTCAAAGCAGGCAGAGGTTCCATGTGGTTTCTGGAATTGGACAGAGTGGCTTTTTCACCAGGGCATGCAGCTGACCCCATAAGCATTCAGAGTATCACAAGACAAATTCAGTGCCAAATTTAATGGTTCACTTCTCTTCTTGCACAATGTCTTTCTAGGGAATTCATGCTTATGTATTTGTACTTGGCTTTCTCAGGCACTGAGCTTCACTTGCCCAGCCACAGGTAATTTGGTAATGGCCCCAGACTATTAGTTTTTACACTACAAAACTATAAAACAGGGAGACCCCTGTCAAAAAGGACTGCACTGTATGTTCATTGTAGTGAAGGGGATTATGGCAAGTTATTGCACCAGAGTTAAATTTTTAGACAACAAACCAAGGCTTAAAGAAACTAAGAGCCAGTCTACTTTATCAGATGTACATGTGCTTCAAACTAGCCAGACATAAAATAAACTTCTGTAGCCACTTCCACAGGGCTGTCCCTGAGCCAAGGCACACAAGTGTGACCCTTTTTCTCATCAGACTTGTTGATGAACACTGATTGAGCACAGGTGCCCAGCTTCAGAACCTTTATCAGGTGCATCTAGGGAGGGCAGCTCTCTACACTGCAATTTGCACAGGTAATACCTATCCTGCAGATTAGTTACAGAATCTCCAGCAAGCCTGGGGCAGAAAAATGCATGTGCACTAGATTTCTGATGTCTGACTCTTATTCTTCAACTACTTTATTTTGCCTGCTTTTTACACTTTTGTAGAAAAATTAAGGATGTATGAATGCTCTATTTTGTAGTCCAAAGTCCTCAAATATACTTGGGAAAAACAGACATCCCTGTAACCCTTTACTGATAGAAGATAATTTTTTTACCTCTTTAGTAAATAGGGCTTCTAATTCTTGCTCATCCAGGAAACCATCATTATTGACATCTACAAAAAGAAGTTTTAACAATACAAGTTGAGTGCATATAGAAAGTCACACACATAATAGATCTCCAGGAGTTAAGTAAGGATCAGTGTACACACTTAACAAGAAGCTGGTTACAGAGGTTGTTTCTACTGTTGAGGTTTTTAGCAGGCATTGGCTGGAGTGTCACTTTTGGTTGGTTGGACAAGTCTGCAGCAATCCCTCCACTTCTTAGATTAACAAACTGAAATAGGTCACCACAGGATTGCGCAGACTGCAACTGCCAAAAAATATTGCTGAGAACAAGTTGTCCCCATTTAACCACTAAATTTGTAATAAGACTCAGGAGCAAGCACCAAGATTCTGCAGAAAAACTTTAACTGACAATATGATCCTTAAAAACTTAAAGAATTACATCAAAATCTATATAAACATGAAGCACTTGAGATACGTGTAAGATGACTTTTCATGACAAATGCAGAGAGGAGAATACTTGATAATTAATGATCCATCTTTTATCCTACATGGTGCTCTGAATACTCTTACACTACCTCTGAAATGAAAAGAAAATATCCACTTCAAAACAATTACACAAAAATACTGGGTAATAATTTGAAGTTTTCTATATTCTAAGCTCTAAGGCAACAGGTGATTTCAGCTGTTTCTGTTTCAGTAGGTTTTGCACAAAGAAGTTACCAAAAAAATTTCAGAAAGCTATTTTTCAAAATCTCCTTCTAGAAAGAAAAGATTTAGGAACTATAACTAGATGATCATTAAGGACCCAAACCATTCTGCAGTAATACATGCTTATTGTAAGTTATAAACTGAGATAAAAGTTTAGGCTCAAACTAGAACACTTTATCTGAATTATCATCTTTGAGATTAGTCAAATTCTGTGTATTGTTCAACCCTTTGCAGCCTAGTGCCAGGCAGGATCTATGTAGGGGCACTTTATGATGAAGCATTTAACAATATCAGATCAAAGTTGTAAAGCAAGGTGTTCACTGAGATGCATCCTTATCACTGCTACTGCTTGTTGTTTCTAGCTGTCCATTCCTCAGAAATCTAGGGGCAGGATTAGAGGGTTTTTGTTCTATCAAGGGAATATTGCAGTTTCTGAAGAGCCTTGGCCCTTCTATGACCACTCCAAAGATTAGGGGCATCTGGTACTTAGGTCCAGAGATGATGAGATAGCAGGTTTTGCCCCTACACAAATCTCAGAGGATTTATTCCCATTACCTACTGTGCAAGCAAAGTTATAGATATGGACAGCCCTCTAACTACCCATACTTCCCCAAGGAATCCCTACTGTATTTTGCCTGTATGATTTTAGGAGCAGTTCAACAAATCTCTGAATGTTTTAAATTTTAAACTGCATTTAAAACATTGCATGAAATTTACAAACAATAACAAATATTTTCTCCTTTGTATTATTCAGATTCACCCAAGTTGCTTGAGGTGTAAGACTTCATCCTAACATATGACAAACTTGTCCTCAGCAGAATGTAACAAAGTCACTTCACTTGTTCATGAAATTAAAACTAAACCTCTTACCGTGCAATTTGAAAAATGTTTTGGGGTCAAATTCATTAGGATCTAGTCCATCTGCTTCTTCCCACACCTCTTTCAGTTGATCTTTGCTTCCCTATAGATTGGTTACAAAGAAAAACTATTCAAAAGACAATTTAGTGTAATTGCCCTGCATTACCTTTGCATTATGGTTCCTCTGAAAGGCTTGCCTTATTTGCAGATTAGTCACGTGGCAAATGGAATCAGTGGCATTTTCTTCCCTTCCTTTTGGACAAGTTTAATACTTTCATTACACAGAAAGGCCCAGGGAAAGAGGGAGTGTAAAGGAAATGCATATTCTCTGGAAAGGAGCACCTGTAATGATCAGTTATGGCCAGAGAGCCCCATCCAGAAACAAAAGCTGAAGGGAGCTGAATTATTTTGCCTTTCCTAGAGCAAATGTACTGTGATGCAGTTCCTTGCAGGCCAGGCATACCATGCAGGCAGCCCTACAGTTTTGAATAATGTTCTGGCTTCTACCTTGTGAATTTCAGTGTCTGTGTAGGAATTCTGGCAGCAAATAACACATCTGTACAGAAAGAATGGGGGTTTATACACTGGGGTTTGCCATGCTCTCAGCAGTGTGCCCATGTCAGTAAGAGGAGGCAAATGATGAGAACAAACAAACTACACCCTTCTGTGTATGAGCTTTTTCTCTCTGGAAAGGAAAGCTCACACTCAATCAAGTAAGAACAGGCCTTACAGGATGGTGAACTTTAGGGTGATCTCCATGCTTTTTCTTCATCTCCTCAAATTTGGATTCTTCCTTCTTCCTCTTTTCTTCATCCAGTGTTTTTAAATACTCTCTCCTCTCATGTTCTTTCATCATCTCGTATTTCTTAAACTCCTCATGGCGAGTCTTATCGTAGTTTTCCAGGTCACTTGTAGCCTAAAAATAGGGATACACGCAGACAGATGATTATGTAACATAATCTGACATTAAAACCACTGTATTGTTCAGATCTGTGGGCAAGACTGGCCATGCTGCCATTCAGGGCAGTCTGGCTGGGGCTTCCTTTCACATGACAGTGATGCAGAAACATCTCTCCTCCCTTGGTTATTTTCACAGGAGTTAATTTCTAATGGTTCATCTGTTGGACAGTTTTTGCAATTACATGGTGCTGTAAGAAAGCTTCAAGGTGTCCTTTCTCATCAGGAAGTAATAAATGAACTCAAGTTAATCAAGTCCTACACTAACAGTACCATTAATTCCTTGATCATTTCAGAATAAGAACATTTGTAGTTTATCCTACAGTTTAATGACACAAGTGCCTTCATTAATAATTGGACTTAGTTTGCAGCAGCTTAATACAGATTAAATTAAAAGGCCCCAAACAATTAAATAGAGAGAAGGGGTATGAGAGGAGAATTTCTGACAAGTTCTTGTATAGAGTTTAAAGTTGTGTCATTTTCATACAGGCCAAAGTATGAAAGGATGTTTTGGTAGTGCTTTTCAAAGTAACATGTTTACACCTGATACTGTCTCTCCATTATTTACATTTTACTTTTCAGATTCACTGTATGTTTTAAAAAACAATTCCAAAGCTAAGACCCCCTTAAGTACCCATTACACCCTGTCAGTACCTTGGCTGAGAAATGAGAAGACAAAACAATAAAATATGTAATAAAAAATAACTGCCCTGTTAAGGGTATGCTTCTCCAAGCCAACCAGAATTTTCCCAGAAGTGATGTTCAGAAATGTTTAGGAAAATTGTAATATCTCTACAAAAAATAATTCTATAGAAAATGGAGATAAAATCTTCCATGGGTAAAAAAAAATTACACAGAAATTATCGTTCGATTTATTTTGAAAGTATTAAAAACTATTCAAATTCTCATATCAGACATGCAGTGCTCTTTGAAGTGTATCTGAGACATTTTTTCTCTCTGGAAAGTCTATTTTTCTCTAGCAGTTGAAAAAAGCCATGTCCTGTTTAGCTTAACTGCATCCCTTGAATAAACCTCACACACCTGTGACTGATACTGAATCTGCTGACCAGACACTGAATGCCATGCTCAGCATAAGCAACTTCTAATATTGCTACCTCAAATTCTACTCTGCTGTGGTTTTGCAGCTTGATGTGTATACAGGAGATCCCAAAATTCATATGGCTAGGCTAGGGATGATTATTTACATCATTCTGTGAGAATTCTGTATCATTTAGAAACAGAAATCAGAAAAAAACACTTGGGAAAAAAGCACCCCTATCTCACCTGTATTTAATTTAAAGGCTCTCAGAAAGGTGTGTTTTATTCCCAAAGTTGCTTGTACTGGCATATGAATGTTAAGTCCTGCTAAGATGACATCCCAAAATCTATGGACTCTTTTGCATCATGCACACTGGCACCAGTTTTCAAGTGTGCATGGAGACAACTGACTTTTCTTTGAAAATGAAAACTGCATGTCATTTATAAAATGTGGTGTATAGGAAAGGACCTCCCTTTACCAGAGGTAAAAAGCATAAAAATTAAACCCCCAACCCCCACAGCAGTTCAGTTCTGGTACTCACTGCTTTGATCAGCATATCCAAGTCTTTAGGTTCAAAAGTGTCAGGATTCTGATGGTTCAGGTGCTCAAACTGCTTAAGGAGAGCCTGATGGTCTATACCAGTGTCTGGAAGAACAAGGTATACATGTAAAACTGAGGACTGAATAATTTTTTCATTGTTGGAGGAAACTACAGTAACATTTTTCAAGTTGCTTTTCCTGGAGCAGGTTGACAAACATGGTGGCAATTTGATGGTACTACATTCCTACAAACTTGATGTAGTGCCATCACGTTTGATGGCACTACATTTCTTCTGCTGGGTCAGTGCTGCATTGCACCTGATCATTTTACATCCACAAATTACAGCTTCTGTTTCAGCAAGAGAAAGTATGATTAATTTGAGCTTTACAAACAAAAAAAAAGTCTTATTCTGTTTTATATAAATGACATCATTGACATTGTGCTATACCTAAGCTAACAACCTGCATATTTTTCTTGCATGGGGAAAAGTCCAACTCTTCTACTGCCCTGGATGTTTTGCAAATGACACATTTGGCCAAAGATTTATGCACAATATGGTGTAAAATTGTATCAAACCAAATAAGCAGATAGTTAAACTTCATTTGTAGAAAAAAGTGAAGTGCAAGACAGTGGAGAGTCAGGTCTTGGGTCTAAAAGGTGGAAACATTTTCTCTTCCTTGTGACAGGAGTGATACCCACCAATATCACCACACAATGCACTAAAACTACACACATTTCTACCACAGCTTCTCTGTTACCATGGTCTCTGAACACTAAAGCTACTCTCTTATGCTTTCATATGTTAAGTACAACAGTTGTGACAAGCTGTTACTAGATTGTTTTTAAACAAATAAAATATTCTTTGCTAAGCAAATTGGAAAACACTTTTTTAATATACTTTTTTTTTTTACAAACTATCTGCTTTACAATCAATGCTGTGTTTGTATTAACACAAAACAGCAAACGCTGGCCAGGGCAGATTTCAGCCATCATTCCTCCCTGGTGAGATCATAATTTCTGTTTAAATATATGTGCCTTTGTCTGTGTTTGAAACATTTTCAGAAGTGTAGTAATAGACTCCAGAAAAATCAACAAACACTAAAAAAACACCAGCCCCCAAACCCATTTTTCTCCATTTCTTACATTAAGGGGAAAAGATTAATTCTATTTGATGCTATTTACTTGCCACATGACTGTATGATCTGAGACTCAACTCCTAACATTCTTCTAGCCTGTACTGATCAGTCAAGGATCCTGGTGAAAATGTTTAAAAACACATCTGGATGAGGACTGAATTTATGCTGCATATAATCTCAGGTCTACTTGTCTGGAGTTTTTTTAACCTGATCCAGCTGAGAGGAATGAAAAGAGGAGGGGTTTGTGTGCCTTTTTTTTTCTTTTTGTTGATCACAGAGAAGACTAAGATACTAAATAGTGCTGTAGGGAAAATATTACAAGAGCAAAGATAAGGAAATCAAACCACTCTGCCTGTTGCTATTTCAATGCTCTTTGTGCCTATTCCAAGATGTTGTCTAGCTGTGTAGATGCAGCTGTATTTTATAGTTAATCTGGCCATACTTGTGTATGATGTGAAGCACTCATGGGCAAAGCTGACTATAGAGTTTGCCAAGTGTTTTTACATCTTAGTACTCATCTGAATATTCTGAACAGGAATAATCTGTTCCCAAATGTAAGTTCTCACATTTACACTGTAAGATCTGAGGTGCTGGGGGGAATTCTTTTTCTAAAGCATGCTCTGTTAGTTACTACTGATTTATGAAGGCAGAGAGGGGCAGAAGTAATCAGTCCATTAAGCTTCACAATACCTAAAACAACTATGTACACAACCAGGTATCATTAGCTGCTGTCACCTAGCTGTGAATGTCACCATGATGTCACTGGACTGCTTGTCTGCAATAGGAACAACAGACCCATAAACATTTTTTTGCCGCATCTAAATTAGCTTAGCCTGCAAGACAGATCCTTATTCTAGGAGTATTTTATATGATGTGTTATGTATTCAATTCCTTGGGATCTCTCTCAAAAACTTGCAAACATCTTTACAATAATAAAATACCAAAAAATTAATTTTCTACCCCCTAAGAATATGAAATATTGTGTCATAGTTTTTCTCTTAAACATAGTCCTGCCATGTTACTGGTTCTCTGTAAGTAATTTATGAATTGATGCATTACAAAAATAAGAGGTTAAAAATAAGAGGTAGAAGTATCTGAAAAATCCACTGACAAACAAGTTCAGTTATTTATAAAACAGAGATGGTTTGCTCTTCTCCCCAGTTTCCTATAAAGACAGGTCTGTAATGGCTCCAGGCCAGCTCAGAAAGGACACTGACTCTCAGTTTAGTCATTACTGGTGACAACAAACAATGCACAGCTGCTGGACTTTGACATTTCTCTAACACAGTTCCATCTGTTAACTCACCTAAATAAATTCTGTACTCTTACCTTGTACAGAATCCATTTTAGCTTTAATTAACATTCTTAATCTTGCTACCTCTTGTCTCTTTAGTTCATCCAGCCGTGTCCTCACATGGTGGCTGACTAAATCAAGCTCTCTGCTTAGCTTTCCACTCTGTCAAAAACAAAAAAGTCACGCATAAACACTGGAAGAAAGAAGGCTTTAGGATTCCCATTAGACATAAACTGCAAGACAGCAGACTAATGGCAGTCTCTGGCTATACTGTAGCCCACACTGTAAGAATCTCAACATTTTTTCAAAGAGCAGATTCAAAATTTTTATGCTTATGGTTATGGAAACAGAGAAGAATCCTAAAAGCTTTCAGAAAAGAGAATTTCTAAGTATCTTGCTCCTCCAAAGAGCCAGACCATAGCCTTGAGGGAGCAATTTTTAATAACATTTGTGGCAAATTTCTTGATCAAATATTCTCAGCTGAGTTCAAAAGAACTGTGAGAAGCCCACAGAGTGCCTGATCCCTCAAGGAGGGCTGTTGGGCTTCAGGGAAGGCACAAGGCAGCAGCAGCAGCCACTGATGTGTATTGCAGGTACCTGGAAATGGAGAGGAATCTCCAAGGCTGACCCTAGATACAGCACAGGAGGGAAAGATGCCACAAGCTGCCAGCAGCAACATGAGGGATCAAAGCAAACACAAAAGGCCGGATCTCCTCCTTAAGTCTGTCACTTCAGACTGTTTCCTACTCATCCCTTCCTAAATTTCCAGCTCCTGAAGGGGCAATTCACAACAGCCACAGGAAGAAAGAATACAACATACATAATTATGGATTTAATTAACCTCAATTTAACTCTGTTTTTCAAACCTACCTTTATTTCTTCTATGTCAGCAGTCTGGAGTTTCTCCCTGAAATGCTTATCAGTTTCCAAGACATCTATTACTTGCCTGAGATATTCATCATAATAAAGTCCTGTATCCTTCAAAAGAAAAAAAAATGGGAATTCAGGAAAGACCATACTGACAATTAATTAATTAGTTTTGTTTAAATACAGTTATTAACCTGACACTCCAATCTTAGCAACACAGGCACTATGCTGTCTTACATATCTTTGTGTTTTCAGATTTGCATCATTGCCCTATAGCAATTTATGATCCATTTGTTTCAGCAAATGACAAGGAAGAGGAGAAAAGTGATTAGGAATCCTTGTAATACAGAAACATCTGTCATGTTAATGTAGTGTGTAGCTTTTTTAAAACAGTGCAATTCATTTGTTACTTTTCTGTTTGAAACACTGAGCTGGGATCAGTGAGTGGAATTTCCTAAGGCACCACCCAATCACTTGAAGTAAATCTCTGTGGAACAGTTATGTGCTTCCTGTTGTAAGCTGGGAATTCCTTCCATGTGCCAGCTCACCTTTAGCAGCTCATTGAAAAAAAATTAAAGAGCAAATTTAAACAGAACAATCCCACAGTAGATGACACACACACTGACAATACTATTGGGGAATATCAGTTTCCTTCTAAAGGAGTTTGCTGTATCCAAATTACTAACAATTAGGATATACACTTAATTAGACCAGTTTCTTTGTACTTACTGGATTTTCTACCTTCTCTCCTTCTACATGGCCTTCTGCCTTGACTTTTGTCTTATCTATGTCTATAGGTACAGCTTCCAAGGCCATTAGGAGACATGTCAGCAGCAGCAGACACTGCTGGGGCAGCACAGATAACATCTTCATCTGAAATGAGACCAGGTCATGTTAATTAATCACAAAAATTAACACATCAAAATTAACCTGCTCTACTGAGGAAAACTTTCTTACATTCCTACACAAATATCTGTAATAACCCAGTTTCCTCACAATGTTCTGCTCTCAAGGAACACAAAAACTCCAAGAAGTAATACAGCCTTAATTTCTGAAGGGCATTCTTAGGCAAACAGATTTCCTGAGATTGGCTTCCACTTGTGTGCAAACCTAAGCTGTAAATGGTGAGGGGTTTGTAACCTGCTGAGGTATTATCAATAACAGATGGCAACACCTATTTAGGATGTTCAAGTCTCACATAACTAATACTGAAATTCCTACTTGGATCATGCTTTTGCTGAATTTATTGGCAAACTCCTAAAGATCATTTAGGGACATTGAATCAGATCTTAGTAGATGTCAGTGGATTTTATGTTTCAACACTGCAATACTTTGCCTAATTTGGAGTCAAGACCCCTTCCAAAATTTATTTGCAGGAAGAATATTTTACAATCCATGTTATATCTGTATTTCAGGTGATTTATTTCACTTGTCAGAGATTCCTGAAAAGTGGTATTCACATGACCTGAAATTGTTGCTGAGGGCAGAGCTTTATTAAGATGGTTTTCCCCATCCCTTTAGTGTCTTAGGTGGAGCTAACTCACACATAATTTGATGAGCACTGAGCAATTTGAGTTCTTGACCTTTGTCTCCTTCCCCTCTTTCAAACTTGGTTGAAAATAATTCATTCAGAAGCTAGTAAGATGGAATAATTAGATAGTGAGTGCAGGGAATCCAGCTAAAAGAAGTAGTGATGGTAATCCAGCATCTGACAGCAAGTCAGGCTCTTGGGACAATCTGGTCAGTTCAGACAGTGACACTCCACCATCTATGAATATTCTACTGGAAGTTTGAGCAAAATCTAGTGCTATATTGGTAATATAAATCACCTCCTAGGGGGTGAAAGTTGCCAGTCAAAGTCTGTCTAAAATTAGCTTAGATATGCCAGAGAAAAAGACATAATATTGAAGAAACGTGCAGTCAAATAAATCAGAAGTACACCTGCTACAAGAGGAATTTCTGTACAAGTGCTTTAGCAAGTCATGCAAGGAATTCTGTCAAAAGTATTTATGTCCACCACCACCAAATCTCTTTTTAGGGGGAGGGGAGAGAGGGACAAACTAATTATGGTGTCAGTGCCAGTTTTCCTGGCTGCATGATCTGTACTTGACAGAGACGCATTGCTTTTGCTTGGGTTAACCTGCCCTTTACTATGGCAATACATGTTGATAGTGGCACACACTTTAATATTAAGCATTGTTGACACTCTTTATTCCCCCTTATTCCATGTTAGGAAAATAAAAGCACTCATATACAAAAAAAACCCCAAAAAATCAAAAAACCAGCAAAAATAAGAAAAAAAAAAAGAGATGCATTCAAGATGTGTAGAGATATTATTTCTTTTGTTGGGGATGAGGAAGTAGCTGGAGATAAATGTATATCCACCTATCTAGCTATTGTTTTATATGTCAAAGGCTTAGGAATTATAAAAAATTTTGTAAATTCTTTAAAACTGTTTTTTTAATCACATCTTCAGCAAAAGGAGCCTAAATGGATTATGCTCTGCAATACCTGTTACTTGCATTTTTAAAAATAATTAACATCTGATCATTAGCAGATGGGATAGCAGGAGCTATTGTTGCTGCCACATTGAGCATTTGAAATTGGATGTCAGCATTACTGTCAGACTCACAAATCTGACTAGCCTTGCCTAGGTTAAGCCCTTAAAACAAGCAAACAAACACACAAAGAAACCAGACCCAGACTGATTTGCTGAAACTGGTAAGTTAATTTCTGTACCTCTGCACAAACTGTTGGCTTGCAGGGACTTACAAAGCTGATAAGTGAATGAGTTGGTTTTTCACCACTGCTTTTAAAATTGCTAAAGTTCCAGTATGTTGGGTGTTTTTATTTACAGAATGTTGCTGTATAAATGCTGTGCCTAGGTTTGTAATTTCAACAGGATTTCATCACAAGAGATGATGATGATAATAACTAACAAATACTAGGTCTTCAAGTCTCCTAATCTTGATGTAGATGTCAAGACTGAGAGTAGTTCTTGGTACTACAGGTAAAACAAAAACCCACCTGGCTGAAGTTCTTGCAGAGTATGAATGGGGCTGTCTAGTAATTTCTAAGTGAAAGGATGTAAGCGTACTTCAAGTCTAGGAAATGCATGTGAAACAAACCTAATAAACCCCAAAATACTCATCAAGTATATAATAATTATATATATATATATACACTCAGCATTTTGCAAAACGTCTTTTGCAAGGTTATGTATGTTGAAGTATTCACTTTAAAACAGTGTAGCCTTCTGATAATACTAAAAATCTGGACCCTGATAGATGGGTATTTTTCCCAAACAAAATATTTTCATATATACAAAATCATAGTAATAAAGATAAATTAGTATTATTATACACTGCTCTAGTTAAGTGTGTAAACAGTGTTTTAGAAAATCATTATGAGGCTAGGAAATGAGCATGCTGAAGCCCATCAGGTGATGGCAGGGAAGCAGAGAAAGCCAGAAGCTCAGGTGCTTCCCACAGCTCTGGCATTGACTCATCCTTTGCCTAAGGCAAGTGCTAATGCCAGCACTTTCAACAATGACACCTGGTCTTTGATCCATTTTAAAGACATCTCTTAAAGCTCCTGATCTACAACTCCTAGTGACATGAACAATTGTGGAGACAAGGATTGCCAGTTTAGGTTGAAGAGGGGAACACTTGGATTTTTCAGACCTTTTCCTGATAGCTAAAATGTCCCTGCTGAGCTGAACCAACAGAGGTATCAGTAACCCTGCTGGTCTGCCAAAGCCCATGTGAGGGAGCAGTAATCACCTCCAGATTTGGGATGGGCAACTGGAGCTGTGTCATCCTGAAGTGCCTCTGCAGTATCAGCAGAGTTCATCTATCAAAAGGCCCAGTCAAACCAAGTCCCACTGGCTCTGCTGACTCTCTGTGGAATTGGTGCTCATGGGCAATGGGGTTTTTTTTAAGCTTTGTAATTACATGCTGTCATACATAATGGGAAAAACTGGATGGTATCACAGTATGTTCTTTATATCTATTTGATGTAATAGGCTGCTCAGAAGACTTCATCAGGCAGTTTTGCTTCAGATTGTGCAGTGGATGTTTTTATTGTAGCTTTTTTGATAAAACAAGCCAAAAAATTTCACAAATACTGGGAAGAATTAAAAGGAGAAGAGTCTCCAAAATGGGTAAGCAAGCAATATCTCCATCATCACAGCTGACTTGGCAGACAATTATGCCAAACACAGCAGTTCCCACAGTATTTTGAGGAACCCAATTGTGATATAACAAGTAAACTGGAAATACATTTATTAGAATAAAAAACAATTACCTAGTGAAAAGATAATTACTGTATTTAGGTATCTTCTAGTCCAAGACTATACTCACCAAAATTTCCTCATGAAAGCAGGTGACTAAGACATGAGTCAGCCTTTAGTGTGCCAGTGTCACCTGAGTCACTGGGCACCTTCTACTCTGACGTGTACTAAAAGAGAGAAACCAGGCCCATTGCAAAATCTAACATTCATCACCTGCCAGCAAAACTCAATTCTCAAATTCAGCAGCTGCAGGGAAGAGTGAGAAAAGGCTGGATGAGAAGAAAAGTGGGGGTTCCCCTTTCTGTTCCTCCAAGTGAGTTCATTCCACTCTCAGCCTGCTACCAGCTGCTTTTAAGAGTTCTGGATTTTTGAAAATCCATTCCTAGATGCCCATCCTTTCCCAGGCGTTTGGAGTGCATCCATGTCAGGAATGTGGCTTTCTTCTGTACCAAAGCCACCAAGTGAGCAATCACAGAGGGTGCTGCAGATGAGAAGCAGTGTCACTTTGCTCACTGCCATCAGCAGTACCTAATGCACAGCATACACCCTCCCTGCCCTGCCATGTGGATTACAACAACTACTACTACTACTACTACTATTATTATTATTAAATATTTTTATTAAATATTATTATTAAATATTTTTATTATTATTATTATTATTATTGTTGTTGTTGTTGTTATTATTCCTACTTCTATAAGCTTTAATAGAAATATAAACTGCCCACTGACTACTTTATCAAAAACAGATGGAAAGAGTTAAATGTTATAATTGTCATGTGGAAATAAAGATATTTTAGTCAGACAAGTAGCCCACCTTAGATGTATTGGTAGCACAACTGTAATCTGCTGGTATCAGAAATCAATCTTATCTTTACAAGAGGGATAAACAAACATTCCCACTTCTAGTACATAAAGAGAACTAATCATAAAAGCAGTGCTCTAGAACTGACAAATATTTTTGTTTATAAGCAAAGCCAATATCCTAAGCTTTCAGGGAAAAGGAAAAATAGCTTCTCCAAGTACTTCAAAAACTACAAGCTACTACAAGCTCTTGTAGCTTGTAGTGAGAGCTACAAGAGTGAGACAGTCAGCAGCAAAGAGAGCCACCAATGTACTTGCATGAACAGAAAAATACAACTGGAAAAAAAAAAGCTGCAGGCTGCCTGTCAGCAATCTTGATTATTTGTTAATCACAACTTCCTATCTACATCACTGAAACAGGGTTGAACATCTGAATTATAAAGAGCTACAGGCTTTGAGAGGTAACTTCAAAATTCCACTTTTAAAGTTTGTCCTAGCAACAGTAACACACGCTGCTAAACACCTATTTTATACAGCTGCCAGGTGTTATAATACAAACCCAAAAATTACTTTTCATTAATGCAGCACCCATTGCCCAGAAAACAGCATCATGCAGGTACTGGTATCTCCATCACCTTCCCAGCAAAGCACAAGTATTTTTAAGGAAGTAACACCCAGTGTCAGAGTTTCTAAAACTGAGTGAGGCAAAATTATATAGTAAAATCAGGATGCAGTGTCTGCAGTGTCTCAGTGGATGGTTATGATGCAAGACAGCACAACACTGTAAATGTCACATCACACATTTGCACTTGCCAAACCCATGTGTACAATGATGGGCAATGAAAACATAAATCTGGACTCACATAATACACAATAAATCTACCCATTGACAGATTTCACATATGCCTGCTCTATCTGATATGGAAGTCATTAAACCTGTGTGAGACACAGTGCAGATGTGCAGGATAACAGTAATGTTCTCTACAGTCATGACCATAATGTGACTTTCTATTTTTATGCTGTACACTGGAGAAATGAACAATCTTCACAGGCAGTGCTGAATTAAAAACAAACAAAAAAGCCAGGAAATAGATAAAATATATCTACTGATTTTTATTTTTCTAAGGATATTCCACCATCAGTAGTGGAATGAGAAGTAAAGTATTCCCTCATCAGTCTGCTCCAGTCACCTAGCATCTTCAATCTGTTTTCACGTCTCTGAAACAGTAATATAGCTGTCCATGTATCACAGCTTAAATAGGAAATGTTTAATTCCATGGGCTTTTTTCCATTTCTTTAAAATTTATTTGCAAATCTATTAATTGATCCACTTAGAGAACCCTAAAAAAACTACATTACATGTTTGAAATTAGGCAGAAACACATTACTCTTCTGCCACATTGTTTGGAAACACCAGTGTTAGTTCCTCCCAGTCTTTTTCAGGAGCACTTGCTGCACAGACACCCAAAGCTCTCATGCCTTAAGCAGGGTATGAAAGCCCATGAACCAAGAGTTAATGCATCTTCTTCACACTGTTAGTCCAGTGAGTTAATCTGGCAGAAGCACAGCTGACATGTGGCAGCAATTTTGAGAAGCAAGTGGAAAAACCTGTTTGCAGCCACTCTGTTAAGCTATAAGCCTTGGCAGTGGTGAGGGTTGGTCTCTGCTCTTGGCCACCAGTGCCCCACACTGGGTTTGCCCCTAGAAGACACCAGCAGGAAATGACATGCCAAGGGAAATGGCTACAAGCTGCAATAGTTTTCCCCATACAAGTGAATGTTCCAAACACAAAAACACCTGCACCTTTCCCTTCCCAAATGAAAACTGATCCTTTTAGAAGTTAATGTGCAATCTATTAACTATTATAAACCAGCTATTATTGCTATATAATTATATATACATAAAGTTTCATTATTCTACAAGTATTTTCCTTTTCTGTCAATGCTGTTCACTTAACTGTATGATTCAGATGCTGCTTTTTTTTTCCTGGCCAACATCCAACAGGTTTCACATTGGTCATGCTGTCCTAATCTTTTGATAGAGCACATCCCACTCAGTTCTCTGCACCAGGAGACCTTCCTTATTTTTTCAAGAACCATTTTAATCTTGCATGGAAATAGTTCTTTATTAAACAGTATTACTCAAGTACATAAAGGAAGCAGAATCTTTTCTTCCCATCCTGTTTACTTGACTTAAATTCTTTTGAGCTGTATTTGTTACCTTTTCACTGCACTGGAGCTGCTTAATTCTCTTTACAACTACAAGCTGCCTGATGGAACAGCTGCTTTGTTCAGCTTCCCAGAAAACACAGCATGCCTCGACTGCGCCTAGTACAACATTTGCTGAAAGAACCTCCTTTTTAAAAATGCACTTCAGCTGTTCTATTAAATGAGTCATCCAATAGTAACACAAACTATGAATGCTCGAGTGGGAAAGAGCAATTTTGTGTTCAAACCACACACAGTATAGGATAATATCATGAAACAACACAACTATGGCCAGAAAGATGGCATAGAAGGAAATTGTATGGCTGATGCCACACACGTGCTTAGCTCTGTCCTAAGTGAAGTCTGAAGACTTTTCTTCTTGTTGAGATGCTAATGGTTCATAATTTAAAAATTATGTGTGTATACACAAATACATATACATATTTACAATATTACCTGCCTCCAAGGGATTTCCCTGTCCTTGCTTCAAAAAAGTAAATACCTCTGTCTACAAAGCTACCTTACTAACTGAAGAATGTTGAAATATTAGCCTTGTTTTTCAAAGCTACTTGCTTGGTTTTATTAATTCTTTCCAATAACGTTGCCTCACAAAAAGATTTATGAAGCCAGTAGTCAAGCAAAAACTTGTACTGAATTCAATGTACACTTTATAAAAATCTTATCAGCTTCAAAAGGAAATTAAAAAATAATTACTGCTACAACAATAGCTTCCTGCACTCTAATTTCAGTTCCCACACAGAACATAATACAACAGTACACTTGGAGCCTCATAAATTCATTTTTCATAAATGCAAATGGCAATATTGTCAGGGCTGACGTAAAAAGCAACGTCAAATGTGCTACTACACACAAACAATGAATGAGCTTTAACTCTAACTCAAATCTAAAAGTATTTCAATTATTCCAACAATATGCATTTTGCTCTAGTCAACAACAAGTGATGATGCTAAAGTAAGCCTTGAATGCCCCAGGAGTCCAAGGTACCTTCCCCCCTTTGAAAAAAATACAAAATAGTTGTCCGGAATAAATCTAGATCTAATGATGTGGAGCCAGATTTAAAAATATTTAGGCACTTAAAGACAGCTGCCTAAGGAGATTTATGCTCACAATTTCCTAATTCCCATTGATTTCTACTTGCTTAGAAACAAAAACACACAACAACATCCCATTCTACTTTTATAAAGACTAGCAGGAGAAATGCAATCATGAAAAGGGTCTACACTTATCCTGAATACCTACGATGAAGAACAATATTTACAACTGAATATGATTAAAATGGTTCTAATGAAATGCAGTTTCTTTTGCTCTTCCAACTTCAAATCACACACATATGGAAGAGCAAAAACTATTGAGAGGAACATGACTTTTGACTGAATTCACTTGGTTTGGCATTAGCACCTGGTCATGCCTGTATCTACATAAAAGCACACCCTCGTGTCTGGTGTCTGCTAAGTATTGTCAGCAACTTCAGAGGGATCTTTTCTGCTTACTGAGCAATCAATACTGGCAGCACAAAGCCTCACTAGATCAAATACCTCCACACAGGAGCTCAAGTCATAGGAAGCCCTGATAACAGCTTCAAACTCACCAGTAAATTATTTTATCTTTCTTATCTAAAGCTCAATTGTTTAGTCAGCACAGCTCTGAAACTCCTGCATCAATATTTCCACACCTCTGACAGTTAAGTCAATATATTCTACATTTTTATTACCTGAGAGAATTACTGCTCTCCACTTTCATGGCTGCAATTTCAGTTAGGTATGTATAATGGGGGGATGACAGTTTTTGACAGAAAATCTTCAGTTTGGCTTATATGAACAGAAAGCTTACATCAACAGCACTACCAGAACTGCAGAGGCAAGGTATGAAAACTTTGCCTTAGTATTATTAAAAAATAATTACTGTTGTTGCTTGGTTTTATTTGCCCAGTGGGGTTTTCTGAATATAATTTCAGACACCAAATAATGGAATCTAAGGCAGTGTGATAACAAACTTAATACCAGATACCTTTGCAACCAATTGTTAATGTAAGTTTTAAGCAGACCCAAAAGGCAATATAAATTTATAATTTTATTTCCCCCTTTTCTTTGTCTTGGTTAGAAGTGAATGAGATTCACATTGCTCTACATTGACACAATTTGTTTAAACCTATGTTATTTTTTTAAATAGAATTGTCTTTCTTATTCTGAAATAAAATGCTGCCACCATCCTGGAGATAACAGAAGCAAGTAAAGGAAAATAGATGATGACAGTTAGGAGGCACTGTATGTAACCAGGTTAGTAATCTGTGGCCCATGGTGGAAGCAGCACTGTGACTGTGCAAGATCATTGTGTAGTAAATGACAGTGAGAAACATAACAGGATCTTAAGTGCTCACAGAAATGTGGGCTTCTCCCATAAACTTTCTGTGAGTTTTAAGCAGAGGTCCACAACAGTTACAACAAAACCTGGTTTCAAAGTCTTTGAGTGGCTCCTATCCAGTCTCTACAGGAGGAATTTTCCCTGTGCTGCTTTGTTTGGTTGACAAAAACAGTCATTCAGAATTCGGAGTAGAGGTGCACCAATATTGAGTCAGCTACAGGAGTTTCCTTGACACCGAGAGGAAACAAAATGTCAAAAAACCACAAACCTCCACACTGAACTTGATACCATGAGTGCACAGGCATTTCACTGTTGATACTGTGATGGTTTCATGTTGAAACTATTGGATGTTATCTTTCCATAGCAAATACTTGTAAGTCAAACAACAAAGGCTTTTTTCTCCTACGGGCTTACTAAATAATGTTGCCAAATGCAATCTCTTTTGAAAGCCTTAGCCGTTTTCATTTCAGCAAAAAACATTACCTCCCTGAAGCCATACCTCAACCTTTTCCACTTTTGGAATTCTATCTGAGTGCAGCAGCCAGCCTGGCACAGGAGTACCTTGCAGAGCTCCTCCAGGGGTACCAGATAACAGCACACTAAGATGTGGTGAGCTCTGGGACCCCAGCACAGGAAGGACTGCGATCTGCTGGAGTCAGTCAGTCCAGAGGAGGCCACCAAGTTGGTCAGAGGATGGAGCACCTCTCCTCCAAGAAAACGCTTGGAGAGAGTGGGGATTGTTCAGCTTGGAAAAGAGGCTTCAGGGTCACCTAATGGCAGTTTTTCACTACCTAAAATCAACCTTCAGGAAAGATGAACTATTTAAAAGAGCATGTAGTAACAGCACAAGGGGGGGAATAGCTTCACACTGAAAGAGAGTAGGTTTAGATCAGATATTAGGAAAAACTTCTTTCCTGGGAGGGTGGTGAGGCAGAGGCACAAGGTGCCCAGGGAAGCTGTGGATGCCCCATCCTTGGCAGTGTTCAAGGCCAGGTTGGATGGGGCTCTGAGCAGCCTGGGGTAGTGGAAGGTGTCTCTGCCCATGGCACAAAATGATCTTCAAGCTCCTTCCAACCCAAACCGTTCTTCGACTCTAGACATCAATGCCCGAGAGCTGTGCCCTTTCTAGTGAAACCCGCCGAGTCTCCTGCCCAAGTTTTCCCGGCGGTTGTGCAATTACGAGCCACTCCACATTTCTGCCGCTGCTGCAGCTGCCGCCGCTGCCAGCTCCGCTTCCATTCCTGCCGGCGCCCCGCAGCCCGCCGCCGCCTCCCGCCCTACAGCCTGCGGGGGGACACGGGCACACACACCCGCACCTGCAGCGGGGAAACTTCAGCTGCGCCGCGCTCCCGCTCCCGCTCCCGCCCGGCAGCCCCGAGCCCCGCGATCCCCCCGCGCCCCGGCCTGGCCGGCGGGAGCGCACCGCGACCCCCGCGTCCCGCCGCGACCCTGACAGCGGCCGCCCCGCCGCCAGGCCTCCGCCCGCGCCGCCGCCGGGGGCACAGGGACGGGCGGCGCTACCTTGGGGTCCCGCTGCGGCAGGAGAGGAGCCGCGGCTGCTCGAGGGCTCGGTGCGCGCCGATGGCGGGTGCGAGGCGGGCGCTCCGGCGGGCGCGCTGCTGCTGCGGCTGTGGCCGGGCTCGGTGCGACGGCCCCGCGCCCGTTGCCATGGGCACAGCGCCCGCCCCCCACAGCGCGCCCATTGGCCGGCGCCGACCCGCGGCGGCCATCGCGGAGCGCCCCGATTGGGCGGCGTGGGCCCCGCCCCCGCCGTGACGCGGGCGCCGCGGAGCGGGGAACGTGGCGGCCCCGGGGGGCGGGGCCCGTGCCCGCCGCTGGCGTCACCGGCGGGGCGGGGGGCGGTGCCCGGGGTGAGGGCGGGATCCGGCGTGAGGGCGGTGCCCGGGGTGAGGGCGGGATCCGGCGTGAGGGTGGGACCCGGCGTGAGGGCGGCCGCCGGGGTTCCTCCGGCTTCCGTGCCCCTGGGTTTCGGTGGTAGTTCGCTCCCTGTCCCCAGCAGCGTCCTCTGCAAAGCTCTTGCAGCGCCAGGCACTGCCCCGTGTCCGTCGTGAGCTGCAGTGTGGGAATTTGAAAATGTGTTCCCACGCATCTCTCCCCAAGATTGCTCCTTCTTGTTCTTAATTCTTTTCGCTCATTTGAGCTTTAGCTGTGTTCAGACCTGGTTTTTGCTTCCCCTTAAATGATAAAAGTCTTAGCCCCCGTGCAGGTTTAACAGTTTAGGAAATCATCATATTCGACCTTTGCATTTGTTAATGCTTGGTGTAAGCTTGGGGTTTGATTTGTGGATTTCCATTCCCACCTGGTTTCAAGGTGTGGTACCTGGCAGGTTTTTGGCTATTATTTTCTGTGTGCTTTAAGCATTTATTCAGCACTAAAAGGGCTCAGAAAATACTCATATTTTGTTTTTGTTGGAAAGGTAAGTACCAGCTGTTACAACAAATGCACTGCGCTTTCTATAAAATAGTGATTTCTGGAATAAGCATAAATTCTACTTGTAACCTCTTATGCTATCTCAAGACTCTAAGCCTGTACTCCTATTTAAAGAGGTGTACTATCATATACAAATCATTGCAAAACTTTTGTCACTGTGCATTTTATTTCTGTTATTCTAATTTACAAGATAAATATGTACAAGGTAAGGTTTGGCTTGTTTTTTTTTTTAAGAAACTATTGGAATATTTTATACAAATTACAGGTAAATTATTGAGGGATTTGCTCAGCCAAGGGAAGAAACTCAAAACTGCCACGGGGTTGAGGGTTAATTGTAATGAGGGCGAAGTGGTGGTTGAAACTGCAGCTTCTGCAGGTGAGAATAAAATGGGGATGTAAGCTGACTGTGGTGACATCTGTGGTCACAAAGCTGTTGAAGCAATAGGGCTGGCACTACCTGGAGCTTTCCCTTTCTCTCACAGATGTAATGCTCCAGACTAGAAACCTGTTTTCCTACACTGCAGTTCACTGTAGAAAAAGAGCTTTGTGGTGACTTAGCGTTCTTTTCTGATTTGTGCCCAGGTGTGGGAGCAGGAGGAGGCTGGTGGGGGCTGAGGCCCCTCTCCTGGGGCTTGCTGTCACGCTGCTTGCATGGAAGATTGTCCCTTGGGCACAGGGACTGTCCCTCAGGAGCCTCCTCATGCTCTGGGGTCCCCTCAACAACACACCGAGTGTGCCCTCACACTCTGCTCGTATGAAGAACAAAGTTTCTCTCTGGTTTTGTGGCCTCCTGTTTACCCCTTCCTGCTTTGCAAGAAGAGCCAGAGGCAGCACCTGCACCGGAGCCTTCCCACAAGGTTCCAGGGAGAGCCTGCCCTTCTCAGACGCTGCCAGAAGGTGGCTTGGAGGCACAGAAGGACGAGGTGACATCGTGTGCGAGGACAAGCTGTGGCGGGACCGGCATGAGCCGTGCCTGGGGGAGGGGAGTGTCCCCGTGGGAAAAGGGAAGCGCAGTGAGAGCCATTTCCCGTGACTTTAGCGAGGCCCGTGACACAGCGCCCCACGGTATCCTGGTGGGTGTGGCATGGACTGGAGAATGAGACTCCTGTGCAATGGGCCTTGTGCTCAGCAGCACAAATCCTTCATTAGTATTCTGTCCTCTAGTGGGTATTGATTTCTCACTGCTCATGCTAATTAATCCATATTTTTAGTATATTTTTCCTCCATTAGGGACTTCCCAACGCACGTATGCTGAGTCTTCGTTAAATTTTCTTTATGCTCTGATTTCTGCAAAAAATCTGTTTTGCAGAAATCAGAGCATAGTAGTCTATACATTTTGTTCTATAAATTCTGTTCTTCTGGTCACAGCACTGAGCCTGGCAGAGTTCAAGAAGCATTTGGACAATGCTCTCAGGCACATGGTGCGACTCCTGGGTTTGGTGCTGTGCAGGGCCAGGAATTGGACTCCATGATCCTTGTGGGTCCCTTCCAACTCAGCTTATTTTGTGGTTCTGTGATTGTATCCAATTTAAACAATCCTTCACTCTCTCCCTTGTTCAATGAAGCATATCAGGGTCATGTGCTGGCTAAAAGTGATTTAAGACTAGTGTGCTGCTCATAGTTAATATACTGATTATGACTGATTAAAACAATTAATTAAACATTGATTAGCAAATTTATGTCATTTTCAGCAAGCACACGTGGCCACTGCAGTGCAGGTGTGCAAAGGGTTGGTGTGGTGCACGTGTTCATGTCCAGGCAGAGGGTGAGTGTGGTGAGGATCAGGGCAGCTGTGAGTTGGTTTCCCTGGAGCTGCAGCTGTTTCCCAGCTAGCTGTCTCCTCTGAAATGGCTGGGATTGCTCAGCCTGGAGAAGAGAAGGCTCCATGGAGATCTTACACTACTTTCCAGTACCTAAAGGGCCTACAGGAAAGGTGGAGAGGACTTTTTGCAAGTGCAATTAGTCATAGGACTAGGGATATTTGTTTTAAGCTGGGGGAGGATCATTTTGGATTTGAAAGAGTTGTAAAGGTTTGGGTTTGTTTTTTTTTTTATTCTATGATTTTGTAGCTTTAGAAACAAATAGACAACAGCTGGAAGATGATAATTTCTGTCTTCCTCTCACAGGCCCCATGCTGTTGTCAAGCCTCCTGCTTGGACTGGAGAAGATTTCCATCATAGCTTTGACTGTTTCAGGGTTGTTTTTTTTCCCTCTCTCAATCACAAGCTGCTAAGTACCACAGCCTAGTTATTTGTGCTACCTATTTTTCTCTCTCCAAATACTTACATGGTTTTTTCATGTCAGGCTGGAAACTCCTTTAACTGAAGGGTGGAAAACCTCTGGGTAGGTGCATCCCCAGCTTTCTGGGGCTATGTCAATGACCCCTCTGACAATGGGAATTCTTAAATTTATGCTAAGGCACATGGAAAATAAGAAGGTGATTGGTGATGGCCAAACCTGGCTTTGCCAGAGCAAATCATGCCTGAAAAATTTGCTTCAGAAACACAGAAGGACATGTGTTCAGAGAAACAAGCATGATGTTCCCTCCAAAATAAGAGGGAAGTTAGAGTTAGAACTGAGGTAGGACCCTCAATATATTTGGAAATAAAAAGTTGAGGGAGAACTGTTCTGAAGGTGTAGAAAACTATTAATACTGTCACAGGACACAAGGATAATTTCAGACTCGAAGCCACATGGAAAAGTCACAAAAAGAAGGCAGAAGAGGAGTGATGCCTTGGGTAAGAAGGAGGTAAGACATCCAAGTTGTTCTGATCAATTTTGGTACTTTTAACTGAAGAGAGGGTGCATTGAAAATGAGATAACAAACAGCAAGAAAAACAAGAAGTAAGAGATACACTTCCTGCTGTGGTTGCACAGGAAGTGTATCACAACAATTTTTTGGCTTCTCATTTCCAGTCATGGAAACAATTTTAGAAGTAGAACAAAAAGGCTTGTGGTAGCAGACACCCAGTGCATGTGTATCACACAAATCTCATATGCAACAAGAAGTAATATAAGGGTCTCATTACAGGAGAATGTAGCACTTGATTCCTGATGCAGTTTTTATTTGATTTCACATGCAAGTCTATATTTTATTTCTCTTTTTTTTTCAACTTATCTACAGTTTATAAACGCCCCTCACATCACAAAGCAAATAAGTAGCATCTGAATATTTGGCAGAGGCTAAGCGTCCACCAGATATTTACCAGATTGTGGTAGTAATTTTTAACAAATCTGTCTTTTAAAATTATACCAGCTTCTTTCTAGTCATATCTATAAGCATGCGATTATCACCCAGTTATTGGTGGGCAAAAGGGGCAGTCAGCATGAGGGGCTTATTCTTGTGATGTTTAGGGGTTTGGGTGAGTTTATTTACTATTATTTTTTATAAACCTTGGACTAATGGCAGGGGGAGTCAGCAGTGGTGTCTCCTAGGAATTTATACCTGGCCTCTGTGCTTCAGTGTTATAATAAAATTCCCAAAGGGGGCACTGTGGAGGTGTTCACAGGGGTCCCAGGAAGAGGGAAGAGATGAGGATCTGACTCCATGTTTTAGAAGGCTGATTTATTATTTTATGATATATATTATATTAAAACTGTACTAAAAGAATAGAAGAAAGGATTTCATCAGAAGGCTAGCAAGCAAAGGAAAGGAGAATGGAATGATAACAAAAGCTTGTTGCTCTCAGAGAGTCTGAGCCAGCTGACTGTGATTGGCCATTAATTAGAAACAACCAACATGGACCAATCACAGATGCACCTGTTGCATTCCACAGCAGCAGATAATCATTGCTTACATTTTGTTTCTGAGGCCTCTTATCTTCTCAGGAGAAAAAATCCTAAGGAAAGGATTTTTCATAAAATGTGTCTGTGACAGGGTACAAAATGATGTGAGAAAGTTTGCTGATGACTTAGAATTAAGGAATTACTTAGAGAAACAACACAGAAATAAAACATTTTGCTCCATCTCTGCAGAGTATCTCATGATATTCAGTAGCTGGGTGGTGAAGCAGTAAATGATATGTGAGTAATGTAAACTGATTTGCCTTGAGGAAAAGGCAGCCTTGGCTTTTTTAATCTATTCCTCTTTTTGCTCAGGTTGTGGATGTAGAATAAGAAGGTTCTGTGGTATCGTTAGTGCAATGCTTAGTGGAGATCAAAATAGCAAGTGCTAGGAATAATGGAATTGCTAGGAAAATAACAGAATGTCATGAAAGGAGTTGTTACATTGCAGCATAAATCCATTGTGCATCATTGTGTATGGTGAGTATGACATGCAGGTCTATTCCTATGAAGAGTGGTATGCTGGAAGAAAAGAGAAATGGTCACTATTTGTCATAACAAGAAAAGAACAATGAAATCCTGTGTTAGATTCAGTGGCATATGCTGAACATGGTGCCTGTCTTTCCTTGGTATTGCCTGTTGAAATTTCTCAACTCTCTTCTGCTCTGTGAAGGGTTATCCCCCATTTTGGGCTGTATTGCAAATCAGAGTTAAAGTATAAGCTTATTAACTGCTTTGTGAGGAAAGATGAGGTAGAATCTGATGTATCTTTAAGAGATTAAAGTTCAGGGCACACTTTTCCCTTTGCTATGTGTGTTGTGAAAGGTACAGTTCTGCTCTTAAAGCACTGTGGATGAAAACTGCCATTGCCTTATGTTGTCATGAATTGTACAAGCCAAAAGTCTGCCTTTCCCTTTGGGTTTTTAAACATACACCCTCTGTAAAATAAGAAAATGGAGGATTCAGACCAGGATTCATGGCCTTTCATTTTCTGCCCCTCAGAGCTGTTTGAGGAGAAGTGGCTCTCACTCCCCAGTCCCCTCCCTGTCTGAGTCATTTTCCCCTGCTGTGCTTCCATGGGGAATGAAGTGCTGAAGACTGAAACTTTGAGTCAGAGGCTAGTAAGAGTATTTTGGTCTGGAAGCCATTTCCCAGCCTTTCTAGACTGTCCCCAGCATGAAGCCCTTATGTACACTGTTTTGTCCCATTGTGCATGTTTCATGTGAAATGAAACATGCATGTTTGTGGACATCTGTAGACCAGAGCTGACAATATTGATATTGGCTGGAAATTGAAAATGAAACACCCAAAATATATCTGTGTGCTCACTGGAACAATGAGTTTTTGACTGGATATGGATTTGTTTCTCACACTGAAAAAAAGAGTAGTATTTAGTAAAAAGTATTGTTGGTGTCCCTGTTGGACCCTAACATTATCTTATTTCTGAAAAACTTGCTGAGGAAATTTGAATGTTACAAGAATGGGAGGATATGGTAGTAAGCTCTGCTTCATCCTGTGTTGTTTTGGACCCTGGCCATCCGGAAACATTTAGTCTATCTCAGACATGAAACACTTTCTCTTCAGAAGTAGTATTAAGAACAAGATGTGTAAATAATCTGTGGCAAGCAGCAACTTTGTTACAGAAAGGGACATCATCCCAACTTTTCCTTTCTTTGATGAAATGTTAAAGGGAGATTTCTACAAACGATGTGCCAGAGGGGAATTTGCAAGGTTTGCATTGACATACATAAACCCTAGTTGAACATAAAAGCAGATTAAAAGTTGTTTTACTCTGCTTCTGTCACCCTTTGTACTTTAGCAACCACTGAGCTTTATTCTTTGTTAATTCATATATGTTTATTGCAGCATTGCAAATATTTTTCCTTTTGTCCTAAAGTATTCATAAAAAATAAGGCTAGGTGAGAATATTTGAAAGAGCAATGTTGTAATTTTCTTGTCTCTGCACAGCTGTATGTCTAGAAAGTGGAAACACAGGCTTCTCTGTGCTGCAGAGGAATGGAAATAAATCATCATGCAAACTCTTTCAAAAGAAATTATGTATCCTGGAGTATCTCAGATCAGGAAAACATTTTGTTGCACAGCTTGAGTTTTATTTCAAAAGATGGACTCTATGTAGACACTTGCTTTTGTACTTAACTAGTTATTTTACTAAAAGTATCTAATTTGGATGAAAAGTTATGTGGTTGACCTGATCAATTCATGCCATGGGTCAGTGTAGGGGAAACAGGAAAAGGACAGTTTGAAGCAAAGGGAACAGAAAACCTTGTGGAGGAAGAAGACCAAGATTGCCACATAAACTTATGACTAATTATTCTCAAGAATATGTTTTTGCAGAAGCAGGAATGAAATAGGATATGAAAGACAAAGTAATACCTTTGAAATAATTTTGGAAGCCCAGCATCAAATCAATTGTGCAGCTAAATGACCATCACATTATAATTATTCACACAGTCTTTCTAAAAGGCTGTTTTAGTATTAAATATTTTATACTGGTTAGTGTTCATACTTGTTCTGTGAAACAGGGAAATACTAAGCCAAAGGTTCCATAGATTGTGAAGCAGAGGAATTCTTCCAGATTGTGGAGCAACAACAATACTGGAAATAAAAGCCAGTCAAATTTCAACTTGTTGATACAACTTAGCAGTGAGAGAACTGCCCCGTGAACCAGCAGCTAAGAACTTCCTAGACCTGGTTAGCCACTTGCTGCCTACTTTTGTGGTGTTGATGTTGGATTAAAGCTAGCTAATGCTGTCTTTCTTTATGGGATTTGCTGCAGTGTTTGCAGTCATGGAACATAGTGGAGATGGAAATGAGGGACAGACTGAGTTATAAAATAGATCAGGACAACAACAGTTCTTCTGTTCTTTATTCTTCTGTTCCTAACAGTTCTTCTGGACCTTATTTTCTTTGCTGATGTCATCTCCTGGCCTCGTTCCCACATCCTTCCATATTTTATATCTTCCTCCAATAAAAGTGTAATATATGAAGTAAAAGCTTTTATCAGGCTATCTGAAAGTGCTCTGCAATTGTTCCCTGTTGTAAAAGTGTTATCAGACTCTACAGGCTACAGGTGTATCATTGCATTTTAGAAATAGGGCAGGCTCAGTTGTCTCATTACAAGGGAACTGGAAGGCCTGTCTCACAACAGTCCCTTTTCATCTCTCCATGTAAGCCTCTTCCCAAAACTTCTTGTCCAAAGGAATACAGGCACACCCTGCAAGTCCTCCTGAAGAGTCATTCTTCCCCAGCCTACCCAACAAATCCTGTGGTCTGCATGCTGAATGGATTGTTTTAGATGGAAACATGTTATTCCCATGCTATTTTAAAATTGATACCATTTTCTAAGCTTTTAAGGAACTTTACCCACTGAAATAACTGCACAAATTTTTCTCAGATATTCACAGTCTTAAGGTTTTATCATCTGCTCAAGGCAAAACTCCCTTCACATTAATGACTGCAGGCACTGGGTCCCTCACAGGACTCAAATTTGAACTGATGTCTTGTGTCAAAATATTCTGATTTGTGTACCACTATGGGAGAGTAGTAGATACCAGTCAAGTTATTTAATGATTTCAGACTTTTCAAGGCAAGTGAAGATATCAGTGTCAGATTCTTTTAAATCCTCCCTTACTACAACAGTCTGAAACATTCATTTCCAGTGCTAATGATCACAGAGGGATATCCAGTTTAAATATGGGTTTAAAAAAAAAAGCTTTCAATAGAAGCTTTACCTCTGTCATCACATCTGTCTGCCTTTTGCCATTAGTAGGCAATGTATTTATCTTTGGAGTCCTGTGTTTGCAAAGGTGCCAGTCATGCTCTGTTAGTCCTCTCTAATCTCCATGTGTGCACTTAGCTGAGAGTGTAACACAATATTTGTTCTTAAATTTTAAATCTGTGGTTTCTGATGAGTTCCAGGGTCTCAGTCTGTTTTCACCCTAAACACCTTGGGCTGGGTCACTGAAACTGTATAAAGTGACATAATCTATCAGGCTTATTTGAGTTTCCTTAACCTATACACTTTTTTAACAAAAGGAGGAAAGGGCAGCAGTGGAAAAGTGTTATTCTCTAACTCCAAAAGGTTAGTGAATTCTCTGATTTTTGATATCTGAAAAGAAATTAAAATATTATTAGTATTTCTAAAGTAACTTAGTGTTAAAAGGAACTTTCTGGCAAAAATCTCATAGTTATGGTAAAGCCTGTGGTAAGCTGGATACTCCAGTTCTGGTCTTAACCACATCCACCATGTGGCCTGATTTTCAGTGGCTGAAAATACTCCAGGGCTTGCTGAAAATCCCCTTTATTCAGGGATGTAATCTCAACAAATTGTATTGTGATACACACTGTCACAAAAACCCTTCCTTCCTTCCTTCCTTCCTTCCTTCCTTCCTTCCTTCCTTCCTTCCTTCCTTCCTTCCTTCCTTCCTTCCTTCCTTCCTTCCTTCCTTCCTTCCTTCCTTCCTTCCTTCCTTCCTTCCTTCCTTCCTTCCTTCCTTCCTTCCTTCCTTCCTTCCTTCCTTCCTCCCTCCCTCCCTCCCTCCCTCCCTCCCTCCCTCCCTCCCTCCCTCCCTCCCTCCCTCCCTCCCTCCCTCCCAAACTCACAGGGATGTTTTAGTCATCCTTGAGATCAACCCTGTTAATTTCAGTGCAAATTGAACATGAGTAAAGCTTAATTTCCACCAAAATCAGATTAAAGAAGGATTCTTTAAATGCTTTCAGTGTAAGCTCTCCACAGCTGTCAGCCTATCTGTCCTTTTTCTCAGAAAACTGTGCAGTGGCTGCAGAACTTATGAAACTGTGATATGAGAGAAAATAAGGATGTAGAAGTGGTACAATTGAGAACAGGATTTTTAGCCAGATTGTTTCAAATTGTAGGATTTGTGATAGCAATCAATTTATTAAAAAAAAAGAACCCCATCTGTTTTCAATCTGTAGTTTTTCCCCCTTTAGTGAAAGCTGTGTGCATCCTCAGAAATATCCAGGGAATTCTCTAAAAGGCTGAGAATGTTTAATGTATTTTCAGAGTTGAAAGAAGTGTACTTCTGTCTGTCCTTAGAACAAGCAGTTACAGTATCTCTCAACCTTAGAGAGAGGTCAGGGATGATCAGTGCATTCTCTGCTGCTTCAGGAGAATGTAGTTAATCTTTATTCAGGTTTAAATCTCACAAAGACTACCAGGTTTTAGAAAAATTCTGGCTTAAACCTTGTGGATTTTTAAAGGTTTTTAATATTACATGGGAGGGGAGCATTTTATATATCATAACCTAATGACCAGGAGTTGGACTGGTTTTTAATGGTGTGAGACTAAGGAGGACAGGATGCCCTTGCTAACAGAGAATGAATAAATAGCTGGAGGATGTTACTTTTCATGAGTGTGGTATTTTAATGTGTAGCTTTCATGGGTTAAATATAAGCCAGGTACCTTTGGGGGTGCCAAAACACTGCAAGTGTTCCACTGGTTTTATGGAATAAGGCAAAGATAGTTTTGTTCTTTTTATTCTATTCTTTCAGTGAAAAAAGAACACAACTTCCATTGATTTAAACACAAAACCAAGATGTGCTTGGTGATGTGATTCCTGGCTTGGATAATGAATTTCTGCTCTCCCAAAAGACTATGCAGTATTCTAGTAGAAGTAACATTTGCAGGTGACATATACACAGTTTAATTTTTGTTTTTTCTGAAAGGCCTGGGATTTAGTTAAAACAAGGTAGCTAAAACTGATTTGATTTAAAGGCTTCTAAGAGTTGTTAGACCAATCTGTACTTTCACCACACACACACATAATCTTGAATATTTGCTTCACTGTGGCAAACTAGGTACCATAGAATCATAGAATGGTTTGGGTTGGAATGGACCTTAAAAATCATCTAACACCAACCCCCTGTAATGGGTAGAGACACCTTCCATTAGACCAGGCTGTTCAGAGCTCTATCCCAGCTGGCCTTGAATGTTTGCTTGAATATATCCACAGCTTCTCTGGGCAGCCTGTGCCTCACCACCCTCACAGTAAAGAATTTTTGCCTAATACCTATCTAAACCTACTCTCTTTCAGCTTGAAGGTTTTAGTTTGAAGGTATAGTCTCAGAGGCAGAATTAGCCAATACTGTGGTGTCATTCCTGATCCATATCCTCTTACACATCCTTCAGCTACTCTTCAGTATATAGCTCAAGCAAAGGGCCATTCATATTTAAGGCTTAACACTGCATTTATGTTTGGACAATAAGTCATCTTCTTAACATTAATATTTCCAAATGCTTCAGTACTGCCTGTGTTCTTAGGAAAGGGCTGGATTTCTCCACGGCCTGATGTGTCACTGCTTCATTGCAGGAGGATGACTGTGGAGCCCACGAAGATGATCTGACAGGTGATTTCTCTGGCACCCTAGAAGATCAGAAGGGCCATTCCCAGTGTGCTCTGCACACCCACACTTGGCTGTACCAGCTCAATCCAGATGGGGTTCCTGCTACACTTGGTGGAATTGTTCTGTTGGATGGTGTATCCACAAAGATGGGGTTTGTAACAAGGCCAGAGCTCTGTGGTAAGTCCATGAGCTGTCCCCCCTCCCTTGAAGTTTCTCAGTGAGCTGTGCACCCATGACCACACACTGCTTTTTCTCCCTCCCATGCACACAAACTCTGTGGTAAGTTGTTCAGTGAGTTGTGACACGTATTAATGTTGTTGGCCTCTGATGTTATTTGGTTCCCTTTTTCTGGGGGCTGACCACAGCAATCCTATCTGAAAAGTTTTCCACCAAACTCAGATCATTTTCTTTAAAGCTCTCTCCAGTTTAGTCCCTCAAGCATGGGTGTCTTTCTACTCATGAATGCAAGCAGCAGAGGAAAGCAATAAATCCCTTTGAATAATGTGCCAGTGCTCCACTGTTACATAACTGTCATCCCTAAGTAGAAGATGCCTATTTAGCAACTAAAGAATATTGGCAAGGATTTAAGGCATTTAAAAATAATTTTGCTCCTTCCAGAATTTGGATCATTGACCCTTAACCTGAAAACTGGTTTTACAAATGTCCTCCAGGGAACACATTGTGTACTTAACTTCCCCTATGAAAACTACAAAAAATTGTGTACCAAAATACCAGGATTAAGAGCCAGAGCCACAACATATTTAGACTTGGTCAGTGAATGTACTCGACAGGATAATTTCATTTTACCATATACACTATGTGTAAAAGCATAACATAAGGAATGATTCAATACTTTTTTAATACTATGATGTTTCCATGGGCTTGCAATGCTTAAAGAACTGTGACGTTTTTGTTACTGAGGAATATGAGGTAGCTACAAGGAGTTCATACAATTATTTTGTACCAGAAAGGAAAAAACAGATTTTGTTGGGAAGGGCTTTGATCTTTCATGGAGCTACAGAAACATGGGCAGCTAGGAGAAGACCTTATAACCCCTTTCTTAGCCTGTGGAAATCTCTGTCCTGTGTAGGACTCCTACTGGTAGTGCTGGTTGGTTTGTTTGAACTTCTTGATATGGGATAATTCAGGTGAGTACTCAATATGCAGTTTTATCATCCCCTGCCTTTGGGTGTCTGATTAAGCATGACTGGTTGTGATTGGGATTTTAAATACTAGCAGGCTTCCCAATTACCTCAATTATCTTTGCCCCAGGAATGATTGCTATTTCCAGGCTCACATCCTGTTGCCCACAGTTTCTCACACAGGTTTTTCTGGCACCTTCCTTACAGTAATAGCCCTCAGCACAGCAAACTACAGACTAAAAACTCTCCCACAGTACCTCCTGAGTACACTGCAGCACTGACACACTTGGATGCATCTTCTAACTCTTCTGCTTCCACTCTTTTTCAAGAATATTCAGAAATTTCATTTTTTTAAAGATTTATTTAAAATTATAGCAGTCGTGCATGGTGTTTAGAACACATTCTATCCAAAAAGCATTTCTTAGAGTTTCTTCTCTGAGCAAATAAACCATCTGCAAAAGAGAATTTATAAAAATTTTTAAAAAACCCACCCAAAACTATAACAAACTATTTGCAGTAAAACAATTAGTGATGTGTAAAGTTATTTCTGTTCAGGTCCCTGTTCTAGTAGATCTTTTGGACATATCTGCAGAACTATGGGTAAATATGAAAAATATTTTATTAATTTCAAATGTATGCCCTGTTATGTCATTTTGTAGAGAATATTGCCTAAACCATATGAGACATACCTAAGCTTCTGTGCCAAGATCTTTAGTAATATTTTGGCTTGTAATGCCTAAATTCCCATTTCCTGAAGCAAGACCTGGGTCCTAAGTAATGAACCCCAGAGAACATTTTACTTGCACTTGAAACCACCAGGAGTTGTTTTTGTGGCTTTTACTTTAGAACAGAACTTTCTTCTTATATCTAGTCTTTAAATATGGGACTCATATGTAAAGCCAGCTGAAGTTATTGTTTAGATTTTGAGAGCAATGTGCAGACTTTAGACATGCTGCAAACACGTGCAAGCTGTTGCATGACAGTGAAATATCAAAAACAAAGCCACAGCCTAATTTTTCTTTCAGTCATTACTAACTGATATCCCTTTTCTCCCTGAGAGAAATCCATGGGGAAGTATTAATGGGAACATGCTGTTGGCTAAACACCTTCAGATGCAAGCAATAGCCTTTTAACCTTGGATAAGCACTAAAAAAAAGAAAAGTGAGTATTAATAATAGAGTTCAAAATAACCAAGAAAAGGCATTACAAGCCTAAGATAGGAAATTATAGTGAATTTTCAGAAGGTGTCATTTTTGAAGTAATACAATCTTCAGTTTTCTTGCAGAGTAAAACAGAACCTGTCTCCCTCTGCTGGTCTTCAGAGAAAAAAAAAGGTTTATAGATACTAAAAAATCCCTGGCTGCAATTTTGATACAAATTACCAGTTGTTCCAAAATTAGCTCTTAAAACTTGTTGCCTTTAAATATATAGAGGTCACCTTGAGGCTATCAGTGTCTTGACTAGCTGAGGATTGGTAGATTTTTAGTGTTTAGTCTGGTTAGGCTTAGTTTCTCAGCATATTTTACACGATTTATTTAAGAAAGTATAACAAGATAAATATAAATATAACAAGATAAAAGTTGTTCTGTCTTTAATTCAAACATCACTGAATCTAGCAGCTATGCTGAGAGCAGCCTCATACTGAAGTTGTAGATGTAGTTGCATGATTTTCTTTTCCTGCATAGTCTGAGCTGGTCTACTTTCAAATCCAAACTTTGTGTTGCAGTCCACACCCCAGTGAAGATAATCCCGGGAATTTCCACACTGCACAAAGTGGGTGTGGGGTTTTTACCATGTTCTGGTACATGGCATGGATTCTGTGAAGAGGTCTTTGTCCTTGGTAGGATATGCTCTGTCTTCCTATTGTCACAGGAAGCACATTTGTCCTTTAAATAATCCCTGTGCTCCTACTAACAATTTGTCATTTACAGAAAGGACACTCTAACAATAGACATCAAGTTTATTCCTTCTAGTTAGTGAAAGGCAAGCAGCATTTCCAGTAGCTCAAGGCACTCACCTGTTAAATTTGGGGGGCACATAAATGCATTTTATGTTGAGAAGAAAATTAAGGACATTTTGGCTTTAAAGTGATTGTTTTTACTTTGTTGTTTTGTTTTGTTTTTTTGATGAGGGTGTTTGGTTTTTTGGGTTTTGTGTGTTTTGGTTTTGTTTTGTTTTTTACTTCCCATGTGTTATAGTCACCGCAACACATTTGTTAAGCTTTGTTATGTGTAGGCGTCCTTTTGATCTTGGTATATTTCAGGCTTCCTTGTAGCCTAGATATTGTTTTAAAAAGCATCTACCAGTGACAGTTTGTCATATTTCCAGTTAATACCAGTGTCAATATTGTTAGTTACACAAGCTGATTTGGTCTTTGCATATGCTGTGTGTCAGTTCTTTTGGGATGTTTGACTAATCACCATAGCAAGCACAGCACTTACTCTGTCCAAACATGTAACCAAATTTACTCATTTATTCTATCTGTGGTATGCAATTTAAATTGTCATTAAAATGTTATTTAATAAATTGTAGTGTTTTTTACAAGACATAGTTTTACCAAGTGAAAATATCATTGTTTTTATCATAGTTTTATCTCCTGAAAACCATCAGGGCAACTGTGGCATTTGGTGTGTGTATCACAGAGAGGGCACACAGGAACAAGGCAGTGAGGCTGCTGAGACAATCACCTTGGGCAGTGCTTTCACATGGGCACGTTAGGAACTTCCTGTATGAGGAATACTTTAAAGCTGGTGTCACTTCTGCATGTGGGAAGGGCTAACTTGTCATCATCCATTCCTAAGCAGGTCTGCAGGCTATGCCATTGTTCCCTGCTTGACTCAGCTCTCTAGGGAACAGTGTCACTTTGCCTGGAAGCTGAGCTTCCAAGGCCAACCAGTTGTCTTTCTTGAAGGACAGCTCCTGTGGCTGCCCAGCTGTGGAGAGGCTGTGTGGCATTTGACATACAAATGCTGTTTCTAAAACTGGCTGGTACCACTTCCAGAGTGCACCTGATAATTGGCATTGCATAATGTGGATGTTGCTGAGAAACAATGAAAGCAGAGGCAAAAGTGCTTGGAGTTGCTCTGCAGTGCCAAGTGCTGGCCTGTATCACAAACAGTGTGGCCAGCAGGACTAGGACAGTGATTGTCCCCCTGGAGCTCGCACAGGTGAGTTGGCACCTTGAATCCTGTGTCCAGTTCTGAGCCCCTCAGTTCAGGAAGGACATTGAGGTGCTGCAGCTAGTCCAGAGAAGGGTGAAGAAGTTGGTGAAGGATCTGGGGAACAGCTGAGGGAGTGGGATTGTTTAACCTGGAGAAAAGGAGGCTCAGGGGACACATTATTGCTTCTACAATGCTGAAAGGAGGTTGTAGCCAGGTGAGGGTGGGTCTCTTCTCTCAGCAACAGGACAAGAGGAAATGGCCTGGAGTTGTGCCAGGGGAAGTTCAGGCTGGGCATCAGGAATAATTTCTTCACTGAAAGTGTTGTCAGACACTGGAAGGGAGTGCCCAGAGAGGTGATGGAATCACCATCCCTGGAGGTGTTAAAGTGTTAAAGTGCCATGCCTGGCCATGGCACTGAGTGCCACGGTCTGGGTGACAGCACAGTGTTTGGTCAAAGGTTGGGCTCAGTGATCTTGGAAGTACTTTCCAACTGTAATAATTCTATGACTCTGGGAAAGCAAAGGAAGGAATAGCACACTCAGCTTGTATTCAGTGTGATAATATGAAATCAATGCCTATTCAACATGAAGTACCTTCAGAATACCTTTCAAAAATGAAATAGTGCTAAAAAGGATGGGCCTAAATTATTTTTTTTTTAAATGTGGAATAGCAAGAAAATTTTTTGACAAGAAGGAAATAATTTCCAAGTAAAGGTACAGACAGTTCTTACACTGACACTGATAGACAGGCTTGATAATAGTCTAAAATTCTTCACTGATCCACGGAATGAACCAAGTCATCTTTCCTATCTCAACTAGTAAGATTCATATTTGACCTACTGTCACATATTATGTAATAACATGGTGGATGTTGGTCAATCAAATAGCCATGATCATGGAATCATAAAATGGCTTAGGTTGGAAGGGACCTTGAAGACATCTCATTCCAACATGATCCTGTTGAAACTGTTGGGTGTGGCAACTGCCTTTTGTTCAGACTAAGCAGGTTAATGCTCCTTTACTTAGCAATGGATGAAACACCGCCAAATGGTTATCCCAGGACTAAACCCTGTGGCCAGTGAGTCACAGGTGCAATTGGGAGCAGTTTAATGTGACCTGTGCGTGAAGGGGAAAGCAGCACAAACAGCATGGAACTGGTTTGCAGCAGGATCCAGCAGAAGGACATTGTGCCTCTGTAAAGCATCATTTATGTGTGTAATCACAATTGCTCCAAGTACAGCGCTCTCCTGGCCAGGATCACCACAGAGCCCAGCAGAGGAGGTGGCCAGGAGACACAACTGCCAGGACAAAAAGTGTGAAATGCAATCTGAAAAGAAGGTGGATTTGGATAGACCATCTGGAAAGGAACCTTGAGCTTTCTTTTTTTGAGTAATTTCTTCTACTGATGCCCCATTCAGTGTTCAAAATTGGACCTGAATTTGCTTATTGATTGTCAAAACTGGAATAGCATTAGAAAGGATTGATTTCTACTCCTAATAACTGTCAGCCTGAAAAATTCCTGATGGCTGACACCACAAGGGTAGTAAGAACTCTGGTAATTTTTTTTAATCTGTGTAATTAGAGTAATGTCTGTGATGATTCTCCAGGAACACATTTTGTGTCAGTCTTCCAAGTGGCATTTTGCTCCTGTTGAAATCCCCTGCAAGGGATTTCATTGACCTTAATGGTGTAAAGTCAAGATCTATCCAATAGAAAATGCCAAGATGCTAAAATGCTGGTTATATATATCCACAGTAAAAATGTGACTGCCAGCAATGTATTCCTGACTAATTTTTGATTGTTCATTTATATTGTAGCATCTAAACTGATGTGTCTTCATGTGTCTTCTATGCTTCATTAAGTGTTCTGTATTTTTTGGAATTTCAGTGTGCTAAAAGTGCAGAATAAAGTACCAATAGGCACAAACTGAATACTTCTCTTATTTTAAGTAATCCTTGAGTGGATGGAATATAAAGTTATTCCCTCTGGAATTCTTTTACATCTACATTAAAAATAATACTGCTATGTTTAAATGTCCATGACAGCTTTTAATGTGATCTTATGAAAGGCCCATTGTCTAAACTTTGTATGAAATCCCACATGCAATACTTTAGGGCATAACCAAAGCATTTCTTTCTTTTGAAGCTATTGTGAAGGTCAAACCAAAACATTTGCTGTTTCTGAAACGTCTTGGTATGTCAGGAAGGTTGGAGTTGACAACAGGAATCTGCCCTTGCCGGCCAAGTAGTTTCTGAAGTTAGTTAAGCAAAATTCCGTGTGGTTCCAAACCACCGGGGTCGTCCGCCGGCAAGCGCTGGAGGTTCATCCCTGTGCTGGGGGCTCCCCGGCTTCCCCAGCGTCACGGCTCGGCCCCGGCCCTTCCCCCGCTGCCGGCGGCCGAGGAAGTCCATTGTGTCCGCGGCGCGGCTCCAGCCCCCCCGACGGCCGCTTCTGGTGCGTTGGGCAAGTTCCCAGTCATGCCGAGCATTCTTGGGAAGATCGGCCGATAAGGGGAGGAAATGACGGAGAGTCACCCCAGCGCCACCCGGCCCCGCGGCCCCCCCACGGCCGCCCCGGCGGGACGGGCTCCCTGCTCGGGCCGGGCCGCGGCGGCGCTGCGGGCTCAGGTGAGGCGGCCCCGGGGCCGGGCCCGGCGCGGCGCCCGCCCCGCCCCGCTCCGCCCCGCGCGGCCGGGCGGAAGTGAGCGCAGCGCGGCGGAGCGGGGGGAGCTGCCCGCAGCCTGGAGCGCTCCCGCCGGGAGCAGCAGGGACGAGGGGAAATGGCCGAGGTAGGCGCGGGGAGCCCCGGGGGTCGGGCTGAGCTGCGGGCCCCGCGCCGTCCCGGCCCCGCCCTGCCGGGGCCGCTCGCTGCGCTCCCCGCCGTGCCCCGCTTCGCCCGCCCCTCCCGGGGGTCTCCGCGACCCTCGGCCTCCGGGCGCTGCTGCTGCCGCCGGCGCGGCCCTGGCGCGGCCCCGGTGCTGCCCGCGCTGCCGGGCGGCACCTGCGAGCGGCGGGCCCGGGCCCGGGGCAGCGCTGTCCGCACGGCCCGTCCGGTCCCGTCCCGTCCCGTCCCGCGGCTCTGCGGGCTCCCCGAGCCGGGCGGCGGCGGCACCGCCTGCGGGAAGCGCTTCCAGCCGGGAGCTGCGCGTCTGGAGCGCTGGAGCGGCGCCGCTCGGGGCGCGGACCGTCCGCAGCCGCTGCCCGCGCTCCGCAGGTGCCCGAGGTGCTGTTTGGACCCGGGGCTGAAGTCTCCGGGCGGCGGGCAGCTGTCACCGGCGCGGAGCGGGGAGCTCGGGAAGTGCCCGCGTAGGGGACACCTTGGCGGTCGCTGCGGACACCCAGCAGGTTTAGGTCTCCTTTGTGTTCATCACCTGGTTGGCTTTGGACGGGGTTGGCTCGGCCCGGGTTGGTGCGTGGCTGCGGTTCCAGAAAAGTTGGATGTTTACAAAGCTGATCCCTAAACAGCTCTGCTGTTTCCTCCCGGAGTTTTGCCGATATTTCTAGTGATACACGGAAGTTTGTGAGCGCCTTGCTGTTCTTGGCTCGCTCTAGTTTATTATTCTGTATCAACACAATAAAAAAGGTATTCCTGTACTTTTGTTAGCACAAGTAACCTCCCACTTCAGCTATGCTGTTGTTGGGGGGAGGATGTGGTAGCAAGATGCAGTTAAAAGCATTTGGAAGAAAAGGAGATTATTCTGATGGTCTTTCTACTCATTGTATTACTTACGACAAGCCTGAAACCAGAGCATAGCACAGTTAAACTGATTTGGGCTAGAGGAAAGATGCAGAGGTTTTAACCGATAACACTGCTTGTTTAATGCGGATCTCTTCCCAAAGGGAACTGAAAATGTAAGAAAAAATGTCTGATGTGTGTACAAGATGTTGTGCAATACTTGCTTTGAATATAAGCTGTGTTCAGGAGTAGTAGTGATGGATGATTTATGAAGAATCCAAAGGGGAAGCAGAAATGGGGCAGGGGAAATGAAATCAGACAAAAGTATTTTTTATATGGCTTTGTTGGCTTTGAAGGCAGTTGTGTGCTTCATTCTCCCAACACTGAGAGTGGGCCTGTAAAAAACTTTATGCATCTGGGAGGAAGAGAAGTTGCTTAAATTGGCCTCACTTGGCACATTTGTGGGAGAAGGAGAAAGGGATTATAATTCGCACCAAGTTCTGTTTGGTTTTTAGGGTTGTGTTTGTTCTTTTGTGAAAGCAAGTTGGAGCAAAACCGGTAAGAATAAGGGGACAGTGAAAGAAAGCTGCATAGAAGATAAAGGCAGAGGGAGAGAACACTGGCAGAAATTTCAAACACTGGAAGGTAAATGACCTTTTGGGGAGAGGATCACAAACCAGACAAGCAGTAGGTTGTTTAGAGTCTCATCTTCTTAAATGGTGTGCTGTATTTGAATATTATTTTACGTCTTTTAGAGATGCTTGTTTATGAAAAACACAAAGATCTCTGGAAATATTTAATATTTTGATTGATTTAATAAAATAGATTTGTCTTAATTACAGTGCATTAGTAACCCTGATTTATGTATTTGAGGTTCCTCTTTCCTGTGGGTTATTGTTGCCATCTCTGAGAGCTCAAAGGTTCATGAAGACATATAATCATTGTATGGAAATTGATGGTTTAGTGATTTTTATCTGATTTGAGTTGCTCTCTGTGTACTAACAAAGAAAATTGAACACCTTAAATGGAGAATGATGCATTTCAAAATGTCAAGTAAAAAAAAAAATACTGATTCTGTGTTCCTTTGTTTCATGCTTCTCAAATGAAATTGAAGCTGGTGGTATTTCTTACTCAGTGTTGCAGTTGTATTTGCTGCCTAGCTGAAGACATTTGGATTAAAAGTTGTTTAAGGAATAAAAATGCTGAGGTGATGTTTTGGAAGGCTTTTTTTTTGTTGTTGTCTTAGGCTTTGATGTGGGACCAAAACCAGACGGTATGGGGTTATTTAGAAAAATAAATGCTAGATTTGAATTTTATTAAAGCAGGATTGCATGTTGTTTGTCTTTTAAACTCTTGAACAATCTTAAGGCTGCCTTGTGGGAGCTTCAAAAGTTGCAGTGAAGTAACATTGGTGGGTAGAACAGTTGAAGTCCAACACTGACATGACTAAAATTGATAAAATATAACATCAGTCTTAAAGACATTCAGGTAAAGATCTTCCAGTTTTTTTGTTTTAGAAGTATTGCCTTTTAGTGTCTGCAGTCAGTACAGAAATTATTTGTTGGTGTTTATTTGTTTTCAGGATAATACAGCAAGTTTAAAAATGAGAGAGTATTACACAAATGTAAGTTGTTTGCTTTATGGATGTGTAACTGTGTAAACATATCGTTCTATTTTAAGTAAAACATGTGGATGTGTAATTAATTGCCAGAACCAGGGTTCAGTCTTTATCATCAATAAAATTAGTCATCTAATACAGCATCATCCAGCTCCTTTGTAGGTGAGGAGGTTGGTGTGATGTAACTTTGTGAGAAGAATGGTGAAGCTGTTTCCAGACTGGACAGGGAAGGGAAGGAGGAAATCTTTCGGTGTGCCAGTAATGATAAACCTCACTTAAGCTATAAAAATTTTAGAATGAAATGCTTTCGTCAATGCTCATATAAAACAAGTTATGAGAAGCTTTACTTCGATCTGTAACTTTGTAGAAATGCAGCCTGAAAGTGTTTCCTTAGATTAAGCTGTCCAAGTGATGGTCACTTCAGAGGGAAGAAATGGAACTGGGAGGGAGAAGGTATGTCTGCATGTTTCATGGAACTTGTAATTTGAAGTTACAAACAAAACATCACTTACAAAACCCAGCCGCAACTTGCAGTGTGTAGAGTGTGAGGAGCTTGTGCTGTTTGTGCTAAGGGAATGTCACTGGTTCAGATCTGGAGGTTGTTTAGTGCATGGTGACCCAGAGGAAATAACTGAGGTTGTAGCTGATGTTTGTAAGGACTGATCAAGAACAGGTCATCAATAACTGATCTGATCTTCTCTTAGGATGTAGTCACAGCAGAGGAGCAGAGTGTGGTGTTATAAGGTGAGAGCTGGAAGTTTACCTGAGTTCAGCATCCACCTGAACAAATTCCTGATGAGGACTCTTGATGAACTTTTTCATCTTAGAGAAGTTCCCTCAGGATTCAGGAAGTACTCGAGTGCCAAATTAGTGGACACTAGAAGGGTATTGAGGAAGTGTTTATGTTGGTTTAGCTTTTTCCCATTTGCATTTCCAAAGCCACCTTTAGAGACAAGATAAGGATGAGATGAACCTTTGGTCTGAGTGTAGCCACCCTGTTCAGTTCTCTACCTGTGTACTGTACAAAAACCAAACCCAAACAAACCCTGTAATTGTTGAATCAATACATGTGATAAGCATTTAGTATTTTCTAATGGATAAAGCCCCGAGGTACACGCGAATGGTGCATTTTTTTCTGTCAATTAGTAATCAGCAATTCTGCTCAATCTCCTGTGAATATGAGGTGTGTGACTAAGAAGCATCTGCTGGTTATATCTGAAACTGTGCAAGTTTCCTGCCTGAGGGGAAACTCAGCTGCTGAAGCAAGTGGTGGAAATAATTTGGCTACTGCAGCAGAATTGCATTAGGTTAGACTGGTAGGGTGATACTAATACAGTGATACAGAGTTAAGTGTGGGCACAGCTGAGGTGTCAGTGTTTCCCCCCCATGGATGTTTTTGATGATGTTTTGTTGAAGGTGTGTGTTGTGCACTGCTGCACAATGAGTAAAATAGGATCTCTGTGGGGGAGGGTTGTTTTCATCTCCCTGTGCTAACAGCCTCTGTGCCTTGCATCATGAGCCTCCTGCACTTCGCTGTGTTTTCAGTGTTTTGTGATATAGGAGGATGTCTGCAGGGCTTACTTCAGGCACATAATTTAGGAAAAATTGATATTTTAGCATTGTCCTCTCTATGCTGCAAAATATTGTAGAACTATATAGGAAGTGTTTGGGGATCTCTGTTGTGGTAATTGAAGCAGACAGCACAGGTGTTTCTTTTCTCTTTCTCTCTTCTACCTACACTAGACACTTTCTATGGTTTTGATAAAATTTGATATGTAGTTTAAAATGTTGTCTGTCTTCTGTTTAGTACCACTGGGATCAGGATTAATGCAAGTACTAGTTTATCTACATGCTCCAGGTAATTTGTAATGCTCTACTGGGGTCAGGCCCCACACTGCATGAATAACTAAGGTCCCTTCCAGCCTTAATTGTTCCATGAAAGTGATATTCCAGAATAAAATTACTTTGCAAGTCAGGAATTACTGCACCAGTTATTCAGCTGGGGAATCAAAATATTTGGGACAGTGACCTCGTTTAAAGAATGGGAAAAAGCCAACAGCTAATGTTGATTCTGTGTGAAAGTTTGCATTGCCTGAGTGTTTTCAAGTAGCCTTTGAAAAGTGGCATTGGTGGGGGATTGTGTATGTCAGGGTGACGTGGAGAAAAGCACCACTTAGGTGTCTGTAGAGCAAGGGAACCAATGCAAAGGTTTTAAAAGCAGACTTTTGAAACAGGAGAAGTGGAATTGAAAGCATTATTCTGTAAGGAGAAATATTGCAACAGAACTGAATTCCTAGCCTTTGTCAGACAATGAGGGTAATAAGCTTGGCTGTAAGGCATGGAAAAAACTATCTTGGCCAAGTGCATCGGAATGAGACAGCCTGGGATGCCATCAGTTTCATTCTTGCTCTTTTCTGGTACCTGCATCCCGAAAATACTGGGCAGGAACAGGATAGAAGGATGCTGTTAGAGAGCTGAGAACAGGATAGGGAGAAATACAGGGATGAAACCCATGCCAAGCTTCCTGTTGATTTGTGTCTTCCTCTGATTGGCTTTAAGGACTTCTTGCCACGATTCAATCATTTGTAAAGTTTATCCTGGTGATAAATCTGCAGAGTCCAGTTATATGAGCTCATGCTACAGTTTTCTTTGAGCTGTGACACCCAGTGTTCTTGGCAGGGTCAGGGTTTTTGTTTTTATGAAACTTTCATGGAATTCAATTATCTTTATGACCCCCATCTATCTCTTAACAGACCGAAATGGAGTGCTGGTTAGGTTCAGAATTTGAGGGGAGGAGTATAATAGCAGAGATGTGCTGAGTAAGCTTTCAAACCTGCTGTACCAAATCTGCATGCACCCACATCTACTGAGGGATGAGCTTGCAGTGGCCAGTGGTGCAGACCAGTGCAGGCAAGAGTGTGGCCATGGGAAACACATGATCTGTGGGGATCTGCCTGGAGCATCATGACAGATGCAGCCATGCTTTGTCTCTCTTGAAACATTGATCAAAACCTGAAGATTCAAATTTAACAGCAGCTACAAAGTGTGCCACATCTACTAATGATCCTCTGCACAGTGTCTTGGGTGAAAATTGATTTCAGTAGTTCATACATTTTTATAAGCAGTGAAACAGCTGAGGTTGGATTTTTCAAGGGATTTGTTGCTGATGTTGAAAGACCTTAAAGGCTGAGACTTCCTGTTCTAGTGCTAGAAACATCCTATTCTTGCCTATCCCTTGAGATCAAAGGTTTTGTGATGAAATTGTACTTTTTAGGCATAAATGAAATTTCAAAATCAGAGTGAAGAGATGCAGTTCCTGCTTAGGTATTTATGATCTGAATTATTTGAGCAAAACAAATGAAATTAGTGTTGGTTCAGGGTTTGTGCCTAATTAAAAATTGCAACTGTGTTTGAGCAAGTGAAATTGTCCTTGGAGGTTCTGTAGATATGAGCTGAAACAAAATGTATTCAATTTTCTGGTTAACTTTGTTTATCTCATTTGTAAGGAGGCACCTACTAATTGTAATAAAATGACTGGATTAGAGAAGCTACTAAGTTTTTAGTGGAAAGATAGTGTTAAAGCTATACAGTTCTATCACACTGACCTTTCAGAACTGTTTGTTATTGTGAAAACCCTCAGTTTAAACCTAACATTATTTTAAAAGAATAACAGCTTTACTTCAAGAAGTCATGCCATGAGTATGTGCTCAGTTTTTTTTCTCAGTTTGTAGCAATCTGAATGCATCTGGCAGAGAGGGCTCCTGAACATCAAAGTTCCTGTGACTTTTTTGTTTCTTTTTTTGCTAAGGAGTTTTCCTGCTGTGGCAAATGTCTGGCTATGAATTCCTTTGCAGATGATTAATATTTTCCACAGTATTTTACTGCTGTCATATTTTGCTAAGTTTTCCCTGATTTCCCATAAAACTGCTACTGTCTCTGGTATGCAGGCAAGATTTGTTAATTCCTAAGTTAGCTATGATCCAATGTGAGGCACATGCTTCAAGTATTTTTATTTTTGGTTTCTCTAATGGCAAAATAACCTCAAAGTTACTTTGAAAATTGCACTTGTTTTGAGGAAGCACTAGCTACTGTATGCCAGAGCCTTGCTTTATAAGGAATGCAGGAAATGGCCTGACTTGTTATCATTGCTTCTGTATTTAGTGCTTGGACTCCAGGGAATTTATGTGCACTGATTTCTGATAGCTATGAAGTACTTCTTGTCAAGAAATTAGCAAATAATACGTTCTGTGCTTGCGTAGAACAAATTATAAATAGGGTATTACAAGCCTTGGGTGCTTTTGGAAAGAAAGCTGTGCAACTCATCTGGAATAGAGAAGAATGGTGACATGTACATGAGCAGATGGTGAGATTACCTCTGCTTAAGGTAAAACGATTTATGTCTGCTGAAGTCATCCCCTGCTCATTAAGATAGGAAACTAATTTTGATTTTGGGAGTCTTTGTCCTGGTAGAGATGTAATGTCCTGTATTGGTTCCCTGAAGTTTCTTACCAGAAAACTATAAATTCCTTATTGGAAAGAAATTTCTTTATGCTTCCATTTTATGTATTTGCTAGACTAGTGCATATATTAATTTTTTTTTTTAATTTAAGCCTAAGTGAAAATCTAACATTCATTTCCATTCCATGTAGATGCTTTGATCTGAAGGAGATGGTCAGGCATCTTGCAGTTTCTTGGTTCTTGAGTATTAATGCGTTCTTGCTATTTTATTTTTTTTAAGAATATTTTATTCATTTGAAAGAATGAGTGATGTGCAGTACTCAAAATTGTATAGCAGTGCACAGGTACTTGAGTGATCAGATTAACTTTTGGCTCTAAATGCATTTATATAAAATTGTTACCAAGGAAGTGTTGCTCTTGCAGAAACCCTGCTAGACTGGAGCCAAAGGGGTTTGCAGACTCCTGTGGGATCACAGCTGGTTGAGAAGGAAAATACTGCCCCAAATTAGGGAAACCTGACTGCAAGAGACATTACCCTTGCTCAGGGTTGAGGTTTAAGACCCACTTTTAAAGGAAACAGGTGATGTTCTGCTAGAGCAGTGGAAATGTGGCAACTTCACCCAAATATGAATGTGTCTGTTTAATTTCAAAATTAGGGGACAAGTAAGTGGTGTAGGGATTGTTTTATTACTTCTGAATTTCTGTTATAATCTCTTCAATGGCTTTGGCTTTCCTTTAAAAATAAATGAAATGTTTCTCACGTTCTTAGAGTGCTTGGCAAGAGGAGGGCTCTTGAAGGTGAACAGATTGACAGCTGAAAATGATTATTACTGTTACTTAAAATAGTGTGCAGCAGTTCAGATGAGAGCACTCCTAGCTCTGTAAAGATCACTTCTGGGTCTTCAGTGACCTCCAGTTGTTGCAAACTTCTGGTGAGTTCCTATAGCTTGGTCAGTAATGGTTCAGGATTCCAGGATTTGAATTGAAACTTATTTTTCTGAGTGTTTGAGGAGTTCCCTGCTGATAGATGATCCTGTTGGAATTTGCCCTTCTCTTTGTAAATGTTGGAGAAGTTTAAATTCTGCTCACCCTCTGCCTTTGAACTTAAATGGCTGCAAAGTGAGAGGTTCAAAGTGAAGCTAAACTTACATGAAAAAGTTAACTAATGCTGCATGGTTAGCATTTAAAAGGAGGTCTGTCAGTATTTTAGTCATGCTTATGCCTAGGGAGCTTTTCTTCTGATGTGTTATATGAATTTACCGCTTAGAACTGGTGTGCAGCATGAAGTTTTGCCAAAACTATTGCAATTTCATAAGATTTTTTTGTATCAGTTTTTTAATGTCGAACTGTTTGAAAAAAGCCTGCAGTCTGCTTATGAAATTTGATGGAAATTTATACACTGACTTTAGGAGTTTCCCAAGGACAGGACTTAAATACATCAATCCCATTATGTGTATGTATGCTGTTGAGGCTGTCTTACAAAGAATAAGGCTGGAATTCAATTTTTCAGATAACCACTAACAATAACCTTCTATCTGGAGTGCTGGAAGTCACTGGATTTGTCAGTGCAAGTGTGCTGTCATAAACTGACCGAAATACAGCCTGCAACGTGAAATTGTGAGATAAACAAGCATTTACTGCATGGCTGGGGTTCTCCTGATGCTGTGGATGAAGGTGCTGTGGCAGCTGTGCACCGTGTTTCTCAGAGCTGAGGAATGTGAGTTTATCTGCAGTTGTGACTTGGTGGAACAGTGACTCTCCTTGTGAACAGGAGACTGCTTGCTGGTATGGAGATCAAGGCCATTCAGCAGACAAATAAGGCTTTTTTTTTCTTTTAAGAGCTGGCTGATGTTTTTATATAAATACTTTGAAAATTGTATGAATTTTTTTCCATCTGCTAAAGAAAAAATCACTTGTAATTATCAATCAGCCCCTGAATGGGTTGATAATCTTGTAAGTTGTAGCCCAAGCAGTTCGAATAGTCTCAGAAAGTATGATTCTATTTTATTTTTTTTTAATAAAGTTCAGGAAAAAGCCCAGCTGCTCTTTAGAATCCTTAGGCAACAGCAACACTCTGAAAACTGCAAACTGCACTTCCTCAGGCTGCTGCTTCTTGGAATTCTTGAGAGGACTTTGTAAGTCAGGGTGTTCTTGCATCTAAAATCTGACATAGCAGTTTAAACCAGTTGTAAGTTAATGAAGAGATTAAAGCAGCTTAGCTTTCTAGACAGTCTGAGAAGGTGGTGTCAAGTATATGAGATGTCTCATTAGGATATTATCTGTGGCTGTAGGCTTAGACCATCTACAAAATACTCAGTACATCTTCAGGAGAAGCTTTAGTACGATTGTCCTGCTGACAGGAGTGTACTAAATAATTGAAGGCCACAATTGTGCCATTAATGGGACCAGAGGCCTACATTGTTTATAAAGGAAGCCAGCAAAATAGTTTTGGGGTTTTAAATTTATTTTCTGATTGTGTTTTATGCTGAGCTCTGGAGATAGGCAGCCGACAGGACAAGACTTCTTCCTAATGGCAATATTTATGGCTTTAATGGGTGTCAAACACTGCAGCTTCATATACTGTACGAAAGAGGCTGTGGTGTCAATTTTTTTCTGTAGACTTTGTCTGTGCTGAATATTTACATCATTATCCTGTGGCTTGATTCATACCTGTAACTTCCAAAGCTCCTCCTTAAGACTTTTTGCCCCAGGACTTGAGTTGTGTGGTTTTCAGGGTTTTATAATCCTGTTAGTCTGTCACTGTTTCAGTCTTTCTGAAGACATCCTCTTTCGTGTACTTGTCTTGGTAATTGTAACATCATTTCTGATTTAATTTTGCTTTGTGAGGTGTTTCACTTGGATTTGTCTTCAGATTGAGCTGAAATGTATAGAACCTCTTATAAAGATGTCTGTCCTTCACACTATAAGCCATTGAAATGAAGTAGATAAAACAAAAGCTTGGCCAGACTTAAAGAATTTAAAGAATCTGTTATAAATCTGCTAAGAATCTTGCTGTCTGTGTGGGGAGTCCAGAGAAATACAGTCACTTTGTTTGAAGCACATCTCGCTGGTTTGATTCAAGAAGGGGGAAAAAAAACCCTATCTAAAATCCAAACCCTTCTAATGGGTGTGAATTGAAAGAGAACATAAAGAATTTTGAGTTATCTGCCTTATTTGCTGCAGAAAATTCTTAATTTGTAGATTGTTGCAAGATTTAAACCCAGAATGATTTCCATCTACAAGGCTCATCTAGTTCAGTGAAACTGTGTTTTAATGAGGATTGCTGATTATGTAACCTTCCTAGCAGAAACTCATTATTCCTGATTTTTATCCTGCTGCTCAGTGTGCATACTGGCTGTTGCTGGAAGACATCTTATCTCCTGAGCTCAGACCCTGCTTTGTGCAAAAAGCTGCAGAATAAAGTAGGAATAATGCTGAAAAATAATGCAGTTCTTGTGGTAATCTCTTGCAAGATTATTTTAATAAAGAGTCTGCATAGAGATTGTAGTGAATATGGGAAGTTGTATCATAGTCCTAAACACAAGACTGGAACTGGAGAAATGTAAAATACCATTTTCTTGGTGGTGGCCTTAAGCAAAAGTGACCTTTAGGAGTTTCTTTCCTTACCTAGCAATGAATGACACTTCCTGTAAAGGGCTGTTAAAGAGATTAGTCAATGAGCAGCTGTACTTAAATAGCTTCTTTTGCTTGTCCAAGAAATATCATTTCAAAAGCATTATTTTTAAGAGGGTAAAGTACAACATTTTCCAAAGGAAGAGAGGTCCTTCAGTGTCATTATGACCATTACAATCATGGTACAGCAGTTTGAAAGGTCTGGTTTGTAATCTGGTGAAGTAAGGTGGAAGTCCTCTTGATAACGTGCTTTATCAATGCTGTATTTGTGTAGTCTTTAGAACAACTTCTGCTCCCAAGGCTGCACCTGTGTGATTGCTCAAGTCTGAAAACCGCTACGTACCTGAGGGTGCCTCTTGTGTGCCTTGGGTCTAGTGGGGCCAAAAGCAGCCAAGTGCTTACTAGCACCAGTGGGCAGAGTAAGAAAAATAAATGGGTCTTGCACAATTCAGTGACCATGTATTTATTTGTGTGGCTTCTTTTTAAGTTTGACACTCCCTCCCCTCAAATAAACAAAAATTGGCCTCTTCAAAATTTTTCATCCTGGGTTTCAGAGGGACACGTGCAACTCAGTCAGCTGGTGGTGTGTGACAGTAGTTGTCTATGTATGATTTGTTGCATGTGTTTCTAATGTTTCTTTTCCTTTCCAGGTCTGCTGAATCCGCTCTGAAGCCAAGGGTGGACAGGCAGTGCAAGGGAAGTGTTGCTGCTTTACATGGACACCTGCTCGTGCGGCATGGCCCAGATATCCAGCAGCAATGGATTCAAACAGCGCTCCTCACCTTCTCTGTCAGCCCCAAGGGCAAAAGATGTGGACAAAGAGGAGGCACTGCAGATGGAAGCTGAGGCGTTAGCCAAGATGCAGAAAGAGAGAGGTGTAGCTGGTAATAAACAAACCTTTCATTCTTTGAGCAGCCCCAGACAAAAAGCACAGACTCATAACAAGCAGGACCATGATCTCATGGTGTTTCCAGAGGCTGATGCCAAGAGCATGGAAGATAAACTAAGTACCATTGACATAGAGAAGCTTACTCATGCTGAACTAGAGAAACTGCTGCTGGATGACAACTTTGAATCTAGTAAAGTACCTACATTACCAGCAAGTCCTATTTTGAGCCCATCTGTGTCTTCACAATTTTATCTTGGGCCCACGGGTCAGAGGAGACAGTGGACACCTGGAATACCAGCACCTGTGACATGCACTTTACCTCCTATTTACACCTCAGCTTCTTACACAAAACAGACTGGTGTATTTCAGAATGGATTCCATCCAAGTATGTCGTCCTACCCCCCTAGAGAGCCTATTTATCTTGGTCTTCCTAGACAGTCACAATACATTTCCTACCCCCTGGCAGCTACCACACCTTTCCACCCACATGGAAGCCTACCTTTCTACCCTCCAGTGCTCACACCAGAAATGGCAAAAGTATTTGACAAAATTGCAAGCACTTCAGAGTTCCTGAGGAACGGGAAGTCGAGCACGGACCTAGAAATGACTTCCATAAAGTCTGCAGTGTCCAACCTGCCTGCCTCAGAGAGCTGTGGGGATGTCAGTAAATTCGACTGGCTGGATTTGGATCCTCTGAGTAAACCAAAAGTGGACACTGTGGAGACTCTAAACAAGGCAGAGGGTGATGGAGAGAGGCCTTCAGGTATGACTGCTGAAGATCCGTGGGATGCTGTTCTGTTGGAAGAAAAGCTGTTACTAAATTGTCACCTGGAGAGAAAGGTGAATGGGAAATCTTCTGGAGCCACAGTCACGAGGAGTCAGTCCTTAAACATGAGAACAACTCAGCTTGCAAAGTTACAGGGCCAAACATCACAGGTATGTCAATCACTATCTTGGAATTGCAGTATAACAGTAAAGATTAATGACAGTATTTAAAGACACTTTAAGGTCTGTTACTTATTTTATGTGTATTACTTGGCTTGAGCAGTGACCAAATAATGTGATGTTATGGCATATGTATTAGTGCTGTTCAGAAAATTGAATATAACTACTGAATTATCTCCCAAAATACCTTTGCCCTTGTGTAATCCTTCCATATTTACTGGGAAAATTGCTGATTTTCAACTCAACACTCCAGTAAGAAATAGAAATAATACTCAGCACAATAAAGTGTCTAAATCATATTGATAAATATTTCAATTTTATGAGCAATTCACATGATGCTGTGAAATAAAAAGGTGGTGAGCTAAGCACTGAAAGTTTTATCTTGTTTTTTACAAGACCAGGGTAGAAAACTTTCCTTCTGTGTAGGAATGCTGGACAGAACTTTTGGTTATACTGTGCTGGGTGGTGGAGTGGCTGTTGTGTCAGAAACTCTGTGCTGCTCTAGAAGAAGGCAAACCATCTTTGTGTGATGTTACTTTTATCAGGCAGGGCAAAAGGATGTTTGAGAGATTATTCTCTAGGATCATTTTATTGAAACATTAAAACCAAACTCTCAACAGGGGCTTTAGTTATGGCACTCCTATCTTTGAACATGGAGCACATGCAGTTTGTGTCAAAAGCAAGCTGTGCAGCAGGTGATCAATACTGTCACAGCCTCACCTGCTTAATTACACACCATTAGGGCATCCTACTTTTTCCCAGGTCCAGTAAAAGAACTGTAGGTTATTTAACTTTTTCTATATTTTTTTTTTCTGTGATAATTCCACCACAAAAAAAATACCCACATTGTGTTTTAAAATATTAGTCAGCTCACTAGAAAGTGGAAATGAATACTTCTGGGTATTGGGGTTTTTTTTGGAGGACTAAAAGAGAAGTGGAGAAGTTTTCAGTGGAAAAGCCAGCACCCTGGCAAGTGTGATAATGGCCAAAAAAATTTTATTTGGAGGAACTGGTTAGAGAATAGGAATTAAACTGTTTGTTTTCTTTGGAGACTTTGGTTTACAGATGTTTTAAATCTTAGGTGTTGTTTTTCTAGGTGTTTTTAATAGGCTAGGGACATGCTGTAAAAAACCAACTGTTATCACTCAAGGATATTTTACAAATAATTCCTTATATCTTCCCTCCCCACCCCCAGACTGGAGGAGGTTTTTTCTCAGAAATAGGAATATTTACTAGACTGTGGCCTAAAAAGCTGTCTAAATTTCCAGTGAAGTGAAATTTTTGGCCCCTCATTTGAAGGGTTTCCTGTTTTTTCTGGGTTAGGTGTCAGTATTCTGGCAAAACTTCAGTAGAAGGCCAGTGGAGAAGGAATAAAAACCACCCTGAAACCCAAAAAATCCATTTATCTCTGGTTTTGTGCCATGTGTACAGCTCTTGGGTCTGACTTAATTTTTTTTCCCCATTTGCTGTTGAGCTGTGATACTTTAGCTCTGTTATTTAGTAGTATTTGGAGAGGCATGTACATTTGGGCTCAAGCAGTTTGTTTCTCAGTTTGCTGTGTCACCTGGTGATGTGTTTGTCAGTCTGTCAGTGCTGGTTGGTTGGCTGTAATTAACTCCTGGCTAATAACTGGGCTGCACGGGAGCAGTGCTTCTCAGGTGGTGTCTGTAGGAAGTGATGTTTGACTGTTGCTGAATGAAATCTGCCTTTATGCATTCCAGGCTTTTTCAAGAATGTGGGATTTCAAAGGGTCTGTCCTGTTGATAAGGTCCAGTCTCCTGATATTTGCATGTCATGTACTGACTCCTGGTTCATAAATGAAGTTCAGGCTCTGCCTTCACATGTGGTCTTTTCTTCCTGCCACTTTTGATTTAAAGGCTGCTCCAGCTCCTCCTCGTCAGTCATCTGATTTTCAGCAGAGCACATTTGTAACTAGCTCTTAGCAAATGTTCTTCTTTCAGGATGGAACAGCAGGTACTTAAGATGAAAGAATCATTTTGATATTTACCTCAACATGTTACAAGAGATGGTGACTTTCTGTCAGCTTTCACTGCAGGCTCTGTGTGAGAGCTTCTCTTTGCTTTTTTATTTTTTTGAAGATGACTTATGAGAATTTTAGCTCTCTGTGTGAGAGCACAGGATACCACGTGCCTTGTACATCAGCAATAAACCCTCATTACAGGCAGGGCCATCCTGCTTGGTACTCTTTTATTTATGATAACACAACAACATCAATTAATTTTTAAGTCACCATCTTTTTCAAACAAGTTCTTAATTTGTAGCAGACTTCTGCAGTGAATGCCCAATTGAAGGTTTGAGATTTACTTTCCACTTGTGCCCCTCCAGACACTCTAGTTCTAGCCTGTGTTATGAAGGTAGGTGCTGATACAGGACTGTGAGTTAGCAGGCTTGTTTCTGCTGAGTTATTAAAGAAGAAAATAAATAGATTTAAAGATGAATCTCTCAATTACAGATCTTTGAAATATAACCTGGATAGTATCTCTTTTGCTTATCCTGTGCTTCTACTTTATTTTCTAGTTTAAATAATTTTCTACTCAGTATAATAGAAAGCTGAGTTATGTGGCCTCTATTTTTTACAGTTCTCTTGTATTTTACCCCATTTACCCTGGGTTTATAGGTTCTTCAAAGTATACTTTTAAGTCTTACATCTTAACCGTGTCAGGATCATTCCCCCCAAACCCTTCCTGAAAAACTCAGTCTCATTGCCCCTTTAGAAAAAAACATTAGTATTTTGATTCAATCAAAAATATTTTTTGATTCTATCAAAACTTATGACTGTCTGTTTAACCCCTTAATCAATAGATTGTTTTGTTTTGATGAAGTATCTATTTTTGTATTGCCTATTTTATGTATATATTCATATTTGAAGTAACTATACATTTAGTATTCCCCCTTAAATACTTCAGTGTTTGTCACTCATTTCTGAAAGCAGAAGCATCATTTTGTCCTCTTTTATGTGTTGTTTTCTCTTGCTTTCCACAGAGCTGCTGAGTATTGTGACTTTGTATACTCATGGAATTTTATTTAACTTGACTTTTGTTAGTTTATTGGGGTTTGGGTTTGTTTGCCATTGTTCAGATTAATTATATTTACAGATCACTTCTATTTTTGCAGCCTGTGCTGACATGAACTATTTATCTCATTTGGCCTGAAGTCCTTTCTTTCAAGTTATTTCCTGTTTGACTGATGATAGCTTTTGCACCTCCTAGATTGACCCAAGTGGAAGTTAAATTAAAATTCTACTTGTTACTCAAAACCCATCTGAGTCCAGTGGGTTTAAATAGAATTCTTAGTTTGTCAGAGCTTGTTGTCCTGAAATTATTTTCCCAAAAGTGATGAAAAATTAATGTTGAAGTTCAGCTAAAAGTAAGGTATTTGATGTTCTTAGTTTTCCACTAGGAGGTCTTTTCCATCATTACATATTTGTAATAACATGAGGTTTCTCTCCTTAGCCAAGTGTGACCCTGAGGTGAACCATGGATAACCAAATCTGGTTTTTAATTTGCTCATTAGATTAGAATTTATTATTTACCCTGGCTAAGCTTGCATGTGTTGACATGCCTTGTTAGTTCCCCAAACTTTGAATTTAACACTAGAATAACCTGCAAATTTTTCTGTAAGGAATTCAGAAGTGTCACACAGTGGCATGAAGTGGTGTTTCATCACTGGTGTGACTTTATTTAAGTGGGCTCCTTGTTTAATGCTTTCATCCTATTTGTAATACTCCTTAAAGAGTTTATTAATAGAATTTAACATTTGTAGAGGCAGCTTCTTGATTTACAGTGGCTGAGTTTGGTGTTGAGTGCCAGCCAGCAGGTGATGAACCTTCATCAGAGGTGTTTGCCTTTCCCTGGGTATGTTCCCTGCCTCTTTCCTTGTGATTTTTGGTGGTGATGGTGTGCAAGTGCTTGAGAATGTGTTTACTAGATACAATTGCACAGGTTAGCAGGTCTTGTGAGGTTGCCCAGTATTTTTATGTGATAGAACTTGTCTGAGATGTTACAATAGAGTAACCTGTTTAAATTTAAGGTATTATGCATGCTCCTGCAGCTCATTTCAGTTTTGTGGCTTTGCAGCTTCCTGTTCTAATTGCCTCCTGTGGTATGGCTAATCCCCAATTACACAGAATTTGCCCTTTTGACTGATCAGTGCTCATGCAACCAATATTTTAGCTGAAATAATTAGGTTTAAGTGCAATTCAGGTGGCAATTATAGGTTGTATCTCTTCCAAGTTTGTGCTGTACTGCTTGAAGAAGTTAATTTGAAGGGAAAAAAGTGCTTACAGACCTGACAGTATGTTCTCTCAGATTTGACCCCTTTTCTGAGAGTCTAATTTAACTATATTGTCTGATACACTCTAATGAAATTAGCTGACTACTTGGGCTAATAATAAATAACCCACATACCAGTTAAGTAGTTAATCACTACTTCAAATATGAATAAATTGTAGTGATTTTCGGAAAAACTGTAGTGCAGTCTGCTTTTTCCTTGCCTTCTGGTTGGATTAAAGGTTTCTATAAGCATTATAAAATCTTTGGGTGAAAGATGTAACTGGTCATGTAACTGATTCCAGGGAGGATCTGGCTTCAGGAATCCTTCAGGCTATGGGTGGCTGTTATACTATGGACAGCTGAGTTCCACTGGTTATTCCAACTTTTCTCTGCTTTTTGCACTCCAGCTTTTGTATGGATGTGTTGTGAATTGGATCAGAAAACAGATATGGATTTAAAACCTGCTGCAGTTCTGTGTTGTTTTGGTTTTTTAAGTTTATTAGATTTTCCTGTTTGAAACTGCAGCTCTCTTTCAGTAGTTGCTTTTTGGATTGGATATTTTAAAGATTGTGGTTTACAGTTTTGGGAGGTGATGGGAGCATTTGGCATAAGAATTAAAATAGTGGTAAGTTGATTCCATGGGGTTAGTTGTAAGTTTGATGTTCTGAATACTATTTCCTTCCAGTCTTTAACTTGTATTTTCCTGCTTTGTAGGAAGAGATAATCATGGGCACCAGTGATAAGTAGTGGTTCTTTCTGGAACTACACTGAATTTGAATTGCAGAACTGGAGGAAAAATATGTTTTTCTTCCATCTGTGGTTCAGCTGAATTTAGCCAAATCCAAATGCAAGAGGTCACTGCTGAGAGCTCAGGAACCGCTTGCAACTTAATATTAACTGATAGTGATGCTGGCAAATAAATGACCTGCTGTCAAGGAGTCACTGCTCCAGTGAATCTATACTTTCCAAGTTAGTAGTGATACATGGTTTTCTCCACGTAGAAATAGACATAAAACTAATAGTAAACCTCAGGCTCATGAAAATCTGTCATGTGCATGTGACTTTGGTGGCTTTAGGAATATGTTTGCAGCTATTTAAATCCTGTGTTATCTTTGAGTTGCAGAAAGACAATGGGACCACTGGCACGCTGACAGAAAACGTGCTTCTCCAAGCAATTGAAGGGCAGAATCAAGAACTGTCAGCTTTTTCTGAAGCAGTTACAAAGTAAGAAATGGCTGAATATGAATTAACTTGCAGAAGAAGAAAAAAAAAAGCTAAATGATTCATTTGCAGTTAGCTTGACAGGAACAGTTCTTTTTTTTTTTTTTTCTTGATGGGATAGATTTCAGTATGTATCCTTTTCCTTTTCTTATCGCAGTTTTTCCTGGTTTTGTTTGTCCTGGTTTGTTTATTTTTTTTTTCCAAGAATGCAACAGAATTGTTAAGATCTTCACTACTAAGATTATTATATTATCATATGTCCTCTTTCTTATTTTGGTCCTGTGACTTTCACTTTTCCTTGTTTTTATCCTTTTTATCCTCAAAGTATTTTTCTTTGTCTCATTGGTTTTTTATTACAATTTCTGATGAAAGAGTTCAAAGTTGTTTTTTTGTTTCTTATTAGCTGAGACACCTCGCAATGTCCTATCACTCCATGGATTTCCAACCTTTAAATGCTTTTATTTTTGTTGCTTTCACAACTGGAATTCAGTAGCATAAAGTCTTTAAGCTTTTCTCTGCTTTGTTTCCTAAAGATGAAGTGAAGTTTCTTAAAGATTGTGTGGGATATTTTTCTTACTGCCACAATTTAATGAGATTAATTTTTCTGTGTTTTTCTTACTGCAAACTACTCTTGCCTTTTTTACTTTTGAGATCAAAATTCAAGAAGTAATTGGAGGAAATAGAGATCTTTGAATATCAATGATACTATCAATTTTTTTTTAAGCCGGAATATTTGTGAAATGAAAAAGAAACTCCACAAAAACAATGAAAATTCGTATATATGGGAAACTTACTGATGTTTATTAGGACAAAGCTCACATAGAAGAGGCTTGTTGCAACACTTTCTGGTTAAATCTAATTGTTATCCTTTCTTTCAAGACCCAGTGTTTAAAATACTGATGGATTTTCAACTGGACAATTCTTTCTGGAGGATCTTGATATTGTCCAGAATCAAGATGATGGAATAAATGATCCTTATAGAGTAGTTCTGTTCTTAATTTTTATAATGTTACTTAAAAATTGGCAGAAGTTTAAAGTTAAATTATTTTATCCATGTTAAATAGCAGAAGATTAAAAGCAGCTTTCCAACTATGGTTTATTCACTTGTAGGTAAACATTCTGTACTTACTGCTTGGGTCCTAAATACAAGCCTTTACCTCAATTAGGGCCTCTTCCTCAACTTCCACAGCTTGGAAATAGCTACCTTGGAATAGCTGCCTTCTGCATGGTATCTAATTTCAGATTTGACTTCTAAAAGTTGAAATGTGTGAGGAGGCTTGTTGGGTTTTTTTTTGTTTTTTTTTTAACTAAATTTTATAAAATACTGTGAATTACCTTTTTAAGAACTGTTTTAGAGCTTAACTTCTGCAGAAGTTGGATATGTCCTGTAAGAATTGACCTATTATATATTTTAAGCTATGTGGAAAACCTACCTAATTATACACTTATGATTTTTTTCCTGTCTAACTACTAGTTGCATGATTATTGTGGGCAGTGTCCTGTTGAGAGTAGAATAATTAAATGGTGCTTTGCACATGCAATTTAGGCAGAGAGCCAAAGGTAGTCTTTACTGTTCTGCCTTGTGGTTATTACCATGTTATTTTGCTTTAGTCTTGGACTTCTCCATTGCAATGTTTCATAAACCTTCTCTTCTTCCAGATTGAGGACCAAGTTTCCTTGTACTGATCAGCAAACAAACCCAGGTTTTGTGCTGAGTCCAATCATGCTGCAAAGAAATATAAGTGGGGAGAGTGCCAGTATCAAGGTTTCAATAGAAATTGAAGAATTCCAGCAACCAGTAACGTTCACATGTGATGGTATGTTCCTTTTCTTGAGTTGAGTTTGCTTGTGAAAGCCTCTACACTCAGCCCAGGACAATGCCTTTCAGTTTTTGTAATCCCTGGGTCTCAGGGACAGGAGTTGTTTGTGGGAAATGTGGAAAAAAGGCCTAGTTCTGGGTCAGTGCCTCCATCAGAAAATATTTAGAAGTCGATAAACTTCTATTGACTATAAAAAAGGAAAGTCCAGCAAACCAGAAACACTATTCTGTCCATAGCTGGATGGAATAAAACAGTTTTTTAAGACTTCTTACTTTATAGTTATTGAGGGGATAATGGCACCAGGACTGAGACTTTTAATGTTTAATTTTCATTTCAGCACTCTAACATATTTTAAAACAAAATTTTGTAAGCTATCTAAAAGTTCAGGCAAACTGCTGCTGGAGAATAGTAATAAACACTAAAACTATATATTACTTGCCTTCAGTACATGCTTATGAGCACAAACACTAAAATAATACTGTTGCATGTGCCATAACTGGCTGTCCCAGTTTTGTGGGTAACCAGGAATTTTGGTTTGGGGTGGACCTTTGAGGTTTGCCTGGTTGTATTACATAAATTCATATTCTCTGTGCAGTCTTGACTGCACAGTGGTTTTATTTGTAACTGCATGCTGTCAACTTCTGGCAGTTCTGGCTGATAAAATAACTGCTAATAAACTTTTTTTCTCTATACTTCTGTCACTTGTGAGGGTTATCATTTGGATCTCAACTTCTCACAGTGTAGTTGCTTCAGAGCTGGTTGTTCTCAAAAGATCTGGAGTTTTTTATTTCATGAACTTGCTGCTCTGTTGGAAAAACAAGCTCTCAGTGCATCAGGGTTTTCATTCTATATTAATTTGCTGGGCCTCACATTTATTCTGCGGTGACTTAATAATCTTTTGTTAAGAAATGAGGTGGACTGTAAATATAGCCTAGGAAGGGTTTGTGCACTTAATCCTTAAGACTACACTTTGCTAATATTACAAGCTTAATCCTTTCCTACAGAAGGTTTCGTAGGGAAATAAAATGTTAGGGCTTCAGACCTTTATTTGTAGTGTTTTTTGTGACTAGCTTGGAATGTGCTTTGTGTTCTAACCCAACATACTTTCTTCTTTGCACTTTCTACTCCCTTTTTGCTGAAACTAATTCCAGTTAAACTACTTCTCTTCTATAGCTGGTGAAGGGTGGTTATGTGACTAGTAATGAGGGTATTTAAAGTTATTCTCTACCTTCAATTCCTTCTCTTCTTGGTCAGGAATGGCATCCTGATGCTAGAGCTGCTTTACTTTAGTGTGGCTTTCAGTCTTGCTCAAAGGAGCTGCAGCCTCTCAGTGCTCTGACAGCTGTTTGTAGAAAGGGCTCAGAAGGGAAATGGATGAACTTTAGAGCTTATTTGGATTCATTTTGCATTCATTTATTAGACTTTGCGTGGAAGTTTGCTCTGTCTGGGTAAACATTGTGTGTCAGCAAGAAATTAATGTCTGTGAATAAGATGTAGGGCAGGGAAAAGGTGGAAACGTCTTTGTAGTTTTCACAGAGCTGGCAGACCTTTGGCAGTGCAGCCTGTGAGTACAGCACAGAAACTATCCCTGCAAGAACTATCTCTGCACCTTTTTTCTTTACCAACTCCCAGATATATTCTCTGCTGAAGGTAGTACAGCTATTTCATGCAATAATAAGTTAAACAGTCCTAATGACTTCAAGTGTTTCTGAATTTATACTTCCCATCATTGCTTGTTCTTGACTTTCACACAGTCATTCTTAATATGTGCTTGTATACATCTGTGCTTGTAATAATTAATCATTTGTTAAAGAGATGAAACACGTGTTATCTTATAAAAATATTGTGGCATTACCTCTCTGTATGTACCATAGTAGTAATTTTTCTATCTTTAAAAAATAAAGAGAAAATCAGGAAGGTCCCTGGAGTGGGAAAAAAAACCCTGCTCTGAAGGTACTGATGAAATATAAAATTGCTTTTATACAACAGGTTTTTTACAGAATTTTGAGACACTTTGATATTATTTGCAAATGATTTGAAGGAGATCGTCAGAAACTAGGTAGAGAGGGCTAGAGAGCATTTTGTATTTAAGCATTTGTTTCATTCAAACTTATCTGTATTTTTAGTCAGTGACAGCTGGTGGCTGTGGGGGAATGGATTTTGGGTTTGACTGGGATTATTTTTTTGCTCTGTAGTTACTGGATGGAAGAGAGACTGTTTTCCAAAAAGCATTTGGAGCCTGATGCAAAAGTACTGGTAGCTAAGAGTTGCATTTTGCAAAGGCTTGGTGATGCTTACTGAGATCTGCTCTGTACTAAGTAGGAACTTCCTTGGACAAGTGGAAAGGAAAAAGGGGAAAAGGACTTTCAGTAGGATTTGCCTCAGCTGCAGCTGATTCTCAGTTCCTCAAAAGCCAAACAGAGGAGTTCAATCTCCAACTCTTCAGACAGTGTTTTTTAAACTGAAAGTGCCTCTGGGATCACTTACCTATTTGAAGTCCTTGCTAAATAGGGCAAATTTATAAATTTATAAATTATAAAATTTAATAAAATTTTAAAAAGAAAGAAAAAGTCTATCCTCAGTCCTGCAGACTGTGTACTTCTGGTTAAGTGACTACACTGTATCCTAATTTTTAAGATTTTTTGGGCTTTTTATAATGGCAGTCAAGTTTTGTGAGATACCTTTCTTTGTGAGAGAAAAGTGAAGATCTCAACTGATGAAATTTAGGTGATAATAGAAATGTAAAAGTCTTTTCTACAAGTATAAAAATTAATTTTATTAAATAGCTACAATTTGTGAGTCAACAGTAGTTAATATCACTCGCCAGAGATTTGTATTTAACTTTTAGATGTAATTTCTTTAAACAGTGAGTTCCCCTGTTGAGCTTATAATAATGCAGGCACTTTGCTGGGTGCATGATGACTTGAATGAAGTGGACATTGGCAGCTATATCCTGAAAGTCTGTGGCCAAGAAGAAGTTTTACAGAAGTAAGCAAACTCTTTTTCATTAATTCTTAATTTCATGCTTTTTGACACAGTTACTGGAAAGTGTATCTCTAGTGATTAAATGTGTGGAAGAAACCTTAAAAATGTAATGTATTTTGCGAAAATATTAGAAGTTTTTGGAGTTGCTCTGGGATACAGCAAAGTAGGTTGTCATCAACTCTGTTCTAATGCAGATGCATGTTTCTAGAGCGTTTCTGTATTGTAGCTTTTGACCACTCTTCCAATCTCAGAAATTGCAAAAAAATGAACATGAACTGTTTTCTAATAAATTAGTGGAGTTGTGATTTGCAGGGTTTTGTTTGTTTCTTGGTTTGATTTTTGTTTTTTTTTGTTTTAATTTTTTTTTCCAAAGCCAAATGATTTAATAAGCCCCATTCTGGGTTAGAATATTTCAGTGTTAACCTTTGTGATTAAGAGCTGTAGCACAAGTACAGGTATCTGCAATACTGTATAAAAACTTGTGCAGAAGTAAAAATCGGACCAAGGACGGCACGGAGATTGATTCACCATTTCCTTGCTTCATGGCAACAAGTTGCCTGGAATATTTGGTGTGATTTTTGGGCCAGCTCTGCTTTGGTTGTGACTGTGGCTGCTTTTGTTTCTCAGCAAGCACTGCATAGGAAGCCACGAGTACATCCAGAGCTGCCGCAAGTGGGACACGGACATCAGCCTGCAGCTGCTGACCCGCAGCGCCATGTGCAGCGACCTGGCACGCACCGTGAGTGCTCCTGCTCTGCAGGCTGGCATCTCTGGTGGCACTGGCACATCAGCATGCCTGCTTGCTCTGGGAAATGCCCTCCTTATCCTGCCAGAGAGTGAAATACATTACTGAGTTTTCACAAGGCAAATTACATAAATATGGGTAATGCCTCTTACTAGAGCCAAGTATTTTATACCTGGAATGGTATGCTAGCAGTGGGACTAAACTTGAGGCTTGGAAAAGAAGGAACAAATTTAGAGTTAAATAAAAGGTGGGAACAGTGTTTGAGTTTAATTAAATGTGTGTCAGACCATGGAAGAGGAAGGAAGGAGTATCTGGTATCTGCATAGTTGGGCACTTGATGGTTGTTTCTTCCCTCTGCCCCCATGTGTACACATTTCACAGGCTATTAAGTAGTTATTTGTTTTCCCTTTTAAAGAGATCACCTTACATGTTTCCCCTTCAACACCCCAGGTGTTAGTAATTAACTCTCCAAAATGTTATAGAAAGGTGAGAACTGGACTTAGTACCTCATGTTTTATTGCAGGAAGATGATGACAGGACACCTGTACATCTAACCAAACACCTCCACAAAGTAGAAAAGCCTTTCAGAGAACCTATCATAAGGTAATGTTTTGTGGTTATTTTAATAATCAATTGCTGATCACTGCTGAATTCCTGACCAAAGTGGTGTTCTGTTCTTGTACTTGTGTTCAAGAGCTTTTATTTCTTGCAGGTCTTCCATTGAAGAGCTTCTTGAGGTGTATCACAAGCAAGTGAACATAGCCCTTAAGAATGAGGTAAGGTTTATTGCTGAACCCAAAGTGACCAAAGTCACTGGTGAGGTAGCTGGCAAAAAGACTCACAGGTTTTCTTGGGGAAACTGAGAATCTGAGCAAACTGTGAAATTGTAATCATGGGTATTTAGATTTCTGCTCTTCTTTGCTTCCTGGCTTTTCTTGCAAACCATTTATTACCTGATAATCACAACTAGAAATGTATCTTCCCAAGTCCTGGGATGCAAAGTAACCTCTGCCCCAAACATGCTGGAAGAGGTTAATTCAGGAGAATAGGAAAGAAGTCAGAATTCTGACTATGGCTGTTGTTGACAGCCGTGAAGGATGTATTTACTAACAGATAAAAATCTGCATAATAGAGAGCAGGAACAGTTGTGTACAATGGGAGTTAGAACTGAAGCATGTTTGGAACATACAAATAAGTTCTACACAAAGCATAATAATGGTTTTTTCTGTGTTATTCAATTAATTTAAAATACCCTGTCAAAAAAATTGTTTGTTTTGGTGTATGACAGGTAGCTTTAAGCAGGTTGTATGTTGAATAGTTTAGAGTAATATCTCATCTGCAAAAGCTTATGGATATAACCTGCTCATTTCTCAAAGGAGAAGCTGCTTTTAACTGCTGATAGTAATGTAACTTGGAGTCTTAAATGCTTTAACATTAGATAACTGTGTTTTTTAACCAGTCTTGAAATGAAGTACTTAATTGCAATACTTTTCATTTCCACTATGTTTGTTTGCCTCTCCAGGAATGCAGGCCTGAACAAGCTGCTGTCTGCTATTTCCATACTCCCTTAATATTATTTAATTCCCTTGCTGGTGATTCACCACGTTCTCAAGGGTAGTTTTGAACACAACCTTTTTGTAGAGGAGTGAGCTGTTACTCCCTGCCATGGTGGTGCTTTTGTTGCTTTGCTCCTGCAGCTGCTTCAGCTTCTTTGTTTAGCTGTGATTTCACAGGCTGAGATGAGGAATGCAAAACATCTCGATTCACATTTGTGTTCTACCCTGTGTTGAGCTTGTAGGAAATTGAGCTTTCTGAGGTTGGGAGATGTGGTTTGTAGGTGGTGATGATTAGGTCCAAATAGCAGCAGTTCTGCATTTGAATTTTTTACTTCATGAAGTGAATTCCTTTACATATTCAGTAGCTGAAGATTGCTAATCCAGGTGAAGAAGGGTAATCCATAAATAATTGCACGTGGGCTTTGATTTCACATTGTTGAACACTCTGAAAGTTATCAATTGTCTTTTTATTGAGATTTGAGAGCCTGTGAGGAAAAAAGCAGTGGAAATTTCTCCTTCCATGTCACAAAGAAGCTGTTACCTTCAATTTGTTAGCTTTGGAAGAATGGCTTAAATATTTACAATGTCTTCTGACTTCTGTGGTTATTTTCTTACCAGAGCAGTTAATTGTTGCCAGGTAGCTCTCAGTTTAAAAACTTTCTGATTCAAATGGCTTCTTTGCTATCCATTTGTAGGAAGGCTACAAGTATATGTCTGGGAGAGTGGTGGTTGGGAATCAATTTACATCTTAGTGAGAGAATATTGCAATAGTTATTCCTCTTATTTAGCTGTAAGTGTTCAGAAGTTATTGTGAAAGAAACCTACTTTAAAAAGTAAACTATTATTTTGAAGCAAATATTTTAATTTTCTACATGTGTTCTTTAAAATTGGGTGAAGACTTTCCTCACATTAAAAAACAAACCCCAGGAAACCTAGGATAATTCAGATTTCACTCAAGTGACTTTTCTTCTGTTGGAAGAGTAGAAGGAAGAGAATATTAGGAGCAGCTCAACTTTGTCTTAAGTAGCCTACAAACATAAATTAAAGTGAAATAAAAAGAGATTAGTTCCATCATGGAAGGGGTACTGTAGTGTAAGTAGTAGAAGTGTCAGTGTAATTTAAACCTGTGGACTGAAATTGAAGCACTGCTTCTTTAGCATTGTTTCCTCACACTAATTCAATATTCTTTTTTGAACTGCACTTTCTTTTTAGGCCATGAGGGAAATCGAGCTTTGTATCTTATTAGAAAATAATTGTTTCCCAACAGTTTAATAGAAAAATGGTTGGGAACTTGCTAATGTTTCCTGGAACCTCCTAATGTAATCCTCCTCATTCTAGGATCTGTACTGCTGTGTTTTTGGCATTCATAAGGTAGTTCTCAATATTGAGTTTTTTCTTCATTCCAGTCATTACAACACAATTTATTATAATGGAGATGTGCATCTCATAGTGATGTTTTCTTGGCAATTCATTAAAAAAACATTAAAGCAATACTGGGTTTCACAATTGTGATCAGACCAATCTGTTCTCTCATACATTCCTTAATAGAACCAGCATAAAGCAGTAGATCATGTAATTAAGACTGTCAGAAAAATCTGTTCTACATTGGATTGTGTAGAGACTCCTGCAATAACGGAATCAGTGAAGAAGCTCAGGAGGGCTGTTAATCTCCCAAGGATTAAAAATGCTGAGGTAAACTTTCTCGCTATAAATTGCATGTTTTAACTGATAAATTTTATTTTACAGTCTTTAGTAGCTGGAAATACCAGCAACAGTTCTGTCAGGGTTCTGTTGGGATTTTTTGTTGGGTTTTATTTATTTATTTATCTGTTTTACTTGACATCTTCCATTTATTTTGACTTCTCTCTGCTGTTAATGCATTCATCACTTGCTCTGGGAATATTTTCCTTTTTCTAAATAGTGACTTTTAAAATCAGTTTTTAAAGTACTGTTTTCTGGTTCTGTAACTAGAAACTTGTGTCACAGCAGATGCCACTAAATCTGACTGAGAGAAACTGACAGGAGCTCATGCTGTCTAAAATTAATGCAGTTGTGCTTTAAAGGAGGAGTTGACATCATGTATTTTCCCAGCAGTGTTTGTGACTAGCAATAGCATCTTAAAACTCTTAACTGTTCATGCTCCTGCATTCCTGAGCATAAGGACAAGCCCAAAATCTCTCAAACAGCCCAGAATTTCATGATGCAACTGCCTTCTAATGAATGGTTCAGTTGAGCAGGACAGTCTCAAGTTATGTTGTCAAAAACAGTCATTAAGTGGAGATGTGTGCAAATAAAAAAGCTGAATAACCTTATAATGCTATTTCTGTTGTCCTGCTGCCTTACCAGAGTGGCAACTCATGTGATGCTCTATTTGCTTTTGGCTTCATCAGTTCAGTGATGTGTTTGTAATACTGAGCAGAAGACAGATAAATATAGTTGTCAGAAGAACTAAAATTCTTACAGGGAAGTGCAGAAGACATTAAGACAACATAGTGAAATACAGCATATAAATATTTTTCAGTGTTTGCTTTTTGGTAGGAGAAAGCTATAGAAATAATTAGATTACAGTGTACAAATAGCTCCCAAAAATAATAGTGTAGAAATAATTGGATTACAGTGTACAAATAGCTCCCAAAAATTAGATTACAGTGTACAAATAGCTCCAGTAGAATTTGAAAAAGGTGAGATTTTATTAATAAAACCCTGCGATTATTTTATGGTGGACATTGCCTTACACAGTATGCAGGCACGTAGGCTGCTTTGAGAAACAAAAATGCTTAAAGTATTGGAGACTGTTGCATTGTAATATTTTGTAAGATATTGTTTGATTTTATTTTTTTTCAAAGTAAATCTTTGTGGTTGGACAAAGTGACTGCATTTTTGTAAGAATGTGAATTTTTTTGATATTCAAACTTTAAGTTGAAGATACTCAATTAGTACACTAGAAGTGTAAGGAGAGCTTTCATCTTCTGCAGCACTTGTGGCAAACTTTGTAGGAAGTTAGGAATTTACTGAGGTTTGATTTTAAACCACAAGCTTAGTTTTCATTAAAAATTTTAGTTTTATCAGGGCTTGAATTGGGCATGAAACCCTTCCTGATTAGAAAGGAGTGAATTCCCATGATTTGTTTGTCACCTCTTGGTTTCAACATTGTCTTTGTTGAGACTAGACATTGCTAGTTGAGACTAGATGTTGCATCATGTTGAGACTTCCATTTTAGCAGACCAAGAAGCAGAGAGATAGTACAAAGTAATAGTCCTTACTGTTCATTTTCTCAGTTGTTTAATATTTTTTTTTATTCAGTAAATTTATATTTATAAATTTACTGAATAAAATGCCACAAACAAAACAAAAAAAATAAGAGCTGTTTAAAGCTGTTCAGATTTAAATTACTGGTAAATAAGCTGATGACTTCTGCTTTCATCCATAACAGCCCTGAGCAAGTTTTATGTCTACTTAGAGAAGTTAGATTATCCTGGGCAATATTCCAATGTACTGTGTCTTTCTGAACTTCATATAAAACATGTCAAAGCAGTTGACTTGACAAAAAATGAGCTTTTGGACTTGGTGAATAGTTGCTGCATCATATGGAAATTGTGATGCTGTTAGTTAACTCTTGAGGAACTTTGAGTGAAAAGATTTGTTACATAAACTTAAATATGAGCCTAATTCAGATACTTCATAATTTCTGTATAAGATACTTAATAGCTGTGAAAAACTAATATGGATTTTCAGTATTGAAATTTCCTCTGATTTTATTGTGTAGGTATCCTTAAAATGTGGTGATGACAATAGCAAGAGTCCCTCTGGTGAGTAAAGCGCTTCAATTTTTATTTAGAAACTGTTCGGAGGTGGCTAATTTAGGAAGAAATGCATTCAAAATAAATTATCATTTAGGTTCACTGCGGCCTGAACACCCTCTGAAAGTGAGTCTGGACCAGTTAACAAGAGCAGTTGAGGCCCTTCTGCAACTCCACACAAATTCCTGTAGCACTTCAGCAGCAATTTCTCCAGAAGAGAGTAGGAGTACCAAGGAAGCTTGGACTGCCACAGAACATCTCCAGTTCACAATATTTGCTGCTCATGGAATTTCTTCTGGTTGGGTGTCAAAGTAAGTGACTTACCTATTGTGAAATTCCTCCTTTCATTTATTTATATATTTATATATACATCTAATTTTAATGGGATTTTTATGTTTTTATGTTTAAATTTTTCCTTACCCAGTTATGAAAAATACTACTTGATTTGCTCTCTGACTCATAATGGGAAAGATCTCTTCAAACCTGTTCAGTCCAAGAAGGTTGGCACATACAAGAACTTCTTCTACTTGATTAAATGGGATGAACTGTAAGTGACTTCAGTCTGTTAAAACTCAATAAAATGTTTTGTTTTAGCTAGCTGCTGAATGCTGTCATTCAAGCAACTCTTGGTTCTAATTGCATTTCAAGCTTCCAAAGAACAATTTACTGATCAAAATCAGAAATATTTTTTCCAAATGGTATTTCAGTACTCATTGTAAAAGGGGGAATGGAAATGCTGGACAAGTGCCCTGTACTAATGTGTTTGTAGCATAAAATTACAGGGAGATGGGAAGGTCATAACATTCCTTGCAATGGGAATGGCTTGTGCTGCTTTAAGAGAGATGAAAAAATAAAACTTGCTTTTATGTACAGCTCAATTTATGTAAATGGAGAGGAAAAGCAATGTCACACTTTTACTAACATGAATGCTGAGTCAGTTTTTATTCCAAATACAGAAGGTAGAAAGGAAGAAGGAAGGGCCTGCAGAGAAAAGATAGGGAGATCATGGCAGGTGGTATCTGCTAACTGAAAGAGGAATATTCTTCATTATCTGTGCACAACTTAATCTCTGCCACTTGATTATCAGGCAGCCTGTCATGTCTGAGGCATCATGTGAGCTCCATGGTGCCCCATATCTGCTCTCCTGACTGTTTTTGAAGGTCAGAGATACACCCTAAGGAATACCCTGAGAGTTTGTGGTGAACAAATAATTTCAGATCAGCCCTGCCTGAGAGTTTCTAGAACACTTACCTCCTGCTACCTTTTTTTTCTGGTGATGAAGGGATTAATTGTCAGATCTTTTGCTGGCAGGTACTGGTGTATTACAGTGAAAGGTCTGCTAGATTGCTCAAAAGCTGCTGACAGCAGCGTGGTGCTTTATAGTGTAATTGTCATGTTTTACAGAGAAATCAAACTAAAAGAACATTTTTAGGCTGTAAAAACAGTGTAAACAAAAGTGGAAGCTTGAACAGCTCAGTGAAGTGTATACTCCTCAGCTGCTTGCTTTATGGATTTTGTACTATTTAGAATTTAACTTTTAGTAGTTTTTGATTCTTTCATTTGGATGGGAAACTATTGGCAGCTGACACTTTCAATCTGAAAAATTAGGGGGTGGCTAACATGAAGTTCTGTGTGCCCTTCCTAGTGAGTGGAGTGGGAAAACTGGTTATGCTGGACAGTCAATTGTGTGCAAGGAATGTAATTTAATAGACAGAGATTAAAAGGGTTGTTCCAAATCTGACTGTAGTGCAGGAGTGTAATTTAGCAGGTTTTACAAACCATTGGCATGGGAGATGAAGTAGAGTGAAATATGATTGCATGGATATTTAACACTTGTTCTTCAATGTTAATTGACTTTTTGAAAGCAAGAGGCATAAATGGATTATATGGATAAGCCTGTAACTTACTAACTGCTGCCTTTTTTCTAATTGACTTATTTTTAATACTTTTATTTTATAGAATAATTTTCCCCATCCAGATTTCACAGTTGCCTTTGGAATCAGTCTTACGTCTGACTTTGTTTGGAATCCTAAATCAAAGTAGTGGGAGTTCCCCTGACTCAAATAAGCAGAGAAAGGGCCCAGAGAATTTGGGTCAGGTTTCTCTCCCTCTGTTTGATTTTAGGCGGTGAGTATCCAAAATATGGGTAAGATTATCAATATGATTTGCTCTGTGTAGGGCTTCCTCCACACCCATAACTACAGAAATTGACTCTCTGATATTGAATATAGTGGGCTATGATAAAGGTAGGAATTGTAAACTGTACTGATACAGAAAAAGTACATTTCATTAAATAGAGGACAAAACGTGGTCTTGTGTTGTAGGATTTCCATCTCACTAGCTGAAAAAAACTTCACTGCTGGAGGAAGTTGAATATTGTTTGGATTATTATACCCAGAATATTCTAAAATTATTCCTTTTGATTCAGAATTGGATTTATTTTAAACAATTAAAATAAAGGGATAATTAGCAAGTGTGTTAAACTTGTGGCACGTTTCTGGTTTGAAGTGGCTTTCCTTCCAATACAGCTGCTGGATGCTGTTACGTGCTTTTTACTAAGAATGAAAAGCCTGCTGTAACTTTGCTAAGCTGAGTGTTTCTGGATTGATTCAAGTTGCTTTGTTCTTCCAGCTTTGATTACAAAGCTCATTCCAAAACACTTATCATTGGGACAGCCACTCAGTGAGACATCAACCAGTAGGCTGGAACCACAGTCCCCAAATTAGACATCATGGTGCAGAAGTGATCACACCACTGTGAAACAGCTTCTGCATTCATGCTTAGTTTCCTATTTATGTGTGCTGCTGACTTCTAGGGCTTACTGGGAGTTTAAATTGTCAAGCAAGGCTGCAGAAAGGCAGTCAGGTCTTTCCTGGACAGTTACTGCCGTGTGTTGCCTGTGCCTGTTTCGTGTGCTTTGCATCCTCTGGTTCTGGGTTTGACTTTACTTGTTCTGCTTTCTCTTTTGTCTGGTGATGATTCCAACAGCTTGAGGATGTCACAGAGTTTAGGATTTCCTGCATTGCAAAGATGGCCTGCAGCTGCTTTCAGTCTCCACCAGGGCTTGGATTTCTTTTCACAAATAATGCTTATTTTAACCTTCTGTTTAAATGCTGCATTTCAGTCTGCTATCTAAATACCACATTTCACAGCATTTGAAAGCACAGCTTTTTATTTGAATTGCAAATTTATTTTGTCTTGATGGTGTTCTCATAGGAGTTAGTTTGGGGAGAAAACTGTATTTTCTGTTTATGCAGAGGACTACAATGGTGTGTGTTGTGCCAGAGCTTGCTGCGTGGCCTGTATGTAAGAGCTGTAGAGATGCTTAGTGATCTAATCCACTTGCAGTCCACATAAATTAAATCCAGACCAAGGTAATTAAAAGTGGTAGCCAGATATTCCAGTTACAGTTGAAAATAGCATCAATGGCAGGCAGGAGCTACAACTTGAAACTAACTGAAATAAGGGGAGAAGAAGACTGGTCATTTGTGTGTTTTGGAAGAATCCATGGCCGAGTTAAAATTCCCTCTGCTGAAATGCATGTGGAGTGTCTGAAGTCATCATTGCTTGTGGATGAGACAGAAGGCTGTGGCAACTGTATTAAATTGGAGAAGTATGAAAAAGAATAAGCTGTTCAGTTGTGCTTTAGTGGCATGATTTGGTAATCTCTATTGGTATGACAAGCTCCTAGTTAATCAATATTTACATATCTGTTCTTTATTTGAAATACATATAAACCCTGAAGCATCTTTCAAAATCTACTTAAGGCTTGGCCTTCAAGCAGTCTTTTGAGCAACATTTTGATTTTGAAAGACTGATGGAAGTTTTCTGTAGCTAACATTCAACACTTAGTTGATCTATGAAGTGTCTTCAGTTGTACCCTACTACAGCTGGAAATGATATTAATGTTAGGAATACACTGGCAAATATAAATGTCATTTGATATGCCCTTGCAGAATCTGGTAATGTGAGAAGTCCAGCAAATGGTGATGCCTGTAAGATTAATATGCCTGGGCCTTTTTTCTAGAAGCTAAGGAAAGTGTGTGTGTGTGTCTTCAGTTTTTTTCTCAGAAGAAAAAGTATTCCTTTTCTGACTTAAAGAATAGGGAGCACCTAATTTATCTGTGTCAACTGAACTTTTTCCTTTGCCTTTTCCACCTAGAAGTGTGTGCATCCCTTTAAAGCACTTAAAGTACAGATGACAGCCAGTGAAAATCAGTAAATTAATTTGACAATAATATTTTGGTGAAGTAAAGAGACTGTGATGCTAATAACCTGTACATGTTCTTTTCTCAGATTGTTAACTAGTGGGACAAAGCTGTTGCAACTGTGGACCACATCACATCCTCATCATGTGTCAGGGATGACCAGCAAGAAAGGAAATATGGAAAGAATAGTGCTGCAGGTTATACATAATTCTGATTTATTCTGTGCTTTGTTTGAATGTTGTGATTTGTTGTAAGTCATATTAGGTGAATGTTTTGGGGAAAGGGAAAGTACTGCTCAGTAATGTTTAAGTCAATATAGAATAGTGATTACTAAACTGTAAGGGCAAAGAATGGGAAGCTCCTGGAAGTCTCTGCAAGTCTGTTATTGAATAGCTGTCTGGAAGTAAGAGAATTCCGAAGTGCTTTGGCATGACATGCTGCCAGCAGTGGGAGAGAATGTTTTGGAAAGCAGTCCATAGAAATGGGTGCTGAGAAGGGAGTTGTCTGGACACCAGCAGTAGCAATTCCAGCTCCTTACAGAACACAAGCACTTCTCTTTCTCAAATCAGAGTTCAATTTTCCCTCCAAAGAGAAGGTGCCTTACTAGGCATGGCTCAGCAGTCCCAAAACATGGCCTGAGTGAGTGGCTAGGTGGAAACCACTGGTGTGGGTTTGAGCAGCTCTGATTATCTGTGCTCTAAGCATTTCTCACTTCTCTTCTGAGGAGTGCTCCAGCCACTGCATTGTGCAATAACTCAGCTGTACATTTAGGAGCTGTAGTCATGTAGAAGAATTGAGATGGAAAAAAAAAATAGTCAGCAAACAGTATCTGGGGACTGTTGCACTTGGAGAACTAAAGAGTTCAGATACCCAAACATCTGAGCTTTTCTCTACTTAAGGACTTGCATCATCTTTTTTTTTTTTTTTTTTTTTTTTTTTTCAGATTGATTTCCCATCCCACGCTTTTGATATTGAATATAAAATTCCTCAAGCTGCAAAGACTACTGTGCATCATTCTGTAGAAACATTAGAAAAAACATTGAGAGAACGTCTCCTTGCCGTTCTCTCCAAGGATAGCACCATTGGGTATGTCCATCTCTTCTTCAAAAAGAGCTGGGCTCTTTTTGCACATGACAATTTGTAAATAGGGTAGGGAATACTTATGTATTCTTGAGTTTCTGTTAATTTTTTTAATATATTTTGAAGACCTGTAGAGACTTAAACAAGAGATTGAATTAAACATTTGAAATCATGGTACCGACTTAATGAATTTCCTTCCATTTTCCTTGGCTGCTGCTGTTAATTTCTTGCTACAAGACTGCTGCCCCTTTGCCTGCCTGTTGTAGTCACCTGTTCCTACCTGGCAGTTTCTCAGTTCCAGGGACTTCCAGCAGTGGCTGTTCATGTGTCGTGGGAGCTTTTCTGGCAGCCTTTCCTACTCATCTGCACAAAAAATAAATTAGTGGTTTTGGTTTATTTCAGATTATACTAAAACTTAATTTTGTCCTGCCCAAATTATAAATTTGAACAAATGTTTCCTTAATGTTTGAGGCTTTGTTTGGCTTCTTGTTTTGACTTTTGTGGAGGAAAGAATAATTTCAATGTAATTCCATTCTGTGTGTTAATTTATCTGCCTGAATACAGCAGTCAGTGGCATTGGGGTTATTCAGGTGATGGTTTGTCATGTGCATTATAAACTGAAATGCTCTTGTCTGCAGGCTGTCAAAAGAAGATAAAGAATTTCTGTGGGAGAAGAGACATTATTGTCATAGCCATCCTAATAGCCTACCAAAAATACTGGTTAGTGCCCCTCACTGGGACTGGGCAAGTCTTCCAGAAATATATTCATTACTTCAGAGGTGGCCTCCTTTATCACCCTTAGCTGCACTGGAACTACTTGATTCAAAGTAAGAAAACTGTAAATAAACTTTCCTGTATCTTGTTCAGTATTAAATGACTCTTCTTTGATAGAAGATCCTGGAATGGTGTTCTGTGGGAAAAAACTGCTGAATTTCTTGCAGAAAAAGTTAAATATTTTTAAAATTTTAAAGAACTCCATGCATGCTTTATTGATGTAGGCTTAACCAAGTCATGTAGTGAAAGCACAGCAATTGTGGTTAGAGTTCTGAAGTTTAATATGCAACAGGACAGGAGTTTATACAGACAGAGTTTTGAGAGGTTTTGATTGTGTTCGTCCTAAACATGCACATGTGGTTGCATCTTAGGTGATGAAGGGCCTTGTAGGTCCCTTATTGATCTTTTAAAGACTTTATATGATTGCTTTTCTATCTAGCTGATCTCAAAAAAAAAAAAGAATAAGAAAAAATCCTATATGAGCAGAGAAAATCTGATGTGGATTTGTGGTGACTTTCTAGGTTTGCTGATCAGGAAGTACGAAATACAGCTGTGAACTGGATAAAGACATTGAGTGATGATGAGTTAACAGATTTCCTCCCTCAGTTCGTGCAGGTAAGACTTGCTGCCTACACAGAGGTTTGAATTTTTCTGGTTCTTGAAAACCCAAAGGAATTGCTTCTGACCAGTAGCAGAAGTGCAGTTGAGTGCCTCTAACTGAAATGCACAGTAGGGGAAACAATTTGAATAAATAATCTCTTTGTGGCTGTCCAAAGTATTTGTGGTAACTATGTCTGTGCATTAGTCACAAAATATATCTTCATCAGGAATTAAATGCAGACCTGATTTATGTCATTTCCATTGTATTTAGGCATTGAAGTATGAAACCTACCTTGACAGTGCTCTTGTGAAATTTCTTCTGGCTCGGGCACTGGGAAGCATTCGGGTTGCACACTACCTGTACTGGTAAGGGGTTCTTTGTTCATTGCTCATGTAATGTGTGTGCCACAAGATTAATATTGTAGATAAAAAGTCCTTCTTAACATCATCATTCAATAACATAACAATGATTGTTGTGAATGGTGATTATACAGAATGTAGATCCTGGTTGTTTGTTTTTTTAATGAAGCATAGTGCCTCTACAAAGCACAAACCTTCAGACATACATAGTACTGGTTCACTAAACTATTTTAATGTCTTAATATTGTATTATTTGCTGTATTTTCCATAGGAAAATTTAACTTCTATCCTTTATTTCAGGCTTCTTAAGGATACACTGTATGATACAAAGTTTGGTGTAAGATATGAGCAAATTCTTGGAGCTTTTCTTTCAGTCTGTGGAAAAAGGCTGAGGGAAGAGCTGGAGAAGCAGACCAGGCTAGTGCAGCTCTTTGGAATGGTAGCAGAAAGAGTAAAGCAAATGAGTGGATCTGCTCGGCAGGTGTGTATATATTTTTAATTCAAAACTAATCCACTTACTTGTCTTTTTAGTCTAAATTCAAAATGTTATGTAAATATATAGGAAGTTTTATGAACCTGTTGCTCTGCAAAGTTTGATGAAGTTGATGTTTTTGTCAAGTTTGTCACCTGAAACATATAGTGAGGTGATAGGGCAAGAAAGTATAGGATGGTTTCTGTGTATGATAACTGGAAATGAATGTAAACCTTTTACTGCTGAAGAATGATCTCATCATACAAAGGAATGGGATATCTGGTTTTGTGCTGATGATAGAGCTTAGAGTTTGATGGAGTGGGATGCTGTCATCTGGTTCAGTAAAAAAAAAAACCCCACAAACATGTGTGATGAGTGTTACATTGCTAGGCTTAGGTATTTGTCATAGCTAAACCAGGAGCTGTAGTTTCTGGCATTCCTTTAACATTAAGGAGTTAAAATAGTGCCTTCAGGGTAACTTTGTCCAGAAGTTTTCTGTAGATGATTCAGTGAGGAAAATGTCAGCTGAATTTTCTTTCTGTCTGCAGGCTGCCTTGCAGAATGGCATGGAGCGTGTGCAGTTGTTTTTCTTGAAGAACAAATGTCGTTTGCCTCTCAATCCCAGCCTTGTGGCAAAAGAGTTAAATATTAAGGTACTGCACATTCAGGGTTTCAACACTCTTTTGTAAGAATTACATCTAGGTAAAGCTTTTACAAATTAAAAAAACCACTTCAAGTGCTTGAAAGCTCTTTATGCTGTGGAGATGGGGTTTAATCAAAAATGCTGATTGAATAAGCCAGCAAAACTTGGTGAGAAAAGATAAAATGTGTACAAATACAGTGTAAAACCAACAAGGGCACTTGTGTTAAAAAACATTGACAGATATCTGTAATAACTTACATCTTCAGACCCTGTCTCCTGAGACCAGCAATTCTGAAAGTGCATGAAAAAGTCCTGTGTGCATTAGTAATCAAAAAAGGAAATTGACCAAAAATATAAAGTTCAAGCAGTGAGTAAATACTGTGAAACACGTGAAACTGCCTGATACTGATTGTGTCCAGATATGCTGGAGAGGGAGGCAGTAGCTTTATTTTATTGTGAAGGTTCAGCAAGTAATAATGTAGGAGAAGCAGGTAAATTATTTTTCCAGAACACTGCAAGGTTTGACAATATCTGCTCAACCACAGTCTTGATTATATCATCATGCATGACTGAAAACCTAAAGGTTTGTTAATGCTTGAACTAATCCTGTGTTTGAGAGACAGCTCATCTCACTTTCCTTCTCTACTGTAACTATTAAATCATGAGCAGGGACTTGAAAGCAGATAAATGAGAAGATACTGTGAAACACACAAATACACATTTTTAATACATCTCCTAGGTTTCAAGAAAAAGCTGCTGATAAAATATTTATTCATGTTTTATTCACTCTTCCCTTTAGAATGTTTGAAACATCACTGTGCAGCACTGTTGGCTTTTGTACAAGAATTCAACTAATAACAGCCAAAGGGCTTGTTATTCAAGGGAAGCACGTATTCACCACAATGGAAATGTTAAAAGTCTGAATAGACACATTGTGTGTCAAACCTGCTTGTTGTCACAGTGTCTTGTTTTCTGGACTAGCAGGAATAGTCCTTTCTGACCAATGACATTAAATCTACTTGCAGGCCTGTTCTTTCTTCAGCTCCAATGCAGTACCACTGAAAGTTGCACTGATAAATGCTGACCCGCTGGGAGAAGAAATTAATGTGATGTTTAAGGTAGGCCTTGCATGTGTACTGGAGAAAATAATGAAGTTGAATGATAATCAGTATTTCATTGGTATCAATTAATTTTAGCATAGACCAATAAGCTTAGTTATTCCATGAGTTTGCTCGTGTGTATCTAGAAACCAACATGTGAACGGTCCATAAAACATAAACATTTACCACATGTGAAAGTTTAATTGTAGTCTGTTCCTCTTTTAAGTTTACTATGTCATTGGTTAACTTTTATTTTTCCATGTAAGGTTGGAGAAGATCTGAGACAAGATATGTTGGCTTTACAAATGATTAAGATCATGGATAAGATCTGGCTGCAGGAGGGATTGGATCTGAGGATGGTTATCTTCAAGTGTCTCTCAACTGGAAAAGACCGAGGTGCTAAACTAGATGTTGTTTTTAATCTTTGCTTCCCCCTTTCAATTTATTGTCACATTGATAATGAAAAACCGCTGGGCAGAAGGTGCCAAGGAACAGTTCCACTGCAAGGAACTTCAGTACTTGAGAGAATAATAAGTTAAATTGTTCTGAATTTCCTGATGGCTGAGTGGCATCCAGTTTTGTTTTCTTGAGTGTTTTGTTGTCATTGAACAGTGGAACAAACAAATACAGTGATAAAAATCAAGGTTGCTCTTACTGCAACACAAGAAAATCATGTTGCTACAGCAATCCTCAGTCTGAAAGTTTAATTATGGTGAAAGTATTGCAATGCAAACCAAAATGCTGAAGTACTTGGAATCTGCTGCAGTTGAGTCAGGGAGTATCATTCTGGTGCTGAAACGTGCAAAAAGAAGAAAAATTTGAAGCAGCCCTTGACATGCACACACAGTGTCCCCCAGCATTTGTGTCATATTCTGGTGAAAGTTCCTTGGCAAGATGAAGTTGTCTCTGGGGTTTGAAAGTAGGTCACAGAACTCTGAGTGCAAATACTGTGCCCTGCACCTTGAACATGCCTTTTCCTAGTTTTAGCTAATTCTCTAGAGCTAGCCAATAGAAACCAAAGATATTTAAGAGGATAAACAATAAATGAAATATTTCTTTAGTCAGATGAATAGCATGACCAAAACTCTTAAATACATGGAAAAGATAGAAATTTAGGTTGGCAAAACTAAGCAAAAAGCTTCTATTTATGTAAGACTTGCTTTTTAGAGAAACAGATGGCTTTTCCTCCTACTCTGAGTGATGACTTGATTTATGTAGCTTTTTTTTCCTTGTTGCTAATATTAGTGTCCTTAAAGTACTCAAAAGATTGAAGGGGAAGAGTCAAATGGATGTAAATTACAGATGTACCTTTAGTAGCTCTTGCCAAAATAGAAGTAAAATTCTGTTAATCAGGTACATGTTTTCATTTTATGATTTAGCTGTACAAATATTTTTAGTAAATTATTTCTCCAAAGTAAGGCCACCTATGAAGCCCACTGTCTGGTCTGTTTCAGCACTTGACAGCAGATAAAATTACTAGATTAATTCACTATCAGTGTGTGGGAATTTCCAGCATCAAAGTATTTTGCCCGATTTAGAGTAAAAGTTATGTGGTAGAAACTAATTATTCAAAGTATAACTAAAGTGTGCATTCTAGCAACTGCAGCTAGTTGTAGTGAAGTAATCTAAGTTGGATTGCTATGTTTCATGGTTTACTTTGTAACATAGTCTGTGGAAATGCTTGGGGGACTAACAGAATTATTTTTACACATGACAAGGTTTTCAGGGAGGTTGGTCTATAACTGTAAGATTCATCACTGTTAAGAATGAATAATAAAAATGCAGCATCACTTAAGGAGATGGCTAAATACACTTTATTTTATTCTATATCAAGGCATGGTAGAGCTTGTTCCTGCTTCAGATACACTTAGGAAAATTCAAGTGGAGTATGGAGTGACAGGTTCTTTTAAGGACAAGCCTCTGGCTGAATGGTTGAGGAAGTATAATCCTACGGAGGAAGAGTATGAAAAGGTAACTTTTCAGCACTGGTTTTTGTTCTTGAAGGTCTTTTAAAAGGGCTAAGTACAATCTAATAAAAGAATGAAATTCATATTCCAGGTCTTCCATTGAAATATTTGGTTTGTATATTTAAGAAACTTATTTTTTTCTATACTTGAAAAACAGCAAATTAAAATCCCCTCCCATAAAAAGGAGCCAGATGGATTCTTCAGATTCTCATCAAAAATTTTTATTGGATATAGAAAAAATGTACTTTAAATTTAAGAGGGACAAATAGTGGCTGCTCTTAATTGCAGTTTAGGAGCAGTGGCCTCTTCTTGTACACATGAGATTCAAAAATTAATATCTTTTTTTGTGCTATAATGCCATTACAATACATTGGAAATACAAGTCTTGGACCCTTTTATTTCCTAACTCCTCTTTTGTCTTCAGCTTCTCTTGTCTTCAACTCCTCTTTTCTCTTTCATTTATGTTCAAAATAAAATAACCATTTTTGCTGGAAAGTGGGATATCAAGAGATTTTGGCAAAGCTTACCTGTTTGAAGAACAGTATTTGGGAAAAAAAAAAAAAAGGAAATTTTTATTGCCTGGTTTGGATTTTGCACTCATCGAGGTTGACTGTTGAATACATGAATTATGTTTTTCCACTGATATTTGATCTCAGTTCACTTCTTTTCTCTCCCTCCCAGGCTTCAGAGAACTTCATCTACTCTTGTGCAGGGTGTTGTGTAGCCACTTATGTCCTGGGAATCTGTGACCGCCACAACGATAACATAATGCTGCGGAACACCGGGCATATGTTCCACATCGACTTCGGGAAGTTTTTGGGACATGCACAAATGTTTGGGAGCTTTAAAAGGTATTTTCTGTACCTAAGCAACGCGGAGAATGAAGTGATATTTTTCCAAGTGTTCTCTGGGAGATCTGCTGTAGGTCCAGTACCATGTGAATGTGCTGTGTCACCTGGACCAGCACTTGGGAGAGGAACCCAACCCAAACCCATGAAATGGCATTAATGGAATATTTAATATCATGACCTTCAGGGTGGGGATGGAGGGCAGCAGGAAGCACATGACAACAAAGAGACCTTAAGATGAACTCACAAATTCTGTGCTTTTTGAACAGGGATCGAGCTCCTTTTGTGCTGACGTCAGATATGGCTTATGTCATTAATGGTGGGGAAAAACCCACAATTCGCTTTCAGCTGTTTGTGGATCTCTGTTGCCAAGCTTACAACTTGATAAGGAAACATGCCAGCCTCTTCCTTAACCTACTTTCACTGGTAATCATTTTTCACATTCAATTGAATTGATAGATCTGTCGTGCTGGGTTGTATTAAAAACTGTGCTTTTTATGCTGCAGCAATTCATAATGCAGGCTTTTTTTAAAAAGCCAGAAACATCTCAACTACTTTTTGAGAAAGCTTCATTTGGAATCTTCTAAGCTTTTTTACTGCCTACCTCTTTCTTGAAAATTTAAAACTAAAATACTACCACAAATTGCACTGCAAAGAGTTTTTAACTGCTTTTAATTCAGCAGAAATAGGGAATAACTGCTGATTATAAGTAATTGGTGTCTATTGCCATTAGTATTAAGTAAATTAGTGCAGCCACAAATGAATTTGAGGGTCTAAGTATAATTATTTCAGTACAAAATCATACTTGGGGCATTACATTAAAACTAAATTTCAATTTCTTGTAGATGCTTTCTTCTGGGCTACCAGAACTAAGTGGGGTTCAGGACTTGAAGTATGTCCAGGATGCTCTCCAGCCCCAAACAACAGATGCAGAAGCCACCATTTTCTTTACAAGGTATTGGAAAAGGGAAAACTAAAATATCTCCCAGTATCTTCCTCTAAATGGAAGATTTCTGATAGGAAAAAACCTCCTAGGGATGGTCACAAGCGTGTCTGTACAAGTTGAACAGTTACACTGTACAATCATAAAAGATCAGTTAACTACATAAGTAAGATCAATCTTGTGTAAGAGTAATGCTTGTGCTAAAGTACCTTGCAGATTTTAGGGGTGACCTGGTGTGAAATAAATATTGGTTTAAAGTGCGGAAGGTAAATAATTTTGTCTGGCTGTTTAACAGTTACATTTTGAATGTACCCTAAATTATTTAATAGCAGAGTATATGATGGAAAGCATGGTGAAGAAATTCTCTCTTGGAGAAGTGCTTTTGCACAATGGGGAGGGAGGATGATGATCCAGTGTAAGTGGAGGAGTGCATACGATGTAACTGAGATGTTGCAATGCATTATAAAAGTGTTACTGTACTGATACACAGAGGAAACTGCAGTGGTGTGCATGCAACTTAGAATCAGAGAAAAGTTTAGGCAGGAAGGGACCTCTAAAGGCCATCTAAGACCAGTCCTCCTGCACAGAGCAGGGACATCCACAACTAGATGAACTTTCTCAGAAGTGTGTCCTGGCATCTACAACATCTCTCGGCAACCTGTTCTGGTGTTCCACCACTCTTACTGTAAAAAAATTTTCTTTCTTATATCTAATCTGAATCTGTCCTCATACACAGGAGGACAGATTCAGATTAGATATAAGACAGAAAATTTTTCCCTTGTCCTCTTACAGCAGGTGCTGCTAAAAAGTTTGTCCCCATCCTTTGTATAAATTCCCTTTAAGTAGGAATTGGCTCCTGATGAAAGGCCATAATAAGATCTCCCCAGAGCCTTCTCTAGTCTGAGCAATCCCCATTCTCTCAGACTGTTCTCACAGGAGAGGTGCTCATCCTGCTGATAATTTCTGTGGCCCTCCTCTGGATCTGCTCCAGCAGCTCCATGTCTTGCCAGGGCTCCAGAGTTGGATGCGTGTCTGGAAAGCCTTCACATCTTCACTAAAAACCTATTCCAAATTTGGATACTGAGTCTTCTATTAAATGTTGGTATGATACTATTTATATATCCCAATGATCACTCAAAAACCTTTTCTTTGTCAGTAAGAAATAGGGCTTGTTTTTCTTCAGCTTGAGTCTGATGCATTGACAGAACCACTTTTGTGTGTTTTGATGTTTCCTTTTTCTAGGCTGATTGAATCCAGTCTGGGGAGTGTTGCCACAAAGTTCAATTTCTTCATTCACAACTTGGCTCAGCTGCGTTTCTCAGGTCTGCCCTCTAATGATGAGCCCATCCTGTCATTCTCTGCTAAAACCTATTCTCTCAAACAAGATGGCCGAATCAAACAAGTGTCTGTGTTCACCTATCAGAAGAGATACAACCCAGACAAACACTATGTAAGTACCTGGGAGCTGTTTCCCTTCAGGGAGGATAATGGGGTGTTTTCTTCCAACAAGACACAGGGAAGGAACAGGGACAGCTGACCAAAACCAGCCAGAGGGATGTTCCACAGCGTATAATGTCACTGTCAGCAATAAAAGGTGGCTGTAGAGGAAGGAAGCAGGAGATGGGAGAGGGTTGTTTTCCACGGTGGCTGTTTGGGAACTGGCTGAGCATGGGTCTGCCTGTGGGCTGTGGCAATTGTCTTGCATCACCTTCCCTCCTCAGAAGTGTCTTTATCTCAGCCCACGGATCTTCTCACTCTTGCTCTTGCTGTCCCCCCTGTCCCACTGGTGAGGGGGAGGGAGTGAGCAAGCAGCTGTGTGGGTACTGAGCTGCTGGCCAGCAGCAGCACTGCTAGAGTACAGACTGGCATTTCTAGCATCCCATAATATCTTGCAAAATGAAAAAACCTCTTGAAAAGCATCTAGAAGGAAGTAGAAAGGGCAGAAGTAGTGTTGGTGGAGATTATTTTAAAACACAGCAAGTTGAGTCATGTTGATGGGCTTTTTGTAGCTGCCTTCTGTAAAATGGCTCCTTCCTGAGTAGGAGTTGTAAAATCAGACAAAACTCTGGTTTTGGTCTGACCTTCCATTAAAGTTTGATTTGTTCCTCCTGAGTTAGAGCATTGTTTTCGCTACTAATGCACTTACACTCTTTAGTCTTACTAGATACACCAACCATTGAGATTTGCCCTCAGAATTTTAATAGACTTGGGTTACACTTTGAGACTTAATGTTTGTATTCCTATGCAGATGTGCAACTTTCTTCAAATTTTTTTAGTTGTTTTATTTCTCTACTGCTATTTGCTGGGCTGGAGTAATCAGCTCAAGTTACATTGTCCAGAACTTTTTTATAACATGAGCTATATTGATAGATGTAAATGTACATCTCTTTCCAAGCTATGTTTGCTGTAAGTGTCTTTATCTGGTAAGACACCAGCAAGGAATAGCAGAGCAAATCTGACTAATGCTGCAGAGCTTTGTTCTGAATCACTGTATAATAAATGAATTTGAGTATCCTGGTCTAAGCCAAAACAGCCTCGCCTCTTCCAGGAAACTGTTAGGATGGTCTAGATTCTTTATAGATTTTAAATTATATGTTAAAAGGGTAACTCCTCTGCCCATAAATGAGGACACTGAACTGAATTTTCTTTGCAGCTCTCAAACTTCATTTCCCTTGAATAATGTGAATGTATCCTGTGACTGTACTCACAATACTTGGAAAAATTATTTTTGTATAATGCAGTGCATTTGCATCCTCCTGCCAAATGATCACTTTAAAAGTGGAATCCTTTAGAATCAGGAGGGAATTAAATTGAAAAAAATACACCTGAAAGGTTCTGTGGTGGTTCTGGCCCCACAGATACCCGTCTTAATGTAATCCTGTGCCAGTGTTAACATTTTGTACACCTGGTATGGACTTCCAATGAGGCTTCAAAGGGAGAGTGTGCACAGTTCAGCCTTACCTACCTTCATCATCACCCTTCAGCTGTGGATCTACCTTGTGGGAAGACCATGTGATGTTACTTTGCATGATGGGCTACTTATAATTCTACTATGAAATGCCAGTGTTGGAATAAGGGATATAATAATGGGATATGTATTCAGGAGAAGGGTTACTATAGGAGAAAGAGTTGATTGTGAAGAAAATTATATTGTTAAGTAATTTTACAATATTTTTATATCAAATACGTTTATTTTTGTGTTTTGGGCAGATCTATGTAGTGAGAGTTTTGAGAGAAGGGCAAGTTGAGCCAACATTTGTCTTCCGAACATTTGATGAGTTCCAGGAGCTCCACAACAAACTTGGCATTCTCTTTCCTCTTTGGAAGTTACCAGGGTATGTTCCTAACTCACTCATCACTATTACCAAAGCAACAAAACTGCTCCCAGTTGGGTGGAGCAAGAAATAGCTTGAAATGGAGACAAAACTGCTGAGGGGCAAACTAGACCTCAAAGTTGGCAATTAAGGGAGAAAGCAGTTGTCTCTCAGATTTAAGGTGGAGATCCAGAGGAGCATCTCAGTGTTGTGGTCTGTTGTCATATCACATGTAATACTTACCTATAAATATTTCCTTGCCTTTCCGGAGTGTCATAACCCATGCTGTGTTTCCACTCTGGATTGGCAAAAAAACTCCAGGTGTCAACACTTAAGGATGGAAATGACAATGGAATCCCACTGTACCTACTTCTGATAAAGTAACTGAAAACTGTGTTGTTCTTCTCATGTAGCTTTCCTAATAAGATGGTTCTGGGAAGAACACATATCAAAGATGTAGCAGCCAAAAGAAAAGTGGAGCTCAACAGCTACATACAGAGCCTGATGAACAGTTCTCCAGAGGTGGCAGAAGTGAGTATATGTAATTTAAATCAAATGCAAATTTTCAAGTTTTGGTGCTTTTTAACACTTAAACTAACATGTAATGTTTCTTCCAAATTTAGTGTGATCTTGTTTATACTTTTTTCCATCCATTACTTCGTGATGACAAAGTGGAAGGAATAGATGGAATAGCCAGACCTGCAGGTAAGGGATGTTTATAAATTGAATTGTATAGTTTGACACATTTACAGTGTGAATCTTTGGAATGTTTTTTACTTAACTGGAGTTTTCTCTCATTGAAAACTGCATCACTATCTTTCCAAATGTGCCTACATACAATTTCAAGGACATGCATACCAAAAATTGCCATGATGTGTGTGATGACTTGGGCTTGTTTATGGCTTGCCTGAATTATTCAGATTTTTCACTCCAAACCTCCAGGTTGGTTCTTGCAAGAGAATGCAAAAACCCTTAAAGCCTGTAGCCTTTCACCTGTTAGAGAGCTAGAAATCAAATCAAGAACTGAACTTGGTCTAAGACTTGCATTTTTTCCCATATGTGATAAGTCAGTGTAGTAGTGATGAAAATATCACAGAAGAAATAATTGTTATTTCAGATACAAGTCCATCAAGTCCTACCTCAGGCAAAGTGGGAGGAGAAGTGAAGCTATCCATATCCTATAGAAATAGCACTCTATTTGTCATGGTGATGCACATCAAAGACCTGGTAAGTGGAGATATGCGCTCACTGCCAAAAACTTTCCATTTTCTCAATTACCATCTTGACTTAGATGGATGCAGGAATGGTGAAACTCTCTCTTTTCTTCTAAATTTTCCAACTGCCTGCTTAATTAACTGCTGCTTTTGATTAGCTTGATTGCAAAGTCTGCACACTTGAAAATAAATATGCAGTTAGCCCCTAATTAGTTTTCTAACTTGTCTTGTTTCTTTGGCTGTAGGTTACAGAGGATGGTGCAGATCCAAATCCCTATGTGAAAACCTATTTACTTCCAGACACGCACAAAACATCCAAACGCAAAACCAAAATCTCCCGGAAGACGAGGAACCCAACTTTCAATGAAATGGCAAGTTAAAATTCATGTGACAACTTCCTGTAGCTTACTATAATCTCTTATTCGGAACAGTAATTAAAATATTACTGCTTTAGACTAAAAATAGTCTAAAAAAAAAGTGAATATGTATAAATGGAAAAGAAATTGTTTCCAAAAACTTTGTGCCCTAATTAAATATAAAGCAGAAGATCTTATAAAGATCTTTTAAAACATCTTAGTGGGTTAGTGTGCTATTACAAGGAAGCAGGAATTTCTCAGACTGACTCTGAGGAGTGATGTGGAAAAGGTAAGGAATCTTAAACTAAAACTCCCCCTTGCCCTGGATTCACTGATTCATGATGTGGAGAAAAATGAATTCAGAAGTCTCGGTGTGTAAATAGTACTTCAGTCATTTTAAATACTTAACCTTGGGAGTACAAAATAAACCAGGGATGTCCTTCAGCCCATTATGTGAGACAGGGATGTGCTGAATGGGCACAGTGTGTAGTTCAGACATCTGTCAATGCCTGGGCAGGCAGAAGAAAGGGCAGTCTGGGTAATTTCTTTTGCCTAACCAGAAAATTCTTGCCTTCACCTGGCAGCTGGTGTACAGCGGATACAGCATGGAGACTCTGAAGCAGAGGGAGCTGCAGTTAAGTGTGCTGAGTGCAGAATCGTTACGTGAGAACTTCTTCCTGGGTGGAATTACACTCCCACTGAAGGACTTCAACTTGAGCAAGGAGACTGTGAGCTGGTATCGACTGACTGCTGTGCCCTACCTGTGAACTCAGTCGCACCAGAACACTTGTGGTCACCTGTGCTTTGTGCATCTTCCTACTTGAAGATAACCTGTACATCTGAAAGCAAGAGACTCTCCATTTCAACAGATATATTGGACCAATGTTCAGGTAGCCTAATTTGGAGGATTGCAAAAAAACTGGTTTGTACCCATGTGATGTTATCAAAGCATCGTTTGGAAGCATTTGAGAGTTGTGGGTGAAGGAAGGGGTTTTTAATCCATCAGTGAAGGTGAGATGAGCAGTTTGACCATGCTGGTTGGTTGAACCATAACTCAGTCATTAGGCCTGAGGATGCAGTGCATTTTTGCTTTTAATTTGTTGTGTCATCCACGACACGATGCTGGAGAACATCAAAGAAGTTGCATATTTTAGGATTACATTCCCACCACTAATGGGACATCACAGAAACAGCAACAGGTAAAGTTTTGGTGTCTGCACACACACCTGTAGAAATGAAGGTTGAAGGGCTGGAAAAATTCCTTAAAAACATTTAATTCCAGATTAATGCTTCTCTGAGACTTATTGGAGTGAGTGCCAATAGTGGAAGTTGTAAATAATGGTGCCTTATAATTCAAATGCTTCTCTTTTACCTCATTTCTGGTATTTAAATATGTATACATATTAACTTTGAGCTCCTTATACAGGGGGAACATTCTCATATTTGATACCTTGCAGGTCCTACTGGAAGCCTTTTCCCAGGATGTGTTATTTACAAATAGCATCACTTATACTAATCTTCACAATTTGTTCAACTTAAATAAGTTTTTTCTACTCCATCTTCTACCCATGGTCTCCAAAAATTGAATGAAGACTGGCTGAATGTGGTACTGTAGGAAATGTACCCAGCTTCTCAGTGGGGATTTTTGTTGTAATTTCTAGAACTTTTCAATACTGCAGTGATTAAGTGTAGAACAGATTCAAACACTAATCCAAAGTGGCATTTGCATCTGTGCTTCCAGGGAAAGGGTGGCCTCTAATTGAAAAGCACCACTGCTGGCTGAATTGCAGGCCAGAAATTAGTTCCTATTAACAGCTTTGAGAGAGGAACTTGGCTGGGTTTTTTTTTCCTTTAGCAGTTCACAGCAATACAGTTTCTCACTCCCAGTAAGAACTAAAATACTTCATTCCAAGATTTGAATATATTGTGACAGTGGAGTGCAACTGTTACTATCTCCCATTAATACCACTGATTACTTAATTAGGCCTTTCTGCACTACAGGTGTCACCTTTTTTGTTCACCTTATTTGGGATTTAGGATGTTCATGTTCTGTGTAAAGAAAGCTCTAAAGTTGCATACTTCTTTAGTACAAAATTGTGAAACAAACTTTTAAAGTGAAATATGCAACTATGAATGAGGACACCATACAGGGAAAGCCTTCTATCTATCCAACACTAAAAACCTATTTTATAATCCAGTTTTCCTTCCCCTGCTACTGACCAATCTCGCTTCAGTTCAGAAGAGAGAAGTAAACTTGAATCTCCTGGTGCCTAAATGATTCACGGTCCAATTTCATAGGAATTATTGCGGTTCAAAAGCTAATGATACCTTGAATGTTAGAAACTGGGCCAATACTAACGGGCGCTAACAAATCCCAGTTGTAGTAGGCATCCTCTGCATATTTTTCATTTAGTATATAGCCTGTAAATAATAAACTATATAACTAACTAGATATATTTCCTGCTCACTTGATGCTTTTGAGACTTACTCCATTCCATCATTAGAATCACAAGTCACTTAAACACAGGAAAGTAGACTACTGTTTTTGTGAAACGTTCCATTGTGAAATAAAATGAAAGCAATATGGACTGCCTTTTTTGCAGTTTGCTATTAAAGCACAGTGTCTTACAGCACAAAATACAATTACACTAAAATCATTTAAAAGTTATTTGCAGTTTTAACAGTTGTCTGGACTGAAAACAACAAAAAAAATTATAGTACTGTATTACTGTTAGAACATGTCCTGACTTCTGATTTAGTCTTCTTCATAGCTTAACTCATTTTGTGCCTTTCCCTTCCTTTTCAAAATCGTCACTGGCTGGAGCTTTTTATGGTCATGGATTTTATGTTGTCTATGGGATCTGGCCTTGGCCTCTCCTCACGTGTAGAGGACCAGCACCAAGTTTGCACCTCTTTGCACTATTCTCAATTACAAAAAACCTGATTGTTGCAATAAGAATTTTACCGTGCTACATAGAAAAACCAAGACAGATGTGAAAGAGGGAAATATTTGATTGGGATGGAATATACCAGTATGCTAAGTAGCTTGAAGATGTAGTTTTAACAGCTTTTTATATCTTGTTTAATGAAAAGAAAAAAGACATCTTTTATGCACCGTTTGACCTGCAGCCAGAAGTGTAATTGTCCCTCCAGACCTTGTGTTGGTATCCGAGAGCAGCAGCTTGCGCTAGGACCTCTTCCTCTACTAACCTCCAACTTTGCACTGAACTTTTTATTACTGCCTTTGTACGACAGCTGCCTGTCTCTGGACGCATGTGCGATCTTTGGTAAACGCTCTTTCTCTATTTTTACAACTGTAGGGTTGTGTAGAACCCCCGTCACCCGCCTTAAGGCCGGGGCTGCCCCGGGGTCTGCCGTGTCCCCCTCGCCGGGCGCTCCCTGAGGGGGCAGCGAGAGCAGGGCGCCTCCCTCCGTCTGTGTATCTCTGAGAACCAAATACTTTCATTAAACTATAATAAAGATGTACAATATGGCCCCGCGTGGGGCGCGTTCGCTGTGACTCCGTAACTCTCCTGTACGTACATTAAACACTATTCTGGAATAAACCCAGCGCGTGGCCGGCTCTGTGTGGGTACGGGGCGGAGCGAGAGGGCTCTGGGCGGGACGGCTGAGGGGGCGCGCCCCGGGCGCCGCTGATTGGCTGCCGCGGGCAGGGGGCGGGGCTGGGCCGGGACAGACGCTTCCTGCGGAAGCGCGCGGGCGGGGCCGCTCCTTCTGCTCGCTCCGCTCTGCCGCCATCATGGGTCGCATGCACGCTCCGGGGTGAGCCGCAGGGCCGGGCCGGGGCCGCGCCCGGGGAGCGCCGCGGGGCCGCTCTGGGGGGCCGGGGGAGCACCGCGAACCGGGCCGGGGCGGGAAGGGTGCTGCGGGAGCGCTCCGGCGCGTGTGGAGATGGCGCGGGAGGCGGGCGGCCGTGCGGACATGGCGGCGGGGCGGGGAAGGCTCGGGCCGCGGGGCCGAGTCCCTGAGCTCGGGCGCTGAGTGTGTGATGTGCTTCCTCCCGCAGAAAGGGCCTGTCCCAGTCCGCCTTGCCCTACCGGCGCAGCGTGCCCACGGTGAGTACCATCCCCAGAGCCTTCCCCAGGGCCTTTCCCGCCCCGTGCGCGCTCCGGGACCCACAGCGCAGCTCGCAGTGCCCGCGGAGGGAAGGAAAACGAGATCTGTGGTGTTTGGCGTCATCACTTTCAAATTGTGGCCTGTGTAAATGCTTCCTTGGCATGTGATGGAGCAGGCTTCCTACAGAGTTCTCTCTCTGTGGAGGCATTCAAACCCAACCTGGATGCAATCCTGTGTAATCTGCTGTAGATGACCCTGCGCTGGAGAGGGGTGGGATTTGATGATCTCCAGAAGTCCCTCAGCCCTGAAAATTCCGTGGTTCTGAGATGATCCTTGGTATAATGAGGAAACAAGTGTGTTTTTCTAGCCAGATTGTTCGTTTGGCAAAGAAGTCTCTTTTCATCTTCTATTTAAGTATTTCTTCAGATACTTCGAATCTGTAGGCTGGTAATTCCTGGACATTAAATCGTTTTCATATTCGAGTTTGCAGTTGTGTAATAAATCGATTGCCTTCAGGAATACTTACAACCAATTTGTTGGTCAGGGGATTAAAAGAGGTAGTTCTGGTGTGCTCTTAGTTCTTTCAAAGGTACTTCCACTTAAAAAGGCTTTCTCTGTCCTCCTTTGCAAGATCATTTCTTGGAGGATCTCTTTGTTGGCAGAAAGAACAACTTGTGGTCCATGTGGAAAAGCATGGACTAAGAAACGGTGAAATGGGAACATAAACACGAAATCTGTAATTAAGTAGATAACAATTAAAAATAAGATAATATGAAGCTGCTTGAAGTCCTACTGATGGTTTAACAGTTCAATAACAATTAGGATGAACAAATGCTATATTGATTTTTTTAAAATTCTGGGGATTTTTTGCTTAGTTTTATTTAAATTCTGTCTTAAATGGTGATCTTTAGAGCACTTCCATGTTTATTTTTGCTGTGCTTTTCTATTTCATACTGTGATAGTAAGAAAAAGTTCAAAATCAACCAAGAACTTCTGTAGCTCATAGCAAGTCAGGATAACGTGACTTGTTGATGTTGTTTCCTCATTAATAATCATGGAAGCAGTGGCTTTATCTGTACTGTTTAACTTAAAATTAATAGAAAAGGCACAGTCCTATCTTGGTAGGTTCCTTTAATTAATTAGTGTTCTTTAAGTCTGATTTTTCACTTCTCTCTGTAGTTACTTTACTGAGAGGTGGCTAAATGGTTCTCAATTTTGTATTTGTCAAAGGACCTAGGTGAAAAATTCCTTCCCAGGGACAGTGATTTTTTTTGTCTGTAACATTGGATTGTGCTTCTGGTGTGGCAATTGAAGTGAAATTATGATAAAGCAGCTGGTTGGAGGGTTTATGGAGTTTTTTAAATGGAGACTCATCTTTACCTCTGCCTTCCCTCATGACGTTTCACTAGCACTATAGGTTTATTATATGCTAAGAATTTTTGTATCATTAAAGGTGCAGTTTCAGCTCTTGATTATTTTTTAAGCATTAGAAAGCATCTATTTCTTGAAAGATTATTTTAGTTTTTATTATTTATTAAAAGTTTTCCTGTAGCTTGCCTCTGTATTAAGCAGTTGTTAAACAGTTTGGCTTTTTTTTTTTCTAATTTTCTTTAGTGGCTGAAACTTACGTCTGATGATGTAAAGGAACAGATCTACAAGTTGGCTAAAAAGGGCCTGACTCCCTCCCAGATTGGTAAGGATTATAAACCACTCCTGAATGGGGACAAACCCACATTTTTCTGACTGTAATATTGTAATTGTTCCTTCAACCTACAGTAAATAAGGTCCTAAGAGAACACAACTCTTCTGGTGTGCCTCCCTTCACTGTGTGTACCAGCGAGAGTCCTGGGATAATACCCTGCCACTGGGACATGTGTGTGTTCTTGCAGGGGAGCATATTTGCTGAAGTAGGAAGCAGTGGGTTGTTTTTGCTTTTTTAACAAATGGAAGACTTGAAGCATCTGTTTCATCTTATGGCCTGTCCTCAGGAATGGCCACCAGTAGGTGTTATAGGAAGCTTGGTGTGCCCAGTTTCCTGCAGGAAATTTTCCAATACCAGGAGCCCTGTGGGGTTTACTGAGCCAGGCACTGCAGCTGCACCATGGACTGGTTCTGGGGTTTGAACCCTTCCAGAGCTGAAGGGTTTGCATGACACAGGCCATGAGCTGTGTGTGCAGTGTAAGTAGGTGCTGTGTAAATGAATGTTTATTATTGTAATCCTGAAAGCAATATTAATTCCTTCTACAGGGATCCATAGAATGATTTAATATGTTGCTTTAATGAGTCCTCTTGAAAACTTTCCCATAGTATTGGCAAAGACGAACACCTCACCTACCCAAGCAGGATGGGACAGTCAGTTGTCTTTTAAGTGCTCCCAGATAAAGTGTTTCAGCTTCTCTAAGTTGTATTTTGCTCACTCATTGTTTGCCATTTCTTCAATTGCCACTGGAAAGGTTTTAACTTGGAGAAGATCTTGTTTTGGATAGTTTGTAACTGTAAGGTCAGTTTCACAAGATTGTTGGTGTATGTTTCTTCTCTTCAGTGTAAGATGTACCTGTTTGTTTCAGGTGTGATCCTGAGGGATTCCCACGGTGTTGCCCAGGTTCGCTTTGTTACTGGCAACAAGATTCTGAGAATCCTGAAATCCAAGGGCCTGGCCCCAGACCTCCCAGAGGATCTTTATCACCTGATCAAGAAAGCAGTTGCTGTTCGAAAGCATCTTGAGAGAAACAGAAAGGTGAGTGCTCCTTCAGTTGGATAGCTTAGTATCTGTGATTCTAAATTACACAGGAGTTTGTCTGCAGCTTGACAAAGCAAAGGCTTCTTGTGTTATGTTAGCCCCCCTTTGAGTAAACTCCTAAGGCTGGGGAGGTATTTTGAGCAAGAAAAATGGTCTTTGAAAAGGATTTTAAAAGCAGTTTTTAAACCATATGTTTCTGGTCCTGCTCTGATTTTACTGAAGCTTTAGTAACAGAAATGTGATGTTTTCAGCAATAGCTGTGGATTATTTGCTTTACTGAAGCTCATCTGAGTTGTGTTCTGAGAAGTCCAAGTGGTTTGGTGTTGGGGTTGCAATGTAACTTTGTTTCCCAGGACAAGGATGCCAAGTTCCGCCTGATTCTGATTGAGAGCAGGATCCACAGGCTGGCTCGCTACTACAAAACCAAGAGAGTGCTGCCACCCAACTGGAAGTAGTAAGTCTTCTCCTGCATTCCTCTTGGCACTGAGGACTGCAGGGTCTTGTAAACTGTGCTGGGGCTGTTACTCAGAGGGTGAGGAGTGCATTGTGATAGGTGTGTATCACACACCAGGCAGCAGAGAACAAGTACTTTCATAAATAATAACTGAAAAATCCATGAAACTTACACCTGGGTTAAATGACTGTTGTAATTCCTGGATAAAAATCATGGTCCTAACAAATGAAGTCACTACCAGCTGATTTTTAAGACGCTTTAAATTGCTATCTTGGTTCTCAGGTACTTCTAGAATTTGTCACTTTCAAAGCTTAGTGAGAAATGGCTTAGTAGCTGTGACAAACCTTTACCTTTTCTCTAGAAGAGGTAACCACCATAGAATTCCCAGAGATGTTAGGATTAGCCTCCAAGGAGACTCAACTGCAGCTAGCCCGGTCTTTAAATATATAGGTTTGTGCTGTCACCCTAGGATTTTTATTGTAAAAGGAAGAGTGAAGTCTTAGGCCATGAAAATTTTTTCAAAGTGATTTAGCTGCTGGTAATAGTTAACTGATAGTTAAAACTTTTAACTGAAGTGTTGTTCTTGATAACTAGTTTGAAAAACTGCCTCTGCAATTCATATTTCTCTTTTTTCTCTCCTCTCTTTTTAGTGAATCATCGACAGCTTCTGCCCTGGTCGCATAAGAGCTGGCTGTGACTAACTGAAAGAATAAATTTTCATTACCTGAGTTTTTGTTGTCTCTAAGTGCTTGGTGTGTTAGAGGCTCCTGCTTGTTTTAGGAAGCTGCATGTGAACAGGGTGTTTTCCAGGTGGAGCAGGCTGTGGTTTCCCTATTGCTGTCCTGCAGTACCAAATCTGGGTCGTGCTTATTGCATGCTACACCAGCTGGATGTTGGTGTCTGTGCTTAAACTGGTTTGGATTTTATTACTTGAGAGCCTCAAGTTAGTGAAGTGTCCTGTTCATTCACTGCAGATGTGTTTTACTCATCTGGGGCTGTTCCTCTTGTGTCCTGCAGAACTGGGGAGAAAGCAGTGACAACAGGAAGATGCAGAAATACAGAAATTGCAGGAGGGGTTATGCAGGTGAGGGGTTAAAACAAAACAGGAGAGGTTAATTAATTAATCACAGGTCATGTGGAGCTGTTGCTTGTGCAGAGAGCTTAAGCAGACTTCAGCCAGTTCTATGGCAGTAACTCGCTGTCATTTGTAAGTAATTTTAAGAGTAATCTTTGAGATTTGGGTAATTGTGGACAGCAGTTTTAGCTGTTCTCAGATGTTGTGTCTTTACTGAAGTAGTTTTCCCTAAACCCTAAGAACAGGAGCTGTTGGATGGTCCTTGTTGCCAGTGTTGTGTCTCCAGATTTCTGATAGCTTTACCTGAAGTAATTCTGCTGAAGAAACATAGAAAACATAGAGAAAAAAATTTCTCGTTTTCTAGGAGAATATTATAAATTGATTTACTCTGAGATGTTGTGACTTGCTTTTAAGTGTGGGTGGATTACTTGACTTTCATCACCTTGAGAAGTTGAGTAAATTGATCCGAGCCATGTCATTTTTGTACAGTGTAGTAGCTACTTCCTAGATCATAACTAGCAGGACCTGGATTTCACAGAAAAACGGGATTCCCCTGGCAAATGGCGCAGCTAATTACAGACCTGTGATCGGGAGGCAGGTGCAGCATTCCCGCCGCCCCCCGAAGTGCTGTCTGTGTCTGAGTTTCTCCTCCAGGGGAGCAGCCCGGACGCGTTCCCCTCGCTCCGTGCCGAGCGCTGTGTGCAGGTGCGGGACGCGGCCGCGAGGGGGCGCCCGGATCCGGGAGCGCTGCAGCTCCGCGGGCCGAGCAGCGCCGCCTGCGGGGCCGCTCCCGGCCCGGGAACAGCCAGGACTTCCGAGCTGCCAGCTGCTCCGGCCGCTCTGGGAGCGCGCTGCAACTCAAGGTGCTTTCCTGAGCATGGAAGAAGAGGCGTGCACCAAATCTCTTGTTGAGGAATGGTAATGGTGTTGCAATTGTACTGTTACGTTCAGGGTTCTGCTGCTTATATTGCTAAAGATCCTGTACTTCCTATAAATCATACATGCTGTTTTAGGTAAATTGTGCTCAGTAGGATTAATCATAAAATCAGCATGGCCTGTATCGAAAGGGACATTAAAGATTACCCAGTTCTAACCCCCTGCCTTGGGCAGGGACAACTCAGAGCCCCATCCAATCTGGTCTTGAACACTTCCAGGAATGGGGTAGCCAAAACCTCCCTGGGGAGGCTGTTCCAATGCCTCACCACTCTCACAGCAAAGAATTTGTTCCTAATACCTAACCTAAAATCCCCCCCCCTGTGTCTTTGGACCCAGCTCCTGACAAAGTATCCGTTTCCAGCTTCCCTGGAGTCCCCTTCAGTACTGGAAAGCTGCTGTGAGGTTTGCACACAGCCTCTTCTCCAGACTGAAAAACCCCAACTCTCCCATCATGTCTTCATAGGGGAGCTGCTACAGTCCTCTTTACCAGCTTCATGGCCTCTGGATCTGCTCCAATAGTTCCATGTTCATTTAACCTTGGAGATCCCAGGGCTGGATGCAGTGCTCCCGGTGGGGTGTCACTGGAGCAGAGCAGAGGGGCAGAATCCCCTGCCTTGACCTGCTGGTGCTGTTGCTGCAGCCCAGGGATTGTCCATCCCTTACCCTTTGGATTGCCATAGCCACAGCAGGACCCGGGCTCGCTTGCCCCAGGGCTGTCTGCTCAGCAGCTGCTGTGGGAGCAGTGGGGCCAAGCTCTGGCAGGGGTAAATCCCACCTGGAACCTGTGAAAATCAGCAATGTGTCAGAGGGATGTGCTCCAGGAGGAGAAGGGAAGCACCAGGTGTGTTCATCATTTGTGCTGCAGGGCTGTGAAACTCTCAGGTGTCTGCTGACTGTTCGGCCATGTTCTGAGCACCAGGACTGCCCCAGACAGCTCAGGACTGGTGATCCAGCTGCCCAGGAGAGTTAGTGGGGTCTGCCACTCTGTGTACAGGTACAGTAACTTCTCTTGTCTGGAGAGATGTGGTAATGGGGATAAACCCAGACATGCATATAGTTGCTCAAAATGGATTTTTTTAAGGGCTAGCACAAACTGGCTTCCCTCTTCCTGAGCAGTATGGGTGTTCTCAGGTTTTGGGTCCCACAGCTCTCTTGCTTTCTCCTGTCACTGTCACGTGTCTTTATGGATTCCCTTGCCTTGATTTAACCCTCAGAATATACTGGTTTGCCTTATTCCCAGCAGCAATGTACAAATTTCCAGCATTGCTTTTTTTCCAGTGGCAATTTTTGCTCTCCCAGCAAGTACAAATCTGAACAACGATTATTTTTTTCCCCCTATCCCAGTGTGAGCTTTTCCTGCTTTTTGCTGGAGCACACATCAGAAAGGAGCTCTCAGCCTCTGTCACTTCCAGAGGAGCAGCCCCCTTTCTTGCAAATCAGTCAAGGCAATTTTCTTCCTTTCCTTTAGGTAACCTGAGTTTAGCCCACCCTGATTTGGGTCAGCTAGGGCAGTGCTCAAATGTATGAACACACCTTCGTGTTTTCTTCACTCCAGCCTGGAATGGTAAGTCCAGAAAGGTCTTTGGTTGAATCAATACATGCCATGTGCAGTTTCTACCTCTATTTCTAGGAAAGCATTTCAAAGGTGACTGTTAAGTATGAAAAGGATTAACCTTGACAGGGATTTAAGGGAAAGCTTTGATTCAGTCATGGCCAGAGGACTCTCTTAGTGCTAGGTATCTCTTTATTCTGAAGGCTTTGGTGGTGTGTGACTGGTTCTCTTGTGAAGGCAAACAAGCCATCTTTTACCCTTGATTTTTTCTGATTGACAGTTGCTATTTACAGCTTCCTCTATGAAAAAAAATAAAAAACCTTAGTATTTTATTTCAAGTAAGGAGACTTGAACACCAGTTACTCTGCTGTTAAGTCATTGCCACTGCTGGAAACCATTTCTTTAGCTGAAAAAGGACAAAAAAAGTCAAGCTTTTTGCAGTCAAGCTACAGCAGTGACCATCAGAAAAGGCAGGAAATTATGTGGATTTATAAAGGTTGAGCTGCAAGTATGTGCTGCTTTGTTTTTTCTTAAAAACAATTTGTTTCCAGTTGCATTTTCTGCCACTGTGCATTTTAATTTTCAGCTCAAAAAATCATTGCTTGCAAGTTAATACCAAAGAGCAGAGTGAATGAAAAGGGCACCGTGGTTTTTTTCGCAGTGATGCTGTGTGTGTCCCTTTCTCCCGGTGTTTTCAGTGTCACTTACAGACCATGAAACGCAGTGTAGTTAAAAAGCACCTCACGTGTTTCTCGGGGCTCACGGGCCTGTTTCTTTCCCCGTCCCCATTTAAATAAAGAGCAGTAGAGCCTCTGGAATTCACCAAAGGCAGGTCCTGTGCACGCCGGGCTCTGGGGTAGCTGGAGATTCTGGCTTAGGCTAATGCTGCTTCACGTTCACGCAGTTGTTTTGTTCTCCTTTCAATGCTGGGATCAAGCTCGTGAAAAAATGCGGCTGTTGCTGGGAAGTCCCTTCAATAACTCGGCACATTTGCATGACAATGGGTGGCTGTGCCCTGCTAACCTCCCTCCTTGGCCAGCACATATCTTGGCAGCAGGAAATGCCTCCACAGTGCTTGCTGCTAATGGTGTGTCCGTGAATGTCCTTTTCTTGCTTCCCAGGATTTCTGGACATAGTTGCAGTTGGATACATGGAGGCTTCCCTCTTTTTCTCTCCCCCCTCTCCTGTCCGCTTTCGGGATAATTTTTGCCTCTGTTTGGGGATGTGTAACCTTTGTAATGAGCAGTGGTGCCGATCAGTGGGAGTGCTTCCCTCTGGCTTTGGGATTTATTAGCTGTGTTACCCAGCACAGATGCAGCCACAACTGGAGCTGAATCGATAAGGAAGGATAATGGCAATGGGATGTGAGGCTAACCCACACATTGTGCAGTGTGCTACAGAAGGACTGGCAGCCCCTTTCTGGAGGCTCCCTCAGTGTTTGGGGCAAAGGAAGCAAAGCACAGCCCCTAGCCCTGAGCTGAAATACTGGGTGGCAGGTAATTATGTCGGCTGTGCCTGAGGCTAGAGGTGTACCTACATTAAAAGATCACCTGAGTTTTCTAGTGACTGCTGGTTTTACAGGCTGATATTTTATTCCTTTTGAGGCTGCTCACTCAAGACCCCTTTTCAGGTCAGAATTCTCCTTCTTCAGAGCCAGGAAGGGGCTTTCAAGTTTAGTGCAGCTGTCAGGGATCAATCTCTTTTACTGCTCCTTCAAGTTCTTTCTGATGCAGATGAATAATTTCCGCAGATCCCGAGCCCTGTGTTATTCCGAGTGGGAAGAGGGTGACTGGTGTTTTGAACTGTAGAAGCTGTTGACTGACTGGGTGAAGAAACCAGTGACAGCCATTAAAAATTAATCAGGTTAAATGAACTTGGGAAGGATCTGAATCTAAGGGGAGCGGTTCTGATGGCGAAGGCATTTGAGATTTGCAAGGAAGGGGATGGAAATCTCTTTCAGTACAGTATATTTTAGTGGACATGGGGGCACATTGAAAGCTGTTGTGAAATACAGGCTATAAAAGAACTTGTTTCCTCATAAGGTCTTTTTTTCTGCTGCTTTGTTGTTACAGAAAAACATATAGCATCTGCCCTTTTTTTTCTTCTTTTTTTTGTAAATCCATCCCATCTTGCTCAGCTCTGCTGGCCTTGGCAAAACTAGGACTATAAATTGATAAATTCTCAGAAACTGCTGATGGAGCAATATCTATCTCTTATATTGGGTATTCCGCTTACACCTCAAACTCATGCTACAGATTACTCCTAACACATCACTTAGGTAGTTGTTCCTGATAACTTTCTTCAGCAGAAGATTCAGGTCTGGATTCTCTTTTGGTTTAGTATTCTGTTATTTTCAATACTGGATCTAACAAGCAATACAAGAATAATATTTTTAAATGGTATTTAGGTAGCCTCAATCAAGCTGGGATCTCAAATCCATATATGATTAATAAATAAAGCCTGTACTAATGAATAACATTTCTGTAATGTGCAAGGAGGTGACGGTTTCAGTGGTCCCAAATTCTTTGTGTGTTGGGCAATGACCTGGGAAGAATCAGTTTCTGGAGAGTGTTTAGTTTTCTGGAATTCACCAAATGTGAGTGTTGCAAATGTGATGCTGCAGAAACACCCTTTCACTGATTTCCAGCTCTTATGTAGTAGTTTTGACCCATAAATTCAGTGGTTTGTGTGAAAACAGAGTAGACATCCCCCTCTTTGCAAGGTGGCAGAGGCACAAAGCAGTGAAAGGGCTTGGGGCAGCAGGAGAGCTTGGCACCAGCTCTGAGGTCCTGGGTCCCAGCCTGGTGTCCTGCCAGTGATAGCTGCACTTTAACCAGAGCTGGGTGTTTATATGTAAATGGCCTGTGTGGGCAGTGGTGCAGAGCAGAGCACGGAGGCAACTCACAGAGGCTTTTGGGACACAGACCATGGCTCTAACTCCTGGCACAGGATCCCAGAGTGTGGCTCTGGGTGGGCAGCAGTGGGCAGTTACAATAATCCCTCTTTGCACTGATGGAGGTACAAGGCTTAGAGTGGAGGGAACCATTCCCAAACCTCTTCCTGCCCAGGGTGGGGAGTGGGCTGGACCTTCCTTCCTTAAAGGAGCACCAGGGAAATGGAGCCAGCTTTGTCTCTGAGATTTGTCTACCTGATTGTGCTCTTGGGCACATAACTCAATTCTTCTGTCAGCTCAAAGCAGATCGTGATCTGTTCTCCTGTTGTTAGTTTGCCTTTCTGTGTCTGGAAAATTTGGATGTAGGGAAGCAGGATGTAAAAAGCAGGAAAATTAAGGAGCTTGGCCCTGTTGCACAGTTGAGACACTGTCACTTCTCAGATTTGAAACTTCTTCACTTATGAGTTCTGTGGTAAATTCCTGCACAATATTCACCTCAATTAGGCTGCCAAATATACAGGATTTTCCTTACAGTACAGGTAAATTCTATGTTTCAGTGATCTCTGGAAACCCTGTCTCCTCTTCTTAACAAAGATCAGTCCCTTCGGCAGCTGTTTAATAAAACTCAGAGAGCTGCAAATCAGCCAAGTAAAAAATTCTGTTTCATGGAATGATTCCTGTCAGCCTTGTTTCTGATTCAGAGATCCAACTAATAGGGTTAAATCGGAGCAGTTTAATGGAACAATGTTATTTAAGCAAAGCAATCATGTCCTGCTGCAGCATTGTTTGGTATTAAACAGCAATTAGATTTGTCTGCCCAACAGAATTGCAAAGCTCCTGTGAAAGCAGCTGTAATCGGAAATGTCACACTGCAGATACCAGTGATAGATATGGTCTAACAAAACACAGGCTTTGGCTGCAGCTCCTCACATTGATGGGTAATCCCATGGCATGCAGCAGTTTAGGACTGTTTATGTAGCTTGCAGTTTTGGGTTGGGATTATTCCTTCTGCTGTGCTCTCCAAGCTTGTGTTTTTCTCTCCAGTGTGCCACCGACAGCCAGGTTAAACTGGAGGGTTCTGCCCCCTCACTTGCTCTGTAGTGAAGGTCAAGTGAAATGGCATTTGGGATGGGGAACCTGAGGTTTACCCAGCAGTGCTGGATGTAACAGCACATGCACTGAACTCCACTCTGATGTCTTTGCTCACTGTGGAAGCACAAGGAACTGAGCAGCAGTTTTGGAAAGCAGCAGAGGTGGGTCATGCAAGAGCCAGCACCAACAGGAAAACAGGTGTGCTGATTTAGAGGGGTGTTCCACAGACACTTCACTGGATTTGGTTCAGCAGCCTGCATGGGAACTTCCACAAGGGACTCTTTGTGGATTGCACAAATCTCCATCTGTGCAATGCCAATCTGTGAGAATTTTTGCTTAGAAACACCCCTAGAACAGGTTGAATGTGTGTCAGCCAGTGTTAAAAAGCAGAACTTTTACTAGGCACAATACCCTAAGTAATAATCCTTCCTCTAAGCATCCTGATTTTAATCCTTAAACATTTGTGTTAGAATGTGTCAGAAGTGAAAGAAAGCTGCATTAGCATCAGACTACAGAGTAGGTACAAGCACATGATGTGGGTAAAAGAGCTGGTCATGGGTGTATTTTTAGTCTTTGTATTTGCTCTCCTGTGAGCTGAGATAGTAGGAAATTGCCTCTTGCTCTGTATTTTCCTGGGAAGATACAGATGCTGTGAATGTTAAGGTGTGGTTGTCCTGGAGGTCTGCAGCAGTGGCATTGCTACGTGTTTTTATGGCCACAAAAACCAGCAATAGACCATGGATTAGATTGTGCTGGGTATTTATTTCAAACAGTGAGGTTTTTTTCTGCTCCCTAGTCCCTGTGTACTCCTGAATTTATCAAAGCACTAAAACTCATCAGGGAGTGTGTTCAAATGCCTGGAGTCCTGATGTGTGTTATTTGTAACTTTCTCTGATCAGTGACATTTAGATGTAGCTGGGGTTGTCTGAATGCTGTCTCTTCCATCACTTCCACTCCAAAATGGTGTATCCTGGTGATCTGCTAGAGATTCCCCACTTCCATGGCAGGAAAAGTGCCAAGCCTCATTTGTGTTCATTCAGGCTTCAACTTGCTTTAGGGATGAGGATCTCAGGCAGAACAATGATTCTGTATCTGTGGAAATATTCCCTGTCCATCAGGTGTGTGGCTGTTTCCTGTTATCTGATCCTCTTTCCCTCTCCTGCCACAGGCACTTTTGGCATCACTGTTTGCCACCACCCAGCGAAGGGGACCCAGAAGTTCTCTCAGTGGCAGTGGAGGGTGCAGTTTACCCTTGCAGCAATGTTGGTGTAGCAGCCTGCTGCTGCTGGAATTGCAATCCAGTCTGGAGCTGCAGGTGCATCTCGGTGTGCAGGCAGTAGATGTGACCCAAGGATGGAGGTGGAGCAGGAAGGGGAGGCAGAAGAGGATGCCAGCAGCCCCTGTGTCTGTTAAACGCTGCCTGCAGCGTCAGCTCTGCCTGGCAGCTGGCTCAGGGCAGCACAGCAGTGAGTGGGTGTGTGGGTCACACAGCTCACACCGTGCTGGGGGAGGCTTGGCACTTCAGCAGCTTGGTGCCACCAACCCAGCAAATCTGGGAAACTGCGTGAGAGATGGGTTGGTGTGGCCCTGGTAGCAGGAGGCTGCTGCCACCAGTGCTTTTTCTGGGGGACTCTCTTCCCCTCCCTGTTCTGTGACCCACATAGGTTTGGATAAAAAGGGGGACAGCCAAGAGAAAGAAGCTTTGGCACAGAGATATTGCCCAGCATGGATACATGGATACAGCCCAAGCAGCCAGTGAGGGGCAAGTCAAACAGAAAATTAGGATAATTAGTTTTATATGTGGCAGTGTTGTAGTTCCTCGCAGAGGGACCCCAAACTTCTTAGTAGAGTAGTTTTTTCCCTTTTAATTATTGTTCACATGTTTCTTCCCTCAGTCTTGAGTTAATCTGAGTGCTTTTCATAGGTTAATCTGCCTCTTTACCCTTGAGGGTAATTGAGCAGTCACTGGGTTTGCATTTTTTTTCTCTTTATCTTTCAAATGTCTGTAAGCCATTGTCTTTTTTTAAATTAATTAAACCCCCCCCCCCCCCCCCCATAGTTCTTTTACTGTTCAAATTTGCCACAAAAGCAAGATTCAAATTGCACCATTCTCTGTGGAGAATGATGAGTGTGTTATGTAGGGGTGCAGTTCCTGTTCTTGATGTAATAACTCTGGTAACAAAGACACCTTTCTTCAGGGTACCTTCCTTCAATTACCCTTTTATTTTTCTTTCTTTGCTAATGTTAATAATTCAGTATGTGGAAGCCAAGTCTTAAAGGGAGATCAATGCTTTGTGTCCCGACATTTTGAATTTCAGTTCCTTTGGTAAATGCAGTCCCTGGTGTGTGTTTGGGCTCTAACCCTGGAGCATTAAGCCAGGAGAGGACAGTACTGTGAGTCAAGGCCTCAGAGCAATTTGTCTTCACCTTTTAGGATTGTTTATCCAATCCCCTGGGCAAGCCTTTTACTACTGCACTGTATTTTATCGTGCCTGCTTTTCCTGTTAAGCAAGGACTACTTAGGGAAGGCAAGGGGAGCACTGCGTTTTGCACAACAGTAATTACTTCAGGCTTCAATACCAGGGACCTTTTGACCTAATGCCACTCAGGCTGATTCTGTCATGTTTAATCCCTCATGCCCCATGTCCCTGAGAGCCTGCAGAGGTGTCCTGTTCTTTGCCCTGAGCCAAAGAGCTTCTGATACACATAAACAATGTCTTAAAGGTAAAATTCATGTGCTGTTTCACTTCAAATTATGCACTGGAGCCTTCAGGAATTTCTCTCAATCTTTGAGGAGAAGTTATGCTTTTGTTGGGAGGCTGTGATGGCTGGTGGTTAAAGCCTGAGAAAGGCTGAGATTATGGATTGTTTCTCTTCTGTTCCTGCCCTGCAGATTTACCCAGAGCTGGTTGCTAATTGCTGAGCCTTTGGAATCAGTTTAACATTTTGGCTACATGTTTTTGTTTCCTCAGGGCTGGCTCTGCCCAAATAGCACAATTTAGTCATTGTTTAGTTTTCAGAGTGAATGCTCCGTGCAGGTGTGGGTAGCCAGTGGCTTCTTTTCTGGTTGTTAAAATCAGGCAGTTTTGTTAGCCACTGTTTTTTGTTTCTTCATAAATTCTGGGTGTAGAAGTACAGGCACAAACAAGCAGAGTGTTAATTAAGAGTCTTTTTGGCCTTATTACTTAGTTTGTCCTTGGATTGGCCCACTCTTAATTACTACCCGGTTACTATTGCTATTATTCTTGTTTAATGAGATAATCCAAATAATCTCATTTCAGTTTCACAGATCATTAGATCCAACACACTTATTAATAAGGCATTTGTGAGCTCTTTATGTCCACTCAGCTGTTTTCAGTCCTTCTCTTATCCTCTATGATGGAAGGAAGGGATGTGCTGAACATTTTGTAGCTGGATATGTTTCCTCAAAGTATTAGCACTTGCCTCTATACTTGTTTGAACAGCTGCTTCTTTTTGTTAACTGCAGTAATAAAACCGTGGAACATCTTGGACAGAGGTGTGACTGTGCCAGCGAGGAGTGGCTCTGGTAAAGAGGGAGCTGCTGCCAGGAAGGGTCACCTTTCCCAGCCAGGCAGGAAGGGGCAGCAGGTGTGGGGCTGCTCCGCTCCGCTGGCACAGGGTGACAGCGAGCAGGGCTGGTCCATGCCAGTTTCCCAGTGACAGCCAAAGGCCAGGAGGCACTGGGGGCATGGACCATCTAGCTCATTGCTGCCCGTTCTTTCCAGCAGCACACTCACCCTGCAGCCAATTACATGTTCTTCAGGGGTCCCCAGGGCACAGTGCCAGCCACAGAAGCGTGTCCCCAGCCACAGAGGCGCATCCCCAGCCCCGCTGGCTGTTTGTGAGCCCCTCTTTTGTGACATGTGCCCCGGAGCAGGGCATGTGGGTCAGGTGTGCCTGCTGGGATGGCAGGGTAGGTGTGCCCTGGGCTGAAGCAATGGAGGTGTCCTGTTACCCTGTGCATCTCTCACTGACACTGATACCCACACCGGCCCTCTAAGGCTGTGCCTCAAATGGAGCCTTTGCTTAGGGCTCAGAGAGGGGATATCTGTGCTTGGATATCTGTTTGCTTGCCAGGACCCTGGTATTTACAACAGTGACAATTCAAAAAAGAATTGAAATGAACAGGTGTGTGTGGCTGTGCTTTTGTGCCAACAAAGGAAAAAAACCCAGTTTTTGCACACACACTTGACTAAAATGCACACTTCAGTGCTTTGGGTAGAGTGAACCTCTGGCTCTGGAGAATGTGAGCTCTCCTGGTCATGTCAGCGACTTCGTCTCAGGGATTCGGAATCATTGCTGACTCATAACAGTGATCCAGCAGAGAAATAGCAAAAGGAAAAGGGTTAAAATAATCAACCTTGTTTCGTTGTTGCTGTCTGAGCAGTTGAAATTCCACCTATTCTGTGAGACTCTTCTCCCCGCTGTGTCACCCACGTGTGCCTGTGCCAGAGATGGAAGGAGAGCTGCTAGAAAGGACTGGGGCTGGAGGGTGGCACAAGCCACGGCCCATGGTTCTGTAAGCCTGGAATTTGCTGTAAAGGCAAGCTCTAAAGGCTGCTGCTCTGAGCAGTTGATGATTTCTCAGTGCCCAGTGAAGCTGTTCTTTGCAGGAGGGAGGGTTCCACCTGCTCCACTCACAGTCACCGTGGGCCTGCCTACACCCCTGCACAGCTGGGAAGTCCAGCCAGGCCACTGCCTTAGCCTGTGCTCACATGCAGAAGTCTTTAGCCTGATTAAGCGTTAACCCTTTGTAAGGAAATGTGCCTTGAGGCTGCAGTGGGGATAACCCAGGCTGTGGATTTCTCATGTGATCCAAGCCCTGCTTAAGCAGGATTTAGCAGTCTCCTCCTCAAAGCCCTCTTCCTACCCCTCTGTCCTTCTCTGGGTATCAGCAGGGTGCTGAGCTGGACTGAGAGACAATAGAGTTTGCGAAGGAAAAAAAACCCAAATCATAAAGCGGGGGGGGGGGGGGGGAGATATTTGGTTGATTTTAAAAAATAAATTCAAAGTCTTTTCTCTGATCTGTTTTCCCATGTTGCTGCACAAACAGCTCTGCCAGGAAGCGGAGCAAAGGCAGGAGCAGCCTCTGCCTCAAAAGCGACAGGGATTGCATAAGGATTGTTTGTGTGTCTGGTGGCAGGGCCAGCCACAACGCTGAGCTAATGCCATCTGTGTGGGTGCTGCGGGGCTGTCACCAGGGCTGTGCCAGGGCCTCTGGCTGCGGGGCTGTCACTGGGGCTCTGTGAGGCTGTCACCGGGGCTGTGCCAGGGCCGCTGGCTGTGGGGCTGTCACCGGGGCTGTGCCAGGGCCGCTGGCTGTGGGGCTGTCACCGGGGCCCTGTGAGGCTGTCACCGGGGCTGTGCCAGGGCCTCTGGCTGCGGGGCTGTCACTGGGGCCCTGTGAGGCTGTCACTGGGGCCGTGCCAGGGCGGCTGGTTCTGGGGCTGTCACCAGGGTTGTGCCAGGGCAGCTGGCTGTGGGGCTGTGCCAGGACCATGCCAGGGCAGCTGGCTGTGGGGGTGTCACCAGGGCCCTGTGGGGCTGCCACCAGGGCCGTGCCAGAGCCGCTGGCTGTGGGGCTGTGCCAGGGCTGTCACCAGGGCCCTGCCAGGCTGGCTGGCTGTGGGGCTGTCACCAGGGCCATGCCAAGGCTGCGGGGCTGCCACCAGGGCCCTGTGGAGCTATCACCATGGCCATGCTAGGCAGCTGGCTGCAGTGCTGTCAGCAGGGCAATGCCAGGCTGGCTGGTACAGGGCTGTCACCGGGGCTGTCGCCAGGGCTGTGCCAGGGTGGCTGTCTGTGGGGCTGTCACCAGGGCCATGCCGGGCCGGTTGGCTGCAGGGCTGTCACCAGGGCCGTGCCAGGGTCACCCAGTGCCACTGCCAGCACAACAGTGCTGTGTGCCAGCGCTGCTGAGCGCTCCGGGCCAGCCACCTGTTCTCGCGGCAGTCTGAGCAGAGCTGCTGGCTCTCCTTACGTACCCTTGGAGAGCAGGGAATGAGCTTAGGGATGGATAATCCAGGCTAACTCTACAGTGAAAACAAGCGCCTTACCTCACATATCACCCAAGTCTCTCCTGCCTTCCCAAACCTCTGGCTCCCCGTCCTTCAGCAGCAGTCGATATTCTCCTGGCACAGACTAGAGCAGGGAAAATTAATTGTGCTGTAATGACAACTCCCCTCTCAGAACCTGGCCTTCTGCTCAGTGTAAATGAAGGGCAATCTGTGGCCTATCAACAGACTGTTTCCTTTGGGGAAACAGCCTCACACTTCTCAGATTTTCCTTTACACTCCTGACTGTTGGCATCTTTTCCTACCTCAAGATCTGCTACATTGCTGCAAAGGATTTTTTTCTCTTTAATTAATTTCTTTCAGCTCTGTCAGGATAGAGGGTAATTAAATGCTTCAGTATCTTGTCATAAAAATGCCACTTTTCAGAGGAATTGTCTTAATGAGCCTGTTTTTCAGTATAGCAGAGGCTCATCTATTAGTCCAGTGTATATTTTTAGAGCGTGGCATTAGCCAGAAAAGCCCATTAGATCGTTATACAAGTGGCTGAATCAGCAAACTGTATCTGCTGCTATTCTGTCAAAGCAATAACGTTAACATTATCAAAGTGATTAAAAGCCATTCATTCATTTTGCATCTGGGTTGACAAGTTCATTCCTGCAGAGGCGCACAGTGAGAAGCTGGGAGAAAGGAAAACTAAAAGCTCATCATCTCCCTCAACCTGAAGATCTACCAGTGTGTGACAGATGCAATCAAAACATGACAATTGAGTGGAGCACCGGACGCCTGTGTTCTGTCACACGGTGGGTTGTCACTGACAAAGCAAAATCAGCCTTAGCCTAGGACCCTTTTTAAGGATTTGCATCTTTCTGTGGCAAAATAAAAGCTCTGTGTGCAAGAACAGGGCAGGGCTTCCACCACAGAAACCCTTGTCCTTCAGCTTGGGTCATCCTCCTGGAGTTTCAGAGCAATAAGATGCTGCTGGCCTTTCCTCTGGGCTTGTTGCAGGTGTGTTGGGCTTCCCTGGATCCTCCCCCTCAGGAGCCAGGAGGGCTGGCTACTCCAGCTGCAGTTCTTGGCCTTGGCAGGGCTGTTTGTCCAGTGTTTATACAGAGAGCAGAAGCAATGGGAGGATGAACAAGTGTTGGCATCACTGTCATGACCTTTCTGCTAAAGCTGAGTAGACAGAAAGCTTTGATTCCTGGGGACTGCCTGGGGAAGCTGCTCAATTAACTTGCTTGCAAAGGGTGTAGCATATCCAAATCCTTCCCATGGAGAGGGCACAATCCAGTGGTAAAGGGCATGGGAGCTGCAAGAGCAGACCCTGAGGCTGAATTGAGCTTTTGGCCTGACTGAGAGATTTGCATGTAAAGGCCTCTGGTTTCTGCTAACAAATATAAAGCAGCTTTGAGTTCTGCAGGTCAGATGGTGCATCAAGGAAGGAAAAGGCATAGGAGAAGAAGGGCAAACTGTCACTTGGTAAAAATCCACCACCTGCTTCCATTAATGATCCCTACTCAGCTCTGGTCAGTACCTGAATGTGCTGCACTGCATTAAAAAGCAAACCAGTGAGTTATCACACTGGGGTACATACATGCTTTTTCCCATGTTGTGGATTGTCTAAATTCTGCTGATGTCAGTGTGACCCTTTATTAGGGATTCTTTGTAATGCCACAAGCCTGTTGTGGCAAAGTGTCACTAACACTCTCTGTTTGAAAAGAGTGTTTTGTGATTGCACCTGTATCACTATGAGTGTCAGACTTGTGTGCTCTGTGTGCTGTTGCATGCCTGTCCAGGGGATATTTGCCTTTTTGATGGTTGGTGTCCATGCTACACACAAATTAGTCTTTCCTACCATTGTGAAGAAAACCAACTTTTTTTTTTCATTTTTTAATCTGCAAATAATAAAAAAGTAGCAAATCTCATGGTTGATGCTCACCCAGGGGAGAATTCTTCCAGTATCAGTGATATTCCTCCAGTATCAGTGATATTCTCAGAGCCATGAAAATGAAAAAAATCCATTAGTACTCTGGATGATTTAGGCACTTCAGTTATCAAATCGAATTGCAGTTTTGGTTTCCCTTTCCCATTTCTAGGTAACTTTGTAGTCACTTGGTCTCCTGCTCATTGAATTTCTGCCTTCATCGTACTCTTCAATTCAAGAAAATGAAAGTATTTAGCAGTTTGTCTGCATAGCCTGCTAAGATGAACATGCCTGGAAACAGTAACTTTTTTATAAATGTGAATTCAAATTGTCAGGTAACTGTGATAGTTGATAGAGAGAAACAGTGGTGTTTCATTTTGAGGAGTGGGTTTGAACTTCTGAAAGGCATTTAAAACTGCACAGAATTGTTATTAGGTTCAGTCTGATAAAGGTACCTCAGTAGAAAAGTTCAGAAAAGAGAATTGCAAAAGCAGAGCTCTCTGTGCAATCCTGGCAATGACAGAGACATGAGGATGAACGCTGGAATACTTCATATCCAGTAAGACAAACTTAATGATCTGCTGTTGCTTTTTGTCTGTTTTATCTATTGAAAGTGTGGGCATCCATTTTTATCGGTGGATGCTTTGCAAATAGCCTTATCTCACTGGATTGTATTGGCTAAATTGTGTGTGGAGCATTCCCTTGAAGCGTCTGCCACAAGAGAGCAGTGTTGGTGTGATAAGCTGGCAGAGCGTGCCTCGGGTAGTGGAACTCTTCCATCAAAATACTGCACGCTGAAATGCTGCAAGAGAAATTCAAATGCAGCACAACAAATCTTCTGGGAGCTCAGCAGGATTAAGGGATAAAAATAATGAATGGGGCCTAATTTCTGGTATTGAGAATTGAGTTTCTTAAAGGCATCATTGATATGACTGTGGGCTCTGGAAAATTTCAAGGAGTTGAAAATTTCATCATACTGCTGATAATCTAAATATGTTTTTTCCTTTTTTTTCCCCTCCAGTGCGACTCCATTGAAAACAGTTCTGTTTAGTTGGTGTCTCTGAGAGATTAATCTGGTCCTGTGTGTGTATTTGAGTAGGGTGGCCTACAGGAAAGATGGAGAGGGACTATTTACAAGGGTGTCCAGTGACAGGACAGCAGGCAATGGCTTCAAACTGAAAGAGCAGGTTTAAATTATATGTTAGGAAAAAAATCTTTACTGTGAGGGTGGTGAGGCAGTGGCACAGGTTGCCCAGAGCAGCTGTGGATGGCCCATCCCTGGCAGTGTCCAAGGCCAGGTTGGATGGGGCTCTGACCATCCTGGGATAGTGGGAGGTGTCCCTGCCCTTGTCAGGGGGCTGGAATGGGATAATCTTTAAGGTCCCTTCCAACCCAGGTCATTCTATGATTTCCAGAGCTGACTCCAAGCTCTGTGGAGCCACAGACTGGGAATTCTGTGTGGATAATGAATGCTGGGTAAGGCTCCATAGCACCCAGATTCATTTTTAAACACATAACTAAGTCTGCTGAGCTCTGTGCTTCTTGGGGAATCTACTGCTCTGCTGCAGATGCCAAAATCCCAGTGATATGAAACAATTATTAGATTCACTGCACCTATACTTTCCTGGTTGGAGACCAGAGCTGCAGCAGTACTTGAAACATGAGACTGCCAATTTCTCCTCAAAAAAAGAAAAAAAATTAAAGGTTTTTGTTGAGAAGCTGGTATGGATTAGTCTGGAAATAATTAACCTTAATTTGTGTGCAGCTTGGTTATGAAAATCTGTCTCAATATTATAAATTATAACTGCTTTTAGCCTTGATCAAATTACTGATCTTCACTGAAATGTATTAAAAACATTTTTCTGTCAATAAAAGCCAATACTAAAGTTTTTAAAGTATGTGCCTGATTGCTCTTGACTTGAAAGCCTGGACTCTGATCTTAAAACTGCCACTTCACTCTGTGGCTGTCAATGATCTGTTTCCATGTGATGGAGAGCTTGCTATCTAAAAATGATATGGCAAGTATGTGTCAAATCGAGATCCTACAGAAGCCAGGCTCAGGCTTAAGAAAGCAGGATGGATTACTCTGAGGACAAGATGTGTTTAAAGGAGAGAAGGATGTAAATGGGGAGAAGCTGCTAGGGGGTTTTAAAAAGAGGTGAAAAATGATCCAGTCATGGAGCAACATTTTAAGCCTGAAGTAAATGGAAGAGTGATAGTGGACTGCACTCTCTTTTGGTGCAATAAAATGCTAAACTTAGCAGAAATGGATCAGCAGATAATTTGTTCCATTTGGAGGAGACTAACAACATCAGTTGGGTGAGAGGAGAGCATGGCTGTACTACATCAGTGTAGTGGTCTAGACAGGTCGCTGGCCTTTCTCCAAGTGTCTGCCACTGGATGCTTAGGAAGGGGTAGCAGAAATGTATGTGACAAGTTTATGATTACTTTTCTCCTGCTTTACCCGTTATTTTTTAAAAGACAGAGAGAAGGGGTCACAGTGTGCATACAGTACCTTTGAGGTGAGAATGGGAGCTGGGATAAAGTCTATCTGAACTGATTAGCCAAATTAGTGCACTTGCTAAAGTAGCCAAAACTGAGCTTCATTTTGACTAAAAATAGTTCTCTTATCTAAATATGTCATGTACCCACTATGCCTTCCACTTCCGAAATGCTATCGCAGCTGCAGTGTCCTGCATCCTAAATTTAGAACCATTCATGCCACTGAATTTTCCAGTAGATGGATGCAGCAGCGTTTTTAGAAACTGAAAAATAGGAAAGGTTAAGAATAACATAATGCAGAGCCAACATAGTGAAATATCTGTGCTTCATCTTTGGTAGCCATTAGTGTCTTCAGTTCTTTAAGTAATGATGTTACAAAATGCATGGGGATTTTAGTGCCTGAATTATCAGAGATGGTTCTGTTTTTTTCTAGAATGCTGATGAGTGTCCTTGACACCCCTTTTGTGAAACAGTGTATTTGACTACAATCTGTGAGTCACACAGGGCATGAACTGTACTGGCTGCTTACTGCTGTAAGTCAAATCTGAATGTGAAATATATCCCTAATATGCAGCAAGATGAGACAAAGGACTGCAGAGCTTTATGGATATATAGCTTTTCATGAGCCCTCACAAATAGAGGTTGTTTGGAATTTGTTTGGTTTTTGTTGTTGGGGTTTTTTTCACAGGTACATGCAGAAACAAGGTCACAAAACCTTTTTTTTCTCCTGCTCATATACAGTTGTCAGCACAACAGCCCACATTATATCTGATAGCCAGTGTATTTTCATACTTTAGGACTTTCCAGAATACCTTTCACTAAATCCAGGTTTGAATGAAAAGTGTATGCTATTTAATAGTTTCTGTTATTAAATGGTTGGAAACTCTTTCTTTATGTTTTATTTAATCAAAATTTCTTTGGGAGATACAAAACCCCACTCTGTTGACAGAGTAGGTGGGTGAGCTTTTATGTTTAGATTAAGCCTTTGTATTTAGATTAGTTATAAGGTTGCTCATCAGCTGACAAACTGAGCAGAGTTCTTGAAACAGCCTGAATTGATGTTAGATCTAGTAAAATGCATATGCAATATTGTGTTTGTTTGTTTCTGTTTTGCCAGTTCTTGCCAGTTACCACCTTAAAAATTGGGCAGTGTTATGCTTGAGTGTAAATTATGACTTGACAAAAGAAAGTTGCTTTTTTGTGTTTGGCCAAAGATGCAGAAATCTTGAGAGACTAGTAGATTAACAGTAAATCTCCCGATTTCCTGTAATACTTACAGCTCTCTCCCTTTTGGAAACTCTATAAATTCTAGATACTGAGAATCAAGTTTTTAAGATGGATTCCTAAAGTGACTTAGAACATAAAAATCCAATGAATGGTAGAGGAGGGGGTGAGAAAAAAGGTGTTTTCTGACAGTGTGAACACCAAAATGCAGCTCCTCATGGTGGCCAGGCCACAGCAGTCTTTAGACTCGACTCTGTGAGCAGTGCTCAAAGTGGATTTCATGCTCACACGTCCTCCTTTGTGTTGGTGAAAAGAGAGGCTCCTGCCCAATGCGGGCCTGCGGGGCTGGGATGCCATTCCCAAAGTGGGCTGGCTGCGAGTCTGCTGCTCTCCCTGCACTGCCTGCTCTCTGAGACAGACAATTTTGTTGTCATCTGCAATTTCAGTGCTTTTCAGAGAGCTGCAATTCCCTCGTAGGGAAGTTGTTGCCATAAAAGTAATCCTTACAGGGAGTGAGAGTAAGAGCTTGTAGGTGGGTTGGTGTTTCAGTCACCTGGGATTGTGTGGGGCTCCTGGAACAGCTGGATTGTTTGAGGGCTTTTTAAAAATTCAGACTTCTCTTTTTTTTTTTACTATCTCTTCTAATTCTTCACTTAAGAAGGGAGAGCTGGAGTGAGCATCCTTAAGAAGTAATGAATTTTGCATCTTAAGTCAAGTTGCTCTTTTCAGAATTGGACTTCATGACAATTTGCTTTTGGAGGGACCAGATGGGTTTGATGCCTGTCTGAACTCTGTCATTATCTTCTAAATCTCCAGGTGTAACCTCTGACCCTTCTCTGAGGCATCTCTTTGCTGACAAACCTGAAATCCCAGTTGTTAGCTACCTCACCCGGCTTGTTTTCAATTCTAATTCCTCAGCTTTTGGGTGAGCCAGTAAAACCTAGGTCCCTTTGGCTGCTTTCTGTTGAGGAGGGCACACTGCCATTTTCCAGCAAGTTGGCATTCCCAGCAAGTTCTGTTTTGTAATCACCCAGGCTAGCACTCTGGAAAACAGATTTGACCATTTCTTTCTTAGCAAACAACTCAATTTCTCACCACAATTACCTCAAACAGTTCTGTGGCAGTTTCACAGCTATGGCAATCATTAGGAATGTTCATTATTGCCTTCTTTATTGCGCCTGCCTTTAGTCACACATTAAATACACGTTGCTCTCTGAAACTCTGCAGCTCTCTTTGTGCATTGTGTGACCCCATACCTGGACCTTTAATCAGGCTGTGGGAGTGCTCCTGTATCACACTTCCTGAGGTGAAGAATAGGGCTCTGTAAGAGAAAGTGACTCAGGATCAAAGATTAATAATCACCCTTTCATTGTTGCTTTTGCCATTTTTCCATTTCAGAATAAAAGGCATTAAATTTGAGGGGAGGGAAAGTAGAATTTTAGGCAGCGTGATTTATGTCACACTGTATTTTTAGATTCTTTAAGTATTTTAGTCAAAAAGCTAAAGGTTGCTAGAGTATGAACTGCGGGATATCTGCTCACAATTGGCTCAGAGGCTGTTTACAGCAGAATGTTCCTGCTCCTAAAGGCAGATCCAGAGCTGAACTTTTTGCAAAGGTTTGAGGTGGGATTTGGTTCAGAATATGATTTGCTGTTAGAGCAGCTACAGGCCCCTGCTGAAATCAGAGCTTCCTTTTGCTAAGTGGCTCATGTCAATTAAGAGGCAGATTCACAATATGAAGAAAAAGGACAGAACAAGAGTGCAGGAAAGGAAACATTATTTTCCTTTGTATATTTGTAAGATGACAACTGAGTCTGAAACTTTATGAAATATTTGGGAACTGAACTCAGATGTTCCAGGCCAGTGTTCAATCACAAGATATCCTTCCTCTGGTTTGTTGCATGGCTGGGATGAGAGCAGAGTGAAATAAATCCTGGAGCTACTCTGCTTGTGTTTGGCAGCTCTTCCATGAGCTTCTGTCTGTATGTGCTTCCCTTTGCCCTTGCTTCCCATTCCCATGCACTGAAATTTCACTGCTGCAAAATTTCGGTCCTTCAGTAACAAAGATGTTCCAAAAAAGGTCAAGTGACAGTTTAAGTAAAGGTCTCTGCCTGGCCTTTCACCCTGCCAGAAAGTTTGCAAGTGAAATGTAAACCTAAGAGATTTTATTAAGCTTTGCTTTCTGCTGCGTTAGAATAGTTCTTAGAAATAGAATAATTTTGGCTGCTACCTTTGTAGAATTCAATTCTGAGTCGGATATTGGTAGCTTTCATGCTTTATTATGTATTTAATACTCTTCTCCTTGCCCCCACCCCCTTTTTCTTTTAGCAGCCTTGAGTCATGGGATTAGGCCAGGCTGCCAGATTCAGATTTTGTCTGAAAATGAAATGCCTACAGTTCTCCTGAGGGTGATTAGGGTCTCAGGAGTGTGAACCTAAGGCTGGAAAACACCAAGGATCAGAAAACAAAGACTTTTTAAAAATCTAAATATTTCTAAGCTGCTACTGTTAGTTATAGGGACTGACCCAGGTCTGAAGATGCAGGTTGGTAATACTGTGTTGTATGTTCCATCTCAAAACAATGCCCAAAATGCAGGGATGTGTGCTGGGCTGTGGCTCCTTTTATTCATAACACCAGAGGCTTGAAGCAGGCATTGGGCTTTGCTGGCAAATGCCTTCAGCACAGAGCTCTCTGTGCTGAGCCTGCCCTGGCTGCTTGTCCTTTGTGCAGCAGCTCCCGCAGGGTGGGAGGAGGAGCAGGAGAGGTGCAAGGAGCAGCCTGGGTGTGGTGTCTTTGCTTTCCTATGCACAGCTGATAAAGCCAAATTGCAAATTGTGTCAGCCACAGGGGGAGAGATTTTGGCTAGACCAGCCCCTGGTGTTTGTATAAAAATGAGTGTGTTCAGGGAGCAAATGCAGGCTGTGCCTCGTGCCAAAGCAGTGGAAATATCTTTTTCCTAGATATCTTTTTCCTGGATATCTTTTTAGTTGAGTAATAAAGGCAACCTCAGGTGAATGGTTTCTGTGTCCATTCATCTAACATACATATTTGAAGATTTACTCTTGTGGGAAGTTTTACTTGCTTTAATAATGTCCCTTTTATTGTTGTCTTCTGTCATTTGTCCCTGAGAGCAGTGTGCCAGGATAATGGGAATTGGGGCTTGGGTTGTATTGTAGATATCAGTGGGAATTATGAGCGTGCATCAGAGGGAAAACTTCAAAATGTTGGAAACAAAGGTATTCTTGATCTCCAGTGCATAAAAATTGCATTGTGTTTAATTTAGGCAGTCATCTCACACTGTCCTCACATCGTCACTGTATCAGTGAGGGACAAACTTTTCTTTCAAATTTCCCAGCCTAAATCCACGGTAGCTGTGCTGGAAGTGTGTGAAACTTGACCTAGAATCTCTGCTAGTGTTGCATCTCCATTAGCACAGTATGTGCTGTATATGACAGGAGCTATAGGGTAACAACCTTGCTACAGGGGAGCTTTGCTTAGAAAGGTTTTAGAAGGTATTAGTCTTATCTCCTGCTGCTGATTTTCCCAGAGACTAGTGTCATGGATTGTTGAGGAATACCCTGAATGCATTTCATAAAGGTCAGCAGGTAAACTAACTTAATTTCAATAAATTAGCTTAGATAAGCAAGAACAGCAGGCAGTATTCTTTGCTGACCTTGGGGCTGATTAGTATGGAAACTATGTATTCATTGTAACCCAGAATGAATTACCACCATCACCATTAAGGAAAAGTAAGATCTTGGAAAGACATTTTGGGGTAGTCAGAGATAGGCATAGTGATAGACACGGTTGCCCATGTCAGGTGTCCCTATAGATTTATATACACACCCCAAAACCAGGCTTTGTGTTACATGTCCCCTTGAGTTGGTGACAGCCTCTTCACTTTGAGAGCATGATAAGCACATCTTCTCCCCAGGACCCCTCAGTAAGCCCTGTTCCTTTTGCCAGGGGTTCCAAGGAGATGCAAGGAGTGAAGGTGTTGGTAGGACACTCAGCACTGCATGGGTTTCCTCATAGCAGAGGGGCAGCTGGGGGCTTTGAGCCTTAGGACAGCTACACCAGGGCAGTCTCCTCCCAAACCCAGGTGCCAGGACTCTTGACTTCTACGGGAAGCAGACAAATCAGAGGTTTGCAATGAGATTTGATGGTGTGCTCATGTTCTGCTGAGAAGAGGGTGAACTCCAGGCTCCTGAAGCCGTGGTAGAGACCCACACGTGAAACAGGTGCCATGGCTGTTATCCTGTCAGCCTGTCTCACCAAGAGGGGAGGGTGTTTTCCTGATGGCTCCATGAGCCCTGTTTTGCCAGTCAATCTGCATATCCACTAGAAGTGTTTTGCTGTGGCAGTTTCCTGGAAGAGTGAAGTGCTTCTGTTGCACAGAAATCCTTGAACCTCCTTGTCTCACAGCATGCAGTACTTTATTTTTCCAGGAACTTCTTTACGAGTGTGTCTGCACTGCAGCTATCAATCAGCTGCTTGGCTCTGATCTCACCTCTCCCTCCCTCACTCAGGAGGGGTGCTTGGAGTTTAAAATTTGCTTCACAAAGGCAAAATCACTGCTGGCCATGGCAAGCAGTTTACAGACTGAAAACATTGTTGAGATTTTCACAGTGTCCAGCTCCTGCAGAGCTGCTCAGAGCCCATGGTAAAGAGCTGTTTGCCAGTGTTGGTCCATGTGAGTGAGACTGGACCATGAGCTGCAGCTCCATGGAATACTGCTGCTTTATTCTCTCTCTGTAAGGCCTGGTGGTGTGATCAAACCACATTCCTTAGTCATCAGATTTGCATGCCAAATTTTTTCACATTAAGGCTGTTTTCTGTTGGCTCATTAGAAGCTGTGCTTCAGAACCTACTTGATTTAGGAAAAGAGGATATAAAAATTAAAACTAGTAGCAAATCAGGCTTCCTGGGCTCTTCTCTATAAGGGTCAGTGTGTTCCTTTGAAAACAGACATTGTGAACTTTGGGCATAGGAAACTGGGAAAGATGCCAGTACAGGATAGAATGAAGATTAATGCAGGCAGCTCTGAGGCAAGTTTCCATATTTCCTTTCCAGGATGTCAATATGCTAAGATTATTTATGAATTTATATAGGATATTGTTATAAAGGCTGCCAACAAAGACTCTGCCTCCTAACCTAAACTGTAGCAGTTCTAATGTTTCAGTGTGAGGCTTCTCCTGCACAGAGCTGCTACTGTGCTGAGCAGTGTTCCTGTGAAGAGAATACATTTCTGAAGGGATTACGCTGAAATCGCCCAACTTGTTTCCCTTTAGGCTTAAGTGAGATTTAAATTTTGGCTTGTGGATGTGAAAAACAAACACATTGATTCGCTGAATTGCTTCCTGTTCCCAGGAAGCACTTTCAAATAAAGATAAAATTCTTTTAAGTCTCTTTTGCTCACACACCTCAGTGCATAGGGGTGAGCTCCTATGAACTGAGACAAAGCTGCCAAATTAGGATAAATATTAGCACCTCACACGTACCATGGCCCAGTTTTCTACAGATGCTCCAGTTTTTGCCATTGTAGCCAATTATGTTTGAAACTAGCAGTTTGTCCCAGTTTCACTAAAATAACACCTGACGTTTATGAAGTGCCTATTATCACGAGTTTCCCCAGCATTTTACAAATGACAAAAATATCCCTTAATACCTGGGCAAGCCAGTGGGAGAGGGAGGTGGCAATTGGAAATGAAATTACAGAGCCAATAATAGCGATAAGAAAAGACAAAGTGTGGCACTTTGCATTGCTAGAATTAATAAGTTTGAATCTGCTTGCATTTTACTCTGCCTGAGATCAAATATTGAGTCAAAATCTAGAAAAGCAGAAAATGTAAAGATTTGTTCTTTTCTCTGTCAGAAATACCTTTGATTTCAGGAGAAAAAACCCAGTGAGCATTGCCAGGATTCCCTGTGGATTACTATTACATCTCCTAGTAAAAACACATTGTTCCAATGCCTTTGACTATGGGATTTCTTCACTTTTGGTCGATTTTATCAGCTTAATAAGAAAGCTACTGTTCTGTCTTTATTTGGCAGACTGTGTCTGCCAAATGAAAGTTCCTCACAAATTAATTAAAGATTATTTCCTGCTTTGCCTGGCATTCCTCAGTAATAATGCAATTTTTTTCAGAATTCATGCATGACCTTCTCTGTGAAGCTCTGTAGTGCACAAAAAACATGGAAAGCTTGTCCTAAGTGTATCTTAGTGCTATTCAACACTACACAGTCCCATTTCTTATTTTCTTTATCCGTTGGTGAGACAGGATAATTTTCTTTATTCATTGGTGGGACAGGATAATGCTTAATCCTATCAACAGCCTCATATTTGTGATGTGCTGGCATCTTTTCTAGGTATTGTGCTCTGTCAATTATTACAGAGGCTATTAGAGAGATGTGTATGGGACATTTCAAACTGTTGAGCTGGCAAATGTTTACTCCAAGTGGCTTTTGATTCCTAAGGAAATCCCAAGGGGATTTGAATTGGTCTTTTGCTCTTTGCCTTGCTAACAGAAAATGTTAATTTTCTGTTGTGTTTTTTTTTGGCAGGGGTATACTAAACACTTATGCCAATAATATTCTTTAAAAATGCCACCAAATGTAAATCAGACTGTTTTGCAAAGCAATGTTAGTAAAGAACAAACAAACTTCACAAATAATCCACAGTGTATTCATTCTTTTACAGCTAAATTTCTCTCCTACACACAGGGGAATTGTGTTACCCCACTTCAGAGATACTAGCAATTGTAGGTGGTCTTAATTCAGCTATAAAAGTTGCATATCATTCTTTTCAGCCTGAGATTTGAAATATCATTCAGTGGAAATGTTAAGCAGGTTGCAGAAGGCCATCAAGCAGGTGAGTTCCATTTCCAGGAGAAACAGCAGAGATATTGCTTCTTTCAAAGCAAGAAGCTCCTCCCCACTTCACAGAATTTCCCAAATCTCAAGCAGGTTTTTAGGATGTGGAAGACTGTTACTTAGAATGAATCCATTTTTCTCTTCCCTTTCCCACTAGCAGGCCTGTGAAATACTTTGCTGTGCAACTCCTGGCTGGGGATATGTGAGCCCATCCTTCCTAGAAAGGCTGGTTGATGTTACACCCTGTGCAGAATGAGCCATGTGTTGCTCCTTGGCTCAGAGGCTCTGTGTTGTTCTGTATCTACCCCTAGGTCCTGAGACCCACCAAAACCTGCTGAAGTGGGCTGCCTCTGGACAGTTTTTGTTTGAAGAGCTAGAGGTGAAAGGCAGTGAAGCCAGACAGAAAGGTTCCCAGGCAGGAAGGACAGGGCATTGGCCTTAGGCACACTCAGGAGGCTGCTTTTGCTCTGAATGTTGACTCACCCTTTGGAAAAGTTACTATCTCTTTTCTTGCTTTTTGTCTCTCCTGTCTTTTTATACTCTTCCAAATAGGACTGATCTCCCAGCACATGTTTTCATGGCACACTGCCAGTAGCACCTTGGGTGCAATTCAGGTCTCTGTGGTCACTGTAGCCTGCTCAGTTTGCCTGCTGCTGGGAATTGTGGATGCGCTGCCAACCCTGAAAATATTTTTCTCCCTCTTTCTCAGAGATTTCTGGGTGTCTGGGAAACAGAGTGGGGATGGAGAAAGGCTGCTTTTTAACATCTTTATTCCTTTCTTGCTTTGTAATATTTTTTTATTCTGTGTGGCAAAGGAGCTCTGACGTGTCAGTGGCCGCCACAGCCCTGCTGGCTCATGCTCTCCTCAGGCACGAAAGCCACACAGGATCACATGTGCTGGCTAATGTGTAACTACATTTGTTCTGCTGTTGTTCTTTCTGAGGCTTGCCTCTTTTTTTTCTAGGACTTCAGTTGGTTGGGTTTTTTTACTTTGAAATGTGGGGCCTGTTGGATCATTGCGTCCAGCCTTCTGCTGTCGCAGGTGCAACGGCGTTCAGTCTCACCCCCAAACCTGACAAGTTCTGTCCTAAAACTGCTTACAATGACTCCCACTGGAATGCTGTTATGAAACCTGCACATCTCACACTTGGAAGTATTATTGGTTTGCCTGGTGCTGGTGCACCAGGATAGCAGAGGGGCCATATGGAAAATACAGCATGTCACACAGGGAAGTTTTTCAAGTGCGCTTATTTCCCTGCTTCCCTGAAAGCCACCAAGTAAGGCAACAAAATATTCTGTCATTTTTCCAATGTAGTCACGTAAGATATGGATTTCTTTTCACACTCTTATCTGGCAAACTATGTTATCAAAGCTTTGGAGAATAGACTGCAGATAGCAATTGTACACTTTGCAACTGCACTGTTTTTGGAAGATGCTTCAAAGTATGAGTCAGGTCTGGAGCTGGGGTTTACTTAGGTCAAGTTAGGGGAGGAAGGAAGGGGATAGCAGGTGGGAAGAGAGAAATGTTTGAGTGCTTCATGTCACCTGCAAGGACTGAGAAAAGCCAAACTAGAGGCTTGGGGAAAGAACAGCAACTTTTTTTTTTCGCTTGCAGATGAAGAGGAGATGCTGTTTAGCTCCTCAAATCTTTTCACTGTTGCTGTGCTGCTGGCAAGGGCACTTTGGCCATGTGGGACTGGTAACAAGCTGGAGCTGTGCCCTCAGCTTGCCTCAGCTGCAGATTGCACAGCTCCTCCTCAGTCCTGTGCCCTTGCTGCTGGTAAAAACATCACATCTGGGTTTTCAGACTGTCTGAATAAACTGACATGCTCTCACAGCAAGAGTACAGCCCTTCACCAAGCAAGTTGCTAAATGAATTTAGTTACATTGAGATTTCTGTATGTGAACAAAACTTTAGTAGATGCTCAAGCTTCAAATTTTCTAGAAAACGTTGCCTGTGACTGTTGGTATGCAACAGTTTTCCTTGTTCCTTGAAGAAGCCTTTCAGAACTCATTTATTAAGGGAACAGGAATGCAGGAAGTTGTTCAACAAGTTTTCTGACACTGATCTGCTGCTTCTTCAGATGACAGCTACTCTCTTTGAGAGACTTTCCTGCAGGAGTCAAAAGCAGGTACTGGAAATTATGTTCTTGCTTAGGTAAATGTCAAAACAAGAGAATTTTTACATTGTAGAACACATTCAAGACATGTAAAACTGGCAAAATCCAAAGAATGCTGGAGATCTGTCCTGATCCTTATTTGTTATGGAGGAGCTGCATTTCTCCTGGTCTCCCTTACCTGTCTGAAAGCCCTTTCCTCAGTTTTCACACTGTACCTGCTCTTTGATCATCAGGCACCCCAGGTGAGACATGATTACAGGTATTTGCACTTCTTGTGCCAATATATTTCATTAATCACCAGGGACAGCTGAGCTTGTGTTTGAACACGAGGAGGCTGCATCTTTAAAAGCACCCACAAGAATGAACCCTGGACACAGAACCACAGCATGTGTCAGATCCACAAGATGCTTTCAATTACCATATTCAGTCATAGGTGCTCACATTGCCCAAAATTCAGAGGAATTGAACTGAGTAATTTTCAGGGTGTGCAGAATAGGTGTGAAGTCCCAAAATTCCTGCCCCATTTTCCACAGCACTGACCACTCGTGTTTAATAGGTTAACTGACCTCTGTAAACTCAGGTCAGTAATGTGATTAATTAACACTACTTAGAAGGGTTTGAGACTTATATTACTTAGAAGGGTGGAATGTGCTGTGTGTTGTGTGCTAGTGCTCCTAGTGATGTTAGACACTGGTGTATTCTGAACAGATTCAGGACAAACCAAACTGCCTTTTATTGGAGCAGACAAATATGTCACATTTCTTTGTGCCTCTGCCTGCCCATCTAACCACTCTGATGTTCTTTCTAGAGTTTCTGCATGCTTACAAAATGCTTTAAAAGATGTGATTTCAATACACCCTTTTGACAGTGGTCAAGGTGTTCCCACTCCCCAAGGCATTGAAGTGAAGGAAGTGGTTATTGTTTAATTGAAATCTCATTCATCGGGAGAACTTTGCACACGTGATTTTCTGTAAAATGTCATGAATGCTTCAATTGACAGTGTAATCCAACATTACACATATTCACAAGGAATTGTATATTTGTGCCAGCTGTAAAGCACAATTGCAATTGTGCATTGAATGCAGTGATAATGCAATTGAGAACAGTATTGGTCTGTTACAGAAATTTATCCTGGGTATTTGGAATGCTGGAGTATCCTGGTTATCTGAACACATGGCTTTTATTCTGGACTGATGCAAAATTAATTACAATTCCTGATGTTGTATGTGCAGCTGTTTTCCCTCAAGAAGAAGAAAATCCCACTGGGGCAAAAACTTAAAAAGAACACCAAAAGGTAAGGGAATTGGCACTTGTATTGGCAAGAATCTGAGTAATTTCACAAGTAGAACAAGAATCAAAATCTTTAATGGTCTGATTGCTAAAACCAGTAACTCCAAGAGGAAATCATTAGACATGACCTTCTTGCAAACAGGAATTAATAAAATGTAATCTTAGGCTACAACACATTTTAATTAACGTAATGCCTATTTCTGAGAGATGCTGGTTTCTATAAATACTATCTGCATATACAGTACTGCTAAGGAAATTGGTATTAATCTGGGATTTCAGTCATGTTTCTTCTGGACAATTTTTTTTTATTTTAATTTTTGTCGTTCAGTCCCCCCACTGACCCCTTATTAGATTATATTTCAGCCAAACTAGTCACTATGCCTGGCTAATGAGGAAAACTGACATTAAACTTCCAAGCTGGCTAATTTAATAAAAAGAATGTAACAATAATGTGGGTTCTTCTCTGTCCAGAAGGCTGCCATGAACCATTGACAGCTTGAATTTTTGTTTGTACATTGGCATTGATGTATATAAACATAAAATATCCTCTCCCGTGTCCTAAGATGCAGTAGAGGCTGTGTATGAGGAAAGTAAGAAGGTAGAAATAACCACCACTAACCAGGTGGATGAGAGATGAACTAGTGGGCAGAAAGGTGTGACATACTAAAAGCCAAGGTTTTGCCTTTTCTGACTTCTCATTTATTGTGCACAGCATGATGTAGAATTAAAGTGTCTGGGCAACAGTTAGTTAATGTGGAAAGAAGGATTACTTAATCCCAGGATCTTTATTTTGCCTGATCTTTCTATTTTCCTACTAAGATCTGGTTTTATGGAGTCTTGGATTTCCTTTAGAATTACTTGGACTATTCTTTATCATCATTAGAGCTCCATGAGATTTAACTAATAGTGATAAAGCAACTATCACAGTGTACAAAGAAGAAAAAAATACAGTTTTAAGAAAATTAACATTTGAAATTTTTTTATAGACATTTATCTAGTTTAAAGAGGATACAGCATCTGTAACAGGTGGAATGGCACTGCAACAATGGGCAAGAGAATCACATCAACCAGCAGACAGCACATGAAAGCATGAGGTCATCCTGTTTGCTATGTGTGCTCATAGAATCTGCTGTGCCAGAGACTGTCAGAAAGCTCTGAGAAATTCCTGAATTTCTGATTCAGAATGCTTATCTTCCAGGAAGAAACAGGACCGCACAAGGAACTAGAGGTGACTTCAGCTCTTCCCAGTGAGGGTGGTGAGGCACTGGAACAGGGAAGCTGTGGATGTCCCATCCCTGGAAGCGTTCAAGGTCAGGTTGGATGGGACTTGCAGCTATCTGGTCTAGTGGGAGGTGTCCCTGCCCATGGTGGGAGGGTTGCAATGAGATCTTTAAGGTCCCTTCCAACCCAGACCATTCAATTGCTACTTCATCTTGTTTATTCTCCAAGTAGCTCTTTGAGATGTGATGTGAGATTGCCTCATATGGGGAAAATATGGGTGACATGGGGTGAAACAGGAGAAGAGAGAAAGTTCCTCAACTTTTCCTTTGTCCCTGGCCATCAGAGTGGATTCAGTGGGCAGGAAGCACACTTAGCCTTTCAACTGCACAGGACTGTGAACAGGGGCCTGGTGAAGTAAAACACCCTTTAAATGCACATGTTGATGAGCTGCAGTGGCTTTTCTGAGCCAGTAATCTACACTACTTCATTCTTTGTAAATGGTCTAATGTTTTGCATTTTGAGAGTGCATTTCAGTCAGAGCTTTACAAATACTCATTAAGCCCTGAAACACTGCTCTGGAATAGATGAATAAATTATATGGGGAAAGTAATCATTAGAAACCTTGTTGTTTTGTTGAATGGTGTACAGTTTTCATGTAACCCAGGACTTAAGTGCAGCAAGTCCTTGACACCTATTTTCACTTTCCTATATGAATATTCATTTGGCTTAAGTTAGCATTTCATCCCCACATCTTATCAGAATTAAAATTCATCCTCTTCTAATGAAAACTGCGCTGTTTCCCTGCCACAGACAATAGTTGGCATCAAATAAAATTGTTCTTTGTTCCCAAACTATGGTTCGAATTCAGTGGTTAATCAGATGCTGATAGCAAACACTCCGGGTTTCCTTTACATCCATGTGACAATACAAAAGACAATTGATATGTGGCTAGTGTAAGATTCACTCTGGACATTCCAGGCACACAGGGCTTTGTTAATACTCCAATTTACAACTTGACAATATGTGTTGCCTTAGTCATGTTTCTTTCCCCTAGTGTAAAAACTGTTCTATTCTTTGAATTGTATCATAGATTTGTCTTAAATACACGTATCTATGGATTTTACATTTTGTTAGTGCTACATTTTGTTCTTAAAATCCATTTAGAGTGTTAAAATGAAAAGAAATTATGCTCCCAGGGACATATGGTGGGTTATTAAATGGTTCCTTCTAAAAATCCAGCCTGAATCTGGTCCACTTTGTTAATCCCCAGATGTTTCCCATTGCATTAGTATCAACTTAAATGAAACAAGTTTAGTCGGGGTGCTCATAATAGGAAAAAAAAATAACCATAATGGTATCATTTTTGCTACTTTTCTCAGTGAAGCTGATATTTGAAAGGCTGGAGTCGTATGTGCACTTGATCCTGCCATCAGGTCTTATTACATCAGAGCTTAGATGTTCACAGAGCCAAGGGTAAGACCTGCAATATCCTAATTCAAATTGTAACTGCTTTGTGAACTGTCTGTGCAATACCTATTCTTCTTGGTTCACAAGCTGTAAAATAATCTTAGAAAAGTAAATATTCTCAAAACAGTTAAAACTGAAAATTGCAAAGCTGATTTCCCATGCACCAAAATAACCATGTACCAGAGTTTATATGACAAAATCATCAATACCACCAGCTGTTTTTTCAGCACTCCAGACAGATGTAATTCTGATAAAATGTGGAATTTTAGCGTGATTTTATCTGGTTTGCCTTAACCCCAAAGGCAGGGTTAAGTGGAATCATGCCCTTGGCTGAGGTGTTCCTTGTGAAATTCACCGAGGGTGGAGAGAATGGCCCGAAGTGCAAACGCAGGCTTGCTGTCAGTCTGGAAATGCCTCGGGCCACTTCTGCCGCTGCTACCGCAGAGCTGCCACTCGGGAATTAGCACATTCCCTACAGATCTGCATATAATAGGAGTAGTTGTGATAGTTTCTCAAAAAAGTCTTTGTTTTCACCGTGCCTCGGCCAAACCTGAGCCAGAAATGTGTCATCAAAGCAGTCATTTATGTGTTTAAAAACCGAGCGCTGTTTTCACGCTGTTGCCATGGGACAGCTACGGCAGGAAATGAGCAGAACACCCACATAATTATTGTTGACAGAATACAGCTTCAATTTTATCAACTGTAGCCCCTATGTGATATGTTGTTAAGGCAGCCTTCAACATCTCAGTGAGTGAGATGCTGATTTGAGGAGTCTGCAGTGCCCAAAAGAAACGTACAATTGTTATGCTTGAAAACCAGAACATGTTAAAGACGTCTGCCTCACTGATATGATATGGGAGTAATTACTGCAAAGTCCCCGAGGAGCAATTAGAGTTGTTTTTTATTAAATTTTCATGTCTTGATTGACATTGAAGCTGATTAAATCAATATGTAAATCCAGATTACAGTGATCTAATAAGATATTGAGAAAGATGATACTTTATAAAACATTCTGTGGCAAAACTCTACAACACTGAGAGAAAAACCTCATAAATTTATCATTTTGCAAACCGCCTTGCTGTTGTTCTTGCTTTTGAATTTAATCTGCTTAGCTACTATTTAAATTAGATTTCAGAGGATGCTGTAATTAAGAAGGGGGATATAATTCATCATTTGTAGAGATCACATCCATTATGTATCTAAATAATATAAATTATTTATAACAGTGTTGTATAACAACCTTAGAGAGCTTTAACCATTAATCAATAACAATGGAGAGATGTCAATGTGTAAAATTGAATGAGGTATAATAATATTCCAGTTTGACAAGTATCAGGCTATTCCTTATTGAAATACATAATTGTCTGTCTTGATTTGCTTGGCTGCTTACTTCACTGATTAAAAGGAAATCTATTTTAGGTGGGTTTTATTGAGAAGAGCAACACATTTGTATGTATTTAAAAGATATATGGAATAGTCCTACTCCTTCATGGAAAGAAATAAAAATAAGAAAGAATAACTTTTTGGAAGATAATGCTGCAGTAAATGAAGATAGTTTACTTTCTTTTAATCTATATAAAATAATGAAGTTTTTTTCAGTATGAATTAACTCTGTATTGTTTATCTATTTTGACATGCACATTCTAACACAGGAATGAAAAGGTGTGACACAGGTATAAGTGTGTTGAATTACTGACCAATGTTTTGCTGACCTTGCTGACCTTTTGAGTGGTCAAGTGAGCTGAGGCCCTGACTCTCTTTTGGTCTTTTCTGTGGAAGTTCACCTACACAAGTTCTAGGGAATGAAAAATATATGACATTTAGGAAAAAAAAAAGCATTTTCTTTATTACCTTGACTCAGCCCAGTTAGATTCAAGAGCTCTGCTCAAGAACCTGCACAAAGTTCTTTTCCTTGTACCTACCTGTGCTGTTCTGCACTGTCAGAAATGGATCTCCAGCTCTGTGTGACAGCAAGATGGGTCACAGGTGTCAATAGGGTCTTACTGCTGGGATAGTGACAATTCTGCCTGTCTTGGGTTTTCAATTTAAACTCCAAACTCCAAAACTCTGTATTTTTTTTCTTTTTCTTTCAGGGAAAGAGACAACCTTTTCCTAGTTTTGTTGTGTGTGATTATTTATTTATTTTTCCTCCTTAAGCCAAGCAAAATAAAGTTTTATTTTTATCTCACTGTGTTTTGGGCTAGGTGGAGATACTATCAGGCAAAGGAACACAGGAGGACATTTATGGAACCGTGCAATATTTGGGGATAGAGGAACAGTTAAGTGATATCCCTCAGATTTTTTCTTTTTTCTCAGTTTTGTTTAAAGCCTTCCTGTTACTATAGCTACTGTTTTTGTCATGCTCACATATAGATGGTTTATCACATTGCCTTTGGAAACTGATTGCTGCTGTAAATCATTGAAGCAAGAAGTGGAAGGGGTACAGGTGTGTAGCAGGAGACTATGCAATGAAAACCACTGAAGGACCTGAGCCCAAGCATAGAAAGAAACAAAAATAGATGTGGAGGATTGTCAAAAAGGATTGTAAGAAAAAGCAGGACGAAACTGGAGAGAAGTGGGATATTGGAAAGCTGTGATGAGGTATGTACACTCCATGTTGCCAGAAAAATGAAGGAGAATTATTAACCCTCAGCTACCTCCTTCTGGAGCCAAGCAGATAATCAATATCTTAGATCCTTTTGCAAAGGGGTCTTTGAAAAAGGATTTGGGAGACCAAGGATTTTGGGAGATTGTTCTAGCTGGCAAAAGCTTATTCAGGAAGAGGACTGAGACCTTGGCAAGTTCCAAGCCTGCTGAGAAATTACCATCTCTGGAAAGGTAGGGCAGAAGATGCTAAAATGGAATCTTGTCTGGAGTCTTGTGTGGGGATTGCTGCTAGCATGCAGAGAGGTTTGGTAACTGATCTACAGAGTAGCAGCAAGCTATTCATGGGTGTATTAAGGAAAATGAGGTGAAAATCTGTTTTATCTTTGACATACTCAAATTTGAAAACATCCTGTCGAACAGGTTAGTTCTATTACTACTGTTGGGGACTCCAAGGTGAAGTTTTGGGTCTTCCAAAGCAAATGGAGAGCAAACTTAGGGAGAAGCCAGGAAAGTGAATTCAGAGGTCTTAAATTTCATTAGAAAAAATGTCCTAGTGAATAGTCCTAGTGGGAATGTGTGACACTCTCCTTGCCCTAGCTATGATATGTAGTTGCAAAAAATGGCAGTTGCCAAAAGGGCTGGAAAAAGGGTAATACCAGTCATGTAATGGTGGACTCAAAACTGGGGAAAAAAAGCTTTGATGGGAATAAAGTGAGGTATCTCATACTGGGGAAAGAAATCAAATGCGCAATTCCTGAAGAAACATTAGAAAATTGAAAAGTTTGATTTAAAATTTTGAAGATTTCAACCTTAAGGATCAGTGATGTTTATCTTTGCATTTGTCCCTTTTCTTAGAAAAGGATCTCTTCATATTCAGATGTCATGGGATGACAGCAAGTCTGTGTTCATAAATATGGAATTGATTCCAAGTGTTCACTGTAAAACAAACCAAATGTTGATAGTCACAGGTACATCAGTATTGAAGAAGTGAGGGCTTCTCAGTGCTGCCAGGCTTACAGTGTCCTTTGCCAAGGAAAAAAAAAATAAAAAAGAAAAATACCCTCAAGCGTTCATTATACAATGTAAGTTAAATTTCTGGAAATGATCCCATGACTTTGGCACATAATTGTTCTTTTGTACTTCTCCCTTCTACAGATAACTTGAGCACTGTCCAGACATTTAACTATTGCCACCACTGTATAGAATGATAAGACTTGTCATGACAAAATTATGAGTATTTGTTATTTAGTTTAATTTTTGATTACCAAATCAAAATCCTAGTGTGTGGCTTCTAGGTGCTGGGTATGTAAATTATTGAGACTTTGTGAAATGTAAAAGAGAGAAAATGAAGAGATGGGACTATGTTAAATATAGTAATCATAAAGCTTGTGTGACAGGAAATTGTAAATTGACAGTAATTAGGGAATGCATTCATTCATTTTTGCTTTTGTGTGCATTTTTGTGCATTTCAGGGGACGTGCATAACTTGATTCTATGAATATAATTCTTTTGGGCAAATGGATATTCAGGTGAGAGAGATGTAATTAGATAGACTCAGATGTTTGCATCTAGAAGGTAAATCAGTAGGATATCTTTAAACATGAAGGACATTTGTAAGGAAAACAGAATTATTTTGAAGATACCTTCTGGATTTCACAAAGGGTACTTTCAGTGTGAACATATTTTTGAAAACTGACGGTGGTTTGGAAAAGAAAACTTTTTAACCAAAGATAGTTGCCCTTTTTTTAACTCATAGCAGAGTTCAGCACGTTTAGGAAGGAGAAGTTTGGATTTGTTATGCAGCACCAGTGTTGCCTTCTCAATGTCATTTTCCCATCTGTCTTGCTCAGCAGTGTCACGGTCTGGGCTGGTGCCTGTGTGCAGTCTCCAGTCAGATCCTGCTGCACAGGGACACAGTGAGCCTCCAAACTATTCTTGTACAATGTCATGCTCCACATCTTCCTCAAAGGAACTGTGGATACAATTTGAACTTGTTTATATTCTTTCCAGTGGCCAGGAAAATGAATAATTCCTTTTTCCGTATTTGGAGTTCCTTCAACAATAGATTTACCATTATTTAATCTTTCTTATTTTATCAGCTATATTTATCTTTTGGTGCTCTTAGAATTCTGTTGCCTGACACAAGTCTCATGGAAATTTAGGGAAACTTAAGTCTATTGCAAGGAAAATAGGCTCCAAAAATCTTACTTTGTCTAAAATTTGCCATCACTTTCTCCACAGCACAAACTGCCCTGTATTTAAAGTGTAAAAGATGTTTCATTTAATGTCAGCACTTATAAAAAGGTAAAACACAATCTATTGGCAACATTACCTTTTCTGTTCTGCTCAAGAGTTATTTGGCATTGTACTAAGATATATATTAATTGTGTCCTGGAAAGTGCTTAGGCTGGAAATGGGTGATGCTTTGCAGATGGTGTGCCAAATTTTTGTACATTTCTTGTGCCTCTTCCTTCTGTTTAGCTCTCCTGGCTTCTGTAGGTTGTGTGGTTCAACAGAAAACACTCCAGATCAGGAACAAGTATGTGCTCTATATTTAGTCATGTCACCAGTAGTACCATTGTGCAAGTTGCTTATCTTCCTTAACTGTATCAGGGATTGTCCTTCCTCTCCTTGTAAATGACAGAACTCTTTAAATTCAAGAGGTTGCCCTGAATTCTTGCTGTCAACTAGATGGGCACTCAATAAAGATGCTCTTTGGTACCTATCAGCTGATGACAATTTTTGATGTCCATCTAATTCTAAAAATTATTTCTAAAATTTTGAACTAGCATTTCTTTTCATCGAAATATAGACTAAAATGGATCCTGTGAGATCATCCTTTCATAGCTCCTGACCTGAGACAAAATAAGTATACTTCGAATTTCCCTGACCGAAGTTTTGTCTGAGCCAGCCTTTAGAAATTGGTGATAAGGGAAATACCATGATATTCCTACTTAGGCTGCTTTACTGCTCATTACATTTGGGAAAATTTCTATGTATCATCTATCTTTAAATTTCTTGGCATAAAACAAGCTGTTTTCTACTCACTCTGACATGGATGAACAAGAAATAAAATTGACGTATAAAATCTCATCAACTACATTTTAGTTTCAAAATAATACAATAATACAATAGTGATCTTTTTGTTATCTTGTTTGCTTTCCCTACCCACTAAGGTAATGTTTGGTCTTGGATTTGAATCTTTTTAATTTGTCCTCTTCATGTTTTAAACAATCTTAAGAATTCAGACTGGGAAAAATCTTTCTGCATGTTCAATCTATTTCATTAAGTGCTCCTTCATCCTACAGCCTGACGCTGGGTCTAGCTGTGTGTTGCCATTTTTTTCAAACTGATGAGTTCTGTTGTTACTGTTCTCCTGAGATGGCATTTCCCCATGCTGTCTGAGAACCCAACAGCTGAAGTTGTTTTCTAATTTGAACAAATATACCACAGTGATTCCTTAGAGTAGTTCTTCCATAACCTGGAAAAGTGTTGCAGTTTTAGAGTAACAGCACTGGAAATTTTCCAGAAATGTGGATTTGCCTAAAGTCTCCAAGATCTCTTCCCTATTTCCTCTATTGTGTGATTAATGCATTCTTCTACCTCTAAGAATCAATGTATTAATTTCTGGTGTCTTGAGCATTTACCACTGCTAAAAGGGAATCACACTGCACAATCCTGAAGAACAATGTGGTTGCACAACCTATATTTCAGTATAATCAGACAATGAACTGCTCTGAAATTGTCTTGCAAATTAATCCGTCTCACCATGAAACCTTTCATGATTTTAATTCTCAGCTGTTCCAAGCAGAGCTGGAAAATCATGCTAAAAGGCATAATACATGTTTTGCAGCTAAAGGGCTGAATACATGGTTTGCATTATGGCTTATAAGCTTTCTTAACCAGGATTTAATAATTCAGATTCATTACTCTTCAAATGATTTGCCTCTGTCTGGCCTCACACCTTTTATAAGTCGTGCTTATGCTTTATAAAATATACAGGTCAGGATGAAAAAGTCATAACTAGCAGGCTTTTCTATGCATTGTAGCTCATTTAAGCTTCCTGAAATAGCAGCAGCTTTTGCCCTCTAAGATCATCAAATTCAATAGTATTGAATTTTCTGAAAAATAGGAAATAGATCATTAGAGTACACACCATGCTGAAATCCAGCTGTGATTCTCTAACCTTTTAGACACTGGATCTAATTGTGACTGAAGGAAATGATACCTTTTTTTTGTGGTCCTCATATACTGTCTCCAGCATTATTTGCAGGTTCCTACTCCATGTTTTGTTGAAAAGTTATAGCTTATGAAAGGTTGAAAAAGTGCAGGGAAACGTGCAGACCTAAATGGTGCAAGGAGTGGGGGTGTGTGTAATTGAAGTGGAAAAAAGAGGAAATGAGAGTGTTGGGATGTTGCCACTGCCAGGGTGAAGCTGGGTTGTCAGGGCAAGGGCTGAAAAGAAAGGGATGAGGTAGAAAAGATGTTCATATTAATGGAGTTTATTCTGGAAACAGCAAGGGCATGGAGTGGTAGGAAAAGGGTAATAGTTTTATACTGAAAGAGAGCAGGTCTGGAATATATATTAGGATTAAATTCTTTACTGTGAGGGTGGTGAGGCAGTGGCACAGGGTGCCCAGGGAAGCTGTGGATGCCCCATCCCTGGCAGTGTTCAAGGTCAGGTTGGATGGGGCCCTGAGTAACCTGGGATAGTGAAAGGTGTCCCTGTCCCCCAGGGAGACTGGAATGAGGTGATCTTTAAGATCCCTTCCACCCCAAACCATTCTGTGATTCTCTGTTTCAATGAAAGTGCAGACACAGATTTTGGCATACTTTAATGAAGTCATCAAAAAAAGTGTTCCCAGAGGATGCAGACAGAGCAAGGAACATTAGTGACACATTCCTACAAAGCTGTCAAAAGTGAGTTCAAACTTGCAGTGTTCATGATGTCTCCCTGAATTACCCAGTTATCAACAAAGGGAGCCTCAAATATCCTAGCTTTTATTAGACCCTTGTTGAAGACCATATTTCACTTCCTTTAGCTGAGTTCCTGATATTGTGGCCTTAAAGTCCTAATTTTACCCCAAATAGCTTCTTCCAGACAGTGCCTCTAGAGTGCAATGAATGATGGGTAATAGAAAAATGTCTGGTATCAGCCAGGGAGGACTAGATCCAGAGCCTGAAAAAAAAAAAAAGAACAGAAAAACCAGAAGAATCTGGTAATCTTATTAATGAATGATGCCTGGAGGCATTTTTCCTCCAGGGCTCTAAATCACAAACCCACCTCCTGATGAGGCAACACAAATCAGCTTGTGAACTTTTATGAATCTAGACTAAGTTTTCATCTTGATCTTAATTTTGGAATAGAGCTCTGCAAGTCACAGTAAGAAAATGTGCTTTTTCAGTAATGCATTTCTCTGTAATTTGCAGGAGTGTGTGATAATGTGCTAATGCCTCAGGCACCATGATGCATCAACTCAAGATCTGGTCATATGACAACGGTGACAAACTGAAACAGGGAGTTCCTAACCCGATATAATGGAAGTATTTTCACCACAGGTATATGGGAACTAGTTGCTAAGAGAGGCTGTTGCATTTCTGTCCTTGGAGTATTTTCACATTCGTACCTGGACAAAGGCCTGGGCCACTGGTCTAAAATCAATGCTGGCACTGCAGGAGGCTGCACTGGTGACCCCAGTGTCTTTCATTGCAAGAACTGAAGGAAATAATGAAATGGGATCTGGATCCCAACAAACAAAAGAAAGTGATTCTTCAGACACAGCTCAGGTAAGAGGAGCATTAGGAGCACTTTGCTGCTGCTTGGTGATAGAAGCTATGTGGGCTCTAGTCTGGACAGGTTCACAGAAAAGATCCATGAGGAGTTCGAGATGGAAACAGCACCTTGAGCAAGAGCTCAAGCTCTGAGGGGCTCTGAGCCCCCAGGTTCTGCAGGCAAGCACTGGATGCAGGTGCTGGAGCTAAGGAAAAAGCTGGGGAGCTACCCATGACTGCCTGGCTCCTGAGCTCTTTCCTGGCACCTGCTCCTGTAGGGACATGAGAGAGACAGAATATTAGGCTAAACAGACATTTCGTTTTACCCAGCACAGACGCTTTTAGGAGCCACAGTCCAAACCCCAATAATGTTTATTCAATGAAGTTACTATTCATTTGAGGTGGGTAAGCCTGTTTTGTCATGGTGGAGTTAGAAGCTAAATGCAATGAGTTCTTGCAGCTGATGGAGCATGGAAGACTTGCTCCAGAGCATCATGGCAGTGAGTGACTCCAGAGCAAGAGCTGGGCTTAATCTCTTCTCACTGACCTAAACATGCAACAATACTAAGTAACTTGTATTTGATTGACTTTGGAATTGCACTGGGACTGACTTTATTGCAAGTTCTGTGATAACTCACACCTGACCAGAATGACTCAGAATTATTAGGGCTTCTGTGATGGGTTGACACCGGCTGAACATCAGGTGCCCACCAAAGCTGCTCTGTGATTCCCTCTCTTCAAATGGTCAGGGGAGAGAAAATATAATGACAGGCTTGTGAGAGAGATCCCTCACCAGTTCCTGTCATTCTCTGGTCCCAATTCCTCCTTTGTGCTAACTTTTCTCCCTTTTAAAATCCCTTATCCAACACATTGGCCAGCATTGAGTCCATCGTGGATGGCATTGCCTCTGTTGGATGTAAGGGAAGCTTTTGGCAGCTTCTGATAGAAGCCACTCCTGCAGCCCCAACTTTGCCATGGAAACCCAGTAAGGTTAAGAAAAAAAAAAAAAGAAAAAAGGCAGCACGGGAGTTTTGGTATTAGAAGCTTTAACCAAAATTCTGACTTGGGATAAAGGGCTACAAGATACTCTCTACTGCTTTATAACGGGATAAACTGTAATTCAGTGGATTGTTAATGACCATTCCTGGCTGTCAGATGACTCTAGTGTAGTGTGTATATATATACAGTATATACTGTGTATATATACAGTATCTTCTCCAAAAGGGGTCAAAAAGGTATCAAAGCTATCCTGATGCACCAGACCTGCAATGTTGCCTGAAACTGACAGTGAAATAAAGCAAAGTCCTCTCTCTACTGTCTGATGCTGCTTTTCTTGCCTCGTGCTTTCTGATGATTTATTTTGGTTATTTAGAAGGAAAAGCAAACGTTGTCATTTTCCCTGTACTGCAGCACTCTGCCCTCTTACACTCTCCTACTGCATGCTGGCGTTCTCCCTGTCCCCCACAGCCCTGTCCTCAGTTGGTCTCCTCTGTTTTTCTTCACTAACCCGACCCCAGTCAGACCCACCTACCCTTTCCCACCTCTCTTTACAGCCTGTCTTTCCCGTTTAACACTCTCCTTTCATGCCAAGCCTGCCGATGTCCCATTTCCTGCCTTTAGGATCCCTCTGTCTTCCCCAGTATCAGAACGGCACGAACCCCACAGAGCCGTGCCTGGCTCCGCCGCTGCTGCCCTCATAGAAAGAGGAATTTCTGCACCCTGAGCCCCTGAATTGGCTCTGCCAATCCTGCTGCAACTCGCACTGGGGCCAAGCCAAGGCGCTGGCCAGGACTGCCCACCTGGCAGCCATCCCTGCTCTGCTGGCTGGCGCTAGGATGAGAGTGAGAAACCTACGGGCTCTGCTGCAGGGCACACCGCTCCTTGCTCGTCCCATCCACTCTGTCCCAAAACCACATTCTGAGTGACTGGAGCACTTCAGCCGGAGCATCCCCACACAGCACAGCAGCACCAGGAAGGGTTTGATCTGACGGATAGCCGGCCCAGCCCCACTGAAGTGCACGGAGCGGGCTCCCTCACGTTACCCTCCTGCCTGCCCTAGGTCATGGATGAGCACAGGGGCTGGCACAGCTCCCTCCCGGTGCCGGGGACAGCTCTGTTTTGTCGGCCGGCTGCTGCTGCTGCGTGTGTGCCATGTTTGAACCTCGGCGCCCCCGTGCCCTGTGCCAGAGGTTCAAAGTCCCCGCGGCCTGTCCGTCCCTCCTCACCTGGCGCCGCGGGGAGCGCGTCCCCGGGGCACGGCGGCAGCCAGGTGCGCTCACACCTGTACATCCCCCGGGCTCCGGGAGCGGGCCGGGACAATCCCGGTCCCTCCGTCGGGCGGAGAGCGCCTGCGGGGATGGACGTGCGGCTCCCGGGCGCCGGCCGGCGGGGGTGCCCGCGGGGGCCGCAGCGCCGCGCCGGGGCCGGCAGCCCAGGCGGGGCCGGGGGGCGGGCGCGGGGCAGCGGCGGACAAAGCCGGGCGGCAGCACCGCGGGCTCCCGCTCCCGCCGCCGCGGCCTCCCGAGGGGCGGGAGGTGTCGCCCCCCGCCCGCGCCGCGGTGGCGCTGCCGAGCAGGGCCGGGCGCCGGGCGCCGAGCAGCGCCGGCCGCCCGCCCGCCCGCACCCCCGCCCCGGCCGGCGGCGCGCACGGCGAACATGGCGGCGGCGGTGGGGCGGGACACTCTACCTGAGCACTGGTCCTACGGCGTCTGCAGGGACGGGCGCGTCTTCTTCATCGAGTAAGGGGCAGCCGCGGGAGGGGCGCGGGGGCAGCGCGGCCCCGCCGCCGCCGCCGCCCTGCTCGCTAACAGGTGCATGTTTTCCGCTTCTCCCTCGCAGCGACCTGACCCGCCGCACCACTTGGCTGCATCCGCGCACCGGCGAGCCCGTCAACTCCGGCCACATGATCCGCTCAGGTGGGTGCCCGCGGCCGGCGCCCCCTCCTCCGGGGCCGGGAGGCTCCGCGGGCGAAGTTCTCACCCCTCCTTCCCGCTCTCTCTCTCTCTGTTTCCCCGTCCCCCGTGCCTTGCAGACCTGCCCCGCGGATGGGAGGAGGGGTTCTCGGAGGAGGGCGCCAGCTACTTCATCGAGTGAGTACCGGCTCCCGGCCCCGCGCCGACCGCCCAGGGCCGGGGGGCGCTGCCGGCGCGGCCCCGGCCCCGGCCCGGCTCAGCCCGGCCGCCCCCGCAGCGAGCCCGCACGTCCGCCGCGCTCATCGGTGACCCGCACCGGGATGCGCCCTGCCAGCGGGAAAGTTGGCTCCGGGCGCGGCGGGATGCGCGATCCCCCCAGCCGCGCTCCGGCGGTGGTCAGCAACAGGTTTCCTTGGAGGCGGCACTTGAGTTTTCCCTGTTTGTTTGGGGTTTTTGTGTGTGCGTTTGTTTGCGAGCCGGCTGCTCCCCCCCTCGCCAATATTGACGGTGAGGTTTGCGGCAGGTGGAGCGTTGCCGGGCTGAGCGCCGGCCGAGGTGGAAGGTGAATGGTGGTTTTGTTATTTTAAATGGCTCGTGGCTGTGGACGCAGCCCCGGGAAGTTTTGCAAGTGAAAGGATTCCAGTGTCTCTTCCCGGAGACGGGGCTGAGCGAATGAAGTTGCCTTGCCAGGGCTGGTGGTGGCTGTCGGGATCTTTCATGTGGCGTTTCTTGTTCGGAGAGCAATTACCGGCAGGGATGTGCTGCTTATTGAGGTGCTTTTATTCTATGAGATGCAAGCGTGTTGCAGTAAAGTAGGATAACTGAGAGAGCTTCTTTCAAACATCGCAGATATAAGGTTTTTACAAAGACAAACACCGATGTAAAAGTAGAGATTTAATCAAATGAGTAAAACTCTGGTACATCTTGGATCTAGAGTCACGTGTCACGTGTGGTGCCTTTGCGTTTTCCCTTGCAAATCGGCATGCCTGACAAATTTAATGGAACCACCAGAAAAGGACTGGAAAATGCTCAGACTATCTCGTTGCTCCAGTGCAGAACTCCCAGGTTGTTGAGTACTGCCCCAATAACTGCTGACAGCAGTGTCACAGTTGTCCAGTATTGAAATGCCTGCAGTCTACCCCAAGATCTTTGGGTAACTTGAGGTTTTAGTGAATATCAAACTTCCAAACCATACTGGGCTGGGTGAAGGAGCAATTGACTGAAAGCATAACAAATGTCTCACATGTAGGATGTTTGTTAAATAAAATTCCAGATGATCCTAAAATGTCCCTTTTTTGCCTAAAGTGGAGGAAAAAAGGGCATTCAATCTTCATTTGTCTGAGCCAGAGAATTCCTAACAGTGCTGGGCTGAGCAGATAGTTTTGCCCTTGACTCTTGAGGAGGCAGTAGCAAAGCATTGGAGAGCAGCTCAATAACACTTAGAGCTGCCACCCTTTATCAATGGCCAGTGTGTTGAAAGGAAGGAATAAAAGTTCTGCTGGTTGCACAGGCCAGAGATGGAACTCTAAAATGTCCAGTCTGTTAAAGGTACTGCAAACAGATCCTTTACATGGGTACATAAACTTTTAAGTGTAGGAATACATCTGTTTGTTTTGCTGTCTTTTCCAGAAACTTACTAGTGCAACTTTGCAACAGCTTAAATTCCTCTTCCCAACTGCTCTGTTTGGAAGACCATCTCTTATCTTCTTTGTCAGGCAGCTGCAAAACTTTTGATTTCTGATCCATTGAATTAGAGTTCTGTGCAGTGCATTTTCATAACTTGTGCTAATAGTGCTCTTTACCTTGGGCTGGAACAGCTGCAGGAAATGAAATGAGGAATGGAGTGTGCTCATTTTACTGAGCAGTTTAATAAACTCAGTCATCTTTAGCCAAGCAAGGTTTTGTGAGGAGACAAGGCAACGTTTTAACATAAATCTGTTCAGTTGAACTGCTTGAGAGCAAAGATCCTCCTGATATGGAATGCAATATTTAACTCCTCAGCAGCGATACTTCCCCCAGCACTGCTCTAACCTCTCTGATTTCAGCTCAGAGGCTCCCTGAGCCTAGTGGAATTTCTCAGTTTTTCTTCCATGAGCATACTGAGCTCTTGTTGGGCTCCTGTAAACATCCGTATCCTTAGATGATGATTTCCATACCTCACTGCTCTGTTCATTCCTCCTGTGTTGCTTCCATGTGATGAGCTCTCAGCTTACAGAAAAGGTTACTGGTCCCTAAACGCATGATTTCACATGATGTACTCTTAAATTGCATTTTCTGGCATACCAGCTCTCAAAAGCCATGAACATTCCTGGATAACTACCCACCTATCTCTGTACTGGTGACAGTTCCAGTATGGTGTTGTCTACAGAAATTTCACAAACACATTGTTACTCCTTGGATACTAATTTACTGAAGGGTGTCAGGAGGAACATTCCAAGTAACCCCTCTCCCTTGTGGTAATTTCCACAATTAATACAACCTATTGTAGTTTAACCACATGGGCCATTTAATGGATCTTGTAAATCTTATTTCTCTAATGAAATTAAAAGTATTATGAAGTATTACTGCTGTTTTAAATAACTTCAATCAAACATTTTATTTAAACATATACAGGCTAACTCTACTTACCTAACTGATTTCTAGTACAGACATCATGAAAATATTAGATAAAATATTGGATGTGCATTGTCTTTGACGTAAAAAACTTATGAAACCTTATGTCCATTTACTTCCATTTATTGCTTCTTTCGATACTGTGGACAAACTTGAGACATCATATAGTAAAACAAAGGTTTGAAACCTTAAAGTTATCATGAAGTCATCACATTTCACTCATCATAAAGTGAAACAAAGGTGGTCAAGCTTCATATCAAAACCAGGTAAGTTTTTCTCCCCTTTCCACCTAACAGGAGTTTAGAAATTTCCTAAACTCCACTTCTGTTGGGTAGAAGCTTTCCAAATGAACGTGTTGTGGTTTAGAATGTTTGTTGGAATGTTTTGGTTTAGAATGTTCTGTGGTTGGGCAGCTGTCCTGTAGTGGAAGGGGTGCTGTTTTCCCTTTGGTTATTTACATGAGGTGCTTGTCTGAAATCACATTCACTCTTTGCCTTGTTTTGCTCGACTAAGCAAGCCAAGTTCTTTGTGCATCCCTTTAAGAAGGGCTCTCCATCTGTTTGGTTCTCCTGTGGTTCTTCTCTGCACCTCTTGCAGTATGAAGTCATCTTTGTTGCATGTGAGTGAACAGAGTCCTCTGCTTTTGTGAGGCTCTCAAACAACAAAAGTGCTTTCTTGGCTTCAAAAATTTCTCAGTTTTCTGCACTTTAGGTTGTTTACCTGTTTAGGGAAGACACCCACACTGACAGCACATGTGAATGCTGCCAATTGGCTGAAACATGCAGGTCTTTCTTTTTCTTTACTGTTTTAAATTTTAAGAACTGTAATTTAAGTTAGGAGACTACGTTCCAGTTCTTCCCATTTATGCTCATACATATCTTTGCAAATGATTTTCTCTGTTCTTAATGTTCCTCAGGTTTTCTTGATAGTGGCAAACCCTGTTAGGGCAGTGCTGTCTCTTATCCTAAAATCAGTAAATAAAACATTAAATAAGTGATGTATAAACTGATTCTTCCGGATCTCCATGTAGTAGTCTTTGAAAGTATCATGGTTGCCACATTTTTTGAGTGCTGAACACAGCTTGCACTACACTTTTCCATCTCTGTTTTTGTTTGTTTACTGAAGTTTTTCAAATACTTTGTGTTTTGTGGGGCAAGTGCTTTATGGGAGAGTCCCTGCAGAAAGCTTGTTGCTGAGCATACGTGGAGCTGAATGAGCACTGGACAGCACTGGCTCTGGTTTGTTTCTGGTGCTTGGGTTGCTGATGTGAAATGGTAATTGTGGTTGGCAAACTCTTTGTGGGGAAGGAGATGGGACATGCAGGAGGGCAATGATGGTGGTAAAGCAGTGCATGTGTGCATTACAGTGCAGGTTTTCCTTTCCATTTGCTTCTCTTTTCCTGGTCGTCCAAAAGACTTGGGGAAGTTGGAAAGCTTGAGAAGTGTAGAATGCTTTTTTACTACCCTCTTACAAAGATTGAGGTGGCTGTTGGTGTGAGAGGATCTGTTCTTGCAGGGTTAGATACCTAACTGGCTTGTATTTAAATATGTTAAAATGTGTACTGCTGCTACAGAGGTTCTTTTTGAAAGCTGCAATGGTATTGCATATCTGAAAGGTAATCATGCATTCAAATTGTAGCCTAAAATTAGGAACAAAAAAGTAGAAATCAGCACTTAAATATCTCAAGTTAACATTTTATTTGTTTCTGAAGTCAGTTTCCAGTTCAACTTGGCCTCTTCTTTGAGTAACAAAGTTGATGTGCAAGAAACAAACCCATGAAATTGGCATAGCAATAGTCAGTAACTGTTTGCAACTGTTATTCTTTAATTCTTGTATTTAGCCTGTACTGTGTGTAGGAAATATGCATGGTATGTGTTTCAAGTGTTTGGAAATAGCAAGAGAGCAAAGCACACTAAACAAAGTCTGCCTTTTTAACTTTGGTTCTGCTGTGCCAGGCATGTACATTCACTGAAAACCATACAGGAGCTCAGATTCACCCACAGTGGGCTACAGGTGATACCCAATGATTGTTTAATCACAGAGCCCAAAGGGGAAGAGACCATCTGGATTATTGAGTTCAGTCCTTTTGATTATCTCAGAAGATTGTTTATAATCTCATTAATAAATTTAATCAACAGGTTTTTTCTTCTGCCCTGCAGAAATTCCTGTCTTTTCCACTCTTAGTAAGATGTTGAAAACAGAATCATTTTTTGTGGCTGTTTAGGTGGGCTAAAACACTGTGTACTGTAGGTGTTCCTTGACCTGCTGTAAACAAATTATTATTTCTTGCTCTGTTCTCCATGATGGTTATTCCTGCAGAAGTAAAAGATACTGGAGCACTTAGCTGCTGTAAGGAATAGTGATGACCCTCATGATGAGGTCCTCATCTGTGTAGATGATGTTCCTTGTGTGGTTCATGACCCTGTGTTTAGATAAAAGGTAATGTATAAGCAAGTACATGAACTGACATGAAACCCACCTGTGAGGTTGGGTTCACCTCACCGTGTCACTGCTGTGCATGGCCAGTTTGAGTTCCTGGAGTGGAATAGGGTAGCTGGAACCACGTGTGAACTTCACCAAAAGTGATATGTTCACACCATCTCTAGAAAATGTGAGGATAGTCTCTGGTGAAATGAATGGGTTTTGTGTGAACGGGTTTTGTGCGGGTTTTGTGGAGTTTTTGTGGGTTTTGTCGGGGGGTAACTTTTAGGGAAAGAAGCCTGGAGTGGCTCCTGAGCAAGGGGCAGCGGATCTAGTTTGGTTAAGCCTGGGAGCACCAAGTGCAGCAATGTGCATTCTGGCCACCAGCAATAGCCCACGGGCAGGAGTTGCCCTTGAGTGGGATTGAGTGGGTCTGGACTTCCCGGAGGTAATCTGTACGGATGGAAAAGCGGGTGTGGAATGGAGAAGTGGAAGAAAAATGCCAGAAGTGGCTGATGGGGTGAGAGGCGAGGGTCGGGAAGCTGCTGTCCCATCCCGCAGTTCTGCGGGAGCGATCCATGGTCTTCAGCGGCCTCTGCTGGCTCCTGGCAGCAGGAGGAAAGCTGGGGAAAAACCCTGCTGTTCTTCCTCTTCTCATCTCAAATTTTCTTGGCAGAAAGTTTGAGCTGTGAGAAAGCAGAACTATACACAGTGAAAGTAACTCTCGCTGCTTGTACGGATTTCTCTCTGTCTCTCTTTCTTGTCCTTTGTTCTCCCGCGTTGGGTTTGCTCAGACAGCCTGTTTATTACATTTTGTTGTCCTGGATTGTGAGCAAAATTGAGCTGGGAATATAGGATCTGCTGGTTGGGTGCAGTAGCTGTGTTTCATTCCAGCTAGTGGAAACAATTCCGTGTCCTTTTTGATGGCGGTAAAAATGGGAGATCACTCATTAATGAGTGGGATAAATGCTGATGGATTTGTGCTAGGGCAGGGAGGGCCAGCAATTGCAGAGAGCAAAGGAAGGGCTTTGTAGTCCAGCTCCCAGAAAGTGGGAAAAGGATACTTTGTGCATGGTGCCTGAATTTCAGAGTGCCCTCTAGAAGGGCAGGCTTGGAACCGTGCCTAAGGAAAATGCCGTGTGTGGTTTGGTTCAGCAAGGTATGTGAATGAAGAGGGATGTGGTGTGCATTCCTTAGGGGAGGGAGGAGCACCTAAGGGAAGGTGCTGGAGTTTGTTTGTTTTTAAAGCAAGACTGCGCCACAAAGTACTTAGCTTGGTTCACTAATCTGTGTTTGCCTTTATTCCAAGATACACACATGTTAGAAAACTAAATTTGGACTTCTTGAAGAGGCCAGCAAGGATAACACACACTTAGAGTGAGATGCTTTTTTAGGTGTTGAATGCTTCTGGAAATCCAAGTTTTCTGGGAGATGGAGCAACATTCTTTTGTTCTGATTGGGATTATGTGGCTTCCTTGTGTTGTAGCTCAGAAACAAAGGCATCAACTGGTTATTCAAAGCTGCCAGCCTCCACATTTTGTTTACTACACATTCCAGCTTTTTGAACATTAATGTGTAAGAAAAGCTTCATTCATTCAGCCTCTTTCCTAAAGCACTGTCCAGTTCTGCATTCCTTGGATCTGTGCAGGAGAATGTCTGTGCCTTTTTACAGAAGGTATATATGGCAGTGAGGGTTTCAATATTTCTGAAAGTCTGTCTAAAGATTAAGCATAAATACAGTCATACAGCTGTGCTGGGCAGGTGTTGCTGTAGTCTTAAAAGTAGTTTTCATAACCTTGAGTTACATTTCAGACTCATTTTACACCTGTGCAATATGCCTGTCACATCAGATGAGGAAACAATTTATTCAACACTTTTAATTTTATTTTATTAATTACCCATTGTCTGCCAGAAAAGAGAGAATCTCAAATATTTGGGACAGCAGAATCTTGATATTAATGCTTCGTGTTTTGTTTGAAGAAGGTTGCTTCTTCATTCTATCAGTAGTAAACTCTAGCTACTGGACCTAGTTAGAAGGACTGCCTGTCTGCAGGCAAATACATTGTGCAGGATGTTCTTGTGTTTTATAATGGAGGAAACACAAAGGTACCTTTTCTCAGGCAGGTCTGGCAATCCTGAGCAATCTTAGCAAGTGCTTCAGAGAAAAGAGAAGCCTTATGTAGCTGTGAAATACATGGGTTCTATACCCTGCATTTTCCCATCATTCCACTTGCTGCAGATGGATTATACTAAAATGAGTTTTAACCTCACTGCTGATCCAAGTTTGCTGTCATCTCAAATATTTACATTTCTTTGCTACAGATTAAATGTACTGCTCCAGTACTGCAGTGCTGGATCTCTGCAAAGACTGGCTTGAATAAATGTGGGATCGCATTTATTTAATATCACATCCAATTCTAGTCAGTATGACTGTAGACTCTGGTTTGCTGCTAAATCTAATTTGTTTCATCTTTGCCTTCTAGATGTGCTTTTTAAACTTCTAAAATTTTTTTATTATGGCCTTGGTTTGGATAACAGTGATAGATGGGGCATTTTATTTATAGCTTAATTGTCTTTTCCTACAGCATTATTAGACTGTTTTACAAGGTCTGCTCTATGTCCTTAGAAGCAGAACTTTTAATTTAAAAGCAGATTTGTAATTAAAGATGTTAAAATCCAAGAAAAATCTGATTAAGCACCCAACCCTTCTCTTTTTGATTGCCTGCCACGGAGTACTTGGCAAGAATGTCACTGACTTGTCTAGACAGGTAAAAAAATCTTGTTACCAATACATAGTAGGTATGTGCTTTTCTGCCTGAAGTTTTGTGTTTAAACCCTTGTTTTCCTTATTGCTTATCTGCACCTTTAAAGATTTTATCTTTAGTTTAATAAAAAGTACAACCGAAACCACCAAAACTTTTAAAATGAGATTGGGATGCACTGCTGAAATGAAGTGTTTGAGTAATACTGGATTTTATTTACAGTTCTTTGTCAAGTGAGGACTTTTATTATATTTTTATTTACTTACCAGAGACCAAATATCCTGAATTAAAAGCTGACTGAAGCATTTGAAAATACACATTAATTCTGCAACATGCAGGCGACTTTTTTGAGGAGCTCTGTATAGACTCTGTAAAATATGAGTGAGCAGGAAAGCTGTTGTTAATTTTCTGTTTTATTTATTCTAAAAATATGTAGTTATTGCCTTTTGCAAGTTGCATATTTGTTTCAAAATGTCGTAGTTTCACATTCATCTTCAAAGTGGCAAAGTGCTTGAGCAGCAATTTTCACTCAACTTTCACATTTATTGTTCTTTGCTTTTTGCAGTTACTTTTTTGTTCTTTTTCTAGGGAGAAGGAAGATTTGCTTTGATTAGCTTAGGAAATTGATACCAGTGTAAAGGAGAGCAATGAGAAGATAAAGGCAGTGTTTGTCTATCAAGCAGCATAAATCAGAGGCCAAAAGCTAAAGTAATTATTTTTTAAAATGTGTGTCTTTTTAAGCCAATTTTTGGATGTTTTAAATGTGTGCTCTGCCTGTTAACCTCTGAGTGCTTGAGTCAATGCCTGCTTTGAATCAAAGAAAATAACTGGGCCTTATCCTAATACCTGGAATAATAGATCTGTTTGATCTTTTGCAGCAAAATCTTTAAACACATCTGGAGACAGAACTGTGCTAATGGGTGTGATTCATTTTATGTAATTTTCACTGGCTGGTAAAGCAGTCACATTTTCTGTACCTTTTGCTGAAGATCAGGAGTTATAACATTAGCTGTCTGCAGGGTGAGATAACACTGACAAAATCTGGGTGTAGGCAGTTGTTCCACAGAGGACATGGTGATTCAAGGCCATGTTGAATCTCCTGGACAAAATTAAAATTAAATTAATAAAAATTAGCTGCAAGATGTTGAAATCAATTTTTCTTAGATGACAGTTATCAAACACTTGATATTTATTGTTGCCATCTCAGAATATTAGCCTTATTTTAAAATTATTTTACTGGAAGAGTGGAATTCATGAACATGCAATTTTTTAAATGTAAAGTCTTTGCTGGCTTTCCAATTAAGGCAATTATATTGTCAAGTGGCTTTTGAGCAGATGTTTTAATTTCTGTCCTTGGAAATCATGGATTAATGCTGTTGTTTAAATGCTACTTTTGTGCTTTACTTTTTCAGCACATAAATACTTGACTGCCTAAAACTATTTCACTTAGTGATCAAATTTATTCCTTCAACACTGCATTTTATTATTCCCAGTATTCAATTTTAAATAGCCTAACCACTTTACTTTTGCTCTTCCAGTTGGCTTTGTAGTGAGGTGCAGTTTGAACTCATAAAAAAAAAAAAAAAAAGTCAATGACTTATTTCTCATGTGAAATCATTACATGAAATTCTTCAAATGAAGAGATTACAGGTAAAAGTTGGGCTTTGATATACTCATTTCACAGGATATTTAGTCCTTTCAGTTGAAATGTGGAATGATAAATCTTGACTTCAGTGGAGTGTATCAGTGTAATAGATATTTTCCAGTGTCTGGTTTTTCTCCCCTTATTGCTAACTTGCCTAAGAATGTGGCCAGTTAAATCTCTGGATCAGGAGTCCTTCTTGAGAGTTGCATTTCCCTGCCTTCCCTGTAGAATACTGACTTGTCAATTCAATTGTCACTTTCAGTATTCCCTGGAGAATATTGAATTGTTTCTGGAAATACTGAGACACCAGAATGGTGGAAGGGAAATTGAAATTACTGAGGTCTGTCTATGACAGCATCCTCTGGGAAAGAAGTAAAACAGCATTCACTTTTATGACTTTAGGTATGTTTCCTTGGTGTGGCATGTGATTGTTGGGCATGAAATTTGGGTTTTGCTTCTGCATTCTCCTTGGAGTTGAAGGATTAAAAACTATTTCAGGTAGAAGCAGAAGTCACAATTAACATTACTAACCCAGAGCATCTGGTGTCAAGGTTAAACACAAGTTATTAAAATACCTGATTAAGGCATTTAAACATAATACCCAGTATTTGCTGAGCAGGAGCTGCTGTACTGATGCAGAGTAGTTCTTGCTGAGAGATTTACAAATAATATGAATTTTTAAAGTCTGGTGGTTTCTCTTTCACTGGGCAATTTGAAGTGTTGCAACGATATTGCTGGTTTTCCAGGTGATCCAGAGGTTTTTAGGAGAATTGTCTTCAAATTTTACATGAGGTTGAAATTTTAAATAACTCTTGTGCTGGGTGGACTTCTGCACAAGGAACACATCTGAAAACTCTATTACCAGCAAAGGATCTTTTTTTGAAGTGTCCCATTGAAATATGGGACTGTACAATTGCATGTTTTCTCCTAGCTCTGCAAGAAAAGAGTAGTGACATTGCACAATGGTGGGTTTGTCTTTGCTGGAGAGCTTCAACAACATTTCTGCACTAAAGGAAACATCTGCTCCTTTTAGTGACTACAGCAAGGAATCACTTAGATTGGAAACAAAACTTCAGATCATCAAGTCCATCCATTAACCTGGCCCATCATTAAATCATGTCCCAAGTGCCAATGAATTTAAATATGCCCAGGAATGGTGACTCAACTGCTTCCCTGGGCAGCCTGTTCCAATGCTGGATGACCCTTTTGGTGAAGTAGTTTTTTCTAATATCCAATCTAAATCTCCCCTAGTTCATCTCGAGGCCATTTCCTCTTGTCCTGTTGCCTGTTTCTAGGAGAAGAGGCTGACCCTCACCTGGCTACAGCCTCCTCTCAGGTGGTTAAAGAGAGCAGTAAGGTGTCCCATAAGCCTCTTTTTTTCCAGGCTAAACACCCTCAGCTACTTCCCATAAGACTTGTGCTGCAGACCCTTCCCCAGCTGTGTTGCATTTCTTTAAATGGGGAAGGTGGGATGGATCTCAGCTGTGACTTTGCTGTGGGGTGGCTGCAGAGTCAGAGGGCAGCAGTGCCTGAGCTGATGGTTCAGTGTTTTAACTAATAATGGTAGTTAAATGTCCCGAGTATTGCAAGTTTGTGCAAATGCTATTTAAACTGATTTTGTGTAAAGGAGAGAACCAAAGTTAGCAAAAGAGGAGGAAGGATGTGAAATACTTCTGGAAATGTAGGTGAGCAGTGAACTGAATGCCTTTCAGTGTGGACTTCTGGATGTGTTGTGTGTTCAGAAATTAAAAAAGAGATGCAGCATTTTGGACAGCAAGCAGTGTGGGCTTGGAAAGGCCAGAAACAGCATTCATGTTGGATAATATGGATGGTTTCAAATGCAGTTTCTGCCCCCCTCTCCCCATCTATGTTCTCTTTCTGCACCATTTGCTGTGTCAGCATTGCCTATAAGGAGGGTCCCAGGGTTTTATTTTTTCCATTCATCAGATGCAGCAGTCAGCAAATAAGCTGTTTAATGGTATTGATAAATAACATGGGCTAAAGACAGAAACCCAGGAGGAAAATCAAAGTTCCTGTGTATGGATGGTGTGACTTTCCCCTCACCAGAAAAGCAGCAGTCAGAGAGAAGGGAGCTGTAGGAGTCCAGTTTTTTATAGAGCTCATCTTCCTCAATAGGTGCAGTAGAGGAATTACAGTCAGCAATTTGGGGAGTGCCTCTGGTTGCCAGCCTGCTGCTCTGGTGTCACTGAGCTGGGCAGACAGCAGGAGCTCGAGGAAACTGCGGTTTGTGGAAATCAGATTGAGTGTTGCCTGAAATCTTGAAAGGAAGTAGTTGTAAACTGTGTTTTTAAGCAATGTGAGTAGTCTTTGAATTATTGATGAGCAGAAGAGCCTTGTTTGTGTGTGGGAATGAAAACACTTGTAAATTTGTGTTTAGACTGTTACACAGCTGTTTCCTGAGTAGTTCCCATCACTTAGGATGAGGTACATTGTAAACAGCCCAGTTGCTTTTTCTTTGTGGGCAGGGGGAGTATAGAAAAAAACCTTAATTTTTATATATAATGGGCTGCTAGTGAATAATATATCTATTTTCTTTAGAAAGAAAATTCCAAATTGTCTTTTCCTCATGTTTTTTTAGGATTTCTGTGATTAGTTTCAGAATAAGAGATTCTGTTAATGCACTGGATAAACTGTGATAATTCCAAATGAGCTAATGCAAATGGAATAAATTTAAAAGTACCCTTCAGCATCAAGAATTTTGTTTTTCCCAGAATGTTAATGATATATTAACTTTCTGTTCTTTTCAGCTAATTTTTCAGGAACTCCATGAATGATAATGAACGTGGTTTACTTGTTATTGGGTCTGTGTAACAGTTTTGGGTGAAACTGAGTGAGAGGAATGCACTGGAAGTGCTGTTCCCTGTGAATTTTGGTGTTTGTAAATGTTGTAGGTGAAAATACAAATTAAGCATGATTATATGTTTGATTGATTTAATAGAGTTCTTAAACATTCTGTCACAGGGTTTCTTGGTTCTGCAGTAATACAGAAATTGAGAGATTGCTGACCTCTGCAAATATATTAAAAATTCTAGTGCATTATTTATTTTTGTGCTTAATTTGACTCAGCAGCTCTTCCATGCCAATTAACTTGACATTCCATTTATTTTGGCTACTGACGTTTGCAGTGGAAATGTTAAATTGCCAGTGTAAGAATTCTTTGCCAGGGAGGTGAGTAGAAATATGGAGAAGGTATGAATTGGGAGTGCTGTGGTTTGGGAGGATTGCCCACGCATGAAGAATTAGAGTGTCCTGCTGATCTAAGGAGAGTGTGCTTCCCTCGCTGCTGACTGTGGTTTTCTTTCTTAGGTTGAGCTTTAGTTAAGAAGTTTAGGGTACAGCTGAACCTGCCACTTAGGAATGGATTATTTTAAGAAAACCCAACCTTCTGGAAGCTTTTAACTGTTTGTGAGGTAGACAAAATAACTTCTCTGTAACAATCACAGAAATTACAGTTGTCAGCAGTTGAACAGCTGTCTTCATGAACAAGAATTACTTCTGATTATCAACTGTACCCTGCTTAACCATTTAAATACTTTTGTTTACTTGTAGGTTTTTTGTAATGTTCTGAGCTGTTCTGAATTTGATATATGAAATCTTTCAGTGGGTATTTCATAATGCACCATGTGTTTCCAGAAATGAATGTTTGGTGATCTGGGGTAGAAGTGACAAAACAATTTAAATGGTGATAGTTAATACATGAGTCCCACTGGAATTTGCCTTCTGATATGAGCTAAAATAAAATGTCCTAATTGTCTATGATACAAATGGATTTTTAAAATCTTAAAGTATTTTTTTTCTTGAGTGCTTCAGATAATTTTGATTAGTAAATTGTGATTTCCTTTTCTGTTTTTCAAGCTGGTTTTAATCTAAAGCCATGTAAATTTGTTCTCCCATTCCTGGTGGGTCATAAATTGTAAAAAGAAAAAGTGGTTTAAGTGTGTTCCTGGTAGTTTTTCTTCACTTCTGACATACTTGTTAAGTGAATTCACTGAATGAGAGAAGGAAATATTTTTGTTATACTTGCCCATAAGCTAAAACATTAAACAAAATTTTTGAAAGTAGTTAAGAAGTACATTAATTACTTTACCACCTTATGTTATGGGCAAATTAAATTAACAAGGATGATGTTAAAGTGCAGAGTTTCCAAAAATATGATGGGAAAGGCCTTTGTAGTATTGTGTTGAAATAATTATGTGTGCATGCATTTCGAAAAGCTCCTGAGATGATTTGGCATCAAGGTCTTAAAGCAAGCCTTTAGACTTCACCTACTGGGAAAAACCAAGCATACTCCTCTGGACTTTTGAATACTGTATGTAAAAAAAAAAAAAAAAAAAAATTTCTGTGTGTCATTCCCTCTAAAGTAACAATTGATTTTGTTGTGGCTTCCATTCTTTAAGGAAGCTGTAGAACTCTAATCTTGGAAGATTTTGACAGTGAAGTTATTCCCTCTTCCTAATCAGTTTGTGTCAAAACATGTTTATGTTAAAATACATTTGTAATTACATAGCTAGCAGCTTCTCCCCTCCCCCTGCAGTGAGTATTCCTGAAGCTCAAGCAGGTCAAAAACTCTCTAGTGGAAGCTCTTTGGTATCTGATGCTGGATAAATAAATCTGAGAGGTGAGCATTGCCATCTTCATAAAAACATGATAAATACTGTACTTACAGATACAAATTCCTTTGAGGAAATATTTCTGTATTGGGTAATTTTTTTTAAGCTAGGGAAAAATAGTTGCATCTCTTTCAAAAGCTTTATAAAATGGTAAGAGCTATTCTGTCCGAAGTCTTTTCTGGAGTTCATGCTGCTTCAGTTGGGTCAGTCAAAAATTTGCAGTAAACTTTATAGATGTTTTTATGTTCATTTTCCTTCAGTTTCAATGTGTGGATCTTTACCATTGTTTGGCATAAAGGCTCCTTTCACTAAATCAGTTTTCAAGTAGACCATGGTAACTCTAACTGTCAAGTTTTTAATGGTTTTTTGTTATTATTTTTAAAAGTGGTTAATCATGAGGAGAGCTACTTGCTTGTCAACAGGTCTGACAAGTAGAGGAAGGAGTTTGTACTTAGTCTGAAATGCAGGAGGGGAGGAATGCCCTTCAAAGCTTTCCAGCTCTTGGGTTGATATCCCCCTCCCCCACCAGTGCTGAAAACAGTTTCTGCAGGGCATGAAAAACAGGTTTTTATTTACGTAATGTTTCTCTGAAAATAAACTTTAAAAATACTGAAAGAATGACAGATTTTAGAGATTATTAGTTTTGAAAAGCAGTAATTTGAATGCTTGGAAGAAAGGCACACCAGCCCACTGAAATGGGCTGCTGCTTAGTATGTTCTTAATAATAATAATGTGGGTTGGTTTTTTATATAGGCTTCTTAGATTGCCTGCTAAAGAAGCTTATCTTAAATGTCACAACTGCCTTTTCAAAGTTGCCTGGTATAAGGATATCCTGTATCATTTGTTACCTTAACTACTTGGAGTGGCTGTAAACTGAGGGACCCACAATTGTCACCTGAATTCTTGCCTTGGAGTTGATGGAGAAGTGCTCCTTGTTTGAAGGAAAGTGAAATACCTGTGACCTGTGCAATCGATAGCATTTGTTGAAACATGCATCACTAAGTGATGTTGTAAATGACAGACCTTCCTTGCTGCTCAGGGATTATGGGGAGTTATTTCCTGCAGGGATTGGGAAATTGTGCTCTCTGCCTGAATGGGTAGGCTGGTGCTCTGGAGAGGAGACCTGCTGAGTCGAGATGGGTGGTACAGAGACTGAGAATTTCCTTCCAGAATCAGGAGAGAGGGACTAAGAGAGCTGCAGACGTCCTGGAACAGCACTCAGGTGAGTGATCTGGGATGGATTATGGACTTTTTTGTTGTGATATGCCTGAGGAAGGCTGGTTGAGTGGGAAGTCTGCTACTGATTGGAGACTTAATCTCTTCCAGTCTTAGGTGTGGCCTAACAACCATTCTGAGGTAATAAGGGCACTTGTGATTGCTTTTTCTCTCCTTCCCCAACCCATCTTACTCCTTTTATGTGGGTGTGCACACACATACATCTATTACTTATATTCTGTAAGCACTGCAGGAGAACTACATACAGCTGTGTGAAAATGGCAGCTTTTATTAGGTTGGGATCTTGACCAGGTAAGTGGTTTGTAGATCTTCCTATGGCTTGGTTTTATTCAGTGGCTGATAGTAAACCTTAGCAAGACCAGGGTGTAGAAAGTAGACACAAGCAAGGATAACTCTGGAAGGAAAAATTGATTTATTGGTTTCAGAAGTGATGAAAAGCTCAGTTGTATTTAAGAAGAAAAGGGCTGTTGAACTGTTCCACCTGGAAGAATGCAGCCTAATGACTTTTGATTTGAGAATCATTACTGCAAGTGATGGGTGAGCAAAATGTTGAAAAATATCTCAATCCTGCTGGTTCTCCCTGTTGTCATGTTGGTTGCTTATCTCTGTCACCATAATCTTGCCTGGTTTCTGAACTGCTAGAGTGATTTTGCAGCATGGCTGGCAGGGCTTTGTCCAGGGGAATCTGTTCTGGTGTTCATTGCCAGCCATGGGTGTGTTTCCATGACCATTTTATTGGTGTTCTGTTGTCTGGGGGGCCCAGACCACTACAAATACAGTGTGTGCATCCTGCTCTTCATGGGGAGACTCCCATCTCAGCTACAGACAAGCCAAGTATTGAGAAAAAGCTCACGAGCTTGTGTCAAAAAAGATTTAACTCTTTTGTGTTCGCATCTGTGCCCTTAGAGATTAAGTAACCTAGTGATTTCACTGAGTATTAAACAGTAACTTAATTTTAAAATGCTTTAGTTTTATAAAAAGTATTTTTAAAAAGTTCTCAGAGCTTCAGCTGAAAACTTCTAAAATGCCTTTGTAAAAACCAAACATGGATAGCTTTTGTCTGAAAAGATAAAGTGTGAGATGGTCAAATAGTTAAATACCTTGTGTTCTAAAGTCGTCTTAATATCTTAACTAAAATTTTGTGCTTGACTGAGGGTTTGTAGTAGAATGGGTAATTGTAAATATGGTTTTGGAATAGATTGTAAAACGGTTTTGTGGTGGGTTTTTTCCTTGTTTTCTTTTTAATTATTGCACTGAGGCAGAAGACCAAAATGCATTTTTTTCCTGTCTCAGACATAACACTTCCAAACCTGCCTGTTCTCTGCGCTGTGGGTGCTGCTGCCAGCTCCATCTGAGCACTTGGAAGGAGCTCACCTTGGTGAGCGTGACCTTGCTGCAGGTGAGCTGGCAGCTGCAATAAGATATCCCCGTGCCTCCACAGAACTCCTTCCCACCTGAGCTGTGCTTTGGGAAAAACAGAGCAGCTCCTCTCGCTGCAGACTGCTCAGAGAGGAGCAGCAAGGGGGACCCAAGCTGGTGGGGACTGTCTCAGGAATAAAAGGAATAATTTGGGAGGCTGCCAGAACTGCCATTGGTTGAGCAGATGCAGCCAAGAGAGGGATGTGTTAAAGAATGTGCTCTGTGCTCTATTGTAGGATCAGGAGAGGCCCCTCCTCATCTCTGGGCATCAGGGATTCAGTGCTTGTGGAGGACTGACTGCAGTTTAAAGGGTTTCTTAATAGCTTTTTTCCTTTTTTTTTTGTTTGCTTTTAATATCATTTTGTCAGGCTGAGAGCTAGAGAAGCTGCAAAAATAATACCTGTGTGAAAGATGCTGCTTCCAGGTAAGGGAATGGAAGCTGTTGCAGCCACATTTCTATTAACAGAAAAATGTGTACTGTGCTAGCTCTGCTCCATGAGAGAATAATCTGTTCATTGCAGTGGTCTGTCAGTTGTTCCCCTCACAGTCAGTGCTACATCTGAGAATTAATGGTGGGGGAAAGTGAGGCAGTCTTGGAAATTGTTGCCTATTATTGAAGGCGTTGAAATTGTTGTTACACATATTCCTTAATAAAGAGTTTCTAGCAGCACAAAGCCTCCCCTTTTGGGAATCTGCTAAAGTGACAGTGCAGAGAGCAGCTTTCCCCAGGAATTGGATTATGCTTGGGTTTATAGGAGGGCCAGATGCACTCACTGCTTAGATTAACACTCAGAAAAAAAAAAAATAAATAAAGAGCCTCAAAGAGAAACTGGGCTCAAGCATTCATTCAAGCTCTGAATGATACCTGCAGTTTTAGTTTACTTTATTACCTGTTTTCCTTATCTCATTTGAGTTTCAAAACAAGCCCTGAGTCACACATTCTTGTGCTAAAAGCTAAGGTGGAAGACCCGGGGGCAGGCTCTGCAGGGTTCTGCTGTGCCACAAGAGGGCATTTTTTGTGCCAACTTTTTGCAACTGTTAAAGAATAAATCTGCTTTTTAAATGTCTCACTTCGGATTACTCAGTCTTGGAAAGCAGTTGAAATGATGCATCTTTTTTTCTAAGCTCCTTAGTTTCATAACTAAGAGCAGCTTTAGATCCTTGTTTTCCTAGATAATGTGGGATTTTTGTATGATTCCTGTAATTACATAAAGAATGAGAATACAGAGTGGAATTGTGCTACATTTAGAGTTTTGTGTCTGGTGAAGTTTATTTGAATAATCTGTCTAGTATTGATTACAAGAAATTAAGTTGGACATTGAAGAAAATAACGATGCCAGAACTGTTTTTAGGACCAGTAACTTAAAATAATGTGGTTTGGTGTGGGAGGTTGTGATAATAGCAGTGTATCCTTTTCTTCTTATATGGAATGTGAGACCAGTAAAAACAGGGGCAGTGCACTATGAACACAACAACCTCCAGTACTTTGAATATTGCAAGGTATCATTATGCAAACATTTCACAGAGTTTGCATTTAATCACCAGAGATCAGCACTATTGTAAGGGCAGAAAAAACCTTCAGTTGCCTGTGCATTATTAATTGCAAAGATAATATCTGATCTCTGTCTATAACAGCTGAAGTTAGGGAAAGACCTTTAGCTTTATTTACTTCAGTCACTTGGTATTTGTTTCTCCAGTTCATAAATCAAATTTTTACTGAAATTGTGCCTTTAAAGGTTAGTGAGTGCTGTGCTCTGCCTCAGGATAACAGACAGCTGTGCCTTTGTCATTTGGTTCTGCAGCATTTCTGCATGATTATTTGGGGGATGTCTGAAGCCTTCTGAGTACTTCATGTGGAGGGCACCAGTGATCAGTTAAATAACTTACTTGTAATAATGCTATCCACTTAGATCTGACATGGTTGATTATGAAAACCAGGAATTATTCTACTGATGTAGTTTTCTATGGGGGATTTTTTAAATTGTCCTGCATATTTTTCCTGCTTTTGTATGTGATGTGCCTGGTTTTGTGGCTTGCTTGCTAATAATTGGATTATTCCATTGCTTGGTCTGCCTTTATTTGTTTTGGGACTTTTTTCCTCTTTAAAAGAAAATGGACTTTATTTGCTTTAAAAAAGAAGTTTGTGAAAACTTTTTTGTAATGTGCTTTGAAAGAGTAGGTGGCAAACTAAATATGTGCTGACAGAAAGGATAATCTTAATATTGCATTTTAAAAACCCCAAGCAGCTGGGTTCTATGGTGCTCCTGTGTCTTCTAACAACTTCCTTTTGAGGCTGTTACAGAATTTGAATATTTTTGCAATGAGAAGGTGCATGTGTTGGTAACTCCTATTGTTTACTGCTAAGGAATAGTGTTTCAGTCATTTAAAAGAGTTTATTAGGACTAGAATGGCAATTAAAAACCTCTAATGTATGTCTCTTTTAAAGTCTTTTTTAGTGTGTTTCTGTATAGAAATGCAAAAATAACAAGTTCCAAACTAAAGGCCTATTCTTTTCACAGTGCTGAGGGTTACAATAAAAAATCCAGACAGCTGCTGGAGATTTGGGTTTATAGATGCTTTTAGAGAGATTCTGTTGAATGAATAAAGGCTAATAAAGTGTTTGCAGTCTTTGGCTAGCCCTGCTTGGATTCTTAAAGCCTGCTCATATAAGAAGTGCTGGCATAATTGACACCAAGTAATTATTGTTTTGAAAGTCTTAATTGGGCTTGGCATGGATTGCTCATGGAATCTTTGTTGTTTTCCTCTATAAATTCTGCTATAAATTGGTGTTGGACTGCAGGGGAAGCTGGTGGAAGTCCAAAGGTAGACCCCTGTGCAACAAATGTGCTTGTCTGCAGATACATACATGACTTGAATCCCATACACACAGCCAATAAAACACCTTTCAAAAACCTTTTTCTTATCATCCAGAGTCTGGGAAGTATGACAAGTTATGCTAGCTGTATTTAAAAACAATCATACCCTCCCTCTTCCCACACATGCACGTGTGGAAGTGACGGGACTTTACATTTGCATCAGCACACAACTGCAGAACTGGTGCTCAAACAGAAGTGAGGTAAAAATCAGACTAGATTTGTGGAAAATAAGCATTAATTGTCTTGTCAGAGGGCATGCTTTGGATGGGAAGTTTTGCAGAGATGCTGCTAGTATAGTAAATATTCCACTGAAGAGCTATCCAGAGAATCAAGGAGGAGATTCCAGGCAAGTTCCAGCAAAACCTTATTGTTACTTTAAATTGTCAAAGTTCTTGGATTTTATGATAAAGAGTCTGTTGTAGTGTAATGTATTTGTAGTCAGCCTTATTCAAACACAACAACAATTGCTTTTGTTCATACATGTGATGTAAATGGCAGTTTTCAACTTTTTTATGACTTCTGGTGCCTTCAAAATGGCTTTGGTAAATAAGTATCTTCAGTTAAGATGATTGGTTATTGAATAGGCTGGATTCTTTTTGTAATCGTTTTCTATTTATACCACTAGAATAATGAATGCTTGTTTGAAATATTTTATACCGTGAATGCTTTGTTTGTTTTTGAACAAACAAAACAAACATTAGAACAGTGAAGGTCATGTTTATGGTCTGCCCAAAAATTTTTTGCTTTTTGCAGTTGATAACAGGAGAGGCAAAGAGTTATTGGAGGGATGTGTACAGAATGTGAGCAGCTGTGTGTATATATATATATATAAAAATAATGTTTGGGCATGAGCTTTTCCAAGGATGGTTAGGAGATTGCTCAGTTGTATACTGGTCAGCAAATGAGGAAACTCAGTCCCTACTTCTGTGATTGCTGAATTACTTGGTGTGGAAAAAATACAGTAGTTACCAAAACAAACAGTGTATCATTACGGGATATAACTAGAGCATGTCTGCTTGGTGGTTTAAAGCCAGGGCCAGATCCTGGGAATGTTAATTTGGCCAAGATGCACATGTGCATACTTGCAGTGCTGTTCAGTATGTCACGTGCTGCCATTCTGTTGCAGACAAAATTGTTTGGTGTGGAGAATACAGTACCCCAGCATAGGCATCTGTACTTTTGTAAAATCCTCTGTGTGTGACATTCCAGGAATTTGAAAAGGACAAAGGAAGGGGGAGAACACTTTTAGTGTAGCAGGACAGAATATGTGTTTGACTGGAACTATCTGTGGATGTATTCCTTTAAATGTATGAATGGTTTGCAATTTCTGTGCATAAAGTACTAGAACGAAACCAGAACAATAGCACCACACATATCAAAGCTTTGCTTGTTTATAAAGTCTCTCCTGCAACTATTTAATAAGTAGGAGAATAATGAAGTTATTAAAACAAATAGGAGTTGTTTTTCCTATCACTCAGCACATGTAATTGGTTGTTTTCTACTTCATCTCTGCATCACTTTTTATAATTGGTATGAAATCAGGTGTCTGTTCTGTCTCTGTGCTGGTTATATTCACTGTTATAGGTGTGGGCAGATGCATTTAATGCTTGTTTCACTCATGGTTTTTATGGGAGGGGTAATCTTGAAATATAACAGATGTCTGACTGGATTAATGAATGTAAAGGTTATTTAGTAATGATGCAGCTGGTGGCCTTGAAGATTGTCTTTTTAGAAAATGAAATTTCTTTAGCAGTTAATGTTCAAACTTGTCATCCATTTTAAGGCATTTGTTGAGGGTTTTGTTTTTAAGCTACATGATGAAATTAGATGATAGATTATGTTCACGGTTTTGAATCTTACTAGAGCTGGTTTTCTGTCAGTACTTAAAAAGATCAAAATTATGTAGCTAAAGTACCCAAAGTAAGAAAATAGTTGTTGCTGTTTATTTCTAAACAATCTAATAACCATATATGTTTCTTAGGTGGTTAAATTCTAGCCTAAAACTTTGTAGGTATGCATGCATTTAGTTTTGTGAGGAAGATTTAGGTAAACCATCCTGCTGTGGTTTGGGTTAGTGCACCTGGGCATGTTTGTCCTGTCTTACCTCTCCTGAAGTCAGTGCAGTGCACTTGTTGCCTTGAGCACGGGGATTTGCTAGGTCTGTGTGATTGTCAGAGTGGCTGAGGTTTTGTGTGACCATAAATTCAGTTGCATCATGTGAACATAATTAACTCTCATTATGTGTGCCTCATAAGTTCCATTCAGTTATCTGAGTTGTCATCAGCTGAAGAAGTGGTGGAGGTCCTGTGCTCACCAGCCAGGCAGAAGAAATGCAGGAATGTGTAAACAGTGCTGGGGAGGGCTGGAGCTTGGGGGCCAGCCTGGAGTGGCACTTCAGGACAAGGGAGCCGAGAGCCCAGCAAGGACACAGCGAGGATCAGCCAGTCAGAGCAGCGTGGGCTGAAACTGCACTCAGGATGAGGGACACGGGAAATGTCGTGGTGTAAAGGAGTAGGATGGGGTAGGGCAGTTTTTCCTCAGCTGTGGATGTGCCCCTTGCTCTCCCAAAATGATTGGTGTGCTCCTGTTTAACTAGAAGGTCAAGCTGGCACTTTGAGAGCATCACGTCTTGCTTGTAGCCGAGCTCCTGAATTTGGAACTGCACTCCTGAGATGCCATGACCCTCCCCTCCAGCGAGTCCTCCTTGCTTGTGGTGTTCTGCCAGAATGTGCATCATCCTTACTGATGGGTTTTCTACCAAAGCAGCTATTAATAGTGAGTATTAGCAAATACATGAAAAGACAGGAGGCAAAAATTGTGTGTGAAATAGAGGATAAAGTTGAGGGATGAGTGGTACTTGCACATTATTAAGTTAGCTTACTTAGATTTGCTGGTTGATAATAATAAAAGGCTTGATTCTGTCAGCTTTAAATCTCAAGCCTTGACTTCTTCCAGAAACTTTCGGTTCTCTGAGGTAAATTCACTGTATCTGTCTTTATTGTTTCCTTTTATATGAGCTTTTAACAATAGCCTTTCAAGTAAGCTGAGTGTGCTGACAGGTGTGAGAAGTACTCATAAGTGAAATTTAATGGATGGAAAATGAGGAATGTTAAATAATGGGTCACTCAAATAAGTTTAAGGAAAATCTAAATGTCTTGAAAATTAATGTAGTTACAATCTCATAAACCTCAGTCTTGTCACAGATCATTTTTGCATGCTGTTAACATTCCTGACGTGCATTTCTCCTGTCCTGCAGTTTAACTTTTTCTGAAGTATGCTAGGGAATGTATTAAAAGTGGGAAAACTGTCAGAGTTCTGCATTTTAAAACAGGTACTTTGATTCAAGAAGCAGGATTTCTGTCTATATAGAAAATATTGTACTTTGACATAGCCGACATTTTGATAAAGGGTTAAGTTTTCAGGCTGTGTAGAAATTATAGCAAAGGCTGTGTATAGTTCTGGAAGTGGAAAAAGGGACAGAAAGGTCAAAAAGGAGAAGTGTCTTAAAAGCAATGTTTTCCTGTTTTTAACTGAGCTTTGGGCAGTTTTCATTCTTTTATTCCTGTGTTTATATGGATCTTGTATTTGAAAAATAAAGTGGAAGTGGGAGGTATACAGGATAAGATTTATTTATTGTGTAGAACATTTGTTACTCTCTAATTTGTTTCTAATTTGTTTCTTGTTTGGTTTTTTTCCCCCTGCCCCGTTGTTCTGTTTCTGCTTGGCTTATTCCCCATCTCGCTACCTTCAGATTCCTTGTCTGCTTCTCACCCAGATTTTTTGATTAATGGTGTTTTAAACAATGTCATTCCAAACTGGATACATTTATTCATCTTTTCTTTCAGTGTGATGACTAAATTTTGTGAGTTGGGGTGTTTTTGTTGTTGTTTTTTTCCCTGAACTTTAAATTAACTCCTCTAAGTATTCTGGGTGATTTTGTTATAGTCAGAATCAAATGTCCAGATTATAATTCTGTGTGCTCTCCCCATGTGTGTTTGGAAGTTGCACAGTGTGCAGTGCCTTCCTTTTAAAAATCATTTCCAAATTGGAGTCCTGCTGCACATGATTCCTGTGCTCCCTGTTGATCCAGGACAAGCTGTAGTCTTGCCTTAGAAAATGGATAAAGGCTCCTTGGCTAGACTTTCTTGTGATACCAATTCAGCCATGAATTTAAATGTGCTTTCAGCTTTGGCATGGATTGCTTCTAATGGTGTTCAACTCCTTTATGTTCTTGGCTATTCCTAATGTAATCTGATCCTGAAGGCTCCAATCTAAAAGTTACTCTTTTCAGCATCTCTGTATTTCTATTTCTACAAACTTCTTTCCTGGCACAACTGTGCTTGCAAAGAATGTTGTGATAGCACTTGCTGAGCAGCATTTAAAAATATATATATGTATTTATTTCAATAAATAAATATATTTTTTATTTCAATAAATAAATAAATATTTTTATTTCAATAAATATATTTCATTTTAATTTTTTTGTATTATATATGCGAGTTTTATGAGAGAGAAATTTCCAGGTATTCCGTAAAAGTTGCACAATTCTATGTGTATCTCAATAAATACTGTGTGACTTGAGGGTATTCAGCAGTATGCTGCTCTTGGCTGAAGAACAATAGCTATTCATTTAATAAATTACTTTGGTAGATAATATTTTAGCTTATAAATCTTTTCGGTACAGTCTTAGAATAAACAGAAGTATTGGCGGAATACTCTATATCAAAATATATAATATGTATATAAACACAAGTATATGTGTGTACTTGTATATAAAGCCATATGGCGCAGTTATATTTAAAAATGTAATCTATTCAAAATTATTTTCTGTCCTGTCCATTAAAAAGTTTTACATTTAGAAACATTTTTACAGTAGCATTCATAAATACAGGTGCAAATAATTTAAATGCTTTTTAATTGCCCTGTAGTTTATTTAATGTCAAGAAGCAAAGGATTCACAAAAATTAAGTGGGATTAGTTTTAAGTGTGCTTTTACACTGTTGACTGTTCCTTCAGTAGAAGTGTTGTTTTGGTTCTGCCTTTTACCAGCTGTCATTCCTTGTGCTATTTTTTTCACTAATATTATGTTTAAAGACATTTTTATGTGGGTTATTTTCTAGAATCGTCTTTACTAAGAATGCTGAAATCACGTTTTTAGTAGAATTATGGGTTTTCGTACCCCATGAGAGGGATGGCACTGGGGGTGTCTGGGAGCCTTGTGTCCTGATATGACTGTGTGATGTCAGCTGCCAAAGGATAAGTGTGCAAAACAAAGTGTTCTAAAATCTGTGCCATTGTCAAACCTCAGTCTTGTGGGCACTCAGTTATTTTGTGGTTGCCCAGCTGTCAAGTGTGATGCTCACCCATGGCTCTTGTTTGAGGCCATCAGCTAGAAATCACACAGAGATTTATTTACTTCTTGTCTAGCTGTGGAGATGGCACATGGAGATGGCACCTGAGAAAGTCACTTTTGGGTTCAGATGCCATTTCCAGGGCTACTTCACCGATCTTGACACCTAAAATATATCAGGTGTCTTCTTCCCCCAAATTTCCTTCTTTTCCACTGTGAAATGCAGGGACTGCAATGCAGTGACTGGCTCAGCAATTGATGCCTAAAGATACAAGAGAGTGTCTTCTTTGGAAGCTTAATGTGCAGCTGCTTTCTACCAATTCACTGTGCAGCTGGTTGATGCTGGGTCTTTGGGAGCAGGGCTAGAAAAGTCACTTACTTGGGTAAGGAACTTTCCTTAAATGCTTTCAATAAAGATACTGAAGTTAATACCTATGTGTTAATTGCTGTCCTTGTTGATTTGGGTCCAGAGAGGAGAGCTCTCTCCTTGCTATGCAGTATTTTCAGCTTTCTACTAGCTCTGGGACTGATGAAATAGCAAGTATTTATAAAAGAAAACAGTAATGCTGTCTTTCTTGAAACTCATTATTTCAGAATGGATACTTGCTTCTGTGGTGTAACATTTCATGGGTTTTTCTTATTTAGCCTAGATGCTCTGGGATTAAACAAAGTTTTGATTTTAAATAGAGTCTGAACACAGACTCAGATACCTTGCTATTTTTCCGTGTTCAGTTTGGCCCTCAAATGTTTTCTGCCTGCCTGTAATTAAGCTGTTCAACAAAAGATGTAGTTTTGCTTCTCATTTGTTACAATAGCTGTTGTGAGCTTTCAGATTTCTAACAGCTAACAAAATACTGTCAGCAGGAGTATCTAAATGAAAGACAAAGGACTGGAGTTGTCTAAGTCAGGAAATCCATGAATAAATCATTAAGGGTACTGCAGCACCTATTTTGAAGGTTATACTATTTTAAAAAGTATTCATTTTTCCCCTTCATTTCATTAGATGTTCACCTTTTTTAGGTTATAGAATGTGTGGGGAGAAGAGCCAAGACTTTTTTTAAAAAAAAACTAGTGACTTTGGGTAGTTTAGTACTTTTGTTTTCTGTATGGCACTGTTTCTCAAATCCCCTCACTCCATCATATGCCTTGTGTATTCTGAGAGGCTTTAAATGGTGCCCTGGAAGGTTTGTTGTTGCTTCCTGGGACTTGGAATTTCTTTCTTGGGTTGCTGTTTTGGTTAGGGGGCTGTTGTGTGCTTGGTTGAAGTAGCTTTTGCCACCAGACAGAGGCTGCTTACAGCTGTTGTGTGGGAGAGGCAAAGGAATTAACATGTGCCTGTTTCTGAGCATTTCTGGGAAACAAAGGACAAGGAAAGCAATTTGTGTCCTTTCACCACTCTAGGTCATTAAAGGTCTAATCTGAAGCTTGCTGATTTCAGTGAGCTTTGGATTACTGCATGGCTGAGTTAGAGGCAAATTAATTCAACAGCTTCCATTTCATTAGAAGGGAAAGGTGTAGAGTCCTTTCCTCACAGCTGTGGATGAGCACACCACAAACTGGCTGGCTAATAAATTTCAGTGGGGCTTAAATTAATCCAAGAGTGAGCTGTCAATGAAAGGGATGCTGACATTTCCACGATATCTTTCCTTTGCAGTCCTCTCCTGACCAGTCCTGGAACACTAGTTTGGCAGCCTGATGCTCCAGCTCACTTCTTTGCTCCAGCTGTAAACACATCCCATGGGAAACTGCTTTCAGCTGAATCCCTGGCCCTCTGCTCTGCTGCTGGGCTGCACAGGCACCAGCACCAGTGCAGGGGAAGCACTGGGAAGGCAGGACGTGGGACTGCTCCTTTCAGCAGTAGTGGGATCTTTGTTGGACATTTTAGCTGTTTGGAAAATGATACGTTCAGTGCAGCTGCGTGGCAGATGAGAATTAAGTAGAGCACATCTTAGAGATTTTCATCTCCCAGGAGAGCAGACATTTCTTGAGATTTGGCAGTTGTCCTTGAAGTTTGGTTTATATGCTTGCTATCTGCAGTAATTTTATCTTACTTTTTATTACATTAATCTTTTTAGATCCCTCTTTGCTTTTTATGCCTGTCAGTTCCCTGAGCAGAACTAAAATCGCTCCAGTTAAATAAAAACAATGGATAACTAAAATTAAGTAGTTTTACCTATGAAAGCTTACCTTGGATTTCATGTGAGCTTTAAAATGAAGTTACTATGCCAAAAATCCTTTGACAGAGAAAGGAAAAAGTAGCAATTTGTTAACAATGCCTTTGTTAAAGTTTTATTGGAAGAGCATTCAACTTTTGTTTTAAAAAATGGGCAATTTACCAATGCTTATAGACAATGAATGTCTTGTGAAGTTTAGAATACAGATACGAATTCTTTTAACATAGTTTAGGCTTTAGTGTGCTATTTATGGGAACTGAATATAAGGATATGCAGACACCCAGGTCAGATCACTGATATATTCTGATATGTTCTTTAGGTTTGTAGAATTTCCTGGGGATGGGGCACTTTGTTTTGCTTTATTGAGATGGACAAACATAACTTTTTCAAGAGCTTTGGAAAAGCTATTGTTTTGGGACATGGAGAGTTACTACTGTAAAAAACTTGATATTTTTGTCCTTTTTTTAAACAAGAATACAAAGAATCATTCAAGTCTACAGCAGTGGTGGGAGGATGTGCTTTCTGCGGGGACACCCTGGTACATTCCATCTCATGGAATGCACTTGGTGTGGCATTTAGCAAAATGTGCTTCTTGACAGCTTCAGGAAAGGGCAGCTAAATGGTAAAGATGAGTGCAATGAGAGCCTTTCCTGTAAGATGGCATGCCTTCCTTACACTCCTGCAGGAGGCATTTTTGGCCATGTAGGGAATGGGACTCTGCTGCTAGACAGCATTCTTGAAGCATTTGTGGATTAAACCAAATTACAGGAGGCACACTTCTGTGTGTCCGAGGAAGCAGAAGGATTACCTGTCCATATATAGTTCCTGGTGAGCAAATTGAAGTGATTCATTTGAGTAAATAGGATAAATTGTTTATTGTTCTTCAGATGTTTATGTAGTCATGTTGGAAACTGCAGCTAATCTGCAATCTTCGGCTGTCTGCTTTTTATGCTAATATGGAGTTATTTTGCAAGGGTTTGGGAAGGAAATCCATTATAGGGTTTATTGATCTTTGTGGTATTGACTGCCTGCAAAATAGTTTCCACAGATGGCAAAACAAACTCATATTTTTAACTTGAGGTGGTGAAATTGAATGTTGTCCTACGTCTGTTTCATAATGAAATCCAACAAAGAGCGTAGGAATTGTGAATTGGGTTTTGGTGTTTTCTTTCGTTGCTTTGTTTTTTAACAAAGCTTACTAGAATATTTCTTAAGCCCTAAGAGTTTTATTAGAGCAAGTGTGGCTATTTCTGTGCTTTTCAGTGGGGGAGAGTTGGGAACAGCAACTTTTTATCTACAGAATGAAATTATATTGGTAGAATATAGTGGTGATTATGGCAAAATATCAGTGAGAAATAATTCCAAAATTAAGCTCCTGTGTGTCAGTTGTGAGAATTTCTAAATTCTCTAATTAGAATTGTCTAATTCTAAAACAGAATCCTATTAAATGTAAAAAGAAAAAAGAATTGTAGGAATGAGGCATTTTCTATAAAATGGGCTTGTTACACATTTGCTTCTCTACATTTCTTCTTCACAGGAAATACCAGATTGCAGTTAATGCAAGATGGCAATTATTTTAGGTGTCTCTGTTTTGATGAGGGACTAGAGTTTTCAGAATTATAAATATAGTTCAGAAAGAATTCAGTGAGATTGCAGAAGGAAACCAACTGGTCAGATTTAGACAAAATCTTCCTTCTGAGTTGGCAGGTAGGAAGAGTATGAAATTTTATGTTTAAATGTGCACTTTAAAGAAGAGAGGTTTAAGCCAAGAAAATTGATTTAAAGAAGATGGATTTAAGCCAAAAATACAATGGTGTATGGTTATATCTTCATATCTGAGTATTCCTGAGACAGTTGGAAAAAAGAAATACTGGAATAAAATGTAATTTGAAAACATTCTTATCAAACCCTGTTTTATGGGAATGTCATATATTTTAAAAATAGAAATATGTTGTACTCTTATTTCAAAACTCTCAGTGTTTGTATCTCTCTCAGATAGACAATGAGCATCCATGGTGTAGTTTTCCATTTCTATCTTTGTTAAAGCTTCATCTTTATTCAGAGTGGGAACATTGAGATAGATGAAAATAATGGAAGTGTTCTAGTCTTCCAGAGAGTGCACCCAGAGGACCAAAGGAGCTCTGTGTGTGAGGAGGGTCTTTTTGAATTTTGTTGAAACTGATTTTTGTCAGATCTGTTTCCAGGTGATGGGGACAAGGAACTTGCAGTTGGCAAAGTATGCTGAGGCTTCCATAATTCTTTTTGTCAGCCTGTACTGTTCTGCAGGAGCCCGTCAGTCCTCATTAGAGAGCCAGCTTACTGTGATGTGCTGGTTCTTGGGCTTGAGACAAGGACTATCTGTTCCTGACCCTGCCTTCCTGCTACTGCTTGTTCTGGGAAACCTGCAGGTGTGTAATACTCTCTTGGTATGGAGTCTTTTGTTGTTTGTTTTCTGCATTTATCTGCTCTAACATAGTGAAGAGGACAAGTTGTGGAAGGAAAATAGTGTCATAAATAAATAAATCGCGTTCAACTTCTTCGCAAAGACCCAGAGGAGCCCTTAGTAAAAAGCTGTTTTGTAGCCAGTTGGTCTCCAGCCTTTGCTGCATGGGCTTATTCCATCCCACGAGCCTGCATTTGTCTTTCTTGGATGTCATGAGGTTTCTGTCAGCATTTCTTCACCCTCCAAATGGCAGCTCTGCATAGCCTCTAGTTTAGTGTTGTTTCAAACTGTCTTAGTAAGTTTAAAAGGTTTATTAAGCTTGGCTTTTGGTTGAATTTTGCGTTGGTTTCCTTTTCAGCTCTATGCTGTGAAAAGTGGCTGTATATGGCAAAACACCTTTAAGGCAAGCCTGAGTTTTAGCATCTTGTTTTAGCATCTTATGAGCACACAAAGTGCTTATCTATTCTGGCTCAGTTTGCTTAAATAACATAATACATCCATGAAACTTCATAAATCTGGCAAACCCAGAGGAGGAGTGCTTGTTGTATTGGATTTTTTTTTTCAAAGAATGATAGAGAGCTCTGTAAGAGAAATGTTTGTTCAAATCTTCTTTGTTTATTGGGATTTTCAGTGTATAAGCTAAAATATTTGCGAGTAAATATTTGTTTTTAAAAGCCTTTTTTTGTTTTCAGTCAAACCACTGTTACTGAAGAACTCCATTACTGTCAGTGACGCTACAGCAAAACCTCAAGCTAGTTACAGTCAACTTAAAAAAAAGTCAGTGCAGGCATCTGTGATTGTCTTGCCCTAATTCTTCTGTAAGACTTTGCTGTGCTTGGCTCAAATGGTTCCATTTCCATCTGTGTAACTTGGATCTTCATTGTGAGGGACTACAACAGCTTTATCAGAAAATGACCAAATTGCCTTTGCTTCTTTGTGGAATTTACTTGAATGGAACTTTTTAAAGGGTATGTAGAAATGAGGGATAGATGGGGCAGCTGAGAAATAGTAAAGCTGAAGAATTATACTTGGTTTTGCTTTATTTAAATTCATTTCGAGCTGCTATCTCTATGGGGTCAAATAATGATTTTTTTTTTTTTTTTTTTTTTTTTGTAGGGGAAAGGGAAAAGAACATACAAGGGAAATTGTTAGGGTTTAGAAGTTAGGAGCAACTTCAGAGTAAATTGGAAAAAACCCAGCATAATTGTGCCCCTGATTATAATGTATCTGTGGAGTGCAATAGAATGTCTGGAATCTGTACTTCTTTAAGATTGCTTAACATTTTCTAGATTTATTGACCTTTTACTCCTTACTTATACCCACATGTTTATCTCCCTTTTTTTTTTTCTGAGCCTATTCAGGGTCTATTTTTTTCCTCTTAAAATGTGAGTATTAGGATCATGCTTAAAAGATGATAGCATGCATTCTCGAGTCATTACATGATTCCAGGAGCTGGGTTCTGAGCAAAGATGCCAAACACCACCTCTGTTTGCAAATGGCAGCTCTTAGCTGCCTGCCAGCAGCTTTTTGTTGGCTTGAAGGCCGGGCTGGCTCAGAGTATTGGAAATGTGTATTTCCCTGACTAATGCCACTCTGCGTGACTCTTCTTGCTGAAGCACTAATGAGCAAGTGCCTCTCAGCCAAATTTATTCCAGTGTGGTTGTTCTTGTCAGCTGTTCCATGGCCAAGTCTAGTACTTAAGGTGCATTGATTAAAAATACATGAATGTTTCATTTAACATAATATTTATTTCTAGCATAAGAGTTTAGCAAATCCATCCTCTTTTCCCCCTCTCCCCCCACACTTTTGAAAAAAGCACACCTAAGAAAAGCTGTGTGACAAGGATTAGGCTTACATTTTTGGGGCTTGAAGAGGCTGTGAAAGCACTCCACTCTTCCATCAAGTACAGCATTCCAAACCTTCACTGTCATCCCTGATCAGTCAGGAAAGGTGATTCTTCATTTTGGGAAGAGTTAAATATTGCAGTAGGTTGATGAGAGGAGGAGTGGAATTTCCCTTGCTGGAAGCAGTCAGGATTCAGTTTGGATGACTCTGGATCATCTGAAGTCTCATTTTCAGCAAAAGATTGGACAGGATGATTGCCTAAATCCTCTTCTTGTCCAAGCTTTTCTGTTTCCCTGTGATTCTTCACTGGGAAAGGGTGAGGCTTCCCCAGATTAATCTGGGGCAAGATTTTGGGTATTGCTCTTTCTCCTTTAGGGATGAAGTAGGAATATCTTTTCCCTAGATTTAGTTAGATCATTTGATGCTTTTAACATCTGTGCTTTGGTAGATTGGGCATCCTGACTGCATAGGTTGAACAGCAACAAAATGGGTTTATCATTCTGGGACGATCTAATTAATCTAGAGCAGGCTGGCATTCCTGACATGATGGACCTAGGATCATATCAGAAGAAGGTGAATTCCTAATGAAATTTTGTATGATAATTCAGCTCCTACTTTGCCAGCAAGAAGAAAATGCCCTTGTCATTCATTTGGTTGGTGGGAGAGTAAGGAAGAGATTCCAGTCCTGTTGCTGGAACCAAGGCAGTTTAAGGACACAAGAAAAGAAGAGTTAAATCTACTTTGCACAGTAGCTTAGCAAGGTAAACTCATAACAGGTTATCTTCTAATATGTTACAGATAAAAGACTTCTATTGAGAATTCTTGGTTTTGAAGTTTGAAACAAGTAGATGTTTGCACAATTGGAGAAGTTTTGTGGTTTTAGAGGTGTAGCAGAATCCAAACTATTTATTGATATTTACAAACAGCAACAAGTTCTTAGCATGAGCAGTGTTATGAAATACTGGTGAATTGCCTTTTGTTTCTCATGTCTGCAAGCAGGTATTGACTCAGTTGTATCTTCTGATTTTCACCACGTTGTTATGTCATGGACTGATAAATTGCATCTGGGTTTTTTTTTTTTTGTTTGTTTGAAGGCTTTTTTCTTTCTTTTTCCTGTATGTACCAGATTGTGCTAGAAAAAAATTTAGGGAACTCAAGGTTCTGACTTGCATTAACTAGTGGCAGTCTGGTATCTGCTGGTCTCCTGCCATTCCTGTTTTTAGTGAAGGTACTTGTTTTCTCTGGTATTGGTATTCCTGGTTGGTTGGTTTGTTTTTAAGCAGAGCAGTCCTACACCCCACAGAACAGAGGGCTATCAGATGTCACAGTGTCCCATCTTCTGTTGCTCTGCCTCAGACACCAGCTTGGTTTTGCCTCAGCTCATGTGTTCCCTGCTTGTGCTGTGTTCTACCAAACCCATGAGCTTGTTCAAATGTCAGTGCTTGGTGTGTCCTGATCTCTTCCCCAGGTACACAAAGCCCTTTTCACACCCACCTATTTGATGGCTTCTAAGTGTGGATCATCTAGAATGTAGCATGATATTCTTGATAAAGACTTACTGAAGCACAGTTAAAGGCTGCTTAAACTATTTCCTTGTCTCTTCTGGAAATAGCTGTCATGGTGTATGCTGGCATTGAATTTTGTCTTTTTCACTGCCATGTTACAGAGGTCACTTATGCTCTTATGCTGGGTGCCTCCTGCTTGCTGCTCAGTTTACTGCTGGGCATTCATTATGCATTATCTCTGCATTTCTCTGCTTTCAGCTGTTAGGTCATGCTTTGGATCTAGTTTTGAATGTTCTATTTCTCTTGCCTTTTAAACTTTCAGGCTTTTTCTTCCTTAAATTTGTCTTCAACTAATTATCTTGTACATATGAAAACTTTCATCCCATAATTGAAAAAAAAATTGTTCATGCAGTATTTATCACATTACATCTGTGTAAAAATTAGTGTTTTCTGATAGTCTTGTCTCTCATTGTTAGAAACTAAAATAAAACAAAATTGGGAGAGAAAGTTTGCCTTGCCAAATACACATTTTCATTATTTTTTTTCTTTTTTTATTGACAGGCTGTTGTGCAATTCCTCTTGCTTCTTTTAAGCTGGTTGTAGGCTCTCATGTCACAATATGGCCATGAATATTTCATTGTATTTTTGAAGTGCCTTGCTGAAACTGGTAGAAGTAGTGGTTTCTAATTGCATCTAGGTAGCTCTTTCACATAACTCAATTGCCATAATGTTTCTCAAACTAAACGAATGTTTTATAAAGGAACAAAAAGCTGTAAATTCATATAGGACTGCTATTATGATGTTGTTTTTATATAGTAATGCACACAGATGTACATACCAGCAACAGAATCTTGATTTTAGGCTGTGATTTTTAAACCTAGTAACTGTCCTTTCAGATGGAGAACTTGGCTTTTTGCTCTGCTTCATCTATTCTGCTTCTTGCTGCTGATAATGAGGCAATCCTCCTCTGAAGCTCCAGCTGCTCCCAGGCTTTGCTGCTCATTTGAAAAATCCTGTTAAGCAGAGGAAATGTGATAAAACCCTGCTGCTGTCTTGGCCAAAATAGCTGTACTGTAAAGGTGTATGGAGAAGAAAATGGGAGGTTTCTGGAGGAATGATAATTCTCTTAGAAACCATAAATGTTTGGAAAATGGGGTGTAATGACAACTGCTTTTTCTCTGATGTGGTACTTGCTTGCTGCTCAGTGTGTCTAGTGCTTAAAAACAAGGATGCTGCTGGTTTGTTTTAATCTTCTTATGGTAAACCCTCAAATTAAGATATGGCCAGTCTTTTCAATCAGTGTAATCTGAGTCAGATTTGAGAAAATTAGTGCTAACCACCCTTCTTACCATAGTGCAGATAAAACTGCCAAACAGGAAAAGAGATAGGGAAAGCTTCACTACAGCCAAAAAGCCTTTGCTGCTGCTTTTGGGTGTTACAGCACTGTTTGCTCTGTCCAGCAACGCCAAGCCAAAACATCTATCCTGTATTTCATGGGTTAAAAACATGTTTTATTTGTGACTTTCCTATCTTCTGTTCTATCTATACCAGACTCGCAATTTTTGCATTTTTCCATTCCTTGCGGATTCTTTCAGTGTTTGTTAACACTTAGAAGTAGGGTGAGTGGCAGTTTATCTTCATTTTGATTGAGTCTCCAGATTGCTTCCTTTAAGCAGTTGGAAAGTAATCAGAGAGAGTGCAAACCTGCAAATTGGTAAGGTTTTTAGGTATATTTTAGCAGAAGTAGTCAGTAACATGAAGATGAAATAGAGAGACACATTTCTGGTCTTTAAACTGTGTAGGCATTCTAAGAAATGAGTGAGGGCTTAGTGCGCTTTTAAAGGCTTTAGACAGATATGAAACTTGTAATTGAGCAGGAGACTGGGGACATCACTCATTCTTACTGGTCAGTCTTTTCCCCTTCATGAGCTTACTGTCCCCTTGGATCAGCTAAACAAAACTTTATGTTGTCTGTCCATCAGCTGCTGTCTGAGGGATCTGGGTTCCTTTATACTCCACTGTAAGGTTTGAAAAAGTCAGATTATTTTGATAGAACTTGATTGAAGAACAACTTGTGGAGACTGATCTGAGGGGAGCATTGGCTGACCTTTTCAATGGGAAGCAATGAGATTTTGGAAGTTGGAGCCTCAGCAAACACATGCATGCAGCACAGTCTGAAATGAGTGATTTGCAATAGTAATAGCTTTTAAACAAAGTCTTTCCAAGCATGGTGATGATCTTTTTAATCTCAAACCTATTCTTAATCAACACAGACTTAATTGTTGTAATTTGTTCATAAGCTGTGCAGATTTTGAACTCAGTGAATTTCATGCCTTATAAAAGCATACAGCTGCCTGTAAATCTTAGTGATTTACTGGGGAGGGTCAGTAAGACAAAGTGCCAGATTTTCAGAATCCTTCTGGCAATGGGATCTTGCAAGTCATGGTCTTGTCCTTTTTGTAGTGCAGAAACACTAAAAGCAAACAGAACTGCATGGAAGGTCATTCTTCAGAAGAACTTCATAGATCTTGATTGAAGCATTAACTTAGTAATTCACACAGATGTGCAGACTGTGCAGTTGTCAGAGACTTGCCAAAGTAGAATATACAAATGAGACAAAATCCAGTGGAATGTATGGGGAAGCTGCATGAAACTATCCCTTGTCAAAATACTCTGTACGGTAGCACCTTATCTTTCTTCATAAATTGCAGGTGTGAAGTAGAATGGTACTCCTGTGGAATTCTAAAGACTCTGAAGTAGTGTAGAAATGGCATTGTGAAGAGGAGGGGAAAGGTAGTGAACACAATTTCTGGAGCAGCTGGGGTCTCACTTTTGCGTGAGTAGGAATGTGCATTGTCGTTTAGCACTTCATCAGAATGGTTTATGCTGCCATCATGAGGAAATTTTATTACGAGTAGCTGTTCCTGCAGTGTGGTACTTGTTCTTCATATAGAAATTCTCTGTTAAGATTATTGAAGCACCTTTGAAATGTTTTTCAGCATGCTTACAGAATTAATAGCATACTTTAGGTAATTAAATTGGTTTAAAAAATATTTAGCAATCTTTTGAGCTTGAGCATTTGGAAATAAGATGAGGTTTAAAAGTGAATCTGGAGAGGTCTGGTGTTTCTATGCTTTTGATAATTAATTTTTAAAAAAGAAATCTGGTGAAGCCTGCAGTGTACTTCTCACCTTTTGAATTAAAACCCAGAGAACGTCTTCTGTAGTCTTCTAGATCATTATTATGCTGTTTTTAGCCTGCAATGCAGAAGGACAAGTCTTCTATAATAACACATCACTTATAATGTGAGGCTTGGGGGTGTGTCTTTAGGCTGAACAAACACTTGAAAGCTTCTGTAGTAGAATTGCAGTGCTTTTCTCTGTCTTAAATGGCAAAACTAATCTGTTGGAGCACAAGGAACATGGGAATGGCTTTGACATTTTGGGATGTTAGATGGGAATAAATCAGAATTTGAAGTATCTAAAGTCTAGAGGGTAATAGTTTCAGAGTCTCTGGTATTCCAGCTCTAATTTCTTTATAGTACCAAACATGTCATGCTTGAGGGGATATGTTTTCTTGGTTTAGAGAAATCCATTGAAGAGATTTATCTTTTTTTGTAGAGCCATAATGATTTTAATTAGAGCTTCTTACAGAATTATGTTTTCTATGCCAAAAGCTTAGACCTAATGAAAACTGTTCAGACACCTTTACAGGGCTTCAGAGTGTTTCTCTGTGCAGAAAAGCTGTTTAGCATATTGATGCATCCTGTGTCCATTCTGTTTTAGATGATGTCCCAGAGCTGGAAGACAGGTCCACAAATCATCAGGCATCTTATGTGCAATCCTGTTCTCTTCTCTTCTCTTCAAAGGCCAGCAGTAACACAGATCCCTTAGTTCAATTTCCCATCTGTTAACTTAGTGTAGTGATCCTTTGGAAGTACAAATATCGTCTCTTTTTATGCTTAATACTTCCTTTTTCATCATTAAGACTAATCTGTCTCCCCTTCCATCCCTGCTTTTTGAGTGAGAAAACTTAGATGTGCTCAAGTAACCATGAAGTAAGGTTGTGATCTTCAGCTTTTTTAATCTAAATGATGTGGGAAAAGAGGTGGTCTTGCTTAATTTTTTAAATGAATGGGGTATCAATTTAAAAAAAAATATTATATTCATCACCTATTCCCTTTTGGAATTTAAAATTAGCAAGTAAAAAGTTGTGTACTTCTTGGTAATGAGACAGTTCTGATTTTTGAGGGGTGGTGAAAACATGAAACAGTTTTTTCCCCGAAGCCAAAATAAAACCAAAAACAGGCTAAGAAGTAATAGTTCCACTAGGAATGGCCAGAATATTCTAGTCTTCTATGAAAAAAAAAAAAAAAAACTGGCTTGCAGATGCCTGGATATGACCACAAGTTTTTCTACTACAAACAGTTCCTAAATTCATAAGGTGTTAGGGACAAGGGATGCAACAGGAGTCTTGGAAAATGGAGGAGAAAAAGAGTGAGTCATCAACATGGTGAAGTGGTGTTAGGGAAGACTGGAGGAATCTGAGGAGGGGTTGGATAGTAACCAAAATAATTGGATAGAACAGTCTCATCAACTCAACTGCTAAGCAATGCTTTTTAAACATCCCTACAAGCAAAAACCCCCTTTCAGCCAGGGGTTGTATTGATTTTACTGGTGGCTCAGTGTGGAAAAGGCATTTTTGGCTGGTCCTGAGAAGGATGGGAGGGACATTGGGGTTTCAGCAATTCTGCATTAATCCCCTTCTGCCCCGTGTAGTCTGTGGGAATGAACAATGTGGGAACTGGTGCCAGGCTAAGTGAGTAATTACTGCTACATTTGTATAAAGCTGAAGAGTGAAAGTTTGTCAGCTCAGCTGAGAGGCAACAGCTTCTTCCTGATGTTGCTTTTTTTCTGGTCTAATGCACCCCTAGGAAAAGCTGTCTGGGACCTGTTTGCTGCTGCACCATTATGTAAATATTATTTCAAAGCAAAAGTAACCTACTGTCTAAGTGGCTGTCTAATATTATGGTTCCAGATTAAAATGTTCTGCAGGGAGAAGAGATCAATGTTATATTTTTCAAATTTTGTGAGCACCTGCAATTAAATGTAAATTAATTGAAAACAAATGTTGAGTTTGGATAGATTGATACTTACTTGCTAGATCTCACCTCTTGGTATATTCTAATGGAGGTACTTGTATAACATTTACTCCTAGAACCACTTCTTTGCATGTATTTTCATATCTCATTTATAAGGTAAGTAAGGAGTAATTGGATTATTTCCAAACTTTTGAAGTTTTTGATCCTGTGGTGATGAGGAAAATATAAGCTGAGGTAAAGGTTTAATTTCTCACACATATATTTGGTGAACAGAGAAGGAAACAAGGCTTGCAGTTCCACAGATTTTTTATTTATTTTATCATATTTTTAGAATTTTATCCCTTAGTAAAACGAGTTTGGTGGTTTTGCCTTTTACTGTTTGTGTTGCATTCAGCAATGAGAGTAAAGTCACAGCAACTTGGTGATAAATGACACCCTCCCCTCAGCCCCTTCTGCTCCCAAATGCAGGAAGAATTTCTGTCATGCATTTGTAACTGATGGTGTTTTGACAAAGGCTTCTCTGTGTATGTGCAGCAAAACAAAACTCATATAAAATACAAATGCTTTGATGTAAGTGGCATTGGGTTGCCTAATATTTAATTTCAAATTAACAACTTTTTTAGAGAAATTAAGGCAAGCACGTCTTTTGCAACTAGATTTATTAGGGAGAGCTTTAAGGCAGATCTAATTGAAGCAATGTGACCTACTTATATTAGCATAATATACTAGGTAATTGTTTTAACACAGTGTATCGTTGAGACAAAATTTAGTTACCAAGAGCACTAACAGTGAGTTTTCGGATTGGTTTGCATGGAAGTTGGTAACAGGAAATTTTTAAACTTACCGAAGCTCTTAGACCAGAAGAAATTTTGTATTTTGAAGGCAATTTTAAAATAAAACATAATGATTCCTGATAATTTAGTTGCTCTGAAGTAGTAGTCATAGAACGTGTCAATGCTCCTCTAATAAATTTCATATCTCACCAAAGTGCAGAGATTTTTAATTCATACATCTGAGGAGAAATTTACAGGTTTAATCCCCCCATCCGTAAAGTGCTCCAATTTTACAAGAATTTTCATTACAATCATGTGTGCCATAACTGTTTGTGCTTTGCTTCAAATAAGCAATCAGAGTAGAGATATTTTCCTGAAAGAATATATTTGGCTTTACAGAACATCTATGTTAACTTTTTCTAGATGGAAACCCAGAAGGTTGTTGTCTGTCCACTTAACTCTGCAAAGCTGCTGTGATCTCCACCACAGAAGCTGCGTGGCCAGGGAGAAATGCTGAGAGCCAATTAAAATGATGCATCATTTAATCACCTGTTTTCTGGTGTTAGGAATTACCTGGGATATAATATCATAATTGTGAATGCTTATGAATGCTTCAGGCTGAATGATGAGAACTCTTGAAGGGCTGGCTGGAGCTGACTGGGTCTGCAAACAGTGTTATGAAAAGGTAAAAAGGTTCTGTCTTAGGTATGGAGCGGTGCTCAGTCTTTGCCAAAGGAAAAGGGAAAAAAAAGCTTGTAATGTTGCATTTGAAACTGTATTTTTTCCTGTGTGCTAAATGCCTGAGGTAATATGAGGATTTTGTACTGTTGGCTTGCTAACCCTGTTGAGTTTTCCATCCTGGAGCTCTTAAGTGTGCACTGTTTACTTATTGACATGCTTTGCACAGTTTGCTTTGTGATTAGAATACCTGTCTGAAAGTTGAGTGCTGTTATCTTCCATCATTAGGGCAGTGAATGTCAGATATTGCTGCCTTTCTCTCAGTATTTACATTCCAGATTTTTGAAAAATCCTGGTTGCTTCTTGGTCTCTCTAGACTTAGCCTTCAAACTGATGATTAATTCTTACCAACGAAAATAAGTATTTGAATGGTTTCCAAAGCATTTAAACAGATTTTATTATGAAGGAGAAAGAATGGAAGTATTTCTAATATCTTCTGAAGTAATGAAGTTGCTGTAGCAACCCAGAGCTTAGTTGCAAATCAAATCGTGCCTTACCTTGGCTTTTTCTTACAATACTGAGTCATAGGTTTCATTTTCCAAGTTTGAGTCTGTACCCTTCACTTTGTTATCCTTGTTGTTCTTTGGGGGAGGAAAAGAGAAAATCCCTTCTCTTTTGACAAAGCACCTGATATTAGGTGGTCAGATGTTGCAAACATGAATAATTTCATAGGCTTCAGATTATGAAGATTAATTCAAATATAATTAGTGATTTCTGTGTGTGTGTGAGTCAGTGTACATTGTAAGTGATGCCCTGTTTGTCAGCTCTGTTTTGCATAGAGATGCATCCTCTGCCCTTGAAAGCACATGGCCCCTGCTACCTTGTGTGTTGCCATTCCTGGTACTTTTAGGTATTTCTTTTTTTTTTGTTTGTTTGTTTGTTTTTTGCAAATATATAAGTTCTTTTGGAATTCTCTGCAGTCTGTTCAGTTCTCAACAGTGTGACTGTGGGTCAGATGTGCATTGTATAATGTCATGGTTAAGTTTAATTTCTTCCACTTCAAGATTGGGTATAATATGGCAATAAAAAGCAGATTCCCATGTAAGGGATATAAAGAATTCTTGATAATTTTTTTTCTGAGATCAATGTAGATTAATATAGAAGAAAATACCAAAATTAATTCAAGTTTGCACACAAACACAAAATGAAGAGTTTCAGGGCTCGCTGCTTAAAACTACTTGTATGAAATATTTACATTTCAGAGAATAGATTTAACAATACTTTAGTTTGTAGTCCTGGATTGTCATTTAGTGGCACGTGAATTGACCTAGAAAATAAAAATTTTGCTATGCAAATTAAATTTATTAAGTGCAAATACAAGTATAATAAAAAGTGCCATCTGTCTAATTAAGCAAATTAAGTATTTCTTCAGGGAGGCAGGGAAGACATAAAATTCATTAAAACTATGTATGCAATAGTTTTAATCAATTTCTGTCTTGTAACAAAAGAAAACTCACCCTTTTTAGTAGTCCAGGTGTGCCTGTGGGGACGAATAAGTAAAATCCTGTAGATGTAATACAAGAATGGATGGACATGTTGTTTCTTTTTTTTTAATGCACAGATTCTAATACATGAAGTTGATAACTATAAAAAAAAATTTAACTGATTCAAGTAGGGAGTTTTCACAACACTACTGTGTAGTTTTAGGAATGAATTTGATATTTTTCTGAGTGTGAACTTTTATTTGTTTCATCCTTATGACCTTCAACTGATTTTAATACACTGGTGTTGATGCTAAAAATATTTTATCAAGAATATTTCAGATTGCTTGTAACAGTGGTAATAACTGAATGCAAGCCAGCTCTGGTTTAGAAGCCTTAATTAGGAAAGCTTATTTGGGAAGTGGTTTCATTTATCACCATGACCCCAGGAGTTTGTACACCCAACAGTTTGTTTTTACCTTTGTTCTTTGGAGGCACATTGAGTTACACAAAATGCCAGCTTAGAAGTGAGGTGACAGAGCTACACTTGCCCCTGCTTGTAACACTTTTCTGTCACCTGACAGGTGATTTGCACCATTTGCAAGGCGTTGTGGTTGCAGCTTATTTGCTAGTTTGAATTTTGAATAAGTTATTATTAGAGACAAGGATTTGTCATGGCTGGTAACCCAAAATATGTCTTGATTAAAAAGCACACTCACTGTGTGGTGGCCCTCTTGTGCAGAAGACTTTGAGTTATCCTGAACCTCAGTAACAGACTCATGTCTGGATTTGCAATCCTACAAGACGTGTATTATTTACTCTGGGACTTCATCAAGGGACAGCAAGCTGAGTGCCATTAAATAGGCATCTCTTTAGTTTGTATTAATAAACTCTGGCTGTGGAGAGAAAAATTTGCTACGTTCTGGTAGCTCACACAAGTCAATATTTGTGTCATGACAGTAAGTAACCTTGCTTTCTAAATTCAAAGTAATTTTAAAAATTGTTTATAATAGCAGCGTTCTGACTTCTGCATTTGTTTGAGGTGTCTCTTCCAATTAAGTCACTTCAGTCCAATTTACTTGCATGCATGCTCAGTAATTGTGCAATACTAGATTTCCTGTTTGTTTTTAGCAAAAGGTAGTTCCTTTAAAGTTTACGTGGCTGTCTCAGGGTTTTGGTGTGTGGTATTTGGTAATTTTTTTCCTTTTTTTTTTTTTTTTCGAACTCAATAATTTTAGTTAGCTTTCTGTTCAATATTTTCATATCACTTGACAGGAAGTATTTGTCTCCATCCTGTATAACTCATTTTTAAGTAGGATAAAGTAGCTTAATCCCATTTCTGGCTCTGCATATTTTTTTTTTCTCTCTGTATATAGTAATGTAAGGTCTACATGAATGCTATTTTTCTGGTTTTTATAGAAGTCATTTCAGATTTAAGAATATGTAGTTATTTCATACAGTGAGAGACTGTAATTTGATTCTCACATTATCTTTGAGCTGAAATGTGTAATACCTGCCGATTCTACAGTGCATGAGATTTATACTCTTGTGTTTACACATGCAGCGAGCAGAAAATAGAACTGTCACTCTGAAATGGCCTCTGTGGAAGGTACAGCCCCTAAAAAACCTTTGCTCTGTGGAGTGAACCTCCTGCTTTCCTGGAAGAGCAGTTTCCCCCTTGCTGGTAATGCCTGTGTGCCCAGGTGCTGTTTGCTCTGTTTCCTGGGTAAAGGTTGTGGGGATGGTAAAGAGTGAATGTGGTGGTTGAGGTAACATTTCCTTCTTGTGCTAAAGGTGAAATCATCCCCTAAATTCACCTAGATTAGAATTTAGGGATGCGCGGTGCAGGCTGTTTCATGAGCACAGGTGCAGAATAACTGGTGTCTGTGTGCCTCAGACTGTCCCCAGCGATCAGGAGAATCCTGCGAGTTCGTTTCCAGGTGCAGGTTACTTGGGGCTAATTGTTTCAGCCGGAATTGGAGCTGGAGAGGAGGGCAAGGCTGTAAGCAGGGTCCCTCACCCTTCTTGTCTCGGTCATGGCCAATGCCTTTATGTCTGTGTTGTTTCACGACTTGCAGGAGGTTAATTTACAGCTCAGGTGTTCCTCCCTGCCCCAGAAGACACCCTGATGTTTTACTGCTGACAGGAATGTTTCTTGTTCCTCCTGCAGAATGTTCCAGGCTGGTTCAGACAGCTGCAGGGCGGAATGGCCTGGCTGGGAGCACAGCACTGGTTACACAGCAGCCTCCCTGTGCCTGTGGGTGTGCAGGCAGGAGGATTCACTGCTCCAGTTCAACAGGACAGGGTTATCTCTGCCAGGCACGGTGCCAGCCCTGCTCAGTTACTCATGAATCCATTGGGAACCTTTGGCCACAATGAAGAGTTGTTTAGCTTCTACCTGAGCACTTGCTGAACAGCAAAGAAACATGCACTGGCTATCTGACATCTAGATGCAGATTGCAGTGTATTAATCTCAGTTCCAGTGCATGATTTTTACCCATGTTTGATATCACACAACATGTGTGAGAGCCATTGAGAATTTTGAGAATTCATGGCTGGCTGCTGAAACATCTGATGGTAAAAGTTACCTGAGCTGCGGAGTAGCTGAAGTCAGTGATGATGGCTGTGTTAATGTGCAAAGCCTGAAGAAGGGTGCAGTCTCTTGAGCAGCCAGAGGAGAGTGAAAGGAATGGAGCCTTCAGCTACCTATAAATGTGGAGTGCCAACTTGCAGGAAGAGTGAAAAAGGAAAGGGAGGGAGGTGTGTCACCTCTGGTTTGGGCACAAAGGCTGGGATGGTGTGCTTTGAGTATTCATGGCAATGTTTGAACAGTGCTTGAACAGTGATTTTGACTTTTTGATGTGTTACTGGAATGTGCCAGGTCAGTGGAGGCTGTGCAGGCTGTCCTGTAACTCCTGGTACCTTTTGAGTAATGCTGGTTAGGTGGCCTTGCAAGTCAGGGTGATGGTGTTGCACTCTGAACACCTTTACAGCCTTTCTAGTAAAGTAGCTAAGAGCAGTTTTATGTTTCAGCTAAAAATAAATCTTGTTTAGATAAGACTTTAATAACTCCTTCCCTCCTTTTCCAGATTGGAAAAAAAAAAAACCCAAAAAACATTACAAATATGACTTCTTAATCCAATAAGAATGTCTGGAAGGACTAAGGTAGCAAGTAGACATGTAAGTCTAGTAACTCCACTATGAGTTCTCAGATATTTAGATTAAATTTGAGACTCTTTTTTCAGATATGGGAATTACTGGTCTCTACAGCTTCCTCAAAGGAGGCTGTAGCCAGGTGGGGATTGGTCTCTTCTCCCAGTGACAGAACAAGAGGGAATGGCCTCAGGATGCACTGGAGGAGGTTCAGGTGGGACTTCAGGGAGAATTTTTTCACTGAAAGGGTTGTCAGGCATTGAAACAGTGCCCAGGGAAGTGAGTACTCTTAAATCCCTGGGGGTATTTAAGAAACAACTGGAGGTGGCACTGTGTGTTGTGGTTTAGTTGACAAGGTGGTGTTTGGTCACAGGTTGGGCTTGCTGACCTTGGAGGCCTTCTCCAACCTTAATGGTTCTGTGATTCTGCAACCTCAATGGTTGTGTGACCTTAAGATAAAGCTTCTGGATGCAGAAATGTGTCTGTACCTAAAATATAACCTACTGCTGTCTTCCCATAGCTTTTACTTCCCTATTCCTTGAAGGACAAATCCTTAATGGAAATAAATTCCTTAAATTTCAGGTACTTTATACTTCAAGGCTCATACTATTTCTGCTTTATGGAGTTCCATCAGTCTTGTCAGCCTGTGTGATTGCAGGGAGGCGTGAGTTGGCATTTCACTTTGCAAGGGATGTCTTCATCTCTTCCTTTCCTCTCTTCACTGTGAGGGCAGTGAGGCACTGGCACAGGGTGCCCAAAGAAACTGTGAATTCCCCATCCCTGGAAGTGCTCAAGACCAGGCTGGATGGGGCTGTGGGAAACCTGATCTAGTAGTGGAAGTTGTCCCTGTCCGTGGCAGGAGGTTGATCTTTAAGGTCCCTTCCAATCTGAGACATTCCACGTGAAGTGTCCTTTTGGAGGAGTTTTACATTTCCAGTTGGGCCCCGTGTTAGCCAGTGAAAGGCTGGGTAGGTCAGATGAAAAAGTACTGGTGAAATTAAAAAAAAAGAAAGGAAAGAAGAAGAGATCCACTTTTTCCTTGGTATCCTCATGTGAGATTTGAACTGTACCGGTTATTAACACTTATTAGCAAAAGAAACAATGTTTAGTGAACACACTAGTCTGTCTCAGGGAAAAGTAAGAGAGACATCCATCAGCAGTGAGGTTAGATGGCTTTCTCACATATTTTATTTTTCTCCAAAGTACTCATGTTGTTTTTAAGTCCTCTTTCCTTCCAGCCACCACTTCTGGGTTGTTTGGGTTTTGGGAATTTAGTTTGTTTATTTGTTTTTCCCTATATAAATATCTAGTTAGTCTTTAACTCTAGGTGAATTTTGAATTTCTAGTGATGGTGTCCTCCTTCATTTGCAAATTTGCCATTATTTTTAGTATTGTTGAATATTCATTTTTGTGTTTTGTACAGGAAGGAGGGAAAGACTTTCCATTATGTCATCTAAGTACTGCTCATTATATTGAATATCTTTGCAATATTTTCTTTGTGAATACTGCTATTTTCCAACTGCATCTAATTTTATTTTACATGTCTTGTTTTTGTTCTAATTCACTGTCTAATTTATTAGACACTAATACAGGAGGCAGCAAAAATATCAAATATAACACTTTAGATGGGAGTAAATTACTGATTTATGGTATTGATGTTACAATAACTTTTGTGTGACACTTAATTCTATTTTTATGAATACTGAACATTTTATGTGATTATATATCAAAATGCATATAATTGTCTACAGAATGCTCTCAGTTCCAGACTTGATGGAATTGATTGCTAGTTATGAGGTTAGTTTCTATTTCTTCTTCAGCCTGACTTGGCTTTAAACAAATTTTCCATTAGTTTACCAAGGATGCTACTTGTTTAAAATAGCTGAAAATGAATTTGTTCTTTTCCAGTCTTTCAGCCTGTTATTGCTTTTTGAACTGCAGCTAGATCTCAGTTAAGTATTTCATACCTGTTCCAGCAGCAGCATTAAATGCTCTAACAGGTCACTTCCTTCAGTACTGAGGTCACTGTGAATTCTGGAGCACACAGTATTTCTGTTTCAAACTTATTTTCTTGGTTTAATTTTGTTCCAGCAGGGAAATAAGTGTTACATGGCACGCTGTGCCAAACAATACTAACGTTGTTATTTTTAAGTGAGCTTGTTGGCTCGGAAACACAGAAGTAAATTTCCAAAAGATGTGACTGCAGTTGGAATGAAACCCACTTGTCTCTTTCAGTGGAGGGGGTGTTTGGCAGGTTAGGTCTGGATCCCAAAAGTAGTTGTGTTCTGCAATCCAGCCTGCTTGTGGAACTAATTAATTAAAAGGGGCACTTGTTAAATGCTGGGTTTCATTGTGGGGAGGCTTTCTCTTTGGTCCTGACCAGATTTTCTCTTCCCCTTTTCTCTGTCTTAAGCCACACTTTCCCTTTTAGTTTCCAAATGACTGAAGTGGTATGATGCCTACCAATGAAGGGCTCTGCTTCTGTAAAGATCATCCTAAATACAGTTTTTGTCTGCCTATTGTCATCTCACTTATCCCCGTCTTTAAATGCTGTGGAATGCTGTCCACCCATTTAAGAACTGCACTTTCCACCATATTTTAAAATTTAAATGGCTTTTATATTTAAATTGAAATTTCAGAGCAATAATGCTTCTGTTGTCTAAGAGCTACGAGCAGGAGACAAAAAAAAAAGCTCTATTCTGAATATTCCCACACATCTTTTCCCTCAAATGCTACAGCTGTTTTATCCCTTCATAAATCTTTAATCAGAGTATTTCAATACTTAATTACAAAAAAAAATTAACCTCACATCATTCCTTTGCTGTCAGGCAGTATTTTCCTTATTATGTGGATAAGCTAGGCATTAAGGGACTGTGTGATTTTTGCAAAATGTCATGGCAAGCCACTGGCAACCTCTAAGGCTCCTAATTTATAAGCCTGTAATCTGCTGACTTGACACTGACATTCTTTTTCAGCTGGCAAGTCCAATGGAAACATCCTAAATCCTGGTGGGGACTAGGGGGAGTCATTCTGAGATGGGAATTACTGCAAAATGTGCTAATGCTGCCATTATCAGTGTTGAGAAGACACCAAATAGAAGATGAGTAAATACACAGAATAAAAGTGCAAGCGTTCCAGGGCTGTGCACACAAGGGAACTCCTCAGGGCCAGCCCCAGCAGGGCAGAGCAATCACTGGCACCTCCCTCAGCAGCTGTGGCCATGGGGAAGCTCCCAGTATTTATCCCAATGTCCCTGATTAGGACTTGGACACCTTTAGTAGAGTTTTCTCTTCCTCTCACATGCGCACAACGTTTTTTTTTGCATTCCCCAAGTAGTTTTTGAGAGTCATGAGTTTTTGGACTGGGTGCTCAATACTAAAAGTGAGAGAGATGATGCCTTTTCAAGTCTGTTTGTAAAATTTCAGCTGATGCCACCACGTTATTTGTGCTTGAATTGCCTTTTCAAGCTTGCTCTTTACAGCCAGGAGAGAGGTAAAAATTTATGCAAAATGATGTACCCAGAAGCTTCTTTGTTTTTCCAGACATCAGTTGGGCAAATAAAAAAACCCAAAACGTTTTTGGGCAGACTGTGCTCTCAGTGTTCCTGGCACTTTTATACGATTTAAGGAATTGGAGCCCTATGCAGTGACTTACTGTCTTTTAAATCAGACTTTAAAAGGTACCTAGGATAGTGACAAAGTTTTGTACCATTTTTCTTATGATGGAAATGTTGATTATAAACTTGGGATAAACCAGGTGAAACTGATAATTCTTTTTCCAAAACTGAGGCAAAATAATATGAAAGTAAATAGTATATCATCGGGTAGAGGTATTAAACCCATCATTTTAATGTTTTCCAGTGCAGCTAGCATAGGTAAAGAAATAATTTAAAAATCTCTTTTATTTAAAATTTTGCTTAAATTAAGGAAATCCATGTGTGAGGGCACTGTACACCTTCCTTAAGAGTAGTGTAGGTAGATAATCATTTAAGTCTATTTGACATTAGCCATGCCACTGGGCAATGCTGTGACTACTCACATGTCTTCCTTTTTCTCTCTTGAGGATGGCATGCCCAAATAACTTTAACGTAACTTACCATTGTGCTGTATATCAAAAGAAACGCTGCTTTTGATATTTCTTTGATTTAAGCAGTAGTAAAATGCTGCAGGGAGGCATGCACATAATTTTATATCTCTATTCAGCAGCTTAAATACCGTGGTTTAAGATTCCATCTCCCGGCTTTTCCCATAGTTGGGGGTGTAGCACTGGAAGGGAAGCAGGGGAAGCTCGGTGTGATTTTTATTTTTTTTTTTTTTTTTTTTTTTTGTGCTGCCGTGGCTTGCAGTGCAGTCTGCTTGCCTATAACACAACAGTGTGCAGTGTCACGTTTGGATGGCGTTGTTGTCCCCACGTCCAAGGTCGCGGATGGGTGCGCTGGGCAGGCGATGCCTGCGGGAGGCTCTGAGGATGCTCCACCCGCAGCGCGGCTCCGGCTGCCCACGGCGTCGGCGATTTGCGGCACTGGCAATGGGTTGTGCTGGCTGCTGGCTGCCTGCCCGAGCGGGGCCGCGCTCCTTGGGCAGCGGGTCCCGGCTGGAAGGCACCGCGCTGGAAGGCACCGCGCTGGAAGGCAGCGGGAATGCGGCTCCGGAGCCGCGCAGGGCGGCCCTTGCCTCGCTCCGGCAGCCGGCTGCGTGTTTATCGTTCGGTAGTATGTGATGTCATGAGGGTGTGGGCTTTGAGGAATTTCACTACTGGGGAAGCACTTTGAAATGCAGGCAGAAGCCTCGAGACCTTCGAGTGTGCGCTGGGTTTCTTTTTAGGTAGCTCTGAACGGACACACAGATGGATACGTACGAACGTATTTTTATAATGTAAGGAATTAACATATGGAATGTAGAAGAGGTTTAAGTGGATACAATACCTGAAGGCGATGTCGAGCCAGTCTGGATTTTCAAACTCCCTTCCTCTGCCAGGATATCCATTCTACCAGGTGTCATGCAGGTATATCGGGTTTTAAGTTTTACCTTTAATGCAGTTGCATATAGAACTGTAGCGTGATATTAACTGATTTTTTTCCCCCCCATTTCTTTGTTCTCAGAAAAAAAATATGAAACTGGAGAGTTAAATACTATTAAATACCTGAAAGCCATAAATACTATTTTAGAATGCTATGTGGCTGACCTTATAGTTAAGTTCACTTTTGTTTAAAGCAAATATTTTTATTTCTAAACATGCTAAATATTTTCAGAGTTTTTCTAACTGGAAAAATGAAGTTGTAACCTTGGAGATTTTTTTAAAGTGAGTTACGTATTCAGATATGTGTATCATTTATTGGGAGCCAGATATCTGTGGTGTTCTGAAATATAGATTTATAAAACGTGAATGATTTTTAAGTCTTTTCATGTATAATTACATAAGGTAAATAAACAGAAGTACTTTCTGACGTTTTGCTTTTAAGACAAGTCACACAAAATGTGCACATGTGAAAAGGTTATAAATACCAGTGTTGTGGTAAAGCTGAATTGTAAAAGCTTATTATTTTATCTTTTTGACTCAACAGTCCTGTTTTATTAATAATCCTCGCTTCTGAAGGTGCTGTATAACAGTTTCCTAGTGAATGGGCTGGATCCTAACCATGAAATTACTCTTCTTGCTGTAGAAGACTGTAATATTGCATAATAATTAGAGGTAATGTGTTACAGTACTTCTGTGGCTGAAAGAGCTCAGGTTTCTGGCACACCTTAATACAGGAATCTAATCTCTCTTTATTGTGTCTAAATCTGAAGTCCTTGCAACAATAACAGAGGGAGGGGAAAATGGGAGTTAGGACAGGAGTTTTGTGCTATTACTCATCTTTCAGTAAGACGTATGAAGAGGTGGATAAGAGAATAAGTCAATTATTAACATACTCAGATCTAGAGAATGAATGTGGCAATCTCCATAAACTGCAGCATAGACAGTGGTTAGTTTGGTAAGGCTGCGGTGATGGTCACTTGTGAGTAGAAACAAGAGTGATTCTGCATAGAGTTGATTTACACACTTTTTAATGCGTTTATTGAAATAAATTCACATGTTTGTACCTCTGTAGCACTACTGGGGCTGTCTGCTCAAGGGTACCAGATTTAGCCCTTGAGAGGTCAGTCACAGTGACTGCTCATAGTTGGCTGTCCTTTGGCCTGACTTGAGTGGATGCTGAAGGCTAGTAACATTTCTCTTTTTTGTCTGGACATTTTTTTTGTGATAAAAAGCATGAATAATCTGGAAATTAGACAAGAGAAATTCAGTAAATGGCAGCTGATGTGAAAACCTTGTCTTCCCACCCATGTGTTAGGTGCTCAGTCAAAGTCACAGCTTTTCACTCCTGCTCCTTAAGATCAGAATGTCCAGAGCCACAACCCAACTCCCAAGTTTCCACAGTGACCTTCTGGACAAGAATGAAGGTCTCATGAGTGGATTCCAAGTCCTGTGTTGTGAAAAGAGAGAGATTAAAGTTCCTGAACTTTTGGATCCCTGTTGCTTATCTGCATTTTGGTTTTAATTCTCTCTTTCTCATTTTTACATGGGTTTAAATAGTTATTCAGCATTTCAATGAAGACTGTGTTTCATACTTCTCAGATAAGATAATTAGTTTCTGTTATATGCAAGTGAGCTTATTAAGATCCTGGTTTATGTATGTAAAATTGGGTGGACTTATTTCCTTTAATGACTAAGTCATTCTGACTTTGCAGCTCTGTTTCAGTACCTAAGAAGAGAAATTCTTTACATTGTCTGCAACCACTGGTAACTGTAGAATATGAAATTAGTAATCCTGCAGTCCTTTTAGAGCTCATCCTCAGTGCAGAATTTTTCTCTCAGAATAGTAACACATATCCATTTTTGCTTGTAATGTTGTTTATAGTTTTAGGCAGTAATGTACCTTACAGAGACAGGGCTGAATTAGTCTCCACTCCAGTTGTCATGTTCTGGTGAGTGAGCTTTTCCCAGTAAAACAAATAGGCAGTGGGACTACTGTTTATCATAATTGGTTTGTGATCATGATTGGTTTGTGATCTCTAGTGGAAAGGTTAGTGTACATTATGCTAGACTTTGACTATGCTATATTGACATTGTGCTAGGCTTGACTGTGCTGTATTGACAGAGGCATTCAGTGCACTGTGGCTGCAGCTGAGATGGCATAAAAGTCCTGAAGAGAGTTCTGGAAAAGCTCTCTCTTCAGGAAGCTTTTGCCATTTTTTTGTAGACAAAACTAATTTTCCACAGATCAGAGTTGTCATTGGGATTTGTTAGTGTTCAGAACGGATTGTGCTTTCTGTTACCCACAAAGAAGAATAGTTTTGGAATAATATTTTTGTAGAAATGTGGATGGAGTATTGCTGGTAGCTGGTTCTGGAGGAATGCAGAGTCAGTGTTTGTGGTTTTCTAAGATTGCTCAGGGCATTGTTTATCTTGGAGATGACCAAGATGCTGTCTCCAAAACTGGGTCACAGAGGGGTAGCATGGTGTCATGGTTGGCTGTGGATTATGGCATTGCATAAGTCAGGAGTTCAGCTTGGGGACTGTGTTTTTTGAGCCAAATTGTACATAATTTTCAATATCCATGTAATGCAGAATTGGTGTTTCTTGCTTTTCTGTATTTGAAGAAAATTTAGAGATAAATATAATTTAGTGATAAAAAATACCTCATTTTTTCTTTTATAAGGGTACAATAAAAGAGATCTGATCTAGGTATTAGTTGCAGAAAAGGTTCTATGTGATTGAAAAACACTTGAAATAATTTATCATCTTTGTTCTATTACTGATTTGGTATTTGATAGAAAAATTCAAAGAAAATATGGCCAACTATAATTTGTCTGCTTCAAGATAGGTAGCAGCAAATGTAGAATTTGTTGTTAAAATTTAAATGGTAAATTTAGCCAAAGTAAGCCTGCAAGTAAACCTGTCATTACTCTGGCTAGTATGGCATCAGCCACAGAGCTTGCATTTTTTCACCTGCTTCATCATGTAATGTTGGGTTTTCTTTGTATATCATATGGTGTAGAAGGAAGTCTGTTCAAAAGCCTTTCAAAATAGTCTTAGCATGTTTGATTTTCATAAACTTAGTCAGTAGAGATTAAGAACAAAGTCTGCACTCATGTCTTTCTCCCAGTTGCCCTGGCATGGCAAGAGCTGTTCATTGTAAGAACATTTGCTATCTCTCATTGCTTTAGGCTGCCAGACAAGAAGAGTGGAGTGTTGTGAGTATTTCTTTGGCAAAGAGAAGACATCTGGTATATCCTAGCCATGTTTCATGGGGGAAGCCAGAGCTGTCAGCTCCACTGGGCTATCAGCAGATTGTAGCCATTTTAGAAAACAGTTGTTGGTTTTGTTTGCCTCACAGATACACGTTCAGGTGCAGTTTTGAATAGGAGTTACATCTCCTTCCTCACATGGAGATGTGAGCCGATACAAAACCCAGCTGTGTCTCAGCTATGGAGCAGCTACTGCTGTTTTTGTGATCTATTTAGAGTTTTGCTGGTGGACTGTGATGCCCTTCAAGGGAGATTCCCCTTTGTCCTAACCAAACTCAGAACCTTCTGCATGCCTGTGTAACACTGGAATTCCTGCTTCCAGCACGGCCAGTGGAAACCACACTTGTAACAAAAGTCTCAGAATCACACATGCTGTTGTACCTCTTCTGCCTGCTAATAAAGAAAAGGGGGAAAACACAGCTATCCAGCTGTTGATAGTGAAAACTTGTAGTCTTGTGAATTCAAGATGAGTCAATTGCACCTGTGCAGTTGTTTCTGAATGCAGGTAATGCAAATTCCATCCAGTCATAGCAGTAGCCTAAGTTACTATGACTGAAACTAAGCAGTGAATGTGCAGGAAAAGGGAAGAGGTTTTGCAGCATTAAGCCACTGCTTTTCTTTTAAAGAGGGAGCCACTGCCCACTTCAAATGTTGCCTTTTGTTAGAATCCATTTTTAAATTAAAAAAAAAGAAAAAAGAAAGCTGCTGTATTTTAGACAGAGGAATAAATCTGGATTGCTTGCATGTTGTGCAGTGTTAGAAGAACAGTGAATGCTTGTAAAGAAACAAATTTACTCAGTTTTCTTTGTAGCATAATTTGATAAGTTTACCTAAATTAAAATCTCTTGAGAGCCCAGGCAAATAGTAATCAAGAATAACAAAAATTATATTACAACATTTGTTTGTTAGTGTTAAGGCAAGTCCTGGAGACCTGGGTAGCTGTTTAATATTGCTGTTGTGAATATTCAGCAGCAGGCATGTGTATGACAGGGATTTACAGTTGCATTTTTCTTGGAATAACTAAATCAGTTGAGCAAAACTTCCTGTATTTTATGTTCTTTGCTAGTTCAGAGCTGTTGCCTTTCCTCTGTAGGGAGGAGAAAGAGGAGGGCAGAGTTTTTGACTAAATGGACAAAATATATGCAAGAACATGGTGTGCTAAATTCACGCTGGCCTTAGAAGCTGCTTCCCCATAGAATTTGTTCTTATATATGGCTACAGCAAAATGTAGCTTTCGTGTTACAAGAGAGAGATTGATCTCTGGTTTTTAGAAAGATAATTCCTTCTTCAGGGCTTGGGAAGAACTACTAAAGAAAGCTGGTGCTGTAGGAGTGCATTAAGTTCAGATTTAGATAAGAGAGGGAATGATTAAAATCTGAAGAGGACAGTTTTATGTATTTTATCCTCTGCAATATTTAAAATGTGGGCAGGCTATTTTTATATTAAAATGATTTAAACATGATATATATATAATTGCTTTATAGGCAAATGAAAAGATTGCTTTTAAGCAAAAGACTTTTTTTTTTTTTTTTTTTTTTGTAAGGGGCCTCATGATTAGAATGTCAGCAGTTATTTGGGCTTGACAGAACAAACAACGCATAAAAAAGCTTCCCATCATAAAAAGTAACTCGTTAAGCAAGATTGGACTTGAAAAAAGAGTTCAGCTTGCAAGGAATAAATCTTAAGCACAAGGTGCTCTTTGAGAAGACAAACTGATGGGAAAACTGTTAAAGGTGAGGCAGGTTGCAAGGTCATCTCTAACTTGTGTCCAGAAGTCAGAAGCATGAGGTGGTGAAGATGTAGATTAAGGTGTGTTTAACATATGTGGTGGAGATGTGATTAAGAGCGCTTTCGCGGCTCCTCGTGGCGCTGCACGGCTTCCCTCCGTTCTCCCTTGGAAAGCTGGAGCTGGTAGGAATGCGTCTCTTACAGAATGCCTCTGATATAGCAAACCTCTTTGCTCCTCCTGGCCTCTTACCTCTTGCTTTCCTGCTGGTCCCCCTTTTTTCCTCGCTCTCCTTTTATCCGTGTTTCCTTCTCTCCCCTGTTTTGTCCCGTCTTAATTGGAAATGCAAAGCCCCCGTGAGCAGGAGATGGACCCAGTCCTGCCCCTGGCTCCCTGGTGACCTGCAGGACCAGCTGTGGAGCCGTGTGTGCTGCTGCTGTCCCAGGTGAAGCTGCTGGCAGGGGTGCAGTGCTTGTGCCACCTCTGTTGATCTCCACCGGGCATTGCCTTCTTTAGGCGTCTCTCTCACCTGGGGCTCCTCAGGTCTCTCTATGCACATTCCCAGTGTGGCTCGGCTTACACTTGCTGGGAAGGGTGTAATCAGATGAACCGGTGCCTGATTGCAACAATTCATTGTAAATCATTCTGCCAGGAAAGAGGAAACTCTGAGGAAAAATGTGAGCATTATGATAATGGTGTCTATTAAGTGTCCTTAAAAGGAGGCAAAAAGAATAAACTGCATGTGGTGCAAAGCAGTAGCTCTGATGTGGACTGCTTACTTTTCTAATTAATTCTGACTGGAAGTTTGAATATTTTGTCTTGTTTACTTTGTGCTTTCAGGTATTTCAGGCTCTTATTCACAGAAATGTAATTGCAGTTCTTCTAATGACATTGATATTTGGGTGGCAGAACCAGTTAAAGCAAGTTCTGCATGGCTTTTTTCTTAACTGTTGTTTTCTAACACAGTATTCATTATGAAGAAAGGAAACAGTCTAGTGCAACTAGAGATTCAGATGTAAAATGTTTTGTACTTGCATTATTCTGAGGACTTCAGCATGAAGTGGCAGTTTGTTCCTTTATTTTTGGAACATTATGCATTGTTTCTGTTGATTTAGGGGAATTTGACTGTGTGTTCTGAAACAAAATTTTGTCTGTGTTGGTGTAAATGTAGGCTGACTTGGTTTTGTCAATGATGATGGTTCTGAATTCTCTGGTTCTTTCTGTTACCACTTCTGCCTCAACAGACTAATCTACTTGCATCATTAAGTTAATGAATTATCAAGGCTCTTAGTTTAGAAGTGTGCTTCCCAAAATTTCTGCTCTGATTGATTCTCTTGTAGCTGAGGGTGCCTGGGTACCTCTTGATTGCTGTTTTAAAATCCTTACAGGGATGTGTGGGGAGGTTTTCTGAGATTTACTTGGAGTATTGTGAGAGTCCAGGTTAAGCAGTAAAACATGGGTCACAAAATCACCCTGTAACACTCTGAGTTTATGCTCTTAATAGAATGGTTTTGAAATTAAATATGGAATCTAAGTTTGAGTCTTAGAAATTGAGCCTATAGAGAAATACTGTTCTTTCCAGTATACATGAAGGAAATTTTGGCTTGTGTGAAATCCTGCAGTTTAAATAATGGTCCTAGAAGTGGTCCTGGTTTATGAAGCATTTCATTGATAATCTGAGAAATGTAAACTAGGAATTTGTTACAATTTTTATTGGAGGAAGAAAATTGAAGTACTGGCAGAAAATTTGTGAAGCATAAATTTGCAAGTTTCTTCTTTATGCAAATTCAAAACTTATTAAATCATAAATGAGGGCATTGCAAAAGCTTACAAGTTGTTTTTAAAACAATTAACTATAGGAAAATTAAAACTAATGCTGTGATTTATGTTGATATTTGAATAAATGTCTGCTAATATTTGAGTTATAACAAATTGTTAAATATAGATTGTATCTATTCAAATCAGATATGGGTTATATTTAGTCTCACTTTTCATGCTGTTATTTTGGCAGGTGTGTGATTTATGACATTGCTAATCCAGTTTCATGAGTCCTGCAATTCATTTGAAGGACATCTTCCTGCAGAAGAGGAGAATAAATTTGAGCACTTAGTAAATGGATGCTTATATATTTCATTTTTAGACCTTTAGCAGAAAACCAGACTACTTTTTTCTCACATGCTGAGTGAGGAGAGCCATCTTAAATAAGACTCTTACTTAAGCAGACTGTTGGTCCTGTTGACGTGGAAATGCCTCTGTGCTGCTGAGATGACTGCAATGCAGATAATGCTGATGGTGCTTGCCTTTTCAAAATTTACATCAGGTTTTCAGCTCCTGCAAGAGGTTTCATTCACTCATGGCTTTGGGTGAGGAATAATCATCTGCTGAAACAGACAATTACAGCGGAGAGGGCTGTAATGGCTGAGATTATGAGCTCATGTGGGGAGGGTGCCAGGGCACTATGCTGGTGTGTCTGTCTGGGCTATGACCTGCCCCAGTGAAAAATCTGATCCCATTGAGCTCTTCCTCAGAAACTGAGCCCTGTGTCGTTTTCAGACATCGTTGCATGTTATTCTCTTTCCTTGGAAGCTCTTGGGTGCTGTGCCCTTAAACTTTGCTTGCTGTGGCATTGCTGGCTCAGTTCTCTGTGGCTCCTGCCTTCTCCTGCAGTGGGACAGCATCTCTGCTCTGTTCTTGCACCTTTCACATTTCAGCTCTGCCTGCACTTTGCTGCCCCTCTCCCTAAGGTGTTGCAGACCTGCCCATTTTCCCTTTGGCTTTGTAGAGCCTCCTGTGAGAGGCCTTGTCTCTCTGCAGGGCTGCTGCAATATTCTTGGAGCTCTGTAGCCCTTCCCCTCCTCTTCCCTGTTCCTAACTAAATAATCCACATTTTACCTGCTGCTTTAACTACATCATCCATTTGAAAAATCCGTTTCTTGGCTCTCCTGTTAAACTGCATCAAGTTCAAGCTTGTCTTTCTTGCTTTAAGACATGTCATTAGCTCTGTCCCCACTCTGGTTTTTTACAGGTTACTCCCTCTGCTTAAGCCTATTCAGAAGTGGATGTAATAAAAATTACTTGCTTTATGCTTGTGTGCTGTTTACCAGGTAAGGTTTCTGGATTTGAAATACATCCTGGTTTATAGAATTCATAACTGTCGGTTATTCATTTATTACTGTTCTGAAAAATGTAATTGTCTGGTCTTTCCCAGCTTCTTTTGGCTTTTACTGTTTTCCATTCCCTCTTCCTGTCCCCTTTCAGGTAAAAGCTAGAGTGTTGCCCTTCATTTTCCTACAGCTGCTCTGTCCTTTCCATTGCTCTTAAAAAACAAAAAAGATTGCCTGAAGGGAATAAGGGAAGTAAAAGAAAAACTTAAGAGTATTACCTATAATTGTAGAGTCTTTTAATTGTGCCTTTGTCTTCTGTTGGAGAGAGTGAGTTTTGAGGTGATTTAATAGGTCCAGAAATACTGTTCACAAGAGTTTCTCTGCTGTGACTTGTTCCCACTAATAAGTCGGCATGTGTGTATTGATTGGAAATATGTATTTGTATTGTAAATCAACTGGATTTTATTTAGAATGATTTTCGTGTGTCCACCAGCTATTTCTGGTGTTTTAACTCCAGCTTTTCTGAGCTGTTCTGTATCCCTGAAGAACAGTAGGAAGTGTTGGTATAGCTTTTAGATGGGGAAAGATGCAGTAAATTTTTCATTCTGATTTTGGCTTTTCATGTGGAAACCTTCAAGGCAGGTTTGTTTTCTCCCTGCACTGTACTACCATAGATGGATAAAATGCAGAATGTGGCCTGTGTCAACTTGTTATACTAAAATCTCAGTTCACAATTCAGAATTAAAGAAAAGCAGCATGGATCTATTAGTGCCTACTAAGAGTCTTTCATGTTCCCTGGCAGAAGTGTTCTTCTTTTATGGATTTATTGCTGCTGTCTGCTGGGCTTACTTTATTTCCATGTGCTGAAAACATTAGGCAAATGTGCAGTGGATTTGGTAATGTAAACTTTTCTATTGCTTTGCACCATGGGTCTTGATTTCACTCCATTGTACTTGCTCTCTGTATTCTTTTCTGCCCACTCTCACCCTGCTGGGTCATGATGTGCTGCATTACAGATGCTAAAAGCTCCTGAAGATAAGCCCCTTATTTTAAAGTACAAGCTGTTCTGTAAACCTCAATTGCTTAAATGTCACAATTTTGCATGTTTTAAAACCTAAATTTTCCCAACAATCAAGGCATTGAATGTTTGTACTTTCAAAGTCTGCATAGTCTACTTACTGCAGTGATTTGAAAGAAACTTCCTGTATACTTTATCAGTATTAATGTATATTAAAACAGTATTCTAAAATGTTCTCTACTCTTTCTGGTTTCAGTTTAAACTAGAGTAAAGTGTGGTTTGTAAAAGTCCACAAACATACTCCCATGATCTTTGTTTTTTGTATTATGAATGAATTTTTGGAAGTTGAAAGTATTACAGATAGAGAGTCACTGGCAGCATTTATTCTTTTCTGCTTGAGTAGAGGATGTGTCAGGAGTTTGACTGCAACGGGAGTTTGGTCTGAAGTTCTTTGAAACAATGCTGGTGCCTAATTAGTTCTGTTAAGCAGTTGTGTCCCAATACGTGAATCTACTCTGTGCTGTTATTTTTAAACTCTTGCCTATTCCTTGGTTGCTTTTCCAGTTGTGAATGTCCTCATGCTGCACATTTGTCTTGACAATTTATTCAGCTTCTCCTTGCATCACATATAACATAGTAAGCCCTGCTTGAGTGCCAGCCAGAACTTTCTTGGTAGAGTGATCATTGTTAATCTGCTGATCACGGTGAAGTGCACTGATTTGGAAGTGGAGATGTGTAAGTGTTGGGACATGTGTCTTGGATCAAAGCTGTACATTGTGTTTACTTCACAGAGCTCTGATGAAATACTGGCAGCCCTGACTGGAGCCCAGCCGGAGGCACCTTGTGTTGTGCAAGCCATCGTGGTTCAGGTTTAGAAGTGTAGTTCAGATGGTTGAATTGGTTCTTTCAAAGAAAGAAACCCTTTTTGGACAGTGGAAAGAAAAACTGCTATAGACCAGGACTGATAAACTCAAATGGCATGAATTGCCCTGTGAGAATCTGCAGGAACTGGTTGGAATGCAAGAGTTGCTTTGACTAGGCTTCTATGCTGCCGTCAACTTCCTTATCCATGACAATATTTATTTACCTTTAAAGCCTCAAAGTCAGAACCATGCCAGCCACCATGATACTCAGTACTAAGACCATCTTTTTGAGCTCAAAACATCATTGGTTTCCAAATAGCATCTCTGGCTTTCTTTCAGCTGCTGATTTATTCTGGATTCAAAGTTGTCATGGCAGGGCTTGGGTTATGATGTGCTCATTTGCACATGTTGCTGTGCTCTGTGGGAAGTACTCACACAGAAACTGAGGAAGTTTTCTTTGGTGTTTGCCAGCACAGAAAGCAGAAGTGGGAGGTACCCATAGGACAGAGGTGACTTCTCAGTATTCCTATCAGACAACAGGAAAGCAGCTGCGTGCACATCAGTTAATGTTTTCACAAAGCCCCCTATAGTTCTGCTACTTGGCCAGATGTGATTGGTAATTTGGTGGTTGCCTAAGCAGATGTTTTGCATTCTTCTGGAAAAATGTTGCCAAAGAAATGAGATCAGCAGCAGTCACGCAAATGGTGCTTCAAGAGGTGAAGATTGTTTCCCTGTGTCCTGACTATATCTACCACCTAGCTTGGTCTTCTGCTGCCCTTCTTTGATTTATTCTGTTTGTTTTGATGGGTGCTTGTTTGTTTGTTTTGAGATGAAAATGGTAATAATTTAGCCTTATGTTTGTAATGTACAACACTCTTGTGTTTTGAAAAGTACCAATGCCCTGCAGTGTGTTTCAAAAAATGTGTTGTCTGTTTGCTGCCTGTTTGGATCACTGTGTTTTGGTGCTTGCATGAAATTACATGGGAATCTAATCTGATGGATGCATGGTCATTGAATAATCACTAGGAATGCTCTTGTAAGAGTATCTCTGGATTAATTCTTTGAGGATTTCTTTTTTTGTTTGATTAGGGAGGAGCAAAAGATTTTTAACTCTGGTTGTAGTGCCAAAGGACACTTACTTGAGAGGGACAGCTGGTATGGACTGGTATGGACAACTGGGTACAGTTTTGAGGCAAATAATTTTGTGGTGTAAGCAAAGGAGAACTTTTTCTCTAAATATTAAAATTTCTAAGTATACAGCAGAGTATAAAATGTGCATTTTTTTTCTATTTCCTACTTTGGAAGTGGTGGTTGTAGTTTTAACTTAGAACTTGTTTTCCCTAAAGTTAAACTGCATGCTGAAACTTTGCATCCTTAAAAATATGATGTTCATAATTGCTCCTAAAATGTTACTTGCCTTTTATAACATGTACCCTGATGAAGTTCTTGAAGATCCTTCAGGAAAATGAGCTAATGGTTGAAATAATTCCAGTAGCTTGATTAATATGATTAATGCTATAGGTGTCTGGAATCCGTTGCTTCTCCTTTCTGCTAGTAAAACTAGTGCTTTTCATTCTGATCAACAGAAATTAAATGCTTCTGTGCACAGAACAAACTAAAGCATTCACAGTACTTGAGAAATTGCCAGATATGAGGGCTTTATAATCCAACAGATAAAATTGAGATTGGCTTATTGGCTCCTCTTGTTTTAGTTTAATGGGTTCATGTTGGTAGTTGATACTGGCTTCCATCACTTCATAATTTTATCTATAAATTTTAAAATATAAGGAAACCAACATAAAAGTGTTGTAGAGCACAAATGTAATTAGTTATTGCTAATAGATGAAGTCTCTTTCCCAGAACAGAGGAAAGCCAAAGATTGCAGAAACAGAATTGTTCTTCTTTTCCCTTTTATGTATTATGTTGATGGGATATGATGGAGGTGCAAGTCAGAGTGCTAAAGATAGCCAGGAAAATGTTTGGAGTGATTTAAGATAATAACTGGGTAGTTGGCAGAATGCAAGTTTATTCCTTTATTTTAGATTTGACTTTCAGGGATGCTTCATCTTCAGTTAAGGATATAGTAAATTACTAAGGAGCTAAGATCATTCATTTCTCACCCCACTTGTGATACTGGTTAAGCTTTAACATAGAATCAAATTTTACTGTGTAAAGGAAAGTACAAAATGAGTGTGTGTGTATAAAACTTGTTATTTTTATTGTTGTTTTGGTGATGATTTCTAAAGGTATTACTCTAAAACCACTGTCACACTGTGGATTGTTCATCTTGAATTCTGATCTTTTTTTTCTTTGCTGCACTAGAAAATCTTATCCATTGTTCAAGTGAAATCCACTGCATCTTAGCAGATGAAATATATTGTAGCACAAATAACTTGCACATCTCCGTTTCTTCGTAATAAGCACAGCTATGAGTGATCAGCTCTAAGACAAATAGCTAGATCTGACACATCCTAAAAAGGCTTGAATTTTTCAATTGATACTGGCAGTTCCTATCAATTGAGGCTTTTGTGAAAAGGATTGAATACCTTAATATTTCATAAAAACCTCTATTCAGGCACTATGTTAGTGGTTTGCTGTCTTGATCCAACCCAGTCTGGATTCAAGGTATTGATGTAAATAATTCCAGGAGTCCCCCTGAGTTGCTTGGTTCCTGTAGGAAATTTGACTGAAATCAGTGTTGGTTATAAAGCCTCTACTGGTTTTAATGATTAACTTCTATAGCGTGATAGCTTAAACAAAGTAAATACAGGTTATTAAGGATATGGATTTTTATTTAGTTGATTTTTCTAATCAGTACACATGCCAGAATTTTTTTTTTGGTGCTGATTTAGAACATTCTGCCTCTAGAACTTGCTGGGTTGTGTGAATAAGCCTGCTGTTGTTAAATGGTGCATTTTAGAGAGGCAGTCATCACTGTTGCTTGATCATGGTTTGGGCAAATATACAGAAATAAAGGGCTTTGACTCCCTACCACTTCTTGCCCTTGGAATAATAAGCAATTCAACACTAACTCTTCATAGAAGGCCACTTCTTTTTGGTAGAAAAATATCTACATGTTTTTGAAGAATAGCTGACTTTTCTGCTTCATTTAGTGTCTTGATGAGTTCTGGATGACAATAAAAATGATGCCCTTGACTTGGAAAAAGTAATGAACCAAATCATTGAACTACATAAGAAGTTAAATAGTAAGATGAGAAATTTTTTATGCACTGCATCTAACAGCCATGTACTTTTGAACATGTACTGTTCCTTTTTTGCCATCTGTGTTCTTTTTAATGACTTCATGGTTTAAATCACTTTCTGTGAAAAAGTTATTTCTAGACATTTTGGAGGCTTCTGCAATGTTTGTGAAGTACTTGGCTACAGTTCCGTGCTGTCGGTACTATTTGTGGTATTAGTGAAGCTGTTTGCTTCAGACATGAATTCTTCAAATATTCTATTTTATGCATCCTCCCAAGATTTCCAGTTTCCTGCAATGTCGTTTACTTTCAAGAGATCAGTAGTGAAATCATGGTTCTCCATGTTACACTGCCTTCTTGGTCATGTCAGGATCTTGCTGATCAATAGAAAGTCACTCATTCTCACTTTATCAAACATGTTTTTGTTCTCCCCATTGAACCTGAAACTTGTATGAATTTATGCTTTCCAAGTGTCCTTCTTGAATATTTGTTTTGGAAATCTTTCATGGGAAGGTTTTTCCTGGGCTGAATCCATAGTTCGTAAGGACGTGATGTAGTATCAGAATATTTGCTTTGTTCCTGTGTGCTTCTGTTGTTTTTATTGTTCTTCATATTGCATTTGGGGGTTTTTAGCCTGGGGAAGAGGAGGCTCAGAGGGATTTTTGTCACTGACTCACTACAGCTGCCTGAAAGGAGGCTCTAGCCAGGTCTCTCCTCCTGGGCAACCAGCGACGAGAGGACACAGACTTAAGGGGTGTCAGGGGAGGTTCAGGCTGGACATCAGGAGGAATTTCTTCACAGAAAGGATGATTGGGAATTGGAATGGGCTGCCCAGGGAGGTGCTGGAGTCACTGTCCTTGGAGCTGTTTAAGGAAAGACTGGATGTGGCACTCAGTGCCGTGGGCTGGTGGACATCGTGGGGCTCCTGGGTTGGACTCGATGATCTCAGAGGTCTGTTTGAATTTCTAATTGCACCTGTGATTCTGAATCTGTATGAATCTGTCTGCATAATCAAAATGGAATGCTTAGTGGTCCAGTTTCGTTGTTTTTCCCCTTGGGATGTGAACAAAGGTCCTTAACATCAAAAGAAAATGGGATTTTTTCTTTTGTGTGCAAACTGTCTACATTCCCCATTCATTGACATTCTCTGAAACATATACAAATACTAGTTTCCCCATCATTTTGTCTTTTTCTTAATTTATATATTCTTGTATCATAGGATTTTTTCTTTATGTTTCCTGAGAGGATATGTCATGGTAGACAAGAAGTCAAGTTTTTTCTTTGTTGTGTGATCTAACCTGATCCTCAGTAATCCAACACTGAGTCTTCACACAAGGATGCTCTTCTGATAGAAAAATATGTTATCTCCTGAGAATAGTCAACTCCACTTCTTGTCCTTTGCTACTTGATTGATGTTCAGAATTTGCTTCAAATATTATTGTCTGATGGTAAGCTATAGGACAGCTGCAAATAACAGCAAATTATGAGATTACCAAGGTGTACCCATTTGTGAGCTTGCTGGAGAAAAACATGGCTATGTGGTTGTGTAAATAATTGATGGAGTTTGTACCTTGTAGTAGCTTGGAGAAGAATTAACACCAAATGTTCTGTTTTTCATCCCCTTGTGTATTTTTAGCAGGGAACTGAGAATTTTTTTTAATATCCAGAATTGTTTATGCATGCTGTGAGCAATGAATAGCCCGGTCAAGGTGGAGAATTATGTTTAAGAATCTGCAGCATTCAGAGTGTGATGACTTTTAATTAATTTTTTTAAACAGTATCTAACTCATTATATTTTTAAAAGCTCACAGCTGCATTTATAATTGGCTTTTTTTTTTTTTTTCCTTCCCCAAGACTAGAAAAGACAAGATATCTTGCTTTCAGCTTTACCTGCACTCCTTTGCAGGTAACCAACCAATCTGTGGGGATATTGGCTTGGGCAATCAGTCCCTCATAAATATTTGAGATTTCCTACTGAGGTGAATTTAAAAACTCAGTCTGCATTGACATGAAAAATATTCTGCCAGCGTCCTAAAAATCATATTTACCAAAGTATTTGATAAATACCAAGTGTGAAATCTGAATGTGAGGAAATAAACACAAAGAGCAGAATATCCAAGAGGGGGAAAAATCATATAATTCTTGCCATTTTAAATTGGTAGTTCAATTTTTTATTTTTGAAAGTAGAATTTAGTTTCACTCAAACTGTCAACAGAATGAATTTCAGTAATTAAAACTCCTATTGTCTTCTCCAGGCATGGAAAGGTTTTTGTTGTTGTCATGGTGACAGTTGAGTGGCAAGTTGAAAGTAAGTGCTACTGAGAGCACCATTATGAACATTTGCAGTATTTCAGAAAGGATTTCAGGAAAAAGTAGGATTTCTTTACCAGGTTTTCAAAAGACGTATGGGGGACATACACTCAGTAGGGGAAATTCTGCATTCTTGATTTTACAGTCTCCACAGTGTTTTACCCCTGTAAATTCCATGCTGATTTTAAAGATGATGAGGGAAGTGAGATTTACAAGGTACAATTATGTTTGTAAGTTGTGATTACATCAGGTAGTGCAGCACTGAAGTTTTGTGTTTGTCTCAAAACTCTGCATTCAACAATAATCCAGTCATGCACATCCTCCTTGCCACACATATTTTCTTCAAATATGAGATGCTTTCTTTAAGTTCTGAGAGTTGTTTTGGGAGAAATATTTTAATTCCCAGAGGTCATTGTTATTCATCTGGCTGCCCGAGTTCATATTTTTCTTGCCGTTGGTAAACAAGAATTAATTTATAGTAGCTTCCTGATAATCAGCTGAATTGAAGGTTTCTCTTGGATTTCAACTGGTGCAATTTAACACCTTTAATACCTTTATTACATGGAGGACATTTAATCAAAACCTACATGCCTCTACTACATGTGTAAAAGATCAACTTTGTGCATTTTGAAAACTTCAATCTTTAGGAAATCTGTGTGACTTCAGAAACATCTGGAGTCTCAAGGTGAAAACTTCAAGTATGCACGTGTGTTCATACGTGTGCATATCTTAAATGGATGTTTCTTTTTGCATATGTGTCTACAAAAGTACAAGAAAATGTACCTGTAAACATATTTGGGAGTGGGGGGGGAATGTTAATTTTTGAGTTGGGAAGTTCAGGAAGACTTGTTTTGTGCAGACTGCCGCTGAAATAGTTGATGAACTGAAGGACTGCTGTGCTTGTGGAGGAAAATTCCATTGGAACAACAAGTATGCAATGAAATCTTCTCCATAATTGTGCATTTGGTCAAATTGGTCAAATTTTTCTCAGAGGTGCTGAAATATCTTAGATCTGAACTGTCATTCTGTGCTTGTAAACCCTGGCAGGATTTGGTTTCATTTGCTGAGGAATAAGAGAACTGAGGATGTTCAAAGCCTTTTTTCTGTTTGTTTCTGATTCATGACTTTATGAGCTCAGTGATTCAGAACATGTTCTTACATGAAAAGCAGTGTTTAAACATGAGGTTAAATACATTACATTAAGAGCACTCAAGTGTATTTTTTACTGCATGCAAGCTTTAGGTATCATTGTTTTCTATATTTTCTCTCAGTAGACTTACACTTTACAAGATTGCCACTCTCTCTGTTTTAGCTCTTCCTGGAGGTAGTGATTTTTAAACTCTTTTTGCAAAACATGGCACATAAGAATTGTTCACAGACGGGCACAAGGTGTCCAGCTTGGTGTCCATTGATCTTAATTCTGCAAACAATGAGAAATGTGAGTTGTCCCATTTGAAGTGTTTGAACTGAGCATGTCTTAACATTGTTGTAAGTAAATCACAGATTCCAACTGTAGTCAGTTTTTCTGTAGTAGTAGGTAAATGCCATCTCAGTTTTTTCAGGTTTCATTTTATGGATTTATTTTGGTCCATGAAGTAATTCAGATATTACCAAGGCAGTAATTTAGACTTATAGGTGATATCATTAATATGTCTCAACTATGCAAAGGGTATTATTATTATTCACTATTGTAAAAGTTCTTCCTATTCTTTGGAAATTGTGGCTTCTGTCTGCAGAAATTTTCCCCTTCCTAATGAAGATAATACATTTTCTGGTTAATTATCTAAACAGTATTTATTTTGTTTGTCTTAAACTGCTTTGTGTTTTAAACTGTGGTGTGCTTTTTTTTCTTAATAGTAAAAATACCTCTGATACTGCAGTCATATTGACCATTATAAATCCTTTCCATTAAGGGAGTTTTTAGTGTGATGAGTAATTTCTAGGCATTTTCATTCAAATAACAGAGAGAGTACTGGTTCAGAAACTACAACAGCTGATTCTGTTCCTGTACACGAGGGAAAAATGCACACAAAGGTTTGTCATTTAAAGAAAAATGAACAGAAGAATTTGAAAATAGTTTTTTAAAACATGATGAATATAGGCAATATGAAGCAAAACTCTTTTGTGATCCAGTGAGCGAAAAATGTGGTCTCTGCCTTTTGTGTAAAATAACCATCTTTCACACTGGAAAATAATAAATAAGGGCCTAAAACTCATGCTTCATTCCTTAGTCCTCTGCAGGAACTCTGCTTCTTGCCAGTTAAAATAATGTGATTAGACTTTTAACTACAAAAATATTTGATGGACAAAAGCATGTGCAAGCCACAAAAATTTGGCATTTTACAAGTTTTATCTTAATCTGTATTTTGTTACCTGCTTTGTAGTAATGCTTAGTTTATGATTAGGAAGTGTTACCTGCTATGGTTCAGGGTTATGTGGATGTTTAACTAAATTATATGGTTTTAGTTGCATTAAGTGTTATTCGTGTTTTTTAGAAGTCTTAGCTGTTAAAATTTGTTCTTAGAAACTCCACAATGGAAATACAGAGATGCTGCACTGTAGTTTTCTCTCTTTGGTCATTCTAACTTTTCAGTAACAAGAAAGTGATTGATTGTGAATGGAAACATCTCAATAAATGGTATTGCTGAGAAAGGTGAAGAAAATACAGTAAGGAGGAGAAAAAGTGTGCCAGAGCAACGTTATTTTGCAACTCAAAGGCTTAGATTCTAATTTTCTCTTATGTTTTGGTGCCAGCTTGTTGCAGCTGCTGATAGTTCTCCATGAATGAAGAGTGTAAAAAGTTAATGGGAAATATTCTTGAGAAAGGTTGAGATGGGTGTGTCTGGAACTTTTGCTGGCTTTTGGAAGTTAAAATGTGTCCCTGCTGCCTGTGCTCCTAGTTCAGGATTTCTGTAGTGACCACAGTGTTATGACAGGCTGTTTGGATTGCAAGTAGTGCATAGGGGAAATCCTGCTGGAGGGTGAATAGTTTAGAGAGATTGGGGGTGGAGGAGCCTGAAGCAATACATTCACTGTGTTGCTGTGATATTTAGAGGTAGGAATGTCTGAAACATATTTACAAAATAATACTGTAAATACAGGCCCTTAGAAGATTAAAAATGAAAAGTTTTCCAAGGCTCTGTTGTATTATGGAGGTTGCAGTTAAAGTGGTGTTGTGAAGACTGAATTGAGAATCCCATTTTAATTATTTCCTGAGAAATCTGCTAATTGATACCATTGAGATTTAATTCCTAGATACAGCTGCTGCCTGCTAATGTCCCACATTCTGCATTCTAAATTTTCTGCATTTTAAAAAGTCTGCTTAATTTGGAATCTCATAGGTCAGTTAACACTTTGGTTTTGATTCGTGAATTTATGAATACATAGTGATCTTGATTGTAAATGTTGTTTAATTATACATTAGTATAACCTATATGTTTATAATTTGATTATAATATTGTTACACATTAATTGCTGTGTGAGGAAGAGGACAGGGTAATTCTGTGAAGAACTGGAACTACCTGTACTTGGAGCCCCAGGGAACAGTTGGGAGTTCAAGGAACAGAAGAGAACATCTCAGTTGTGGAGGATTAGGAAGCAAGGAAAATCCCTGCAGTGTTTCTGTGACTTTCTTTGGCTGCTGGAAATTTGTTTGCCTAAGGGAAAGTCCTGTGACCTGAGCTGTCTGTGTGCAATGCCATGTGCCTAATGAAGGACATAGGGGTTTTTTTTGCTGGTCCGGCCACTCGTGGTGGTTTTAGGTGGCAGGAGTTGGTTCCTGATGGTTTTCCAGTCAGGTGGGTCCAGCGGGAGGCTGTGAAGATGATCAGAGGGCTGGAGCCCCTCCTGCATGAGGAAAGGCTGAGAGAGTTGGGGGTGTTCAGCCTGGAGAAGACTCCAGGGAGACCTTATTGAGACTTTTGGGTATTTAGAGGGAGCTTATAGGTGGGGATCGTTTCATTATTGGAGTGAGGTGATAGGAGACTTATATTTGGAGATCCCCAGATAGGATGTGGGGCACTGGCTTTCAACTGAAAGTGGGCAGGTTTAGATTAAACACCAGGAAGAAATTCTTTTCTGTGTGGGTAGTGAGACACTGCAGTGTTTCCCAGAGCAGTGTTGGATGCCTCATCCCTGGAAGTGTTCAAGAACAGATTGGATGGGCTCTGACCCACCTGTTCTAGTGGGAGCTGTTCTGCCCATGGCAGGGGGCTGGAACTAAATGGTCTGTAGGGTTCCTTGCAGTATAACCCCTTCTGATTCTGTGATAACTGCACTGGAGTGACATTGCTTCCTAGAAAAGCATCCCATTACCTGAACTGAATGCTATTTTAATAGGATCCAGCTGAAAAGTACCCTAGCTTTTTAACATTTATGTAAGGTAACAATAGAGCTAATACCTACTTCTAGTATCTTAAATGACCTCTTTGCCTATTCTACCGAATACACAGACAGAACAATTCTACAAGCATATAATGGAGGTCAGGTTGTACAAACTATTAATGCAGCTTACAGGACAGTCCTTGAAAGAGTTCAGTTATTCCCTTCTATTTGTTGCTTGACTTATTAATGATTTTTTTATTCTTCTGTTGGGAAGCAGTTAGAAATGTGGCATGTTGCATGTGTCTTTGGTATGTGGTACTTGGCATTAGATGAAGGTTCCTTGCTTCCAAAAATAGTTGGTGTTACATGTCATGGATATGGATTATTTCTCTTCTCTTAAGAATTTGCTCTTAGCTATAGCAGAAAATGCCTTCAGAATTGAACCACCATCCTTGCATTTGGGATTTTATGGGTAGGGCAAGATCACGTAATAAAAAAACAAAAAAAAAAAGATCTGTTGTTTTTCTCCCTTCAGGTAAACTTCTGGAGAGCACTGTTAGGAAACAGCATGGCTCTTGGTCCTGCTGTCAAGGTCCTTTTTTTCTTCCAGCAGGTTTTTGATACAAGATGCAGGGAGGTGGGGTCACACACAATTCAGAGCAAAGTACTGGCTGATTTATTTCTTTTGTTGTGCTTCCCTACAGTTCTCACTAGTCACAAACATCTCTGTTGGAGCTTCAATCTGTTACATTGTTTATTTTCTTTAGATCCTGTTAGTTAAAACAAAACTCTATTTCAAAAGTACTATTTCCAAATAGAACTTTAGTGGGTTTTTTCCCTTCCCACTGTAACTCTCACTTGTAAATTTCTAAGACATCAACGAAATAGTTTTTGTGTCTGTTTTGTAGTTCTCATGCTTACATTTATGTCAATAGAAGTATTTGAGAATGAAAAAAAGTATGTAAGGAATCTAGAACCAAACATTTTGAGGTGCCAAAAAGTTCAAACTGCTCTTTCTTTATGTCTTTAGAATACAATGTCTTATTCTGCAAACCTTTCCACATCCAGGGAATGTAGAATGTACATGTGGTCTTTGCAGGATTTTCGAGCTCTCTGATGGTAGTTAAATTCAGGAGCTTTAAAGCTTGAAATTGTAGCATATAACATGAGGTCTCCAGAATATTGGATAGAAAACAAAGTTTGTGTTATGCAAGTTAAGAATAATGAATTCATTTTTAATTTTTCCTAAAGAATGCCTTTGTATTCAGAACTGGAACCTTTTCCCTCTTTTCACTTTTATTTGACAGCAACTTGCATTACAATGTGGCTGTGTCTTTCTAGTGTTGTACTTTGAGATGATTGAATATTGCCACTCATCACTTCTGGAGTTGAATCTGTTGTATTGACACCACTGGCTTAGATTTGGATTTTTAGATGGTTTCCAAAAAACAGTAATAAAATGACAACTTATGATACTACAGAAGCAAACATTTTTTGTGTGATGTTAGGCTGAACTTGATGTTTCAGTGCAGTTATTTATAAGTTGTACCTGGGTGAATTAAGTTTAGAAAGTAACTGGGTAGGAAGATTTTAAGTAGTGTAGGAAAGTTCATCTCCGAGTGAGCTTAGTTTTGGAGACTTATATTTGGAGATCCAGGTTTTCGGGTGGCATTAATTGACTCAGGTTTATAGAAGTGCACTGGCAATTTAATCTTGCCAAATAATTTTGCTGAACTTGCTTTGTGGGTGTTGCAATGCTTTAGGATTCATTATGCTTGTACGGTCGTACCCTGTTTTACAGTGTGTTACCTCACAGCTCTGGAAGAGTACAGCAGGAAGAAAGGCAACCACCTTCTTCCCACATCCATACAAATCGTTCCTGAAGTGAAAAGAGCGCTGATGTTGCCAAAATGTTATTTGGCAAAATCAAGATGATTTTATGTTGGATGAAAATACTTTAAAGAACAAAGTTCTAGGCAGTGGGAGAGATTTTCTGTAAATCCATAAGCAATTAATCTGGAATGCTGCAGTGTGGCTTGTTCATCTAGATTCAGGAATTTCGACCTGTCCTTGCTTCCCAGGTTTGCTGGAATTCTTTGGAAAGGTTGAATTAATCCTTTCTGCTGTTGAAAAACAGTGAATGTTTTTGCTTGTATGTACTGCAGTCGCGTTCTAAAAGCTGCAAATGAAGTTGAGTGTCTAAATTGGTAGGCACCTTTTCTCTCTTTTGAAGGTATTAAATGTTAATAAAACAATGATTTCATAAAAAAAAAAAAAAGGAGGACTGCACAAGAAATATGCTTCAGAGCTGGAATCTAAATCTTGATCTCCCAAATCCCAATGTAGTAGTGCCAAAACCATTAACTTTAATCTGTTAATGATGCAGAAGAACTTCAGGTATTGCAAATCTAGACACTTCTTTCACTTTTCTTGTGGGAGAGCTTAATTTCTCTGTAAAGACACACTTCCTGCTCCCAGCCCAGTTTCCAAAATAATTGAAATTCATCACACGATGAATTCAGTTTTTTTCAACTTTATAATGCAAAACTGATGAATATAACTTCACAGCAGAATCACTTTGTAAGTGAAGACTTATTCAGCAGAAATCAATCATCTCTTTTCTTTATTCAGTGCTGCTTTCAAATTTGTTTTAAAGTAGACTCTGCAATTCTAGGTTACTAAGCTTTATTTCAGGAACAGCACATGTTCAGGGAAATTATTTGTGACATTTCTATAGTTCGTAAATTAAAATACAGGGATCTACTGAAAGCATGGAAGGTATTGTGTTGCTTGTAATCCTCTTGATTAAATATTAATGCATATGATACTTGTCACGGTGCATTTGGAGTGTTTGCATTTTAAAAATTAACATTGAGTAAAACCCTTTTTACTGTATGTTGCTCTGAATTTACCAAGAATGTCTAGCTCTTAGTCTGGCTCTGTTCAGTCATATGCTTTGGAGAATGTAATTTCTGCTCTTGCTGTATCTAAAAGGGAAAAAAAGATAACTCCCTGAATGGTAAAGGACTATTTAACATCTGTATTTTCAAGAGATTATAAAGTTTTCCATAAGCTAAAAGATCCACATTTTTCAAAGGCATTCTGTCATTGTATTTTCTGTTAAATAATTACCTAAAGAGCAAATATTATTTCATGTGAAGTTACTTCACCCCCTTAGCTGCCAAGTTTCAGTCACATGCTTGATAGAGGCTTTCTTGGCATTGAAAGGACTAAATGCAGGCTCTGAAGAAGTTGTTTGGAATTTCTTTGAGTCTCTAATCCCGTTCTCACCCCAGGCCTTGTCAGCAGTGTGAGAGCTCTCCTGCCGGCTGCTTCTCTTGCTCCAGCCCCGCAGAGAGGCGCAGAGCCCGTGCTCTGCCCTGGCCCAGCAAACAGGGCCATGCCTTGGGCTCAGGGGGTGACCCCACATGGGGCTGTGCTCACAGCCTGGGGACACGTGGCAGATGCCAAGGTGAGACAGGGGTGGGTGCTGCTGCAGGGGCTGAGCTCTGCTGTAGGGGCATGTCTCTGGTGCTGAGCTGTGTGCTGGAGCTGTGCAGGCTGTGCCTCCCCTGGGATGAAGCAGCAGCAGTGCTGTTGTACCCCTGGAGGTGTCTTCTGCCCCAGGTTCACCCCAGTGACAAGGGAAGCTCTGCTGGCGCCTCGGTGCCGTGCAGATGCAGGACAGGAGCCAGGCCAAGAGGCCAGGACACCCTGCACAAGTGGCCCAGCAGGAATGCAGCTGATAGCTCCCCTATATATAGTGGTATGGTGCTAAGAGCTGCCTTTTGGCTGGGCTGGGCTGCCGTGTTGCTCCCTGGAGCTAAGGAGCCTGATTTTGTCTGTGTTGGCTGTGGGTGTTTTGGCCATCCTGTGTGGCTGTTCACTTCCAGTCACATTGTGAAAGGTGATGGTTGCTTCATCTTTCCAGTTACTTAAAAAAAAAATAGCGGCCTCCAAGCTTAAGGAAGGGATTTTCATCTTCTCCAATGGAATAATGTGGCTTCATGCAGTGTCATTCAGAACTGATTTTGAAGCCTCATGCAGTCCCCAGAAGACTGTGTCCTATCTAATAATGCATATTGATGTTTGCTAATCTAAATGAGACCTCTGAACCACTTCACAGAAAGCCAACAAAGTTGTTTTACAACTGTGTTTGCTAGCTTAAGCCCAGGAAGAGTGAAAGTGTGCTTCTTGATAGATTACTTGTGCTATTTTCCTTAGCCACTAGATCTACAGATTGTCATCAGTTGTGTGTACTCTGGACTTTTTCTGAAGTGGTTGTTTGGGCACTGTTAATGTGTCTTCTTAGTGACATTAAAAAAATGCAAATATTTCTTCTGTGGCTGGGTTGTTTTCAGTGCCACTCTTGTTATTATATTTTATTATATTATTTTCTTCTCAAATTTTCATCTTTTGACAGTGCAGCGTGTTGACCCAAGAAATGTAGCAAAGAATGTTATTATATGAGAGTTTGCTTCAGTTTCATTTATGTTTGGTTCACATACTTAGGCATTCAGTACACTAAACTCAGCATAACTTTTGCCAGTAATGTAAATTGTTATTTACCAAGTGCTGTAGGTTATATTGTGACCTGCATGCTTTGATTACATAGTGGGGAGTTGGAGATTGTGGTGGTGACACTGGATGACTGAAAATAGTGGTGCTTCTGAAGAATTAGTTAATTGGTGTGCGTTTAGCAAAGAAAATGCTGGGGTTACACACACTAAAGTAGTTAATTTCCAAAAGTTTGTTTGGCTTTCTGCATTGAGTAAGGTAATGAGAGTTAAACCAGAAATGTTTTAGAGGTTGGAATTATTTAGTACAGTGTTGAAATGGTTAATGTGTTAATGATTGTATTTCTTCATCTTTATATAAATGTTGTCTAGTAGTGTTGTGTATATTTTAGCATATTTTCCATTCTATAAGTGCCAAAGAAAATACTTTAACACTACAGCAATATTTCTGTGAGTGTTTGGAAATGTCTGAGGAGTTTCTGTGCTTGTCTGACTTGGGGCCACTGAGTATTTCTACATCTCTGTAAGGACAAGTTGGCTCTAGGTTATTTCTTTGGGCAAATTATACTCAAATAGTCAGCTTCAGGTAGCTTTATATCTTTATAGTTGCACAGGTATAAATTCCCCTTTCTTTCTGTGATGTTGAGCTTTTTGTTAAATTACAAAGGTATTTCTGCATACTTTATAAACTGTGCATAATCTAAAAAGAGACTCTTCCATATCTGTTTGACAGTTCCAATCCTAAAGCATTAATCTTGGCTCTGTGTGTGATTTGCAGTAGCTTTCTGTGAGCAGATGCTGATGCCATGGCTTTAGAGCATGTCAGTATTTCGGTGCTGTAGGTGCTGGGCTTCTTTGGAAAGGGAAGGAACAACGAGGTGCATAATTCACAGCCCTGAAGAGTCAGCCTGAAAAGCTCCATTAATTCCTACCTGTTGCTCTAGGCAAGATGATCTTGCATTGCTAATCTTCTCTCAGCAAAAACTTGGTATTATGTGCCTCTCAGGAGTACTGTGGAGTCCATTTAATACTTAAGATTTGATAAGAAAAAGCATTTTACAAATGCACTTCACTTTGGAGGAGATGCATTGCGTTTTCTCCAACACAGTGAATTGAGTGAAACAGGGGAAGGAGGAGCTCCTTTAAAACAGTCAAGAATCACACAAGCCAAAAGAAATAATTTTGTTGCTGTAGTATTTTCCTTTTATTTCCCTAAGCTGCAGATGAATAGAGTTTGAAGTGTTTCAGAATTAACCACAGGGCTTCCATAGGCTGGAATAGTTTGTTGCAAATGAAGGAACTTTTATTAATATGTATGCTAGTAAACATTATCAGCCAACCCACAAGACAGGGTGTGCTCTGTGGGAATTGTGGTTTCTTCATACTAAACTGTATTAATTCAGTTAATACAGTGCTGATATCCTTGTTTATTCTTTAGCTTGCTGTCTGAAGGGCATGAGGTTTGTAGGGTTATGGTCAGTACCTCAGCAGCACTGTGAAGCTGTGGAGGACATGGGGAGGGCTACAGAGGGACTGACACAGACCCATGGGTGTTCTGAATCACCTTTACTAGGAAAGACTTTGGTTGGAAGTTCTGTCCTAGTGGATAAAAAGCACAGGAACCCAGCCCACATAAACTCTCTGCTTTAATGGAATATTTATTAGCGGAATGTAAACGGACTTCGGATTTATTTAGTTGCTGAAGGAGTTAATTAATGGTGTTATTCAAGACTGAAGGAAGAAACCATGTTTTCATGCTCTTTGGAGCTTTTCTTCCTAAATGATGTGGAGTTTTTACATTTTTCTCTTGGCGGAATCTATTACGTGAATCTTGCTTGTTTGTTTTGGGTTTTGTTTGCCTTCTGTGATAGAAATAGGAGTTGTACCTACAAATAGGAGTTGTACTTAGAAACAGTAGTTGTGCCTAGCCTTGTGATAATTGGGCAACTTGGATCGGGCGAGGCCTCAGATCTTCTGTGCTCAGCCCTTTGGTCAGTGGTGAGCTCAGACTGAGTTTCTCAGTTCTTCTTCCACTCTAATGTTGAAAACCCTCAAGGATGGGGACAGCCCAACCTCTCTGGGCAGCCCCTTATAATGCTTGCCATCCCTGCTGTACACAGTTGTGTCCTGGAGGCGAAAAAGCTTCTCCTCCAAGCAGTCTGATGGTTTCTTGTTTCACGTCATGCTGCTCCCATGAGGTGCCCCAGGGAAGAGCCTTGTTGGTTGGTCCTGGCATGGCACTCTGAAGCTGGGCAAGCCCCCAGCCCTGGCTCTCCTCGCCACAGGTGCTCAGGACAATTTTAGTGCCTCTCTGCTGAAATCACTTCAGGTTGTTGATGCCTTTCCTGTATGAGGAAGTCCAAAATTGGATTCAGTGTCCTAGACTGTAGCCCTGGGACACTGTGATGGATACCAGCTATAGTTCCTTCATTCCATCCTGGACTCTTGTGATTTTGTGTTTGATTAAAATGCCATTCCCGTGGTATAGGTGGTAGATACAACATTTCCATTTCATGGGGAGGTGAAAAGGGCAGTGTGTTTCCACATTGTCTGAGGACACACACAGCAAGGTCTCAGTCTGCAGTATTGTCCTTTAATAATCACTTATTTTGTATTATGGATTAAATTAAATAAATAATAAATCACAAGTGCATTTCTCTGAAGTTAAAATCTATCTTTGCCATTAAAAAGTCAGTGAAGATAAAATGTTTGGAGGTTATATACCTTATGTAGCAGCAGAACAAGTTTTCAAAATCTGTTTTATTCACTTCTTATTGCTGTTGTGTTAAATTGTTTCAGCTTTCTACACTGTACGGTTTGCTACATAGATGAAAACTGGATGCTTGAAGACTTGTATTTGCTTTGATATTTAGAACAAAGTGGATTTTGTTGTCTCTTATCACATGTGTGATGTTTTTGCATCAAAGTTTAGTAGGTTCAAATGGCACTAGAGAGGGTTTTCAGTCTCCTTTGGTAAATTTAGATGCTATGCATGTGAACACCTATTTTGTTTTAACCACTTTTGTTACGGATTAAAACCTGAGATCTGTGACATTTTTGTGTAAAGCTTCCCTTGAATACTTTTTCTGAAATAGTATCTTTATGTGGCACTGCTTGTTGGGCAGCTTCATCACTAAACTCTTTACATTGTGGTTGATACTGGAATATAAGAGTAGGCTGCGTTACCCAGGGTTTTTTAATCATATTTCTTAAAGATATCACTACTTTCTTTTTTATTAGAGAATGAATTAATCATTTAGTTGTGTATCTGTGTTATCAGAGAGATTTTTAATTTAATTTTTAATTTTGAAGGCAGGGACTACAGTTCTTCTAAAACTGCAAAAGTAATGAAATAGAAATAAATTCATCTTTTCTAAAGATTCTATTCTTAAGATTTCTTTTGTCAATATTTCCTTGTCTGGAAGACTAACATGCTTTTCCCCTTTAGTTTCAAGTTCCCTGAATGAATTTTGTTTTTGTGAGTTAATAAAACCCTGATGGTTTCTCATGATATGCATCAAAAAGGATTTGTGAATCAGCAGATGACTTCAGCCTGTATTACTCATGGAAATCTGTGTTGATCCTGTGATGATAGTGTATTCATCCTCTTATCTGTGCTTTTAATGACTGAAAATACTTGTAGTGATTCTGTGGCATTTTCCATATTAGCTTACTGTCGGTTTATTAGCTCTGTTTTTAAAAGCGTGTTCATTAACAAAACCCTTCCTGCTGACACTACTACTGGATAGTGTAAATTGTCTCTGGTAGTTCATTAAGGCAGGATAAAAGAATTTTTTCATTTCCAAGGAAACAAGCAGCTGCCATTTAACCTCCTCATCAGTGAGCGGGGTAGAAGGGTGACACTACACGAGGGCATGACTGTCAGTTCACTGTTCATTTCAAACTCTTCTTATCTTCAAGCTTCCACCAGAAGTGAAAATACAATAAAATCTGATGCCAGGCCATCTTGTCCCCCTTTCATCTGTCTTTGTAAGCCCAGATTCTTGTGTTGAGTGCTGCTAGTCACAGACACAGCAGCTCAGGATAGTTGCAGAATTGTGTTTGGGCTGAACAGCTAAACACTTTTGAATTCTCATCTGAGTAGGATGTAAGATTTGAGAGAATCAATTTTTCTTATGCAGTAGTTTCTAGGTTAAGATACTAATTAAACTCAGTCAGGGGTGAAATGTTGACCTTATGAAAGTCTCCTGGACACTGATTACAGCAGGGCAAGGATTTTACTGCTGCTCTGATGAGACACTACTATTTAAAGTAGTGGATCATGTTCACTGTCTTGAAAAGATGGAGTTTTGTGTATGTGCAGCTTGTAGTAGGCGCTTTTCCTTGATTAGTAGAATTAGTTGGTATTGTTCCTAATCCTTCCAACTTATATCTGTATTACACTGCATTTTTCTTCCAGCTTGTAGAACTTTGAGGGCACTGTTTTTCTTGGACTATTTGTTGGTACTTGTTCTAACCAATTCTTAAAGCTAATATCCAAAAAAATACTCAGAAATCTGAAACTATTTTGAAGCCATTGATGTATTTCAGAAATATGTTATGAAATAAAGCAAACTATTCCTGGCTGTTTGCCTGATTAGATACAAGCACTTCCTCCTGTTTGGAGTAACAGCTCACTGGCTGAACAGTTCTTCACTGCAAAAGTTCTTCTGTCAGCTGCACCCACACCAAAATCACCCATGGAAGTGTGGGCGGGTGCCCACACGACTGTCATCACCATTCAGGGTATTCAACATAAAGGTGTTTATGCTTATCTAGTCTTATAGGTAAGTGTAAAGGAGTCAGCCTGCCTGGAAATAAGTGCTGTAGAAATGGCTTGTAATAATTTACAGGGCATCTGTCCAATGACAATGTGAATTTTTCGCACAACTTATAAATTTGCTGTTAATGTGATACAGACTTCATCAATAGTCGATTCACACATTTCAAGTTTCAGCTGCCTGTGCATTAAAATTACACCAGAGGCAATCTATACACTTGCTTGACTTCAAATGAAAGGTCATCAGCATCAGTCGTGTCCAAAAATTAATAATTAGGACTTGGCTTTGACTCAAATACAAAATTAATTGAAGTCATATTAATTATGAATTCTGCAAAAGGATCCATACAAGAAACAGTGCCTGCCTGGCTCCATTATTCTATAGGGATAGGGCCTGGTTTGTGTCTGTCTTAAGACAGTTGGTGACTCAGTTCTTTTGTTGATAATAGTTGTGTTTACATGCTGTGAAATCATGGAGTTTGTGGTGAGGTATCTAGTTACAAAGAAATGGGTTTTGAACTGTGATTCTTTTATGAAGAGTCTGAGTCTTAAGTATTATTATCCTTGGGAAGTGGTGTTCTGTAACTTTGAAATTCAGAATAATTTCTAACAGTCTCTAGTGTAATTTAATAAAGCTAGTAGTGGTAGATAGTAATCAATGTAATTTTTTGTGGATTTTTTATGGTTTTATACTTGCTTTGCTTTCATGACACTGATTACCAGTATCTGTAAAAAAATCAGAATAATATAAAACTATCAAAATTAAAAGATGGTTGCAAGGAAAAATGCCACAATTGATCACACAGAAAATTCATAATGTTGCTAGACAACTTAGCTTGGCATTTCAAATGTGTGATGTTGTACTAATGCAAGCTCCAAGGCATTCAGAATTCACATGGTGAAGCATCATAAGCCTTTCCCATTTTTGTTGAAGCTATTACATGTTTCTCTAATGAAAAAAAAAAAATAAAGGGGCATGGAGAGTAGAACAGCTTACCATGTCCTTTTATTAGGATGCATTTATTGTTCCTCTTTTATGTGGTAGGTTTCTGGACAACAGGAACATGTTCAGTAGTTGCCATTTGGAGGAAATACAGGTGGATTAACTAATTCTTGGGTAGCTGATGTGTCCAGACAACAGCTGTGCCAGGTCTTTTCTTGGTCTGTGCTTGGAAAGGAAGGAAAACTTGCACTGCAATAAGTTTAGAGCACTCTGACTGGTGATGTTATTGTTATCAGTGTTGTGTAAACAGATATCACAGTCAAGAAAACATTTAAAAGACATGAAAACAACAACAAATAATTGTCATCTAAAAATCTAGCTGTTCAGTTTCTCTCATCCTGATAAAAACAAGCTGCTGTTAATCGTCTTGGAATAAATCCATTTAAATACTGGGAAAGCTTCAAAGAAGCTTTATTATAAGAATTAAATTGTATTTGCAGAGAAAGGATAGAGGGAGCAGCAGAGAATGACAGAACAGAATATATTGGAAGGAAGCTCTGTTCCCCATCACATCCAGCCAGGCCAGCTTCAAAGTTGGAACCAGCTTATAAAGTTTGATACTTGGCTTGGAGCCTTATCTGGCCACATTTTGGATGTTTCCAAGGAAGGACATTCCACAGCCTTGCTAGGCAACCTCTTCCAATGTTTGACTGCTCTCATTGTGAAGGGAAATCTCCCTGCTATCTAATTCCTTGTTGCAAGGCATTAGCCATCTGTTGTATAGGTTGTTTTGAATAGTATCGCTTAGTCTTAATGAGTCCTGTGAGGCAAAACACTTAAACTCTCACTTTTCAAATTCAAATAAACCACTGTGTTCTGCAAAACTAATTGTTAGTGGCAGGGGTTTCATTTCTTTCTTCCCAGTGAAGTCCTACTGTTGAAGCTGCAGAAGTTTTGGGTTTATGTGCCCTCTCCTTGTCTGTGAAATTACCCATCTGCATTTCAGGCAGCAACATAGCCATCCATCTGTTTCTCTGCTCGTAGTGTTTGCTTGATATGCAAAACTTGTCCCAAAATGCATTGCTGAGATATTTTAAAAAGTGTTTACTTTCCAGCTGAAATCTTTATTATTAGTAAGTAATATTTAGTCTTGTTAGTAATGCACTTGCTCTTTATTTGCAACTAAGAGGACTAATTCCCCTTCTGGTGAATTTATTTCCTGAGATAGAATAAAGCATTTGTGTACATGCTTGTATGGTATTATGGGAAACTTCCCTTCCTAATAACCCTAGAGCACTTCTGGAATACAGTTGTTTTTCTTAGTCTTAATTGAAGAGTGAGTTATTAATGATTGACAGCCTGCAGATGAGAGCTTGTTGGCAGCTCCTCTGCCCCTGGAGAATATAGCTGGCAAGGTCCTTTCATTTTTTTTAAGCTAACAGGGTCTCTGCACTTTTTTTGATAGCAGTCCTAACCTAAGCACTAAGGTTAAGCAGACTGCATCAGGCCTGCTTTGAAAGGAAAGGCTTTAAAATTAACACTGGGCTGTGTGACAAACATAGTGTTTAATTATTAGGGTTATAAGTAATTTATTTATGATTTTCTTTGAAAACATCTCAAGTTCCTATCCCACTATTTGGATGTAGACACAAAATTAAATCTCACCTAGAAATGCTTTTTTAGGAAACAGTACTCCTCAGTGGTTTTGTGAGGAAATAGATCCTGGTTGCTTTGTAGATGTTATTGTGAGCTTACTGAAGATACTTCTCTGGATCTCTGATTTCATGGAAAAACTGAAGAGACAGAAACTTTATTAACCTGTATTAACCCTCAGCTGTAGGACAGGTTAGTTCTCAGCAGAGTAGGGAGCTAGGGCCATCCCTGGTGCAGTGGAGTAATTGATAGCCCATATCTTGTTCACAGTTTCCAATGGCTCTAGGGTGAGGATTTTTATAATAGGTGAGGCTGGAAAAAGGCCTTTTGGTGTTGCATAAGCTGTTGCAGCTTTCGGCTTGTAATTGGAAATGTTCCTGCTATGGGTGCCTTCTATCTGACTTGCTCAGGTATAAGGAGCCCAACCCAGTAGCAAGGTGTGTTAGAAAAGAGTGAGAAGTTTATAACACACCAAACACTCTCTGTGTTTATGGCCTGAATGGGACTTAGCATGAGCAGTTGGTGGTTTTTTTGTTGTTTTTAGGGGTTGGTTGGTTTTGCTTTCCTTGGTTTTGGTTTGTTTTTTAAATCAAGACATGTCCTGAGCTATTTACATTGGCATGTTATGTCTGCGTGAGCAGTTTGATTGTTAGCTGTCCTTAGTCAGCAGAGTGTTATCTCTTAGGAACTCGTTGCTCTGAAATCTGAAAGTGTTTCTTTATGCCTTATTCTGTGCTGGGGGCATCCTGGTATGCTGGACAGAAAGGTCAAATCTGTAATGCTTGAAACCAAACAGGCTTTACAAGAGGAAAAACTCCAGCTCCTTAAACAAGAAAACACATCAAGTTTTCATTTTTGCCTGTTTGAGGTATAATTCTTTGAATGGCTTTGTTATTTTTACTTTCTGAATACACTCAGATTGTGTTACTATTTTGTTACATTTGATGTGAGTTCTGATTTTGGATGTTGTTTACCTGAGAATCGTTAACTAAACCCAGACAAATTTAGAGTCTTAAATAAATGAGCTCTTGGGTTCACATATAGGTAAGATACCTATCTTTAATGAAATGTTTCACAGAGGATAGCAAAATGTCTAGATAGTGCTCTGAGGGGAAAGTTTATAGAAACCCTAATTTTAATTCAGTTCTGATGAAATACTAAATAATGTTATTTTATATAGACCATGCAGCCACACTGCTAAGGCTGTATGTTACACCTCTGCATGAAGGTGTAAAGAGAAATCATTGGAGAAATACCACATTAGAGGAAAAAGAAACATGCAAGGAAATGGCTTCCACATAATTTCTCTCTGATGTCATTAAATAATAAAAATAGTGGAAAATGTTGCATTTCAAATTACTGGTTCTATTCTGTGAAATTTATGGAAACACAAATCAGAAATGTATGTTATGTAATCTCCATGCTATATCTAAATAATCTGGTAACTGCCAGGTATAAATAATCATAAATTCAAGTGTGTCTCACCAATTAAAGATTGCAACTAGTTTACTTTTAAAACATTAACTTGCTTAATAATTAAATGGCGCAGTGTGCCATTGGCAAAGTTGACAAGAACATAGCAAGGAGCTGAAAACATTTCAGACTTGAAATGTACCTCAGAAATATGTTTAATTTCTGGACTAGAGCAGCAAGACATCAATATAAAAAGTTCTGCCTTTTAGAGATCATATATTACTGAGTATAGCAATATTAATTTTCTTTTTCCTTTTTTCTTTTTTTTTTCCTTTCAGCCATAATCAGCAGACCACGTCATTTAGACATCCTGTGACAGGACAGGTTTCTCCAGAAAATATTGAATTTATTTTGCGAGAAGAGTAAGTAGTTTTATACTCATGTCAAGAGATCTAAAACAGTAATACATTTACCTACAGCAGATTAGTACCTTAATTTATTGATAATTCCTCCAATATTGTAGAAAAATTTAATTCAGGTTTGTGCTTAAAATTTTGCTTCTGATTGTGATAGTGACTACTTTCAAGTCCTAGCTTGGAATCAAAAACTATCATAATGATAGTTTTTGATTCCAAGCTAGGACTTGAGGGAAAATCTTTATCAAATCTTCAAAAAAGACTCAGGCAAAGCTAAAAGTAAACAAAAAAAATTACAAAATATGCATAAACAATAATGCTTTAGTCTTATATAAATATCAGGTAAACAGAACATAAATGTAAAGTGCCTATTGGAAGGTTTGTACTGAAACTGAAATACACATAATGCTACTAGTTTCAATTTTATTTCCTTGGTTTTCTTATGTTTAAGATGTTCTACATTGATCAGCTGTTTTACTCTGTTCTAAAGAAATGGTGTAGAAAATATTTGTGTCCAGCATATTTTATGTTGATTGTTGTCTGATCAAAAAAAACAAAAGTAAGAAATGTATGTGAGTTTGCTGAGTTTGGTCACCTTAGGGTTGGTGTTGGATTGGATCATGCCCCATTTCTCTGTAGGCTTCAGCTCCTCCCTGTCACCCTGCCTGTCTGGCATAGATGTCTGTCTGCCATCCTTCTCTAGTGGAATGACTGGGTATCTTCCCTAGACAGAAAACAGAGTCCCGGACAAAACTCTACATCGTTTCTAAAGCCAAAGGGCAAGAAGAATGGCGCAACAAACACCAGATGGTTTTTCTTTTCCAGGCCAGTTTTCCAGCACTGTTCAAGCAGTCTCTGTCACAGAGCCTGGGCATCCTGCTGTGGTGCCCTGGATGTGGGGTTTGTGTGGCTGCCTGCACGATTCTGAGCTCTTTTCATTTCAAATTGTGTGAAATTGAATTTGCTCTACACTTTGATAGAACTGCTATCAAAAGCAGTTACAGCATTAAGAAAAATGAGGCCTAGAGGAAGGCTGTTCAGCACTCCCAAGAGACTGAACTTTTCCATGTTTTCTCTTGTGACTTGGAGAAGTAAACATGGCTCTAGAGCTCTGAGATTCTGCTACAGCCCTGAGGAGAACGTCTCAAATAGTTTAAAAGCCAAACCAACCAACCAAAACCAACAATAGCAGCAAAACTCCAAAAAACCCCCAAAAACCCAAAAAAACCCCCCAAAAAACCACTGGCTAAACAGTTGCTCTCCCCCAAGGCAAAGCAAAGCCAAGGCCAAATCCTATGTCAAGATGCCTGATGAGAACTAACCTGAAATATAACATTGTAGGAGAGGGCTGTGATTGGGTGTGAGGGCTGTGGGGTGGCTGCTGAGCTGGAGATCACCCCAGAATTCCCATGGCAAGCAGGTGCTTTGCTCATTTACAGGTATGAAACAAGCTGCTCCACCTCACTCTCCTAGTGAGTAGAACAGCTATTGTTGCAAATCAGCAAGTCTTACAGAGAGTATGGACAGCAATCATGTGTTCCAGCTTCCATCCATTAATTGGCTTTTAATTTATCTGTTGTAAAGGTTCAGTCAAATTTAATATGAATTTAAACACAGGTACTGGAAAATAGGTGTCTGGATAACCTCTTGGAGTGCCTGCCTGGATTAGTCACACTTGCCTAGGCTGTTTTTGTTTTGTAGTCATAGCAGCTGATAAATTATTAAAAAAGGAATTGAAAGAAGTACTTGTTGGTGGCACATAGATTTAGTAATCTTTATGTTAGAAACTTTCTTGGAGGAGAAATGGAAGTGCTTATTTGGAGGGCAGTCTGATGAACATGTAGATTTTAGTTACTCAGACTGAGATGGTATCAAAACCAAGAAAAATCTCACATTGTAGTGGAATTAGAGGTGTTTTTAATTCTAAAAGAAGAGGGAATGGCTGGAGGGATAGAGAGAAGAGTAAATGTTTCTAGTGACTGCTCAGAAAACTGTATTTGCAAGAATGTTTCTCTAAGCTTTGTTATTGGCCTGAAGAACATAGTGTTTTTAAAATCAGATGTTTTTAATCTGGCAGTTGAAATTGCTTTAAAAATGTCTTTCAAGTGTGTGGGATGCTCTGGTTTCCTTAGTTTTGTACCAGTTCTGTGCAGCACTGGGGGTTTGCACAGAGGCTCTTCACCATGGTCCTGTGAAGACCTGAACTCCTCACTTGAGTTCGTGCCAGGTGATGATGTTGGCATCTGTGGATGTGTCTGGTGAAATCAGAGGAGCTGTTGCCACCTCCCTGTCCTAAGGCCTGTGAAGGAACTGTGATGGAGCTGTGCTGTGTTTCCAGTCCTTTTCCCTCAGGCATCAGGGATTTCTTGGAATCTCTGGTGTTGGTGGTGTGTCAGTTTGGAGTCAGTGTTGTAGATTCCTGTCCTATGCTGAAAGGATTTCCACCAGAAGGACTCAGGTCAGAGAGGCAGTCTCTGGGTTGGCATGGTCTGTGGACCCTTTCCATTGTGGCATCCTTTGACCAAGACTCCTTTTTCCTGTAGCTGGAGAACCCTGTCTGAAGCAGTAGCACTCTTAAGGGTTTCATAAGAGGAGATTTGTTCTTTAGTGCTGTTGTGACGTGATTTATTACTGGCTGGTTGATTTTAATTTAAGATTAGGGCCAGGGGGTTGTCAGCAGATGTTGACTGGGAGCTAGTGGAGAAAAGTGAGCACAGGCTTGCTCAGGCTGCAGCAGACATATCTGTTTAAAAGGACACATTTTACATCAGAAAAGTAATTTACAGTTGTGTAAAAATGATGAATGTTGGGACTGCTCTGGCCATTCCTCATCCTGGAGGCAGTGTTCTGGCAAGAAGATTTGGAAACAAGTTTTGGAAAATGACACCAAGGAGTGATGTAACCCTAGCTTGGTTATGACTCAGTTGTGAACCAAATGCCCTTGATTCACTTGATCAAATGAGAACTGGGCACTTTCAGTAGAAGGCTGGGACTGTATTTCACTAGTCTTTCCCCAAGGCCTTTAAACAATATCACATCAATTTTGCTTTTCAAGCTGAAATCTGGTTTTCTCAACTCCATTGTAGCTGGAACCTGTGACTTTTGAATTACATTATCTTTTGATCCTTACACTATTCCTTCTTTCTAAGGGTGATCTAATTTAGATTTTTTTTTTTAATAGTGAATTAGTAATTCCTTGTTTCCTAAAACATTCTTATCTGGGACCCCTATCAAATCCCTACCTTGTGCTCTTTTTCCAAGCTTAGCAGCTTTGGTCACTTGGTGTGTGGGGTGTGTGTTCTGTATCCTTCACTACTCTGCTTGAGAGCCAGCTTTTCTGCCTGTCACTTTTAGGTTTCTTTTTTTCTCATGGAATGGTTGGTCATAGGTGACTGCAAGATTCAGCCTATGAGCTCATTGTTTGTTATAATAATTTAATTGTACTTTTCCTTCTCTATTCCTTTACTAATAATTCTTAATGTTCTTTGGCTGCTGTTACTCATTGAGCTGATATTTAAAAATAACCTTTCCTTGGCAATGTTGTTTTGAGTGATAAAAGCTGCAGAGGTGGTTTTTATTTCTTCCTCTTTTGAATTACTTTTCTGTTATTGGCACTGAATTCACTTTGGCATCATGGTTGTTTGTATTTTAAGTTTATTTTTCTATCTCTTTCTGCCAGCATCTCGGTTTTTGTCTAGAATAATTTTTATTGTCTTTTGACTTGTTCACCTCACAGTTTTTAGGATCACATTGAAGTAGTGGGAGCTTCTTGCTGTATGGGAAGCCCCTCCATTTCACAGCTGCCTCTTGATCTTTGTGCTTTGCTTTCATGTTTTTAATGAACCCTTAATCCACAAAGGGACCTTTCTTAAACAGCTGATGGAGAAGTGAGAATTAATGATAAGTCTGCTAGACAGGTGTTTGGTTTTTAGTTAAATACATTGTTACACGTGCATTTCTCTGTGAACAATCTATGATAGAATTACTGAGGATAGCTGTATATCATGTTTAGATTTCTCCTCTCATATTTTTGTTTAAATAAGTTTTTTAAGTAATTGTGGACACAAAGGAAGAGTCAGGCACATACAGCCATGTGACTAATGTTAAACATTACTAGTTGTTTATTAGGAGCTGTATAATATTTGTCATAGGAGTGTGTTTGCAAATGAGGAGATAGTACTTTAAAAAATACAAGAACATAAATGTAGACATATGGGGAAAATATAGTGTGCTTAATGCAATGAGTGCTATCCTCTTTCTTGCCTGTTTTTGTGTGCCTGATAAAACCTGTGTATCACCTCTGGGGAGAGAGCCATCTTATTTTATCTATTGCATTTGGTTACTATAGCAGCAAAAATATCAGGTGGAGAGTAAAGAGGAGACCCAAACAACCCTAAAATAAATGTCTACCTTGTTTACATGTATAGAAACACTAGGAGGGTTGGGGTTTTTTTAAATCTAGCTAATTAGGCAATTTATTAGTAATAAAATCGCATTGACACAATGTTATTGCATCATGTCTGATTCCAACAAATAAACTTTTTAAGTTGCTGGTATGGATGTGGATCTTCCAAGTCGACTGATCTTTATGGTCCCTCGTGAGTATTGCATTTTCAATATGGGCTACTGGTGTAGTCATTGTTTTTTATTGTTCTTCTTCAGTGTTAGGGTTTTTTAATATCCCAAATGTTGGCTATGTAATTTTTTCAGCTGGTAAATATGGTTTCTGGAGACATACTAGCAATGTTTAAGTAGAGCAGGGAGTTGCTTGACAGGAGATATTATATAGGGTGTTATTTTCAAGTACTTAAAAATATTTACACAGTATTGGAGTTCCAAATGGACACACTGCAATTCTGTGTGTGCATTCACACACTTGTGGGAGGCAGTAAAAAACCAGCCTGAAAACAGTAAAACAGCATCACTATGAAGACGGAATGGGGTACCTTGGATAACAGGTATTATTATCAAACATCTTTGGTAATAGAGACTTTGAACTAATGTTTCTGAATGCACAGAGTCAGTGCTGTAGTCAATTATTTTTGAAGTTGAATCTGTAAATATTATTAGGACAATGCTAATTCCCTTAACAGGCCAGGATGTTTCAGGTAATTCTGCATATTCTGCCTGTTTTTATTTGCTTTTAAAAACACTGAGAATATTCAATAGCTGTTAAAAGACTTGAATACCTGAGTTTTATGTTCTGATTTCATGCAAAAATCCTATTGTAGCCTTGAAATACTATATACAAATACTGAAATGAATTTGCAGTATTGTTTTGTGTTTTCTGTTAAATGTTGGGTACAGCAAGTTTGCATTACCAGGTTTGCTGCTGAAGACTTGTTATAGGAGAATAATGAGAATAATAATGTATTTTCTCTTTCAATGGGCTTAATGTCTCTTTTGCTTGCTATTTGAATTCTTCCATGGCAACTACCTCACATTTTTAAAGAGCATTTTTCTTCTTGTGAATTTGAAGTTTGTCATTAATTTGATACTACTAGAAAGGGAAAGCCTGGTTTCTTGGCAGTGATCACTTGTAGTGGCAAGTGGAAGGGCAATCACAGTATGATCACATACTAAATGCTTAGAAATTACATTTTTATCATTCTGTATTGTATTATGATTTTCTTGTGATGGTCTTGTTAAACAGAAAGCTTATTTTGCTCTGTAATTCTTCTATTTTTTTAAAGTGCAGTATGTTTAACCTGCTGTGAAACAGCATTTTTGGGAATAGAGAAAATCTGTTAAATCAGAGTAGAAATATTAAGTTAAAACCATTCCTCTGGGGTTATTTCTTCTTCATTAATTTTTTATTGGAAAAATTAATTTCAATTTGTCAAAATTTAAATAGTATTTTTCATTTTCATCAACAGGAATAGCTTAGTCAGGCAGTGTCATATATGGGAAGTTTCTTAATCTGCGTTTTGCAGAGTCTGGATTAAAAGGTGATTAAATGCTGAACCAGGGTAGCTGGTTCATTAGAGGTGAGGTAAATGGACTCAAACTGACACCTTTAAGTTCCCTTGCTTTAAAGGATGGTCAGGAATTTTAGGGGCCTGCTGTAGGTTGTTCTTACATCTTGGACCTGAGGTTATATATAAAATCTAGAAAGAAGGAATTTATGTCAGATGTGCAAGATATAAATAAAATGGGACCTAACTTGTATTAATTACTTGCAAGCTTCATTGAAACCCTGGTCACAAATGGAAAAATAAGGAAAAAGCACCTATCCCAGTTTTTGAACAGATAATTGTTCAGGTTGTAACTGAGGAAGAGCAGTGGTGGCAAATATTTTGCTCTCTGTTAAACCTTGTGTTGAGCTACTGAAATCACAGACTCTTCTCTGTTCTCATGATAACTCAGAATTATTTATAATTCTGTGGTAACTCAGAGTTATTCTGTTCTCTGTTGAGTTCAGATCTGGATTTCAGTGGTAGCAGCAACCATATTTGGTGTAGCTTCTATACCATTTTTGGTTTTTCTAATAAATGGCTTTGGTGACTGGGAAAAGGAAAATCAGATGTTGTTAATTGTTTGTTTTGTTGTGTTTTCTTTTCTGATGTGACTCTATTGCTACTTGTTATTTGCTAAATTATGTTGTTAATGATTTTTGAAAATGCCACCTGTGGTTTTAATTTCATTCAATGCTGGTGTCGAGTTTGGCTGCTGAAGCTTCTCTTCTCAGAGATTTTATTTTGCCCTTCTATCTATCCTCTCAATTCTTCATATGGGTGGCTGTACTGAATTCTTACTTGTTGAACAGGTTCTTCTGGTAGGATTGACCTCACTCATGCTTTAAATGGATATCTGAGCTAGTTATCAGGATTTCTGGAATCTTAGGATGACTCAGAAATTACACATTTCTAGCGACTATCTGCCTTGAATTGCACCATTTTGCTTAAAAAGGTATTTTAATAATTCATATTGTGCTATGAATCATATTTTGGGCAGATTCAAAGATACAGCATTAAGTTAGTGAAAGATCTAACAGCAGTCAAGGCTCAATTTGATTTTGAATAAAAAGCCTGTTATTGCCAAGTGCTGATTCCTGTCCTTTTCTCCCCAGTACTGGCTCTTTCACAGGTTTGGCCAATTCTCTAAATTGGGCAGTTTGGTTTCACTGCATAGGCCTTATCTTCTCTCTTCCTGCACTCCTTGTTAGATCTTGATTCTCTCTTTGGTTTGCAGACAATTTGGCAGGTTTCTCCCTACTGATGCATAGACAAATACCAATCATCAGATGTCACTGCTTGAGAAAGACCTGAAATCTAAATGACAGGAGTGGTGCAAAGGAGCTTGCAGAAACACAGGAAATGTTTTACTAACTTGTCATTCATTTGCACACTGTGAATTTTAAACATAAAAAGGCCACACTCAATGTTGGAAACAATGTGCTTTAGATTATCTGGTTTTGTTTGCTTTCTAGACAGAATTCATCTATGTCCAACCAACAAATAAACCAAAGGCCTTCAAGCATGGTCAGTGAAACGTCCACTGCAGTAACTACGTCTGCTGTTGATGCAAAACCTGCCTCTAAGGTAAAGGAAAATATTTTCTTTTCATCTTGTTGATCACAACTTCACTGATCTTAAATCCAGTATTCTTATGCTGATTTCAGTAGGGCTGTGGATTTAGCTCGAAGTCTAGTCGGACCTCAGAGAAGAGGTAATATCTTCTACCCAGACACAAACCTTTTGACAGCACTGTATGCAGCAGTAACAGCACTGTTACAGCTCTTTTAGGAGCACTGCATGCCCACATGACAGCATTGAATGGTGACTTCTTACATTGTGATTATTGGGACATAGAAAGTTTGTGTGTTACAAGTGGAAGTAAATATATGAAATATTAGTATTTCAGCAAGTGTTTTAGTAGTTCAGTGTATATGGCCAGATATGATGTATGATACCAGGAATTTGCAGTTCTTAATTTTTCATGAAATCTTACTGCCTTTCCTCCTCCTAGTAACAATTAAATCCTTTCTGCCCTCACTGCATTGCACAAGCAGTGCAGGCATCAAGTTCACACACATGATGTTTAATAATAGAAAAGTCCATTCCTTGTCATTGACAAAGGACCTGTGTCCATTATTGAACAAAGTATAATAAAGTGCTGTACTTGAAGTGTCACCATCTATTTTAATACTTCTTTGACCTTACAGTAAATTACAGAACAGTGACAATGGTAGTGGGTGGATAAAAAGGGATAGAGCAATATTGAAAGAATTAGCAGAGATAATTTTCTTAGCTTTGACTGCAGTTCTTAAGCTTCTCAGTTGGTTTTCTTTTAAATGTAAAAGTGAGCAGCCTTTTATGTAATTGAGTTTAAGAAAGGGCTTCACTGAATTGGTTGCAAAGATGTTTTGTTTAGTTGGAATACTTATTTTACTATGCATCTAATTTTTTGATGTGCTTGAGTATAGGAAATTATAGAATTTCATGAGAAGCTGAAAATTAATTTTTTAAAAATTATTTTTTAAAACCTACAATGTATAAGTTATTGAACCAACACAAAGATTGTAATGTACCATGTCTCAAGAATGCATTTATCTTTAAAGTGCTAGATGAAGTTATCACTGTAAACAGTAAGCTTAGTAGGTTGCTTGAATTAGTTGAAACACTTTTTTTTGATGAAGAGTTGAATTTACCGAAGTATGTTGGCATTTGTTTTTACTGTATTTATCCTCCTTACTCTGAGTTTTTGAATCCTGCATTAGAGGCAGAAAGCTCATTTTTTCCCTCTTTAAACCAGCAAAAACTTACTGGGGACCTGATAGGGTGCTTTGAACTGGGGAGTTCTCCAGTGGCACAGCTGGAGGATCACACTTCTGCCAGAAAGCGTGCATCCTCTGAGCCCTGCTGCTGCTGCTGCTTCCCTCTGTCACCTGCTTGCACTGATCCAGCAGAGACCAAAAATGGGGACTGGATTCCACTCCCAGGCCGCCCACATGCTGGGGGCTCATTCGCTGGCCATGTCAGAACCACACAGCTGAGCAGGAGGGTGATGCTCTTTCCATCACAGCTCAGAGAATATCCAGAACCATCTCCCAAGGCTTTGCCTGGTCTGGTTTTGGTCTCTCTTTCTATTCTGGCTGCAGTCCATTCTAAGGGTGGCTGTGCATGCTTCTGGCAGGCTCCCAGGTGTGGAATTTTTAACTTGAGCCTTAGAATAAAGCTCTTGCAGAGGCTTTGTCAGCACTTTGCTTCTTCACCAAGTTTGTTGCTATAAGATCCATTTTACTTTGGGTCGTTAATTAAGATGAAACAACATCTTTCCTACATATTCCTACAATGTTTCATCATTGCATGTGTTAACAGACTTGAAATCACTTCCCTTGTTTTGTAAAGTCATATCTGTTGAATTCCTTCACAGTCTAACACAAAAGTTATTTCAAGTGGACTAGCTGTGAGAAAAAAGGCTGTAAAATAACCTGTGTCCTCCACTTTGAGATTGACTTCTAGGAGATTGAGAATAGATTTTAAAGTCCTTCCATCTATTTCCAAATGTTTTCTTCCCTGAATTTCATAATCATTCTTTCAAAGAGTGAGTTCTCCGATGCAGACATGAAGCACAATCACGTTCATGTTCTCTACTTAGAACAAAATTAACCATGGCTGAGTTTTGTTTTTTTATTAAATGCTTCTATAATTTGGTCTTGCAAATGCCATCAGAGAATGGTGTATGCATTGTGTTGGAATCCTAGCCAAGTTCAAACTTTTTTTCTATAGAGCTGTGCACATTTGGGGCCAGTATTTTGATGCAGGAATTGTCTGAGTAAGAAATCTAAAGACTTGAGAGCAATGCAGTCTATCCTACTCTTTGACATTTGAGGGGTATGAGCTTGAGGGAATGAAAAGCAAAAGGGCATTTTGATAAACTGCAGTTATTCTCTGTCCCAAAGATCTGCTTGTTCATAGCCAATTCAATTACATGATTGACCATATTAAAAGCCATTTATATTGATTAATAATTAAGGTTATGGAAGAATAAGGGTCTTCTTCAGTTTTACAGCAAGGTACATTTGGAATTTAGTCTGTTGAAACATGTGGTGGTGTGAATGGAAGTCTGTAAATGTTACTGTGCCACACAGGACTTTGGCCAAGTCAAAAATGAAAGGACTGTAGGGAATGTATTTACTATCTGCACTTTGAGAGAATGTTTTGGATGGGTTCTGCATAACACAAGTCATTGAATTGTTGGTGACACTGGTAGCTGCTGGTATTTCCCTGAGGTAAAGTGGTGAGGAATCCAAGTGAAGAATGTGTCTAGCAGCTGGAGCAAGCAGTGGTGGCAGGAATGTGATGTGCCAGCTCTGGGGCTGTCTGGAGCTGGAGTGCAGCACTGGGTCTAGCTCACAGCCACTGCATGTGAATGCTCAAAATTTGGTGATTTTTGCAGAGTTTCAGTTTTTTCTATCTGAAAAATAAGGATTATGTCTCATTTTCTTAGAGATACTGAAAGGATCCATAAGTTTCTAACTGAAACTCTGAGATTTTTTGACTTAAAAGAGTTTATGACTTAAACAGGTGGCTTTTTATGGGTCGACTTTTTAAAAATTCCTTCTAGATTGCAAGTTCCATGTTTTATTATGCATATGTATTTGCATGTTTTGACCAAAATACAGTCTTCCTGTTTACTATTTTAAAAAGTCTGTCTGTACTTTTTTTGTTAGTCCTGTTTAAAAGAAAGAAAAAAATTCCATAACGAGTTAGCAACTTTCCTCCTCAGCTACAAGCTGCTGTAAGCAAGAAGATGAGGCAGTGATGGAAAGGGATTTGAAAATTTTGGCTTTTGACGTTTTTGAGTTTTGTTGCAAAAACTCAGCAGTCATTCACAAGCAAGTCAGCATAACAAATGTACTGAAGTCAGAAGTGACTTTTGTGTCTTCAGTGATACAGACAGCTGTGCTGGCCTGCATTTTTAAACTCCTGACAATGATATCAGAAGAACTCAAGTTAGGAACACACTACTGCAGTGCAGAGAAATAGTTTAAAAATACACCTTTTCTTTTAAACCAATTTCTTAGTCTAGCCAGTGGAAACAAGGTATGATTAAGTATCTGTTATGCTTTGCAGTATCTGTTATGCTTTGTTTTATTCCAGAGCAGAATGAGATAATCAATACTGAAGATTATAGGAGAATTTTAATTACATAAAGCACCATAAAAAGATAATTTTGTTTCCATTATGGGTATCGGATTGACATGTAATACACAGCCTTTGGACAAATTTTCCTACTCCTGTGCCTTAGAAATTATTTGGTCCTTTGACCAAGTCCAAGGATGATTTTTCTACATTGTGGTCTGCATTTTTAAATTATTAATATCAGAGAAAGTGCTTGATTAAAATATCTGATTTTAAACAAAACCCCAAATTTAAATGCTGCTGTAAGGCTAGATCAGCTGCACTTCAACTGCTCCTCAGTTCCTTCACCCTTCCAAAGATATACATGAGAGAAAGATTAGAAAACTAAATTCTGTACATTTTGTAAATTGATTTATGTTCAGCTGCAAAGTATAAATAAAGTAAAAACAAAATAAAAATAGAATTTTGACTTTCAGAGCTTTAACAAATTTTGGCCTCATTACTTTTCATCACCCTTTTAATGTTGCTGTTGCATCTTAACACTGGGCAGCAATTTTTAAAAACTCAACTGTCTTGTTTACTTCTAATTTTTCTTAACCAAAGCCCTTACATGGCTGTGTTTGCACAAAGCCAGTGCTCTGCAGCCTGTTGGCTGAGTGCCTTAGCACAGGTCTGGCAGAGACACAGCCTGGGAGATTTGGTGATGCCATCCTGACCTGACTTCTGCTGTGAACTGGCTTTTGCCAGTTCCTCAGAAACCCATTTTACAGCCTGCTCTGCTGGGCTTGTGCCAGCAGCCCTGGACAGGTGCACAAGTGTGGGTTTTTCCTGTGGTGCCCTGGGTGCTGCTGGGTCATGTGCAGGCTCTCACTGAGCTGTCTGGGGAGGTGGCACTGCTGGGGAAATCCTGCTCCTCACTCCTGTTAAATCTGCCTCACTGCTTCATATGCTGTAGCACCAAAAAAGAAGTGCATTTTTTCATACTGGTTTTACCTAACCCTTCATTAACACAGGAAATTTAGTGCTGATTGGTAAAGTCTGGCCTTCACCAATCAATCAACAGAATCCATTTAAAGTTACAATATTCTGCTAGAATTATTTGCATTTTAGACAGCAGTCTTCTAGTCCAGATGTTGCCTGCCTGGCAGGAGCAGTACACTGAGATATTCTTCTGATATTATCCCTTGTGTGTGATGAATATACTTGTTTCCAGAGCTGCTGTTTGTCTGCAGAGCATCTGTACCCTGACAAGCTCAGAGTTTAAAAAGAGAGACACTTTAGGAAAGAATTTGGACAGCTCTTTTCTTGGAGAGGTTGGCAGCAACTGTAAGGGTAGTCTGTCCTGAAGCACTTGGAGAGCAAACTGGGCTGAGGCTGGAAAAGAACAGGCAAATTACTCATTGAGTGCTTTTTCATGCGTGGATGGGCCTTGCTTGTTTGTTTTTGAAATAGTTTTGTCCATGTGGGTCAAAACTGAGGTTTCAGTAAGACACAGACCATTACCTAGGCCTTGTGATTTCCACTGGCTGCTGTGTGGGTCTCTTCCCTGGTAGTGTCACTGTCTTCTCCTTTTGTTTGCAGGGCCAGAGTCCAAGCATTTTATTAAGCTATCAATGTTGCTTGACTTTAAACAGGAAGGAAAAATTCAAATCCACCAAAAAACTCCATCAACCCCCCCCCAAAAAGCCAAACAAAGAGCAAGAGTAAGATTTATCTACTCAAAGTCCTGTGTGTGTAAGAGACTTGGGCAATATTTTCCACAGACTTGCATGCAGCTCTCAAATATTCTTCCCAAGCACTCTAAAATTTGCACAGTTCCGCCTTCTGACTTGACACAGCAGCGCTGCTGCTTTTCAGCAGGAGCTGGCACACCATCCTGATGAAGGTGGAAGATTGACTTTGCTCTGTTGTAAATATCACTGCCTGTTTACTTGCCCTTGAAAATGCCATGAGTACTTTGTTGCTGTGTAATGAAGTGTAAGTTATTGCAGTGAGAGTATTTGTAATATGAAATGAGTCTCAGGATGGTTTAAAAACCACTGCTCCATTATACTTTCCAGGTTGTGAAGACTGGAAGCAAAGTTCACAGCTTTGGAAAAAGGGAACAAGCCATCAGGAGGAATCCCAATGTCCCTGTGATAGTAAGAGGCTGGCTGCACAAGCAGGTATGCATCTGATCACCTGGTTCTGTTCATATATTCAGTGCAAGCATCAAGGAGGAGCCAGTGCTTCTAAGGACCTGAGAAAGCAGAAGCTCCAGTGTTGGTGGCACAGGGCAGTGCTGGGTGCTTCCACAGACTTCCATAATCAGGAATTTGTGCTTGGCAAGTGTGAAACCCAAGGTTTACAAATGGCTTTGATTCAGAAGAGGGAACTGATAAATGGAAGTCACCATCTCAGCTCAGTGTTGAGGCTGTAACTTTGTTATCTAAATGTGGTTATTTTCCCTGGTTTGTCCTGCTGGCTCAGTGTCAGGCTGATCTTTGACTCCCTCAGAACACAGTCAGCCTGAGGCTGGCTGTGAAGGCCTTATTCTATCTACTTGGTTATGCCCTTATAACCTGATCAAAGGCTGAATTCCAGTCCCTATGCCTTTTTGTTCTCCAGAAGCAGGAGGGAGAAAATGATGGGAAATGGGGACATGTAACCAGCTCACAGTAGCCAGCAAAGACTGGATTACAGAATTTCATTCAATGAACAGAATTCTACAGCTGCTGTGTCTTGAACTCTTAAGCTGACAGAAACACATCTTTGGGTGTAATAAGTAAATAAAGCTGTTTGTTATATGAGAATAATTCCCCTGCCTCTCATTTGGCAGCCTGTGCCTTCCAGATTATCACCAGAGATCCAGCAGCTAGATTTAGGGGTGGGCAGGAGAAGGCTGAAATCTGAGGCTTACAATTATGGTTTTACATGAAAGTGAAATAGCTGACAGCTGTCTGCTTCCTCCTGGGTGGAGAGATGTAATTCTGCTGTGCTCCACTCTCAGCTCCGGTGACATCCACTACCCAAGTCCATTAGTTCTCAGGACAGAATGAGAACTCGGACACAGTATGTGTTGCCAGCCTTGTGGCATGAAAATGGGAAGGGAAGAAAGTCCTTCCATAGATAATTTGATTGCAGAAAGGAGGAGGGAAATAGCTAGGGCAATGTTGTATATCCTATTTCCTTCTGTCCCCTAACCTTGCTTGTAAACCCTTAAAATCTGAAGGTGCTTTTTATCCTGCTGGTCCCATCGAAGCCTACCTGAGCTGAACAAGTTGTACTTGCCTAGGTTATAGTCTGGCAATTTTAAAAGCTTCAGAAATTAATTTCAATGCAAATAATCCTCATTCTGACAAGGTTATATATATATCTATATCTATATATATCTCCACAGGCATATTATATTATACTTCCTTAAAATTTGCACATTATGCATCCTGTTTTATTTCATAAGGAATATTTGATTAAATTACATTTTAGGCATGGGTAACATATGGTGATTGAATTATAGGATATCATTGCCTGAAATGTGAGGTCATACTTCACAGCTGTGTAGTGATTTTCATTTGGTCTGCAGGCAATCTTTGTTGGAGTTTGTGCCATCCAGAAACACACTTGGTTTCCTTATTGCAGATAAATCTCAGCAGATAAAATAAGCACTGGTTGTGTACAAGGTTAATCTGAATGCTGTTAGGGATGAGGGTTTAATTACTTAATGAAAATTAGCAGTTTGACTATTCTGCCCTCATTACTTTATAGCTGGATGTTTTGCCTCTTATCTTAGTACACAACGTTTTGCTGAGATAGAAACCATTTGTTTTGCACTTAGCAATCATGTTTAGGTAAGCTTCTGGTAAACTACTCACTGGATCAACACTGTGCCTGTTAGCTTTCCTTAAATGAAAAGTGTACCACATTTCTTGCATTTCAGGATAGCTCTGGAATGCGGTTATGGAAGAGACGATGGTTTGTGCTTGCTGATTTTTGTTTGTTTTACTACAAAGGTGAGTAAATATTAGCTGTTTTGGGTTAGTCTGAATAGTTCACCTGTACAAATCATGGTGAATGCATGAACTAACTGAGCTCTTCAGTCAAAGTTAGTTGTTCTGAGATGAACAGTGGAACAATTGCTTGGCCAGACATCTTAAATGCACAGCAAATTCTAGGCCAGAGTAGGGGAAGCAAAGGATGCTGTATGATATTTTTTCACATTGTTTATGTTTGGTGAGTGACGCAGTTTACTTTGCAGAACATCTGACTGGAGTAAACAAGATTCATTCCATCTCTGGTCTGTGTTCTGGGAACTACTTGCTTGGACTTGGACATCTGGGTTTTTTAAGAATGTGCTATGGCCAGATCACGGCATTGGTTCAATTTTTATCTAAGGGACAAAGTAAGACTGAGAACTTCTGAATCCAGCAATTCTGCCAAAAAAAGAGAAAGGTTAGATGTGATCTTAGACCAAACTAGGTATTAGGTAAGGTTCTTTTCAAGTTTTCATGTACTACAATTTTTGAAAAGCATTACAGAATATCAGACTTGAAATTAATATTTCTAGATGCTGCATTTCTGCTGTCGATCCCTTGGAGTCAGCAGTAAGAGAGGTTTCCTAATTATAGCCATTAACCTGGATGTACAGTGCTAAATGGAAAGTCCATCATGTTTTTCAGCCTGTCACTGTTCATTTGGCACAATAAGCTTTATACTTGAAGTGTGTTCTTCTGGCTGAAGCTAAAAAGCAGCATCCAACCCTCACCCCCCCCCCCCCTAAGAAAAAAAGAAAAATAACTCAATAAAAGCTCAATCTCATTAGGAAAACAAACTCCAAACTTGTTTTCTTTAAAACTAAAGCATTTTTCTGCATGTATTATTGGTGTTGAATCATAAGTGAATTTGTGTCAGAAGGGACTTGAGGAAGTGTCCCATCCCAGTGCCTGGTGAAAGCAGGGTCAGGAAAGGAGTCAGCCCAGGTTGCTCAGGGTTTAATCAAGTCAGGCACTGAAAAGCTCCAAGGATGGAGATGGCACAGCTTCTCCCTTGGCCTGTGCCCCTGCTGCTCTGTCCTTGGGAAAATGCTTTTCCTTATGTTCAGTCTGAGCCACTGTTGTTTCTGCGTAATGCCTGTTTTCTCTGTGTCCATAAAGGAGAATATATTGTTTGCCCATTAAACAGGGCAGGGAATTAAATTATATTTCTTTATTCCACAGACAGCAGAGAGGAGTCTGTTCTGGGGAGCATCCCATTGCCCAGTTATGTCATATCTCCAGTTGGACCTGAAGATCGTATCAATCGCAAATTTTCTTTTAAGGTACATTTGCAAAGCTTATCCGCTAATCACAGTTTATTTGCGTTAGAAAAGCTGCTGTTGTAAACAAGAACACCATCTGTTTTCCTATTTTGCTTGTTACTAGCTTTTAAAAGCAGACAGGTTTATTGACTGCCTGTTGAAATGTGACATAGCATTTTTTTTTTTGCTTATGAATTGACATTCACGTCTGTTACTTTGTAAGTGTCCTTAGAGCTTAATGAAGTGTCCCTGAGTAAAGAGCCTGGTTCTAAAATCAGAAATTAGTATTGACAAGTTGTTCCAGTACTGTGTACAAATTGAAAGAAAAGTCTTATTTACTTTATAATAGAATACTTGATCTCATAATGGACTGATGTCTGTTTGGTTTTGTTGTGGTTTTTTTAAAAAGAAAAATATCGACTCAGATCTCACAGGTAGACTATGACAGCACTTGGTCATCCTAAGTGATACAGACTTCTTAAAAGGAACAAGTACTCTTGTTTGATATAGCTTATGGGTGGTTTTGTGGTTTTTCTTTTTCTAAAAATAAATATAAGTATATAATTTGCAGTTCTAGTCTTCATTATAAAAGCCCACAGATATGAAATAAAACATATTTCTCGACAGTGCCAAACCTGACTCCAAGTGATTGTCCAAACTACAGCACTTAGGCAAAGCTGAGAAACTTCCATGCCTGTGGCAGATTTAAAGTCAGAGCAGAACTTGTTTTTCTATCAAGCAAATCAGCTATGCACTTTAATTTACAAATCAGGTTCTGATCAGACATACTTTAGGAGATCTAGAAGGAGTCTCTGTTTATATATTTTCTGTGCTGAAATTATGAAGAACATGTGACTTTCTATTGCATTTTGGGTTTTTTTGAGGTGTTTTAAAGTTGAGACTGCCTTTTTTACTTTCAGTTCTGTTTTCAAGTGGATAGTGGTTTGAAATTTATTAAGCAAATATTAACTTGGGAAATGTGTTTTAAAAAGACCTGGTGCACTTTGTGGAAATGTTTATTGTACTTTTCAAATGCATTGAGCATGAGTTATCGGGATAAAACTACAAAGAAATCTTTGTTTAAGAAAAACATTCCACCTCCAGTATTTACTGAGTGTGATTCATAAAGCCCTCCTTTTCTAGAGCCTTTTCCTAGGAGGAAGCATGTACTGAAAGAGGGGAACTCAATGTGCTTTTCTAGGGTTCCCTGCTTTTTATTTTATTCAAATGGTGTTTACACACTCTCTTAAGTCACCACTGGCCAAGGAGAGTGGAATCCATGGTTTGGTCATGGTTAAACCTTTCCAGAAGTAAATGCAGACTTCTCCTGTTCCTTTTAGGATATCATACCTGTATGACCTCTACCAGGTATTTAATCTGAGTCTTTTTCTGGAAATACATGAGACTTTCCACACAGGGTCTATCTATATCTATTGATATTGATAGAAATAGGGTGTTGATAGCAAAAGAAAGTTTATGCTAGCAAACTCTGTAAAAAAAAAAAAATCAACATTTCATGCATCAGTTTGTCAGGCCAGTTGTAACTCTGCTTTAGGTGTTTGATGATGGACTGCAGGCTGGATGCTGCAGTGTGATTTTATTCAGACCCAGCTCCAAGGGCAGCCAGGAGGATTTTGTGCGGTTCCTGTGGCACAGACCCTGTCCAGCACTGATGTTCAGTGGTCACAGAGCTGGCTGTGGGCTCCCCACAGCAGGAGCACCCCGTGCTGGCATCCATCACTCAGCAGCCATTGCCTTTATCTCCTCTCTTCAGAACACCTCCAGACCCAGAGCCCAGCTGGACATGGTGTCTCGCAGCATAGCACAGCCAGAAATAGAACACACGAGCAGATTAAGCCCAAAATAAAGATAAGACTTTTTTTGCATTAAAGACCTGAATGAGTGGAGCATGTGCTGTGGCATTTCTTACATTTAGCCTTCTCTTTACTGAGGTTGTTGTAAATCTTCTGTTACAACAGGATTGTCTCCCATTTGAAGTAGGAGTGAGTTTGGAAGCTAGGGAAACAGCAAAACTGGAAAAAAATCAACTCTTTTGTTTGCAAAACTAGAGGAAGGAAATTTGCTAAGCAAAATACATGGGTGCTTTTTGCATATGATTTGGTTAGAAGGAGGCTTGTGAAGCACGTGCTCAATAGGGTCTGTGTTGAACCCTGCAAAGTGTTAAATTAAACGTGTGCTGTAGGTGTTCTCAAAATCCTTTTCCTTTCATCGCCCTCTGAGGTCCAGCTTAAGCTTTTGTCTCTTTGGCTGTTTAACAATTACAGGCCTGCAGAACAGCCTGTAGGCTTTTGAAATCAATCAAACCCCTACTTTGAAATATATCAGTATGTGTATTTAATTTCTTTGATTTAGAAACTGTGCTTTTAGGTCTCTATTTTGATACAATTTTTGAGTCTTGACTCTTTTTTGAGTCCTCTCTACGTGTGCCAAGCAAAGTGCTGTGACTAGCTCTAAGGCTCTAAGCCACTGTCACTAAGCTGTGTGTGAGCCTGGAACTCAGGGTCCTTACTGCAGTTTTAGTTCAGCAGCTCGCATCCTAAAGATATTTAGTTAGTCTAATAGCTGCATTATAAAAGAATAGTTTTTCATTGGTACCAATATGAGTGAGCACAAATTCAGTGTTTAGATTTTAATGTGAAAAGGCTTGCAGAGCATTACATATATAGCTGGAAATACTTGTGATTAACAGAGAAGTGACTATACTTTGCAGTAATACAATAATTTTGGACAGGAATAGTATCAGTTTATGGAGGTTCATGTCCTCGCAGTCTCTTTAGAAGCCTTGTTGTCCTCAAATAAGGAAAATTATTTTTAATTGGTCTTACTAATGGAAGTATTTGTTCATTGCTTAGACCACTGAGACCAGGACGAACTTCCTATCTGTTTCTTTGATCTTGGTGGTTTTCCTAAAAAAAAAAAAAAAAAAAAAAAAAAATTGCTGTAGTTTGTTCCTTTATGTTCTCTGAGTCAGTGTTGCTCCCTTAGGGGGCTCCCTTATTATTCTGGGTCTGGGGAGTCAGGAGAAGAAATGCCAAGGGTTGTAAATTTGAGAGATGCTGTTTGGGAATTTGGAAGAGGGGAGAGTTCAAGCTTCTAGAAATCCTCAAAAAGCTCAATATTATTTAAGGATGAAAGATGAGTTAGGGTGTAGTGGGCTGTTGTTGAGTTTGTAGCAAAGGCTCAGAGTATTATTTCAATTTTGCTCAGAAAAGGTTGTAAATATCAAAATTCAGGGGAAGAATCTTCTGTCCATTATAGGTCATTGACAGAACTAACTTGGCAAGATTACAGTTATTAGAAAACTGTTCCTTTAGTTATCCCTTTGTTCTGTGAATGGTGGCTTTTCTCTCTTAGGTACTTTGAACAAGTGGAGGTGAACACAACAGCTGTAGCGCATTAGTTACTTTTAGTACAGTCTGTTAAGTTTTTTTTTTGTTTGTTTGTTTGGGTTTGTTTTGTGTTTTTTTTTTTTTAACATGAATTTTTAAATGATTTTAACTTGTTTAATTTTTTTTGTCCTTGTCTTGTTCTCTTGATATGCTCTTGGGGTTCACTGTCCATTTCTCCTACTGTGCACTATGGGAGAGAGACTGCTTTTCTTCTCAGTCTATCCACATTAAGGCCTCTGAATGCATGAATAGGTACCAATATTATTTTTTCCCTGTTGTGTGTATGGCGTACATGTGAGCATGTGCTGTGTTCTAGGCTCTTTAGTATGCTCTAGCCATCATAATAGCTTTGGCTTTAAAAAAAATCCCAAACCCAAAAAGCCTGCTAGCTTCTGTCTGCCAGCAGGGACAGCTGCAGGATGTTGGCACAAAGTGGCTTTCTTGCATTTAAAACACACTACTAATAAATAACTGAAATAAATCTGAATTTTCCCTTAACCAGTGTTATATATTGTGAAATACAGGATATTGTGTTTGTTGGTAATGACACACCGTCTCCACTGTCCCTTCTGAAGCTGGGAATGTTTGTGTCTGTGAGAGCTTCAGTCTCTCAGGAGTGAGTGGTGCAGCACACTTTGCATTTTGATACTGTTTTCACCTGCAGCCTCTTAGGCAGCGCTTGCAGCTGTGTTCACAGAGAAACCTAAAACACAAGTGGGTTATGTTGATCAGGGCATACAGGTCAATTAAGACGTCTGTTAAATCCATTTCTTGGTGTGCTATGCAGTCTCCACAGATAGTTCACCAAAATTCTGGGTTTTTTAAGCAAGTATAAAACCAGTTAATAGTTGTGTCATCTGCAGTGGGACATGCATAATCTGCTTTGCTGCAGGAATTGATTCACTTCTGAATTTTAACACCTTCTGTGGGATCAACCTGCTCTGTGGAGGAGCTCTGTAGTCATGAGGTCTCACAATAAAGTCACCCTTTTCCTTTATATCTGGAGCTGCCAGTTTTTGATCTCTTCATACACTGGATGGTAACTGTAAATTAAAATGAATTAATGCTCCAAATCATATTTGCTTTGAGCATTCTTGTGTTCTGAAAATGGAGATAAAAAGACAACCCCCCAATAACACCAGAGAACCAGGGAAACATGAATAAAGTCCTTTGATTTCTAAATATGTGGTTGATCAGAGCTGTTGTTTAGTATGTGTAAGTCCTGTTTTCCTGTGTTCAGGGGAGCAGCTAATGGTGGGAATTGAGAAGAAACCACCTTGTATTCTCTTTTCGGCCAATGTTGTTGGGAAGTGCAGACTCTTCTGAGCAGGAGAGAGTCTTGACTTCTTTATGTAACCTCTTCCTTCTCCTCCTCCTCCTTCTCCTTTTTCTAGCTGGCTGTTCTACTTCAGTCTCCAGTTTTCAAAACAAGCTCAGCCTTCCTTGCTTGAGGCACAGAAGGGAAGGGCCACGTTTCACACATTCAGGGGAACAGCCTGCCAGGGGAAGGAAGGACATTCTGCACAGAACTTGCTTAAAAGCACTGTAATAGCAAGCACATATTTTGCTCATTGGAGTTGTTGATACAAGTCTGTAAGGTCATGGTAATTTGGGAAATTCTTGGTAAACAACTGAAGTTATAATGTTTAGGAAGGGCTACACTGCATTAAATAGCCTGGGTTTTGTCAAGGCTGTTGTATTTCTGAAGCCATCTATGATTGTCTCTACAATAATTTTTTTAAAATTTGATTTAGAATGACATGGGGGAGAGGATATCATCAGTATAAAAAGACCAATTATTTAGGCAGGATTTACAGAGCACGTTTACCCTTTAGAAACAGATGTAGCCATATTAAAAGTTTGATATAATTATTTTTCTTCTTAAAAAACCCCATCTCAGCAGTATTTAATGCTATTAGTTTTTGTGTGTGATAGCAGGCTTAGTTTTATAAAAATAAGTTTTAATTACTGATTTCATTTTAATATCATTACAAGAGCTTTCAAGCAGAGTATACTACCTTCAGTTTTTTGGGCAAGTAAAGAGATGAGTATCTCCCTGCTAATCTGAAGTATTGCAGGGCTTACATGTTTTTCTAATCTTTATACTATTGCTAATACAAATATGGATGAGATTTTATTAAATTCAACTAGCCTAGAGTTACAAAGGTATTCCATATTGAATCCATTTGAATATTTAATATATTTATAGAGAAATTGCCTGGTACCTCTGGTTTGCAGTGGAATTTCATGGAGAATTTTAGTGTGCAGAGATAATTGCCAGTATTTTATGTGCTGTGATAATTCCATCAGTATTACTAACTTTTATCAGTAAGTCTTGTGACTTTGCAGCTAATCCATGTTCAAGTGCACGCTTTAACCAAAAGATCCTAACATGCCTTGTAATCAATTCTTAAATTAGCAGTTTAATTGCTTAAAAGATAAGATTTTTGCCTATGTTTTGTCTGAATAAATTTCTTTATTAAATGAGTTGGGAAAATTGACTTGCTGATGCACATCTCATTGAGAATTTCTTAAATTTGTTCAGTATAGGGATTTCTTCCATTTGTTTAGTATAGTATTTGTGGCAAATGAAATATATCAATTAAAAGAAAAAGAAAAGCTGAAATTTCCCACTGTAAAAATCAGAAGCACTGGATTTTCAGCTTAATAATGCCAGAAAGAGGCAGAAGAATTTCAGTAATACTCAGAGTGCCTTTTGAGTTTGCTGCCCTTATAGCCCGTTGTGGCAGTGTGATAATTCACCCCAAATTCAAGAAGCAGTCAAAGAAAAGTTGTTTTTAAGTTAATTTTTGGGGGGGAGAAAGGTGAAAGAGCTCTGTCTGACTTTTACTTCTTTTTTTCTTCCAGGCTGTTCACACAGGTATGAGGGCATATATTTATAACAAGAATTCTGTCATTGGCTCTCAGGCAGAGCACACAGGGATGAGGACGTACTACTTCAGTGCAGACACCCAGGAGGACATGAATGCCTGGATCCGGGCTATGAACCAGGCTGCTCTCATGCAGACACGCTCCTCACTGAAGAGGCAAGTTCCACTCAGAAGCTTTAAAAGAAAAATTAATATTTGACATAAAAAAAACCTTACAATCTTACAAAAATTTCATATCTTCCATAAATTGCACCTGTGGTGGTATCTGACACTGCTGTTTGTAGATATGTACATAAAACTCTTCCATTTTTAAAAGAATTATTTTTAATGCTCTTTAATTTATTTCTCTTTATTTTAAATTTAATTTCTCTTTAATTATTTTTAATTTATTCTGTTGCAAAATAGCTAACTGGTATTAATTCAGGAAACCTGGTGTTCAGTATCTGTGTATGCATGCAAGTTGTGTGGCCACATTTAGTGACCAGGATTAATTTCTCTCTATAGATGTAATATTTTAGGGAATTTCAGGTAAAAAGTTCCAATTTCTGTGGGCAAATTCATACACCTGCCACAGCCAATTGGCTGCCTTTGGGTGGAGAGAAGTAAAAGAGAAAGAAAAGAAATTTTATGAGTTGTTTCAAATGAGTGTTTAGAATTAGGATTGAAGTGCTGTTAAGGGGAAAGAGAGTGCTAAAGACAGATAAATTATAAGTGCATAGAGTTAATGGATATCAACTAATTTATGCAGGTATGAACTGATAATGAACAAATTCAGCTGTGCCAAAATGTGCTTCCAGATTTTTTCCTTTTCTTTAAATTGATGTAGCCTTCTTGATGTTTTGGCTTTGGAATGTGATTGTTTCCCTGCTCCTCCATGTGAAGGAGCACTGCTGTGTGAGACAGCCCTGCTTTAGCCACTGTGGGCTGTGAGGGTTGAAATGTTAGGGTGCATTTCTCTGAGTATCTCACACTGCTTCCTTCTGGCCAGTCAAATATAATGAAGGGATCAGTGTCTCTTCCAGAGCTTTGCATTCAATATGGTATCGTGTTAAGACTTTTTAGATTTAATTTAAATTTCAAGAAACAATCTGGTACCTCTATCTTTATCTTCTTTGTAAGGACAGGAATAATTGAAAGAAAAATTGGGGAAGTCTGGCACATTAGAAGTATTGATCCAATGTCATTACTCCTAAGCAGACTATTCTTTTCTAATTAGACTGAAGTGAAAAAAATATTTTCATGGCACTTACTCAAAATTTACTTTCCATAATCCTTTTAAGAAGCTGAACTTAGTTTCAGAGATGGGGTGCCACCCTGAGATCAGTGAGAACCCATTGCATTTTGTGAGAACAAAAGTTGCTGAGAAGGTTATTGTTATAGGGAGATGAAGAAAATTGCAAATGAAGTATGTTATATGTCAAAAGCGACTTGAAACTTTCAGAATCCTCAGACATTTTATAGTGTGTTCAAGTTAAATATCAAGATTTCTGATATTATTTAGGCTATAAGGTAGTGAAGTCATGTAGTGTGCACTGCAGCATGGAGCAATTTTTTCTTCAGGAGTAGCTCCCCACTAGAAATTCCCTGGGCAATAGTAGTGACTTAAATGTGGGTATTGCCCTGTCCTCTTGGCCAGAAGTGACTAGTCCCTGAGGCATCTACAAAAATATGAAAGATTTTTTTATAATATATTTTGCCATGAGTAGCTGGCAGCTTAATTTCAGTTTTCTGGCTTTCAGTATTTCTTAGGACAGGAAGATTTTTTTATTTACAGCTTTTTTGTACATAATATTATGTTGAACGTACATTCAACTTCTATATAATACTAGTATTTTCAGTCATTTTTAGAGATGTATATAAGTAATTTCTGCTACCTTGACAGCACAATAAAGGTGACTTTTTTCTAACTGGGATAGCAATTGAGTTTTGCTGAGCATATTTATTGTAACATGTCAAATTTATCACAGTCTGCAGACAGTGATTTTGTGGGTATCCTTTGTAAAAGAGACCACACCAACTTTTCTCAATTAAACAGTGTTTGTTACTGACACCTGTTTTCTTTTCAGGGAAACTGAAAAAGTGGATCAGCAAGCTGTTCCCCAGGTCAATCATGTGGATGCCTGCAAGGAGTGTGTGAGGGCAGAGATGACAGACACAAAAGGAAGTTATCAGAAATCAGCTGAAATGCTGGGATACGATAAGCGGGAGGAGATTAGAAGAGAGAAGGAGGAGGAGGAGCGTTACATCCACAGGAAAGAAACTCTGGAAACCAAAAAGGGAAAGGCTAAGCATGCAGTGACTGAAGCTGATTCATTATTTCCAGACTTGAGGAATGCATCCTGGTCCCAAGTAGCTCAGCCAGCTGAGAAGAATGGAACTCTCCCTAGTTCACTGAGTGTGGGTGCTGGCCTGGTGGAGCAGAATGGCACTGGCTCATATAAAAGAGGGTTTGTACCCAGAACAAATCCAGATAAGCAGTTTCAAAGGAAAAGTAACATGGCTCAAGTGGAGCACTGGGTAAAAGTCCAGAAAGGAGATGCAAAAAGGTTAGTAACAGTCTTTAACTTTATGGCCAAGTGGCATTTTCTTAAATTAAAGGAAAATGTGTGTTAGTAATACCTGTGGTGCAAATCTGAGCAATATTTTACAGAGAAAATATGTAAGAAGACTTAGTTTTTCCTTCAGTGCAGAAAGGTATTTTTCAGGCATTTATCTCCTGGGAAAGCCAATATGGGATTTGCTAATCAAATCTCTTTAATACTGTCACAGTTTTGCAAATAGAATAAGTGAGATTAGCATGCTATTTTATTTTCCTTCTTTTAATCACTGTGGATGCTTAAAACTTCTTAAAATTTGCTTAAATTTTGAAGAGCCAGAACGTGAAGTGCAACCCTCAGTTACCTCTTATTCATGAACAGTTACACAATGTAAGTCGCAGGTAATTGTTTTCCACTTCAAGACATAAAGATGATGTCCTTTTGAAGCATTATGCTCATTACTTTCCTTCTTTCTTCTATTCCTGTTCCAAAGACACATTCACTGCTCTATGTCAAATCACTGCACTCAGAGTCACAGTGTCTGTATCACATATTGAAAGTCTCCATATATTCATGTAGTTAATGAAGACATCCTAGGATGGTCTCTGGGATTCTCTTTTCCATTTTCAGTCCCTGAAAATTGCATTAATAGTACCAATAGGCGAAATGCACACTGGAATGCTTTTGTAGTTTGAAAATCTCATAATTGTTTTGCTTTCAAAGTCAGATTAAGTACCAGTTGGAGAAATGAAGTGATGAATATGTCTGTCTGCTCAGAATGTCACATTGTGTCAAGTGGCAGGAAAAACAGTTGGGCTGGATGCTGCTTGTGAGGATTTGTCAAATATGCTTATTCTACTGAATTAGTGTTTTATAAATCTGCTCAAATCTAATTATAGTATAAACAAACAGGAGATATTGGCATGTGGTTTTTAGGATGGAGAAAACATTTTGGGAATTTAAAAAATTCTTTTTTAAGCTAATGTTTGTCAATTCAGAGACGTTCCAGTTTGTCAATTCCAGTAAGACGTTTAAGGCTTCCTAATTTTCTGTCAAAGTCCATTCTTCTACTCTTTTATTTTTGAAATTACCCTTGAAGAAGCTTTCTTACTTTTTTATATTATTTAATATTCTTTTGAACTGCTAGAGTCAATTAACTTCCATATTTTTTTACTTGGATATCAATCAGGACTTCCCAAAAGAATGAGAGTTTAATGAAAAAATGTACTTGGTGAGTTAGTTCTTATTACACACATTGATTTCCCTGAAATAATACAGAAACCAACTGAACTAATGAGCTAATGCTTAAAAAGCTTCTGTTGATGTTTTTTACATCAGAAGTCCTGGCAGTGGCAGGATTGACTAATGACTAAATAAGTATGGTTTTCTTCCAAATCACTCTTTCCAGTAAGTTGACTTTAGGGGTGTGTTTTAGGTGCGGTGTTAAGATAGTGCTGTTGCAGGTGCCAGGCTTTGTTCTAGAAGAAACCAGCTGGAGCTGCTAAGTATTCAGTGAAAATAAAGATAGATGTATGTATGTATGTCTGTGTGTATCTCTTTCTAGATATAGCTCTATATCTGCATATACATATCTCTAAAAATGGCTAAGTTGACCTTGTTTTCCTTGCCTTTTCCTGACAAATGCCATTATATTCTCTGCATTCAGGATAAATTGCATGTTACCTTCCCAAAGATTAACAGAGTCATCTTTTAAATGGCACCTTCTCTTAGCCTGCTGAATTTCTGCAGTGTTGTTAAATGATGGATAGAAGTGGAATATTAGTTGTCAAATATCTTCCTGATTGCATGGTGTAGAAATTTAAGCTAGAGATGATAATTTGATTGGCCTTTTGTTTTGATTTTAGAAGGTAGTAGTAGAGCACTTAATTTTTTACAGCTCCACGTTGATTGATATTCCAGCTGAAATGTTACAAATAGAGAACCTCTGAGGATTCAGAGGGCTGGGTAGTTCTTGAACACAGAATGAGTACAGTTTTTTATTTGTTTCCTGGCTCAGGTGTGTACAGAGGCAGTGCTTGCCAGCAAGTTGCTTACAAGAAAGAAACCTTTCAGCTAAAGGGTTCACACAAATACTGAGGTTGTTCATGTGACTGCTTGTGGGAATGGCACCTTTTATATAGATCTTCAGACCTTTCAGATAGATGTTTTACTTCCCTTTTTAATGCAGCACTCCCTTTGCTGAGTTGTAGATGTTAGCTGTCACTTTGTGACAGCTCTCTTAGTGACCCCTCAGCTGCACTCCGGTGACATCCAGTGTAGCCATCCAGTCCCACTCTGCTCTCAGCAGATGGGAATACCTGCTTTGGTAAGATTCATAACAGCCTTTCAGAGAGATCTCAAGAACTGGAAGAAGGTTTGAAAGGAGGCTTTCAGGAAGTTTTGGCTTTTAGTAATTAAAGGTCAAGGTCAGGACCATCAAATGGCAGCTGTTCAGAAATTGTTAAGTTTTGATCTGGTTCCAGTGCCCATATAAACTTAGTGCATAATTATAAACAATTTACTATTTCTAAGAGTTTACTTGCATTTTAGAAATATATAAATCCAATTAAGCTTAATATTTCCTCACTAGATGCAGTCATGTTGAGATAGTTCCTTCCTTGCAAATGGTGTTAAAACCTTTCTTGTTATGCAGAACTTTCTGTTCCTTCCTGATTTGCTTAAGGAAGAAACATTACTTGTCTTTGTTAACTTCTGTACATTCCCATGAATGGGCACAGTGTTTCTAATAATAGTACTTGTTGACTTTTGAAGATCTTTCTTCTCTTTTTACAATATCTTCTATGTGATTGCTTCCCATTAAAGTCCCTGAAAGTTTTCATGGCCAATGTTCATATAATATGACATCAGGCCATTTATGCACTCTTTAATGTCTGCTTTCCTTTTTATGTTCTCTATACCTCATCATTCAAATGAGGGAGATTGTCAAAAACAGCTGCTTTTGCTCACTTTTAACCTCCAAGAAAGCAATAGTCCATTGTGGACTAATTTGAGTCATTTGGGACATGGTTCTTTACCTAGAAGTTCGTGTGTCGTCTCAGCCTATTTTTATATGATGCAAATGATCTCTCAAGCGTCTCAAACCTTGTGTGGTAGAGATGCCACCAGCTTAAAGCCTGTCATCTCAGCTTGAGGTTTCTCCCTGCTTCAGATACTGAGAAAACACAATGTGCCTGTATGTAGGCAGTTGCCTCCAAAGTTCAGCTCTGAATGTGACTTTCCTGCGCAATGTTATCCACATTCAACTTTGTTCTCTTTTTATAGCAGGCTGAAGTATTGCATGAAACTGGCTCATATCAGCTGCTCCACGTACTGCTTTCAAAATAACAGTTTTTAGTTCTTCTCAAAAAACCTCATCTTTTTCTAGAAGGAAGGCATGGCTCCCCTTGCCCCAACAAAACTCATGTTGTCTTTGTTTTCAGGTTGGTTTTGCTCCTAAAGCTGCCAGCCCTGGTGGCTTCATTGACTGCCACCAATTCCAGCTGATCTCAGTATTCTGCCTTTTAATGTCCAGTTAGAAAATAATCACACACAGGTGGTTTGCAACATCTGATAGTTTGCTTAGGCCTTCATGAGGTCTTCACTAAATTGGGGTATAGGAGTGGTCAAGTCCCCCTTCCCTGTTTTTCCACTGAGAAATCCACCAAAGCAATCTTAGTTTCATGCCTGCCTCAGATGTCCTTTTGAAGCATTATCTGCTCCAAGCATTCTTGATTCTTATTGCTATCTAGAGGAAATACATTTCTACCAACTTTCTGCCACATGTTTTTATGTGGAAAAAATTGGCAGTAAAGTACAGGACATTCCAAGTGCACATAATGCAGTGAATTGGAGAATTAAAAGAGGTTCCATGACCACTGTATGCTGATCTTTGAATTGCCTGTGTTCATACTACCTGCCTGCTTTAACCTTCACTCTGAAATTCAAGGTACAACATCAAGATTTTGTGGTATGAGAGAGCAGAGCCTTCAGAGATTTGTAACCCTCCAGGCAGTGCAGCAGTTATTCTACTTGCTGGCCTGAGGAATTTTGTATCCTCTTGAGATTATCCATATTTCAGGGTAGTCCAACAGTGTCAAATCCTGCAAGTAAAAAGGATGGTGGCAACTACTGAGCTGGTAGCTGGTAGCAATTCATTCCTCCTTGGTTCAGTTATTCTTGGATGCTGAACAAAGATGTTCTTTTCCATCATGGCCTTTTTTCCATGTGGAATTCCTGCAATTTCCAAACCATGAGGTCTCCCTCTCACACAGAGTGGAACTTACTGAGTGAAGTGATGAAAAGATGCTTGGAGTTTTTCTTTGTGTGGTTTTGTGCTGGGTTCATTTTTTAAATTTTGTCTTTTTTTGGTGTTGCTGCTTTGTAGCAAGCCTAGCCAGAATTGTTTTCTCTTTGGAGATTCTGAATCAATGGGAAAATGAATCCAAGTACAAAACCCCCAGATATTTGATGGAAGAATCAGAAATTAGACAGGCAGGCTACAGAAGGATTTTGTCTTCAAAGGAGGAGAGGGAGCTAACTAGACTTTGTCAAAACTTTTGCCAATTCTGTCTTAACACTACGTGCTAAAATATCTAGTTTGTAGAGCTTAAGTGTTTTATGGGTCCAGTGCTAAAGCCAGGATGTAATACTTCTTTTTATATTCTAATTTGTCAATGACCTTTGTTGTAAAAAGTCTCTTGTTGCTCAAATCAGTAGAACCAGTAGCAATTTCACTACTTTTTGGTGAAAATAATCATACAGACCTGCAGACTTCAAGCAGTTTCTTATAATTCGCTTTCTTTTTACTTCATTCACCTGAACAAAAACTATCTGAGATATTCTGGGATTGGTGAGATTTCTTCTTGCTTTTAAAGATACTTATATTGGACATGCGTTTGTTTTCGTAAACTGCACCACCTAGTGGTGAGCACACTTTCTGTGAAGAGGAATATTTTAGTTTACAGACTCACTAGATAAACATGAAAATAATTCCATTCTTCATGTTCTTGACTTTCTTTTTAATTCAAGTACAAAATACTGCCGTTCCTTAAGTTTGTTTCAAGTAGTTAATCCTAGGCTAAACACTAAATTAAAACCCTGTGTTTCTGCACTGTAGTGTTTGTGTGCAGGATAGATGACATTAATATTGCTTTGTTAATATTTCTGTAAATTCTGTTAAAATGTCTGTTATGTCTTGTAGCTCCAATGGTTATGTCATTAGAGGTGTTTTATCAGTCACTCCCACTCATCAGTGTGTGCTAAAATTTACCATTTTCTTCCCTTTTTTTTTGTTTCCCCAGCATCACTTCAGATCAGACTCTTACACGTCAGGGTCCCAATCCTCCTTTTCCTGAGAACTATCACACTTTGCCAAAGAATACCAGGCAGCCTTCAGGGAGCTCACCACCACCAAACCGCAATCTGCCGAGTGACTACAAATATGCACAGGATCGCGTCAGCCACTTGAAGATGTCCCAGGAGGAGAGGAAAGCAAACAAGGATGGAACTGTTTGGCAGCTGTATGAGTGGCAGCAGAGGCAGCAGTTCAAACATGGCAGCCCCACTGCCCCACTTTATGCGGGTTCCTCAGACTTCATGGATCGTGCGAAGTCAAAAAGCTCGTTAGATGTTCCACGGTCAATCTCTGTTCCGCCCTCTCCGTCTGACATTCCTCCGCCTGGACCTCCAAAAAACTTTCTCCCACGGAGGCCACATACTCCTGCAGAAAGGCTCACAGTTAAACCATCTGATGAGAGACAGACTGTGGATGTTCCTCTAGCTGGATCCCCCAGGAAGATTCGGAATCGTGCTGTAAAGGTTGGTATCCGTTTAAGTGATTCCAAACCGGTCTACACGTGGTGTCACACATGGGGGGTTTATTTAGTTGTGGTTCATTGCATCCTTCCTTGTGTGTGAAAGATCATGGGAGTTGTAAAAGCTAATACAAGGCATAATTTTCTCCTCAAGCTCTTGGCATTCTGATCAGATTTAATAACTTTTGTTGGTTAGGAAAGGAAAATTGTTGCCACATCACATAGGTATGGGATAATTTTAATAAAAACAGGAAGGCATATCTTACATGTATAAAGTATACAGATGGTAGTATTTCAATGTAGAGAGTATGAAGGCAAGAATATGAAACTCAGCGGGATGGAATCTTTCTTGATTATTTATTTTTGCTTGTAGCTTTGTGTTTGCTGTGCCTGCTTTCTCTACATGTTTTGCTATTGTAGTTAGTCCTACAGTTGATTCTGGTTTTAGTTATGCTAAAATTCATATTATTAGTATTACATATAATAATATTTTAGGTCTATTGCAGAGTCTTTATCAGTGGGCTAACCAAATTCAAATAGTGTTGGTCTGAAGCTTCACCTTTCTGAGTAGTTTCAGTATGAGGGTTTTTTCTAGAGACTTTTGTACCCTCTTTCATATGGGTTTCCCTGTTCAGTACTCTAAATGCGCTCCTTGCGTAAGGAATTTGGGGAAATTTGTGTTGAATCAATGAAGGATTGATTTGTCTTGGTAGACTTGGAATAATTGGTATTGAAATCCTCTGTATTCACTTAAATCTCCAACCTCAGCCATGGGCTCTGATAAGGGAAGGTATTTGCAAAGGGAGAGACTTGTAAATCCAGATACCCGGTGTGGGTTTAGGACAATGACTTTAGGCTGCAGCTTCACGCACAGTTTAGATTTTTTTCAGTGTGTATGTGGTGTAGCTGTTGGGTGTCTTTCAGCATTTATAGATTTATAATATTCTGTCAGAGGGTGAAATAGTCTAGTTATTTGCAGAACTGGACATTAATATTTTTAATTCCTGATTATATTATACCACACATACCTCCACGTGTGAGCTGAAGGAGCATTACATCCTTACAAAGGCATGTACAGCAGTCTTTTCCTTTCCTGTGCAATGGAACTGCAGAAATTTTAAACTCTTTTCATGGCATCTTGTCTTTACCAGTATTGGGAAACACGGTTTCTCATTGTGAAAACTTCTCTGTGGAACTTCTGAGAAAGTTTGTAGAGAAAAATGTTCATGTTTTTCTATGCGTCATTCTCCATTTAAATGTGTCTGCATTAATCCGTGATACTGCACGCTCCCTGTAGTGCTTTATTAAATTCCATCCAGTTGCACTTAAAAAAAAACCCAACAAGCCAGATGAGGCAAATTCAGTGAAATTCAGAGATGGGAATAAAAATAACTGGGACATTAATTTTGCCTTTAAGAACCATAGAACTTTGGCTTTAAGAGAAAGATGACAGAATGAGTGTGCAGTAGGCTTTCTTATTGTAAGCAGAAAGGGGCAGATCAAAGATGATTATTAAAAAAAACCCCTTGATATTGATGGAAGCCATTGCCACAAGGTGTCAGTCATGTCAGTAGCTTCATGTTCCCTGGCTAAAAGAGAGCATTCACAGTTGTTACTTTGTGCAGTACAAGCCTGCTGTGGAAGACATCATCCAACCAAACCTTTTTCTGGGAGACATTGTGTTGGGGGGGAACTTGATGAACTTGGTAAAGGTTTTCTGAAAGCTGCATTGCATGTTCTGAAGCATCTCATGCTGCCACAATCCACTGCTCTGCCCAGCATCCCAGGTGCTGAATTTGTATTTGTTCATTTATAAGTTTTTAATCATCAAAGGATCGGGCTGGCCAGTGTGCGTTACCCTGTTCTAAGCATGCCACGAATTCAAATAGAAAACCTGTGGCAGAGCTGCAGTGTGAATTTGCCACAGCTGGCACTTGGCACAACCCTTACCTTGTGGCTGTGGATCCTTGCAGAGCTCCACCCACCTGGATCGGCGCTCCATGCCTGCCATGGGCTACATGACCCACACGGTGAGCGCGCCCAGCCTGCACGGCAAGTCGGTAAGTGCAGAGCACGGCTCCTCTCCTGCCCTCCCACTACTGCAGACAGGTTTTGAAATCCATAGTCTTTAATCTTAACTTCAGCAGTTAAAGCATACATAACTCGAGTGAGAACTTAATCTTAACCCAGTAAAGCCTATAGGATTTTTGCCTTTATCTGCAACGCGAGCAGGGGTGAGCTTTCTGTTATTACAGGATTCAAGTTTTATTATGTTTGTTTGACCAAATGCAGAGTTAATTAAATAATTGCTTAATCATGTCAAGTAACTGCTTTCTGGGCACTGAGGTGAAAAATGTAATTATAGTTCCTCTCCCTGAAGACTGCTAATTTCCTCTTTACAATGTGTCTAAATACCTGCAGCCTGAAGAGCTAACATTGCTTCTCATTCGATTAAGGAGACATCAGGCTAAGTTGGCTAGTATAAGAAATTACACAATCGCTCAGTTACTGCAGCACTTGCCAACTAATTCCACCTATCAGGTCAGCTGCTGCGTGGCTCATCTGTGACATTTTGTGACTCTGCAAATGCTTCATTAGTGGCATGCTTGAGTCTGTGCTTCCTTGCCCATTCTTTGGTATTCTACAGTGCCCAGGTCGTTTGCGGTTTTATTTTGCTTACTGTATTTGCTATAAGAGATGAGCATTTTTAAGTTACAGGTCGCCAGTGCATCTGTTTCAAAGTGTCTACTTCCTTTTTATACTGTGTACTTATACTATTTCTGAAAATGCTGCATCTTCAGAAATGTGGGTTGAAATACTATATATAAGTTCATTCTAAAGCAAAACCATTTCTTTGTGCTGCTGTCATGGTGGGGTTGGCTCCCTGTGCCACGTGCTGCATCACCTGCAAATTGAAATGCATCAGCCAGTCTGTACATTCATATGAGCTTGTAACTGTGTCAGTTCTGCAGGTGAACATTGGCTCATAAAAGCTCAGGAGCATCTTGGACCATCTGTGGTGCTCTTGATTGCACTGGTGTTGTGAAATGTGTAAATGTGAACTCAAACAGAGATGTACTCACAGAGCTCTCCAGTTCCTGTTAGAGCCTCAAAAATTGAGCCACCTGCGAATAAAATCTGGTGACTCTTCTTGGAATTGGTGAAGGCTTTGGCCCAAAACTAAAGTTATTTTTTGGAACTGAAGAAGTTTCATTTCCTGATTACCTCACCTACAGAACAATTGCACTAAATGGGTGGTAATAACAGGGATTTCTCCTAAAATGGGCAGACTTTCTAGTCAAGTCCTCAGCCAGTCTTACAAGCTGATCTGACAAGAATTGTAAGTGAACACCTCTAAAGAAATGCAAGTGTGATCTATTGATTTTATGGCATAAAGGGTTTTTCTTTTCTTTTTCTAACTACACAATCTCATTGGCTCAAAACTTGAGAAAAGGTATAGTTATGTTTTTCTTTTATTCTGAAGTTAATTGCACCCAGGATATGAAATGCTGACAAAATAGCATTTCCTAAAATTCTAGGAAGTTTTGGGCATTTTGGCTAACTACAAGTAGCACATTTGCAACAGTTAAACTTTATTTTGTATTGCAAATATCCTCTCTCAACAGAGGAGAAATAACTTTGTTATGACTTCTGTGCATGTTTTCCTTGAAGGGACTGTAATAAAGATGTTGCTAGATGAGTGTAACTATAAGATTAAGCTGATAGCAATCACAGGTGAGGCAATGAAAAATAAGGATCAACTTTACTGCTGTTACTTGAAAGACAAGATGGATTGTCTAATCATATAAATGAGATATTTTTCAGAATTTTATTCCCAAAACTTATTTCATACTTTCCCTGAATAAAGGAATTAATATCCTAAAATGCATGGAAATTGTGATCAAAAGTATTCTAGTGATATATGATGTCTGTCATTCAGTCACACCACTGTAACTTTTTCAGTGAAGGGCTAGTCAGTGCAAATTCATCTTGAAAGCTTTTGACGATGATTGTTTCAGGTAGTTCTGTATCCTATTAGAGGTGGAAACAAAAATCTAGGTGTTTGGAGGGCGGTAATGAGGCAGTAATACTCTTGGGAAATACTTGGCCCATTTTTTAGCTGTAAGTAGCAATATGCTGGTGGAGCAAATGTGCTTTTTTTATGTGCTCCTAGTCTGTTATTTTGTTCTCTCTTCCATGTTTTCTTGTATATAGCAATTCCAACTATTCTGAAATGGTTCCAAACATTCAAATATATTGCACTGTTTTTTCCCTATGTACTTGCCTGAAGGCGGATGACACTTACATCCAGTTGAAAAAGGATCTGGAGTATTTGGATCTAAAGGTAAGATTTTTAGATGAGTCTACTTAATTTTTTATCTTTTTTTCAACCCAGTTGTCTTTTTTGCATTGTGTTTGTACCTGCAGATTTTAAAGCAGCTTTCTAGTCTGAGATGGAAACTGTCTTTTGTTTGTGCTTAGAGTATTGAGTGTGTTTTTAGTAGTGACTATACAATTAAAGTGAAAACTCAGAAAATGTGGTTGCTTTAAGAACAGTTTTTGTTCCTGGTACTGAGATGGATGATATGTGGGTTTAGGGAAATCAGAGAAAAAACAGATTGAAAGTGTTTCTCTGCTGTAGCATTAGTACCAGTATGAAGTCAACACCTCTAAGTTAAAACTCGTGTTCTTTTAATCCAGCTTTTCCCCTTTAAATCTCCTTAGACTGACTTTTCCATTATTTGTATAATGTACCATATGTTCTTGTGAAAATGTGATTAATTAGCACTGTCATTGTTTTCATGTTATTACAGCTAAAAGATTTCAAATGCACCCATTCATCCATCCATCCATAGAGAGAATCTGATCAAGTAATGTTAGGAGGTATTTCTTTTTGAAAAAGAATTCACTATTATACTGAGGGTCCTATCATCTGTCTGAATGACTTCTGTGTCTGGTACACTTGATGGCTGGCAATTTGAAAGCAAATCTAGAATTCTTAATATCAGGTTTTGAAGGGAAAAAAAAACAGCAAAAAGATATAATTGTTTTGCTTAGCAAAATAGTTTGCTGCTTTCTGTGGGATGTAGGATGTCTTGCCATATACAAATCACGTGGTGTTTTCCTGAAAATGAAGGTGACAGGAAATTTGACACCTTGTTGTCTGTCTGGTTTGCATGTACAGAGCTCACTAATGCCATGGGGCGTTGCCTGTGAGCTGATTGCACCTATGAGGATGTGTATTTCAATCTTGTCTGATGTTTAAATTCCTGAATATATAACCAAATAGATACATGGAAAATATTACTATAGAACCCTATATGTATTTAGCAAATAGTATAAGTGGTGTATATGTAGTCTAAATGATCAAATATGTAAACTGTTGGAGTCATTAATATACAAATTTAAAATTGGTTGGACACATTTCGTTTTAAGCCTTGTCCTTGGTTTGTCCATGGCTTTGACAAATGTAACTGCAGCCCAAGCCATCAGATGAATTTTATGACAAATTACAATTTTATAAGTCCTACAAGGTGAGAAATTATTAATAATCACAGTCTTTTTTCCATTATAAAACACAAAAATTTTCATAGTTGAAGTGACCACAAGTCAAGCTTCTGAAAATGTGGTGTGCTTAGCAAAATTCTAAGGGGGTGGTTCTTAACTTTTTGGTGGATTCTGTCTAGATTAATTTGTTGCAGTCTGGAGCACGAGGAGATATTTGGACTCTTAGAGCTCCCTTGTGCCTTCCTACTGCTTGTAGCACCTAACAAAAGCAGCCAGAAAGAAAAATTAGAAGGGGGCACCTGATACTTCTGTGCAAAGAAACTTTCAATGCCAGCTGGTTTCCTTCTGAAAATCATGACACTCAAAATGTCAAATGTATTTCCAAATGAGTGATGTAAATTTTCAAAATGGGCATTTCTTAATAACCTTCTTTCAGTCGTGGTCCAAAAATGTAAAATTTCAGGTCAGGCTGCTGAGAGATTAAAGAGCCCATGTGAGACTGGAGAAGGTGTCCCGGTATTGGTTACATTTGTGCTTTGCCACTAAATGTAGCAATGCTTTGATTTGTGATACAGGGGAAAAACAGTGCTCTGCATGAAAGGAAGCAAAGGATACAGATTTTAGTAACAGCAAATTCCCAGGTCATGTATGTAATATCTTGCATTTAAGACACTGGAAATTTAGATAGAAAGCCAATTAGTTCAGGTATCTCTTTTGACTGCACTGGGCTTTGAGTTAGTGAGTTAGACCCACCCTGGTTAAACATTTCAATTAGGACTGAACATTTTGGAACTGGAGTTAAACTTTTTTTTTTTTTTTTTTTTTTTTTTTTTTTTTTTTTTACTAAATCCATTATTTCTGGAGATCTTTCTTAGAGGTTTTGAAATAGAACTTTTCAGTGTGGAATTGTGGTTGAGCAATTAACTGCAGAGTGCTTAGGTGTGACCTGGGAGTGTGTGATCACTGCTGCTCGTGGAGTTTTGAGTTCTGATGTTTGGGGGTTTAAATCTTGCCGTCTGTAACAAGCTATGACTAAACTTTTGTTTGAAACAGATAGAAAATAATGGACCTCTGATCAACATGATATACAAAGTGCTAAAGAACTCAGCACAAGGGTTACTATCCAGTATACATGTAAGACTGCTTGCATTGAAATGTGCTCATCCCATCGCTTTTTCAAGTAGCAGTCAGTGTTCTGGCTTTTACAGGTGTCTTTTGGTGCACAGTAGTGCTTTCTGTAAGATTTTATTTTTACTTCTTTATTTTTCCCCCTCTTTTGGAGTCTGTATGCGAAATTATGGCTGACCTCAGTGTTTGGTTTCATTTTATCATGTTTTGGAAATGAATGTGTCAAGTAGTGACTCCTGTGTGGAATTTGGAAAATGTGAAAGCATGCTTAATCCTCATTATGTTGTCATGTTCTCTGCTTGATAGTTAACAAATGCCTTACAGTTCTGATTAAGTAATTTAAAGTATCCCCAGATTCTGTAGATGTGTTTTTATGTTAATTCTGTTGCTTTGAAAAAGGCTTTTGCATTGCCTTAGCTTGCAGGTAATTAAATATGCAGAATCATTACTTTTGATATGCTGGTATTTTGTGTTTATATTTAATTAATTGTTACAATTATCTATATGATTTAGCATTTAAATAATTTCATTAATAATTTTGAAAGACAGTTTTTTCTTCTATATACCATGTAATTGTTGAAAAGAAATAAAATTGAAAGCTTCTAGAGGCAATAAATACTATTGATTTTGGTGGTGCAGAAGTAATATTTTACTGCTCAAAAGTAAATGAGAAGTCTTTAAATGGAGTCTGCCACTGGAGGAGAGAAGATGAGATTTACCTCACTTAGGGTAAAATTTAATTGCTTTTAAAAAGCTAACATGGTCGTGTAGATGACGCTTAGGTTAATAAGTAAAATATGTACCTTCAAGTCTAGAGATTGCCAGTTGGTAAAAAAGCAAACTGCCTCTTTATACCCCTCTTACTTCACTAAAAAAAACCAACCAATTCAGCTTTTGTATCAAAATCTCTCCTCTTATATTACTGAAGACAATGTTGAGGTGAATTTTTCTTCTTAAACTTTTGCCTGTATATGAATAAGAATATGCTGTATATGAATACTACTAATCAGCAACTGGTCCTGTGCAAAGACAGTATTTGCTCTAAAGAATCTTTAAAAGTGTTCCAAAGAGGTGATATTAAATAATTAGATTTTAAGGCTTTTTAAAAATGTGTTATTTATGAACTTTATTATATTGCTCTTTTCTTAACCTCATCTATTCACAAAGAGGGTCCTGTGTAGGCAGTGGAAATAATAAACATTTCTACAGACACAGACATGCCTTAATTTTTAAGGTTGATGTGAAGGTCGGAAGTACAATTGAGTATTGTTTTGGTACTGATTCTAAAACCATTTTGTGAGAAGATAGTCTCACCAGAAATGGAATATGAAACCAGTGATTTATGGAATGAGAGGTTTGGTACATGACAGCCATGTCAAAATAGATTAATTACATTTAATTCCACTATAGCATTTGTGTAGCAGTCTGTCTTTAGTAAAATCCACCCTGTGCTGAGGAAGATACTGTCCTTTGTAGAATGAAACACTTGCCAAAAGTTGTATTTTTAGTCATTCATGAATGCTGCTATTGTTGCAACCATGCATTTAAATGAACGATTCCATTCCTTTGGCTTCAAGGCAGCTATTAGAGCAGAACTGCTAAAACTACTAGATCTTGCAGGAAAAGGACTTTTGTAACCAGAGACAGGTGGGATTATGTTGTTCTGTGCAGAATTCCAAGCTGCTGGAAGAATTACTAAATAGCTTAATGTAACTAGTAAACCCTTTTGTTAACACTTCTCAAAAACTAAAGCCAGATTTCAAAATACTTGTATATCCTTTTTTTTCTTTCTTAATGAAAGTGAATATTTAACAAAAGCTTTCTTTTCACTGCTGAGGCATCATTAGGTTTTAGTTTGCTACAAATTTCTTACATTTTGAAAATCTGTTCCTCTTAGGTGACAGGACGTGACACATTGAAAGAAAGAAGTGCAAAACCTGTCAAGGTTGCAGAAAGTGATATTGATGTAAGTATCAAACACCACTTCAGCACCTCTTGCACTGATTTGTCTATTGCTTTTGTACAGTTACATGATCATTATTATGCATCTTGGGGTGAAATATTACAAGGGGACACTTTTCTGCTTGGTTTTTAAAATCTAACCATATGTGTGTGTATGATTTCATTTCCAGGTGAAACTGAGTGTTTTGTGTGAGCAGGACAGAATTCTGCAGGACTTGGAGGACAAAATAAGAGCCCTTAAGGAAAATAAAGTAAGTAGGTTAAAAAGGGCTTAGTAAAACAAAACAAAAACTTTGATCCAATCATGAAGTATACAATACGAAATTATAAACAATAAATTGAATTAATGGCTGATGATTGCACAGTATCGTGTGTATACTTCTATGAGAGCAAGAACTAGGTTTCATTTCAGGATTGAGTACCCATTCTGAGAGAAAGTGAATGTTTTAAACCCATCTGCTTCACTTCCTGTGAGCTATAGCTGTCAATAAACTGAGGTGGTTATAAAAAAAAAATAATAAAAAATACATATATCCTGAAATGAAAGTGCTGTTCCGGCAGATCCTGTGGAAGAGCTACTGTGCAAAACTAATTCCATTGTTTGCTCCTGACTAAATGAATTGGGCCTCTTGCATGTTTTGCACAATATTTTAAATCCTCACATGCCTGTTTCACCCACAGCAGTGAAGGAGAACCTGTCCTTAAACAAACAACTCATGCTGGGCTGTGGTAGGGCTGTCATAGTTCTGTACTGCTTAAGGGAATTCTTCTGAAACTGTAAATTACACTTTTGTACTGAGGGTAAACAGAAGAATTCCCCTCTCACTGCTTTGTGTTTGCAACGGTTTTGGCTGCTTAATAGGAAGATTTAATAGAAAATATCAGATAATTTAGGATACAATAGGTAATTAAGGCCCTTGCAGTTTTTGTTTTCGTGTGAGTCTCCAAAACAGGAGGCCAATCTTAACCTCTCTTGGTTTGTAGGGAAGACTTGGGGCATGGAAAGCACCTTTCATATTCCTGCAAGTGGGTGCATAAATTTCCATGTAAATGTTGTGAACTTACTGCTGTCTTCTTTGTTAGGATCAGCTGGAGTCTGTTTTGGAGGTTTTGCACAGGCAGATGGATCAGTACAAAGATCAACCACAACATGCAGAAAAAATATCTTACCAGCAGAGACTTTTGCAAGAGGACCTTATACATATTCGGGCTGAAATATCCAAAGTTTCAACGGTACGTGTGTTTGGTTGCTTCAAGAAAAAACAGAATTAAAATCCCAGTTAGACTAAAACTGTGTTTGTCATTGGATAGGGGAGTTAAGACCTGTTCTGAACAGCTTTGGTTAAGGTACACAATACTAAACCATACAAAATTAAACAATCTCTCCAGCTTTGCTTTTCAATGCCTGCCTGTCATGCCCCCAAACCAAACAAAAACCCCTAAGCTTTTCAATGTATTTATGTGTTAAGTGTGGGTTTAAATTGCAAATCTTTCAGCTAGTCCTTTGAAAATATAAATGTGATTCCAGGATGTTTTTCATGGTAAAAGGAGTTGGGAAAATCTGTTGATATTTCAGTAAAAATTTACCATTCATATTGTAACTTAGTAAAATTCAAATGTAATTTAATGTTTTTTCACTGTATTATTACTGCCTCTTCATGAATGAGGCTAGCTCTTTGTAAGACAGTTTCTAAAACTGCATGAGCACCTTCCCTGTAGTAAGGTCTGATCACTAAAATGACAGTATTATTTAAATGTATCTAGTCAGTTTGTGTCTGTAGAAAATGTATGACTTCCACAGTCAGCATGTAAAATGTATTTGTGGGAATAAATAGCAAGTCACTGGAAAAAGGGCTGTACTGGTGCAGGGATGCTGTTACATGCCAGTTTGGCTTTGTGTCAGGAAGCTGGCCAGAGGTTTTTAACTACAGGCTCTTGACTTGATTGTGCAAGCTATGAAGGGTTTTCAGGTGTATCATCAAGTCTCACCAACAATGTAGACTGAAATGGATTCTTTACTTCTTTTTGTGATAGAACAACAGTAACTTCAAAACTCTTTGGGGCTCAATTAGAGGGTGGAGAAAGTAGTTTTGAAGTTAGCACTGTATTAGAGTATTCCCTCTGTTAACAGGAGATGGAAAATGCCTGGAATGAGTATCTGAAATTAGAGAAGGATGTGAGCCAGCTGAAAAAAGCCTTACAGGAGCAGATGAGCAGTTCATTGGTATCTCAGGTGAGTCCGGTTCCAGACACTGTAAACACTTGGAGGATGGTTTAGTCTGAACTTCAAGTTACCATTTCATAAGAGAAATATTCTCTGCCAGTTTTGCAGTGTGTTCAGCTGTCATGTAATTTGGTTTGCAGAGTTCAGGCACTGTGGGATGTGAGTGTGTAATGAGAAAACCACTGCATTGTCTTGCAGCACATGCAGTACTGCCATAGTTTCTCATAAGTTGTCTATGCAAATTTGTCATTATTTTATTACGTTTTTATTACATGCTGACATCTTGACATTGATAACGTATTCAATTTATAAGACTGTGCAGGACTTCTTAGCCTTCCATTTATTTGATCTGACATTGTTGGCTTCTTTATCCATTTTTAAGAGCATCAGTCACTGGTTGTTATTGTCATTACTTGTTCTTTGTCATGTTCTTCTATTTATGGAAGATTTATCTCTGCAGATTGTTTTGTGAAGTGGAATAAGTGTTTAACAGCCATCAGTAATTGAAAGGCATCTCAGTTTTAAATCAGTTATTCAGTTTCAAATTTTAAAAAGATGATTTGTTTGAAGCTCAGTTGTTTTCTTTGCTGAAATGGATGTGGAATACCAGATTATTTCTACATACCTGCTTACAGCTGATGACTTTATTCTCAGGGAATACTGGATAATTTTTCCTTTCTGTGAGCTGAACACAAGGAACCCAGTTATATATACATTTTCCTCAAATCTTAGTCTACTTTTCCAAATATCCTGGACCAAAAGAGCTCACTAGTTAAATTTTTAGCTTGTTTGCATTACGTGTCTGATCAGATATAATTTGAAGCCTGTGTCTTTTCACTGTTAGTGAATAAATGTTAGTATCAAAGCAAGAGTTGTAAAACCTTTTTTGATTGCATCAATCATCAAAGTACATTTTCATCTACTTTTCATTATGGGGTGTGGGAAGTGATTCAGTTTCTGGAGTCAGAATATGTAATTGAGCTCAGCTGTAGAGTATCTTTTAAAGAAAAAATCCTGGGGGAATATCAGAATAAAATGGTCCTTGTATGAAATTACTCAGTTTAACAAAGGCAAATTACGCCTTTAAACAAAATACGCCTTTTTAGACTACTTTGAGATAAAATTTCCAGTTAGGTGTTAAACAAGCTTAAAATACTGCATGTGTGGCATGGGATTCACCAATACATATGGAAGGGAGTGTGGTTTGCACAGAAAAAAAATGTTAATTCGGTTTGATTATCATCTCATATCACATAAGTGATTAATTATAAATACACACACAGCCATAAGGACATTATCAGTTACATGTGTGTGTACTTTTATACATCTATACATATAAGTATGCACAGATATGTTTGGCTAAGTTTTAAAAAAATGTTTCTGAATACCTATTTTGGAGATTCTAAGGGGAACTGATTTTTTCAGAAAGTATTGAATATTCTAAAAAAACTATATGCCTTCAAAGAAGTCTCACTTGAAGTACCCATAATAGTTAGAATTTTTTGATCTCTGCCCAAGGGCATGTAGACTCAAGATTGTTTATCTAGCATTTTCCAATAGCACTAAATTAATACACACTGTATTTTAAAAAAATGCAGTCTTCGTGGAATATTATTAAAAATTCAGTAAATTTGCAGGCTCAAGTTGCTGTAGGAGACCACTGATGTTGCTTCTGTGTAGCATTAATTAAGAGGTTAAAACCTAAATGTTTAAGCAGCTTGGTCAGAGTGAATCTTGCTTTTTAGAATGTAGCTACAATTGTCTTTTGCTGAAGGGTTGGGGAGGATCTGGGCATGCTGAATTTAACTGAGATGGGTTATTTTATCAGTGATAACTTCTTAGTTGGTAAGTGTTTCACTTCTGGCTTTGTGTCATTCTAAATTATGTTTCTGTTTGAAAGAAGTTAGAGAAATAAAATTTTCTCTCCAAGTTACCTTTTCCTGCTTGCCAATAAAGTAAACAGCAGTAAAATTGCCTCTGTAAACAGCAATCTTGGCTTTCATAATTTTAAAAATTAATTCATCTGCTCATTGTTCGGCCCAGGTCCATTTTAGATTTAAAATATTCTCTTCACATCAATATTTAAGTAATGGGAAGAAATAATATTAAAAGATCTGGCTTTTCTACATTGCTAATCAAACATTTTCTGAGTGGTTTCAGAAGCAGGATTTTCAGTGCTTTTTTCACCAGTTCTGAGGCTTGATTATTGTAAATCCATCATTTGGTTCCTTGTAGTATGATTAATCTCAGAAAAATGAAATGAAATGTGCAAATTTATAGTTTGTGTCCTGACAATCTTTCAAAATATGTCCTATCTATCGAGTGAGTTTACTACAGGCAAATAACATTCTCCATCATTTAAATGTTTGTGTTCTTGGCACCCTGTTTGCTGATCTGTAACCTGGCTGAACATATTTCCTGATTTAAGACAGAAAGTGGAAAGCAATTTATATGCCTTCCTTAGCTCTATGAGGTGTAACAGCTTTTACTGAAGTTTTTTTTCCACCCTCAGCCTTATAGGATTAATTAGTAACTATTTTGTAGCTCATGGCAAGTGATGAATTTCTGGAGTTCTTGAGCAGTTTGTGAGCAATTCTTAACTTAAGTGTTTCACTGCCTTTGCTTTCTTTAATGGTATTGGTTTCACCAAGGTAATCCTTGATGCAAATTTTTGAAATCTGTGTTACCAGGCTTTAATGAATTAGATGACAGCAGCTATTTAAGATGATTGGAATGACTGAAATGGTGGCTTCAGGAGCCAGGCTGTGATGCAGCTCAGTCTGTAGACAAAGCTTCCCTTTCTTTCTTTCCTTCTGGAAAAAAGCCTTGATAAAGCAAATAGGATGCAAGATGAGACCAAGTCCTGGAGCAGCAGCAATATATTGTTTTAACTTGTAATACATCCTGGCCAATAGGCCTAACAACTCAAATACAAGCAGAAATTAAAATTGTCAGCATTTCTGAGTTTGTTTTTTTGCTTTTTTAATACTGAATGTTTCCCCTAAAAGTATTGAGATGTTTTTTAAGGTTGCTTTAGCAGTCTTAAGTTTGATAGGTATAGGATTTAAGAACAAAGTTAAAATTAAAAGGTTCTGGAAACTCATTTTATGTAGAACATTGAACTATGTTTTTGTAGTCCGAACAATATTGTAGAAAAATACAGATTTGTCTTTTCCCCTGTCTTCTATAGAAAGTCTTCCAAGGGTCAGAAAATGCTTTAGTATATTTATGGACAAGATATGTTTGTTGGTGGTTTGTATTTATTAGTTTTTATTTTAAAATAATTATTTAACTAATTTCTAAACTCCTAGGTTTTCATGTAAGTTCTGTAATTGTAGTTTGGTGGTATCAAAAGAAGGAAAGGCCCATAATAAATTAAAACTGAGGTATAATTGATTTTTTTTTTCTTTTACTACAAACAACAGGAGAAAACACAAATACAAAAAGACTTGTGGAGAATTGAAGATGTTACAGCTGGCTTGAGTGCAAACAAAGCAAACTACAAAACCATAGTAGACTCTATAAAGAATCCAGGTAAGGAGAACATGATGAAAAAAATAAACAATATACCAATGCAGCTGAGTCTTTGGGTCTGTGCAAATAATCTGGAAATTCGTTCTGCTGCAGAAAATCCAGTTAATTCTGCTACTGGATGTGTCAGAAATCTCTGTTGATTGAGTGCATTAACTTGGTGTTTCTTTGCCTGAGGTGACAGGTTTTTTTCTTGTTTGTTTTCACGTACCAATGGTTCTAAAATTTAACAGGCCATAAAAAAAGGGAACAGCAATAACAGTAATGGGCTACATTTTTCAAGTTGCAGAAGGGGTTCCTGTCAGGTGCCAGGCCCTTACCAGTGTGGTATCTGTTCTGCATCCTATCCAGGAGCTTTTCTCTGTGTTTTTCTCTGGGTTTATTGGGTTTTTTCCCCTTGGATGCAGCCCAGCTGCTCTTGCTGCAGTTGCCTTTCCCCTCCCTGTTCAGGCAGGTGTTTGGTGGGCAGAGCAGCATCAGCTCTGGAAGGGAGGAAGGCAGAGTGTGTGTGGTCTGCACTGCAGTGGCTTTATTCCGTTTCAAAGACAGGACCTGATGTGTTGGGGTAGCGAGAGAGCGTTCACGCCTCCTGCAAAACTCACCTTTCACATACAGAGATAAAATAGTTCGGAGATGGTCGAGATCTGCAGGAATCTGTGGCAAGGGGCCAGATGCAGCTGATGGACTGATTCCATATGACTCCCAGGCTTTTCCTTCCTTTGTTCCCACTGCCCTCCACCGGGACTTTTATGGGATGATACCGAACCATGTGGTTTCGTTTTTGGCCTGAAGGACTCACTAGATCCTCATCAAGACATGTTTCTGTCTATTTCTGCCCTAGAGAGAAAAACAGTGCCTTCACTTTCTCAGTCTTCAGTGCCTTCCCTCCCAGCTTCCCTTGCTGCTGTGGAGAGCAAGCTGTCGGTCGCGCAGAGCCCTCCGCGCAGCCCGCTGAAATCCCCCCTGGAGGTCAGGCTGTACCCGCAGCCCTACTTCCAGACCAGGACACAGCACCAAGCACAGCAGCTGAAAAAAATCGAGCCACCTCTTCAGTCACCAGTCAAGCTCAAGCCAAAGGTTGTAAGTGCTGCTCTTGTGAGGTTCCTTCAGCAGTGTTGGCATTTCCCCTCTGTGAGCAGTGGGAGTGTCGCGGGTGGGCAGTGCACACGCTGGAGGCACAGCAAGGAGTGTTTGTGTTGGAGCTGAGCACTTGCAGCACAATACACATGGAGCCTATTGTACAGTGGCCATAGACTGGTTTAGAATGTGTTAATATTCAGAGCTTTCCTTGGAAATGCTTTGTGGTTGATTTCTTGGGTCTTGTGCTTGGTCTTTAAAGCCTCAAGCTTCTGTAGTGGACAGAGGAGAGCACGCTGAAGCAGTCACAAATGCTTCCCGTAATGCACTGGCCTTTATTTTGCACTTTATGCCAGACTGTTTTCATGCTCTTTGCCAAATCCCTGCGTTCTCCTGTTCCCAGGAAGATGAAGCACCGCCCAGACCTCCTCTCCCTCAGCTGTACAGCCCTGAGGATCAGCCACCAGCTGTCCCACCCCTGCCCAGAGAAGCCACTGTCATCAGGCACACCTCGGTGCGGGGCCTGAAGCGTCAGTCGGACGAGAGAAAGAGAGACAGAGAGCTCGGCCAGTATGTAAATGGAGATTACAGGGTGAGCACTCACACTCCTGTACCCCTGCACCTCAAAGACATGAGAACCTCGAATAAAATATGATGTTGTTATCTGTAAAATATATGGACCTTTAATAAAGCAATCATGATATAGAATGGCAGAGAGATAACAATGACATCATAATAATAATGATCCATGCCATATAATAATAATGGCAGAGAGAGATGTAGCAACCCAGAAACAAAGCTTTAGGATGTGTTTTAGGATTATTAAAACTTGCTGTCTGTGATTTCACTTGAGCTGATGAGTGTTTTTCTGTATAGGTGGAGCTGCGTTCGTACATGAGTGAGCCAGAGCTGGCAATGTTAGGGGGTGACCTCAGCCACCCTTCCAGTGCTTTAATAAGCCCTGACAGTGGATACCAGACATTACCTACCCGTGGTAAGCCAGGAATTTATGGAATTGATCCCTAACAGTACTGTCTGCATAGGAGCTTTTCTCTTGTAGGGCTTCCTGGAGATGATCTTTATCACCAGATCACTGTTTTTAAATTAACGATTCAGTGGAAGTTTAGAAATTTTGTGCATTTTAATTGTGCTGTTACAGCACCCTTTAGCAAAGCAAGTTAATATAGAAGGCTTAAAAAAACCCATAGCAAAACATGGAATTGGCTGTTGCAATGTCTCTTATATTCAAAATTATATTTCATCATAAGTTCTGTGCTATCATTTGCAAAGTCCAAGTCTTTTAAAAATACCTATTATTGCCATTAAAATGTAAGTGATAAGGTAGATTAATATAGTGCTCCAAACATTATATCTGACTTGACACTCCATCCACACTGTGCTGTTGACTTGCAACTGGTTTTGAGGATAGAGATGATATTTGGGCCAAAAGCAAATGATTGCTTAGTCATTTGCTTCTTACTTCTTCATTTCTAACTGTGAATGTTAAGGTTTTATTTTCTTATTATTTGTACCATCCATCTATTCTTGTACAGCTGAGTCCAACCTCTCCCTGCTTTTATATAATCTTCTAAATTATTATATATTTTTCTGACTTTCAATCAGTAGCAACCTGAAGCTACTGTGTCTGGCTGAAATGAAATTTCCTGTCTCTTTTGATCATCTGAGTTGCAAAATATGTGCTCAGATAGTGACCAGACTGCCACAGAAACAGTATAATAAAATTTAAAAACCTAGACTGATACTTGTCTTATGCTGTCTGTCATTTGATTTTAAGGCATTCTCTTTTTCCTCATAAAGGTTTGTCTGGATCAACTTCCAGATTGCACCAGTCATCTACCATTTCATCGTTTGCAACACTTCGAAGGGATAGGTCCAAGGTAAGTTTTAAATAAACTTCTGAAGCCAAATGTCTGAACTGCTTGGAATAGTTAGGCCCAGAGTACATTTTATGTAGCAAGAAGTAGGATTGCAGTAGCCTGGGAGAGGAGCAAGAGCTGTGATCTGAGGAAGTCTCCAATTCTTCACTTTCTTAAATGAACTGGAAAACAGACAAACAACTTACTGCATTTCAAACAGATTTATAAAACAAGGTTTAGAACCAAAAATCAGCACTACTAATAGGAAATACTAATAGAGTTGAGAGAGTATATACAAAGAAATGCAAAGTTAATAGAATAAAATTTAGTAATGAGATAGGAGAAGGAGTCAGTTTTTTTTTTTTTTTGTGTACTTCTTATAAAGTATTAATTGCAACATGTGTTTTGTGTGCCTTGTGACTTGTGCAGGAGAGACCAAAGAGTGCCTTGGAACGTTTATACTCTGGAGACCACCAAAGAGGCAAGATGAGTGCAGAGGAGCAGCTAGAAAGAATGAAGAGACATCAGAAGGCATTAGTTCGGGAACGCAAGAGGACTCTTAGCCAAGGCGAAAGGCAGCCTGTTTCATCTCGCCCTTTCATCAGGCCCGTGTCTGCAGACGTAGGCTCAGTATGTTAGATATGCCTTAAAAGGACTAAACTAAAAATACCTTTGGATTTATTTTTTTTGTTGTTTTGGGTCTTTTTGGTTTTTTTTTTGTTTTCCCCCGGCAAGCACTTTCACTTGAGTGTGCGTGATGCTTCTAGTCCAATTAAATTAGTGTTCTGTGGTATCAAATGAGTTCAGAGTGTGAGGAGCAGATGATATTTTTTACTTGTAGTTATGGTAAATGTAGCAGGTAAGTTGGTCAGAGGTCAGTGATGAGTGGAGATGCCAGTATTTTGGGGTGGTTTCAGAGCCATTTTTTTTTATCTCCTTGGAATTGTATTTAGAAAGTGACAGAAGCTTGTGCAGTTTTAAAACTGCTTCATAATGGAATGGGCCTTTTAGAATATTGTTTCTCACCATGGGTGTTTTTCCTTTTAATTCATAAATTAGCCTGCAAGATATTTGGTGATAATATCAGACCAAGGTGGTATTTGTTTGTTCTTTTTAAAAAAGATGATAAATGGATAATCAGTTTTAAAATCTAATCATGCTGATTAGGAATTTATGTGAGAGCTAATGTATTCTAATTGATACAAATTCTTTAAATCTCAAAATGCAGAATATTCTAATAAGGCTCAAATTTAGGCTGCTAAAGAAAAGTATTTTTGTTGCTTTCTGAGAGTAAATGCTGTGCAGATGAGAAGTTTATAATGATACTGATTTTGGATACTAACCAAAGCAATTCTGATTGGTGAAGTTACCCAGTTGCTCACTTGGTGCTAAACGAGGATTGTACTGTAATTGCACTTATGCTGTGCTCTTTTAATTTATTTTTTTATTTGGTCCACTAGAGCTTTAGAATGATCACATTGTTTTACCTAATTCATTGCACAAGATCTCTTGCTTTTAAATTTGTCACTCATCATACCTAATGCCTCTTTTTTTTTTTTGTTTGCTTGCTTTTAATTTGCAGAACTTTGTAGCTACTTTAAAATTTCTAACTGGACTACTCAATTTTTACCAGGCTTAATTGCATTTAGTACATGTGTGTCAATTGCTGGCATTGAAAAAACCTTATAATCAGCTTTTCATTCCCACTGTTCTGTAGCACTAATTTGCAGCCAGTTATTTGTATTTACTTTCCCAGTAAATACAACTGCACTGCTTGGAGACATTCATCTGTTTTGTCTTCTGTTTTGCAATCACAAATCTTTTAAAGACAGTGCATAATGTTTGGGAATTGTAGTGTTATAGTACCACTGTTACTTTCATACTTTAATTGGAAGAAATAAATCTGAGCTTCTCAAGTTTTCGGACTCACATAACATACACGAGTTGAATTGAAAAGCTTTCATAACACTCGTTATTAACATTTGTGGCAAACACTTTATTTATAAATTTGGGTGCCATCTTGGTCTTTTTCTTGCTGTAAAGAATTAAAATAGAGTTTTTCAGCCCTAGTAGTGTTTTGTAGAGGTCATCTCTTGTACCTATGGGGCTTTGATATGCAAAAGCATGTTTGATAGCACAATTACTTACAGCATTACAATTATTTAGCAGCCACAATGGCAAACAGTTAAATGTATAATTGAAGTGCTGCTCAGTGTGTAACATTTGCTTTAAACATACATTGTATGTGTAATTCTAAATTTTAATTGGTCAGCTCTCAAGTATAGGATGACATTTTAAGTATTGATCACAGTACATGAATTCATTTGTTATATACAATGCCTTTTTAATGTAAAAGTTGCAACATCAAAGCCAATAAAAGAACTGCTTCATAAGAATGGTTTGATGTTTTTCTTACCTATTATATAGCAACAACTTGAAAATGATCCTGTGTATTTAAAATATACTATCTCAATCAGGCCTGGTTCGAATATGAGTAGAAGGAAGAGTTTGGAGTATACTCATATGAGAAAAATCTTATTTTCTCTGTTGAATTCTGTAATGTAATAATTTTTGAGATATAATTGCCTCTTACCTACTTAACTTTTCAATATACATGGAAGATACTTATCTTCTGAGTGAATACTGAGAGCTTGTGCATGAATAGGTTTCAATTAGATTTATTAATGCAAGTGACATAATGAAGTCTAAGGACTTCATGTGGAGTTCAAACTGCATCCAAAACAAGCCAAAGATTTGTACCAGAAATACTGGAGATATTTTTAAAAAACATAAAAGTGGCACATTCTCCTGTTGATTCCCTCAAAACCTTGAGGGGATAATTTCGTTGTTGTTTTTGTCCCTTCTTTTTCCTACTGCTTTTAATATCATGTGTGGTAAAGTTGCTCAGATCTGCTGGATGGAATGATGCTACAACTGAACTTAATTTTTTGAACAAAAAGGTATTGGTAGTGTCCTTTAGTGTGAATTTATATGTAACTGTATTGTGTGTAGTTGTGTAGGGACTACTGTGCAGTGCTTTTGAGTACTCCACATTATGCAGCTTAAATATGCTAAATGTAAATATCAATACATATTAAATAATTCTCATTTATATTGCTAAATATTTACATTTTAAAGACTGTATGGAAGACTTTTGCAGGTAGCTCGACTCTGCTTTTAGTAAAGTCTGAAGAGCTTAAAAGTATTTTTTTTTAAATTCAAGACAAGTTAATGCTAATACATGAAGTAGTATCAACTTTAAACAGTAGGTATGATTCTAAAAAAGATATATAAAATTTTCACCTTGTGATTCTCAACCAGCACTGCAAATAGCCTTCCTGGGTAGTGATTCAGAACCACACAGCACTGCCTCTTTACCATGCCAAGGACTACTCTGCCAGCCTGTAGGCTCACTGGTAGTGATTCCAAAGGTGGTGTCCTGTGTGTGGCTGGTCCCATGTTCATCAGCAAATGTAAAATTGGGATTCGTAAATCTCTTAGAATCTAATACTGCTGAACACGTAAAATTAAACAATACTCTGAATTCCTCACAGCACAGCTAGAGATCAATACTCTCACCCTTATGTACCAAGACATGCAGTTTTATTTTCTTTCTGTTGTCACTTCAGGGGTTTGCCCTGCTGGTTCTTTCAGCAGTGGAGGTTTTGCTGCAGTAGTGATGTGCATTGCTGTATGGTGAGTTTGGCAGTATGGTTGAATGCTGTTAATTGTTTTGTGTCTATTACCAGTGGAAACGAGAGCAAGAATTTGATTTGCAGTTACTTGAGAGGGCAATTCGTGGAGAAGACAAGGATGAAAATGAGTGGTTAAAAGTTCAGCCAGTAGCAGTGACAGAGACAGACCTGGAGCCTCAAGACTATGATTTAGATATCAGCAGAGAGGTAACATTCACAATCTTTTGCCTCCTATCTTCTGTCCCAAAACATTAACCTTTCTAAGTTTTAGGCAGTGAATTCTCATCTTTTCTTTCAAAAGTTGCTGGAAGTTTGAACTAAAAGGAGTCTTTTAGGTACTGAAAATTTATGACCTGGCACCTTTGTAAGGTTTTGGTTCATACTGTTTTAGTAGAAAGAAGAAATTGAAAAGTTGGCTCTACTCTTTTAAATATATATCTCAGGATTTAAACAGAAAAGTGATTAAGTCAGGGAAAGTTGTGTAAATTGGGAAAAAAAAAGATGAGAAGACAACATACTGAGTATTTAAAAATGAGAAGCAGGAAAGAAGGACAAGTTAGTTCCACAGAGCTACCTCATGTTGACTGGCAAATGATGATAGAGGAGAGGATGCTCTGCTTTATTTGGGCTTGAACAGAAAATGTATTTGTCAGCTTTTGGAATGGCTTGGTCGGTGTGCTGGGCACAGGAGAGGTCCTTGCTCGGCTGCAGTAAGGGAGGAAATGTCAGTTTGAGATGCGATTGAGCCATCTGCTGGGAAGGAGTGAGCACAGCAAGGGGAGAGGCTGCAGGGGGTTTATCTGTTGAACTCTGTGAATGGATTTATCTTTCAGTTAATCTCTGTACAATTTTTACAGAAAATACAGTGCTTCTGTAAACTTCAGAAACAGAAAATAACTTCTGTTCTTCTGCCTTTCCTTGTTGCACTCTGCTATTAATTTTACTTTTCCAGAAGGCCTTTGGGGCTATGGAAATCACTTTGTACTCCCTTTAAGCCTTGAATAGGAGACATTTTTGCTCACAGATATTTCTATCCTGCTTCAGAGTAACTGAAATAGGTCTGAAGCTCTGAGTGTAATGCTTCTTTCCCAGTTTACCCAGGTTAAAATCATACATTTGTGTTGGAAGGGAACTTAAAGATGATCTAATTCCAGCCCCCTGCCATGGGCAGGGACCCCTTCCACTGAACCAGAGCTCCATCCACCCTGGCCTTGCTGTCCTTTTCCATTTCATGTGGCCATTCTCTTCACCTGGCAGGCACTTCTGTGTTTGAGGTGCCTCTGTGCCTCAGAAGGAAACATACTCAGTTCTGTCTTTAAGGAAATTCATCTACTCCTGCAATGATTAATGGATTTGTTATTCTGAAAGTGACAGGATGAGCTAATGTAGGTTAGATACAGATAGAGATACATATTAAAAAAAAGTCTATATATCTCTATATCTAGACCTCCAGAGAGGATTTGGATTCAAAAGTAGGGAAGTGTAGTGGAAAAATGAGGATTTTTCTGGAAGCATTGGCTTTGGGTTTCCTGAGAGAGAAGTCTAAAAAACTTGAGGCTGTGGTTTTATTATTGTTGAGTGTGCCAGTGTGTGTTCTTGGCATGAGATTCCCTGTGAATTACCTCAAAGAGCCTAACTCACTGAGGGTTAGGTCAGGCCACTTTACATAATCCATTGAATTACCATGAACCAAGGTCAGTGGGGAAAAAATTTAGGATTATTTTCATTGAAAACTTTAAATTTTGAAGATTCATTGCCTCATGAGTGTTTTAACAAAATTCCAATAATAATAAGAAAAAAATAGTCCTCCTTTACTTGATTTCTGTTTATTCACACATCCTCTATTTTTGTTTTCAAAAGCAGTCTGTTCTGTATTATAAGAATTGATTTTCAAAGTTTGTAAACTGTATTTTCATTGGGAGGACTGAAAAGTTTCTAAAGGCTAATTTATCCTAGTAAAAAATTGTTTCTAGCTTTCCTGCAGTCATATTAAAATTTTCAGTCTACACAATTAATTTATGCAATGGGTTGTTACAATCACACAGTGGAGTGTATTTCTGTTTGCCTTTTTTTCCCCTTTGCTGCTCACAGAAGATTGTCCAGTCCCAAAAGAATGACACTCTTAGGTTAAAGCTTTCATTAATATTTTCCTTTCAGATGTAGGAAGTTCTGGCTGGCATGACACATTGATATCTCAGGGTGTCCAGTCAGTCTCAGAGTCGTTGCTTCTTTCTGCTGTAAGAATTTTAGGCAGTGTCCTATTTTGGGCTGTAAACCCGAAGAAAGGTTTTCTGTTGATTCTGACTTCTTCTGTAATCCCTTTAAATATTTGTTCAGTCTATCTTCTGAAGTGGAAGGAATCAGAGGGAACACTGTTGAAAGGGCATCAGCTAGATATCCAGAAGAAGTGTTAAGCGTCAGGTACATGTACTGACTGTGAAAATCCATGCTTTATTCTTTTCACTCTGTTCTCCCATTGAGCAGGATTTATCTCAATTTCTTTTAAGTCTTTGTTATTGATGCTTGCTTTCTTTCTGCAGTTGTCAAAACCTGAGAAGGTTGTAATTCCAGAGCGTTACGTTGAGCTGGAGCCTGAGGAGCCTCTTTCTACAGAAGAACTGGCGGCAAGGCAGCGTAAAGCAGAAAAGATAAAGAATATTCTTACTAAATCAAGGTTAGGCTGTAGGGTTTTTTCCAAATCTTACACAGGGGCTCATGTTAAACATTGAGAACTAACATCATACGACAGTCTTTATTTCTGTTACCTGAACGCAGCTTGTAGCTTTGAGAAAATGCACTCAGAATTTATGTGGCATACTCAGAGCTGCTTTTTAAAACAAGGTAGAAGACACACTGATTAATTTTGTATATGTCCATTTTCTTGTTTAGAGAGTCCTAAAACAGTAGAAAGTCCTTACCAAACAAACCTCATATGAGAGTGAGGAGAAAGGAAAGACACAAAGCTGGCCCAAAGCAGAAGAAAAGTCAGCATGAGAGCAAGTTTGTTGTGGCCAGAGAGCTGGAGTTGTGAAACACTTTTGGCTACTTACAGCTAACACAGTCAGCTGAAACATTCCATGTCCAGAATTTGATATGTCAGGTACCTGCTCTCTCTTTGGAAGGGGTACAGCCTGAGGACCACCAGGTTTTCCTTTTCCTCTGAGCACTAGCAAGGAATTTTACTAACAACTTCAAATAAATAGCACTTTTGTAGTGCTTTCATTTAAGCACATTAAGGATGTTTTTAAAAAAGGACTTTCAGATGTTCTTAAGGCTATGCAGAAATTGTGATTGAACGTGTGGTGACTGTCATTTTTCCTTGTGTGCTGTAGGCATTTGCATACAACATCAACCCTGTTTTTAAGAACCGCAATAAAACACAGAGCTTGATAGATGAAATCTGAAAACTGCTCTCTGAATCCAAGCTCGTTCTTGTCTGCATGGTGGATTCTTTATGTTTGCAAATGTTAATGTTGTTTTTCACTTTCCCCCCAGTATGCACAATCTGCAGCCTACTGTTGCCCAGGACAAACACAGCTCGATTGATTTAGATTCACAGCTGCAGGAGCAGGAGCGCATCATTACCATTTCATATGCTCTGGCTTCTGAAGCCTCTCAGAGGAGCAAGGAGGTAGCAGGTAATGCTTAGTTATTTACAAAATAACAGCTATTCCTTACCACCTTCTCAAGTTGTGTGGGGTTGTTGCTGAACTCCTGGCATGAGAGAAAGTCTTTAGTCATTCATATTCAAAAAAGTGAAAAGTGTGTGTTGGTAACAAATGGACAGGGGCTAATGATTTACATTGAGTGTTTGACCTCCAGTGGACAGGATAAAGAAGGCAAAATACTGTGATCAATAAGTTCTGAACTTGGAAACTTGCTCTGACTAATAGTGCTAAAAAATTAGCATTTTAATTCTCTGTAATTACATTAAATCAAATATTTCTGTGTTCATTTTTTGAAGGTAAATGGATGTGACTTCAAAAAACAATCAAGGAAAGAGTATTTAAAATACTTTTTTAAAGAGAAAAATTCCCTGGTCCAGTGATGGAGATGAGGCTAGAATCATTTGCAGCTTGAGCTGTGTGCAATAGGCTGAAAATAAGCTTGTAGAATGGGTATTGGCATGTCTGGTCACCAGGATGAGAGGTCCGAGCAAGACAGCTGTGCAGGAATTCTGCTTGATGCCTGGAAATTAATAGCTCCTTTGCAATATGTTGCTAAAAGTGATAATTTCACTCTTGATTGCTTTATAGTTGAAATAAGTAAGAAATGTCAAGAGATTTGTATCACACAGTAATCCGTGCAGCAGCGATTTCCCCAAGAGTCTGACTGGCCATTTATAACTGGCACCATTCACTGTTCCAGTGGAGAATGGAAATAATGGAAACTTCAACTATGATGGAGAAAAAATATGCACATTTCTCATCCAAAGTTGTCAGTTTAAACTTATGGCTGTTGCCACAGCAGCCCTTAAGACCTTCCCATCCAAGACAGATGATTCCAGTATCGGGATGCGTGACGTGCGTCTGCAGTAGCAGCGTTGATGGAGTGTGGCTGTACACTCAGGGGTGCACTGCCAGCTGAACCTGAGGGGGAATGCCATTTTGAGGGGATGGAATGCATTTCCAAGACAGGAATCTTGAGACTTGAGAGAGTTTCTGTGGGTAATTTAACTGACTGGCAGGGAGAAAATGATTCGCCGAGGAGGCCAGACGTTATAAAGCTAAACCAAACAAACAGAAAAAAAAAAATTGTAAATCATGGCAGCAGTTCAGGAATAACCTTGTGGCCCTTCAGGCCATGGGTGTATCAACAGGGCTTTTCCACAGATGCTTTGGTCCCAGTTCTAGTGACCAGAACCTTTTAACAGGTACTCCAATCCTTTGGTTATGGAATGGGAATTTTTTTTTCATGAGGTATGAGGCAGTGGAACATTTTGCCACTCGAATTCCAGCTTCTGCTGGGAAAAGGTCACACATCTGGGCTAAGATCAGCCCAGATGAACACAGCCAGTACCTGAAATCATTCCTCTATGTCAGAGCAGAGTGCCTGCCCTACTCAAAGGTCTTCTTGGGGCCACTTTAGTTACTTCTGGGTGTGCCTAAACTTGTAGCAACTCTACAGTACTGAAATAAGTTTGATTTTTTAAAATATTGTGTAGTGAATTTAGTATACATTTCATTCCTATAGGTTTTTTATTTATATATTTTAATTTTTATGTTTAATTATGTCAAAAGTGTGATTTGTCAATTTTTTAGATATATGTAACCACAAAAATCTTCTTAATTTTTAGTTTCCTCAAAGAGGGAATTAAAATGTGTATTGGCATTGAAATGTTGAAATGCTGCTTCAGAAAATTTGCAGTCAGTTGAGAGATAAGTTTTAGTTTCATTTTCTTTGTGTAGCATAGCAGCTGCCTCTTTTGTCTTTCAGACACTGAAAGAAACCCTGACACAGTAGCCAAAGACTAAGGTTTTTAAGGAATTCCAAACTTTTATATTTGTGCACAGCTTTTGTTGCCACTCTTCTATCTCAAAAACTCACTCTTGAAACATGTCTTGCTTTGATTTCAGTTATTTCTTACTCCTTTAAAAGCAAACTTGAGTTTTAAACTTCAGTTAAATGCTGGTATTCTTAAAAAAAAAAAAAAGCCAGAATGATTTGGTTTTAATAGAAAATCTACAAACCAGAAAAGAGTTCAGGTTTTTTAGTTATGGCCTATTTTCTGATGAACTGATGTGGTTAAAAAGGAAAGTATTTGACACTTTGCACAGCTGATTTTACATTCTCATTTAGTCTCATATTACAGATTCCTTCCCATGTTTATTTTTGTAGTTTGATTTTTGCAGTATGGGTTATCCTTTGCTCCTTGGTGATGAAGCAAACCACATCTGAAAATCCCAAATTACGTAGATTGTTTTACAAAGATTTATGAAAAAGACTGTGAAGCTTAACTTTGCCTATTTTTCAGGGGTGAGCACTTATGTTAGGATATTATGCTAATATAAATCTTTTAAGATAAGCTGTAAATTTATCTAATCTTAGCATTTTAGGGTTTCCTCTGTTCCTAATAAGAAATCAGTCTTTTGAGTGGAAATCATGCTAAGAATCTGGAAGATTAAAGTCAAATACAAGTGTACTAAGAAGTCCTTTCCTATGTAGTGTGCTTTGGTCCTCCAAAACATAAAAGCAGAATTTTAGATCAAGCTTCAATTTCTTCAATTTTATGATTATTGTCTTCCAATACTATACCATTATTCAGGTTTATAAACAAGAATAGTTTTAATCATTGTCGTCTTTATCCTGTATTTTCAAGGTGAGATATGGAAATGTATTTACTGTATCATGCATTGCACTAAGCAAAATGTTATACATATATTAAATTTTGTAAACATTATTTTTCTATATATTATTTTGGTTTCTGCTCACTGGCATATAATGAAGGAAATGTTGAAAACCTGCACTGTCTCAGTGAAGTCTGGAAATCGAATTAGCAAATATAGGTGCTGGTCCAGAGCTTTAAAAGCAGGGCTGAGGAGAGTATGTCAGTGTTGTGTGCCTTCATAATGTTCCCCTGAAATTTCATCTTAAGATTGGTTGTCCATATTCTCATGCAAATAGGAATCTTTATTTGTTTGATTGGTGCAAGGAGTAGAAAAAAGCAGCAGGTAGAAATGTTGTTTACCCTGTGTTCCATGTGACATACAATAGTGTCATAGCACCTCATTCATTGCTCATGAGGGGGCGGAAAATTAAGGTGACTCCGTTTATGATGTGAATGTTTGATTGTGCAGCCTAATTCCTGTGTGTGATCCCTTCTAGCTCAGCAGTTGACCTACCCACCCAAAGCACCCTCACCTTCTGTACCACAGCCACCTCACTCCCCCTTAAGCAATGGATTTCACTACACATTTGTTTAAACACCTTCCAAGTAAGAACTAACTGCTCTTGGCATGTCAGATCTGCCATCGTGCCTGTGCTGTGGCTTGCTAAATTTTAACTCCTTTACTGAACCAAGATTCTGTCCGAATGAAAGCATGCAGCTACTTTTTCAGGAGCCTTTTGTCCTTGTAAATATTGCTTCTAATGAGCTAACACGTGGGCTGCTGCAGTCTCCAGTTAAGTGCTGTTGCTCTGCTGGTGAGGTGCTTCCTCAGTCCTGCTGCGGTGAAGGGAGGAGACCTCTGTGCTCTGGGTAACAGGGGGCCAGGTTTTCAGCAGCCTTCTGTACTCTGGTGGCTGCTCAGGGTGTACAAAGAGAGAATCCAAAAGTGCACCCCTGTACAAGCAAGGGCTTCCTCTGTGGGCTGGTATATCCTACACATGAGCTGGCATCAGAGTCTCAGCTGAGGTGAGCTGAAAATTTGGCCCTTTGTAACTAATTCTGCAATGTTGTGTTTGACTTTGATCATGCCTTTCATTGGATCATGTTAACAGAAGATTGGGTTTGTCTCTGGTTAGGTTGTTTTGCCACTTCAGGTATTAAAATCATGATAATTTTTTTGTCCTTACAAAGAAACATCTGTATTTCTGTCTTTTCTCAGTAGGATTTGCAGAGATTTCCCTGTTTGAAATTGGAAGTAGGAAAAGGTGTAAATATTGTATGCAACTGTTGAGTGTGCCCCTAGTTAAGACACTTGCTATGCATCTATATTTATTATGGATGCATATTATTCTTACCCTTCTGATTTTCTTTGGCTTAATTTTATTGCCTGAAATTGAACAAGAAAATAAAGCAGAGATGAAGTAGTAAAGAGGGTTGCTTGAGTAACTCAAATAATTGTACAGTGCCAGAGACTCGAGCAGGGAGCTGGGGCTGACCTTCAGGGGTCCCTTCCTACCCAAACCATTCTGTGATTGCAGACTGACTTAAAAACATGTCTAGCACATGTCTATACAAATATGTACTCATAGATGTACAGTTACAGATGTATATTTATATAAAAGTTATGTTTTCTTCAGAAAAAGAAAGTAGTTGTGATGCGCTGGGGACACAGGGACCTTGAGCATCAGTGGCATCGTGAGACAATTGTGGGCTTAACGTGTCTGTATGAATTGTTCCTGCTGTCAAACTGCAAAAGGCTTAAAAAAAAATAAGTTCCCAGCAATTTCTTACTGCTTGGCATTGGCATTGGCTGACTCCCTTCAATATTTAACCATGTTTTATTTTCCTTCACACCAGCCAAAGCAGTAAGTGAGCACTGATGCGAGACTGGAGGCAAATCCCGCTTTGTGACGCCGCGCGGAGGACAGAGGAGATTCTTCTCCAGGTTTCTGTGGAGATACTCATTGGCTGGTGACCCCTTCTTCTGGAAAGACATTCAGAGAATGATAGGGGGATTTTCTATGAAAATGAAGAGAACTGCAGATAATTTTTTATTTACTTCAGTTTAGTTCACACTTTTTATACGAATAAACGGCACTTTTAATAAACTCTGTAAAATACTGACAATGTATTTTTAGAACGGTGTATTTTAGGTTTTTTTTTAATCAAGGGCTGAATTCATTTTAAAAGACACTTCTTGCATAGATACCAAAAGATGCTGTTACTTCCCCCTCAGGCTCAGATGCACATCATAAAGTTTTATGAGAAAAACCCTGCAAATTTGAACAAACCAAGAAGCACATTGTTAGGGTATGGATAGAGCTAACACGGGTGACACGTTTGGTGAAAGGGTGTTTCAGATGGAATATTTTTGTAGAGTTGATCACCCACCCTTTTGCCCATCAAATAATCCATTGCAAAAACTGTTAGCTTGAATTTGTAAATATTAGTAACCACTGTATAGCTGAAATTTCCCAAGAAAGCCATAACAGAAGCCAGTTTTAAGTCCCTTTTTTTATGATCCCAGATGATTAACTTAGTGGTATCAATCCACAGTTTGTTAGGTTGCCCTTGAAAGTAGTGCTGCCCCCTCTATAACAAACAGCTAACAAAATTTTTTTTGGAAGTTGAGATGTGAAAGAAGATGATTTTTAATTAAAATATGTGAAGTAAGCAATAAACAATTACAATGTGTCATTTGGCTAGTAAATATATATTTTCTTCTGATATTTTTTCAATAGATATTACAATATGATGTACTGACTAGTATTTATCCTAGAAACATAGCATAACTAATGGAATGTGGCACCTGCTAATTTCCTGTGTATGTTCACCTGGTGCTTATCTTTGCCAAACTTTGAAATTCTGTGCTGTACTTACACATAGGGCAAAGGGTGAGCGGGTTGAAATAAGGAGAAAATAAGACTAAATGTATTGCTGCAACTATACTTTAAAAAAACCTGTGTATGCATTGAATGCAAGACATGCAAAAACTTCCCAATGTTATGTAATTAGTAGCTGAGTTCAGCTCTGGATGAGAAATAACTGAGAAATACTTCTGCAGTATTTTGTGAAACCACTAACTTGTCTATTCCCTGTATTCAACTAGTAGCTAAAAACCCCTTGGAGTTGACCTTTGTGTTTCAGACTTTAAGACAAATCATCATATATTAACACTATACTCAGAAATATTCTTAAAAGTATATATTTAGCTAATGCAATCTATTTTACCTCAATACTGCCAGTATCAACTTCAAAACCTTTTGCCAAAATAATGATTTATTTTTGCCTTTATAAAAAGTTTTGAAAGCATAAATGAATATTTTGCAAGAAAACATTAATTTAAATAAAATGTAACCGTTTGGAAAATGGTATATGTACAGATTAAAATATTAACATAACTGCCTCCTATTGCCTCTGTCTTGTCTGCTCTCTTATCGGTTTCCAGCTAGTTGGAAATGCGGAGTCATTTGTGCTTTTATCACATTTTGCTCTTCTTCGGTTCAAATCCCATTGAAGTTCCCCAATTTTGCAGTTATTTTACTCGTTTTTGAATCACTCTTTCTACACCAATTCTGCATTTTGATGATGATTATTATTAGTTTTTTTGTTTTGTTTTTAGAAATGTTTTCTAAGCAATTGGTGAAATCTGTATTCTTGAATAGCAAGTGGGATGTTGGCTGAGGGGAAGGTGGTGGGCACTGGCAAAGCTGCAGCTCACTGGCAGTGTTGGACTTTGCAGCAATTCCCTCAAAAGACACCCAAGTTGATGGAGAGCACTGGACATGCTGAATTCTTCTGAAAAAAACTATTAAAAGTGTTTCTGTGGCTTAGTGTTGACTGCACAAACTCGAGGGTGAGTGTTTGAGGCTGTGAGTCCTTGGCTTTTGGATGTGAGTGGCAGAAATTGGGAGCTGAGCTGCTGTAGGATGTGCTCATCCTGTTTTTCTGGGACACAACAAGGCAATGAAGGGAAAGGAGCAGAGGCAGTGCTGCTCTGCAGGATGGGACAGGTGCTCATTCTTTTTTCTTTGATCACACACACAGAATCTGCTCATTCAAGTTTGTGTGGAAGAGAAGGATTTTGCCCTAAACAGTTACATCATTAATATTTTCAACAAAACCAGTCTTGATTGAAAGATTTTGGTCATGTCCCTAGTTAATATCATATTTGGGAAAAAATTTATAAGGTAATTTTTCTTCCAAAACTTTTTGTTGAATATGTGAAATGATGCTCTTAATCACCATCTTTTGTAAGGATGGGTGTAGTTTTTAAATAGAAATAACTAGTTTTCCTATGCATAGAGTATTTAGTTTGGGTCAATTTCCTTTCTCAGTTCTGTTTCTTTTCATCTACATGCTCTTCTCAGGGTGTTAAAAGCACTTTCTAATATTAAAAGTAAAAGAAAAAATTATGTGAACTTGCAGATCAATATAATTTTGGTCAGAAAGTGGACTTTTTTCCCCTCTGCCCATTGAACAGTAAAGTGTTTGGGACTAATTGAACTCACTCATTAGAAAACAGTGTCAGTTCTTTTGATTGTGCTGGTTTTTAATTAGTGTTTTGTAATGTTATACCAAGCAAAAATTTTGCAGGCTGAATTCTCTTCCCATGTACATCTGTTTCCAATTTCTTCAGCTGAAGTTATTAAATGTTTACTGCCCAGCTGCATTTATAAAAGTATAGCCTGATAGCTGTAAGTGGCACCTCTTTCACCTTTCTGGACGTGCACAATAGCCTCCAGCCCTGGTTTTCACTATTGTTTTTAAGTTTGTGTGGTTGCTGGGCTGCAAGGACTCCTGCTGAGCTGTAGCATTGTTTGTCTTTGTGCACCTGTATTATGCTGTTTGTTTTAAAGGACTGGGCAGGTAAGCAGTACTTAGAGACATCCAGGCTGTTTTGGAACACTTGGGAAGGAAAAAACCACACTACCACCACCAACAAGCCCCCACAAACAAGCCCCACCAGAAGTAGATACAAAGGTTTTTCAGGAAGCTACCGAGACATTCTCTTCTGGAAAGTATCTTAGGTGTGGAAGGAAAATCTGCCGAAGGATTCTACTAAAGTTGCGTGCTGCTACTTCAAAAAGCTCTTAAAGCCCATCAGGGTGGTTGGTTTGGATACCCCACAGCCTTTGGAGGGAGGGTTTGGTGTTCTGAGAAGGCAGAGCACTCCCAACCCGTTCTGGTACTTCACACCATTATTTTTCCCCCTGCACCATTTACTCCTCTGACTTCCAGATCTTCAAGTATATATATATATATGTGTATATATATATGTTTTTATATCAGCATCTGCTCCCCTCTAGAAAACCACTTATTTCCCAGGTGTCTTAGCAATTAACTTCTGGATGTTCTATGAAGGAAAGACCAGATTTACCTAGTGTCAAAACTTAGAAGATGCAGAAGGCAGGATGTGATGTTACCTGTCTGATTTATGTCTGTCTGTGGGTATTTTAAAGTGTTTGCTTTGTGCTGTGTGTGTCTGTGTGCCCATGTGCTGTGTGATTATAAAAAGAACAAAGCCATGCACAAGAAAAACATGAAAAAATCGCTGTATTTTCCACACTTGGTTAAGATTCCCATTGGTTATTTGGCTGTATTCAAAAGGCTAAGATTTTTATTGCTCTACCAGCAAAAGCAACCTTTCTTCATAGTGGAGCAGTACAAAGAAAGAGCACAAAAAATCCCCACATCACAGTGCCTGAAATTCTGTTTGAACAACTGTATTGATTGGGTCTGACCCCTTTACATTTTTTTTCCCATTATTTGAAAAGGTGCATCTAACTGCAGCTGAATTGAACCAACCGCAATGAACTTTCCATGAAAACTTCTTGAGATATTTCTTTAGTTCAAAGCTCTGGAATTTTAAAGAGCATTTTTAATACAAGTCTGTTGAGGTATCCTGTGCAACAACCACACTTGGAATGTTAAACTACAGGTAAATGTAAGAAGGAGGTAAGATTATAAAAGCTGCCGTGAAATTGCTGGGAGGTGGTGGAATAACTTCAAGTGCTAATTATAAAGTAAATAAAACCAGAAAGTATTGAATATGTGTAAAAAGTGCACATAGAAAGTATATGCACATTTGAGCACTGTTGACTTGTTATTTATATGCCAGTGCTCCTGGTTGCCTTACACAGAATGGAAAATAGCCTCCAAAGAAAACAGAACTGGCATTTTTGGAGCAGCTGTTGGTGAAATTGTGTTACCAGATGTAAGCATGAAGGACAATCATGTTTTCCTGAATCCTCTTACCATAAGGAAGCATAAGGAAGCACTAAAAGAAAGAAGAGATTAAGAAATCAAAGGTGAGTGAGATTGTAGAAAATCATGGCAGAGATGTATCTGCAAGCAAGGTGTAAGAGGCTGAAGGTGAGGGTGGAGAGCAGGCTGGTGGTGGGAAATGAGAGGTAGTAAAAAGATGCAAAGAGCTCAAATGCATAGACTTGGACAGCAGCAAAATGCTTCTGTGAAAGGACTTGGCCTAAATTGCAGTGGAGAAGGTTGGAAGGAATGGCTGGAAATGAGAATGTTTCATAACACCTTGTGAAAGAATTAAACAAGGGAGTGGGATGTTGATGGTAGTAGTGGATGAAGTAGAATCAATGATGACATCAGGGCAGTGTTTTGGTAGCATGACATTGTCTTTCCTATTGCCAGTTGCCGTGCTTTTTTCTTAGACAGCATCTGAAGTTCTTTTCAGTCTTGTCTTTTAATTTTTCTTCATTGGATCTTCAAATGGACACCATAAATCGTACTGGGTTTGGATAGATAATAGCACAAATTGTGTGAGCTCCTTCTGCACCTGCACATCAAAACTAACTCAAATGGGTTAAATCACCAAGTATTGTGTTTCTTTAATGCTGTGCAATAACTAAGGAAACTCACTTCCCTTCACAGTGTTGTACACCTCTTGCACCAAGATATTTTTCTCAGTAAAAGTGCAGAGGTAACAGGCTTAAAAGCAAACAAAACCAGCTTTTGCTCTGTCCCTTCAGTTGAGGGTGCCTTGACACATGGTCCCTTCTCTTAATCCCCTGACAGCTTCCAAGAGACTGATGCAAAGAACTGTGCCAGGCTTTGATTATGAGATATTGCACTGCCACTTATTCTCTTTGTCTCCTGCAGTTTACAGAGGCAGCTTCAGTGCATAATTTAATCCCTGTACTGGGGACTGTAGCAAATCCACAGAGATTTCTACCAAGCGTCCTCTCTGGCATCAGAACAACATGTGCACATCGTCTTTGATGTGAATTCCCCAACCAGAGCCTTAGAGGGACCTATAGCTTTGAAGCTGGCCTATAAATTGTGCTTTCAGGAATCAAGTTGTCAGCCTCCTCTTCAGGAAGAAAGGGAGAGTAAACTGCAAAGCAGTTGCAAGAAACTACAGGGCAACTTATAGATCTGGTTTCCTTGGCCTCGGAGAATTCCTGTAGGATGCTGAGAATCCCTTTTTACCTGGCTTAGAAGCACCCTCTGTGGAGACTGCCAGACCCATGGGCACTGGGGCTGTGATGGAGCTCACTGGAGGGTTCCTGGTTCCAAGGAAGGGGAACAGGCACACCAGTGCATTTGACCTTGTTCAGGTGCTTTCAATCTTCCAAAGCCAAGTGCTGAGAATGCGCCTGAATTGCTCTTTGTGTGTGCAAACTTTCAGTGTGGTTTAGAAACAGATGAAAACTTAGCAGATGTGATGGCTGTTCTGTGACAAATCTCTGTGGCCCAACTTCAGTCCTTCTCTGAGGTGTAGGAGAACAGGCAGACTTCTGCCTTTCTATTGAGATGGTAAACTAGTCTTTGACTTGAGGAGTTTCAGTGGACAAGTCCTGTTTTAACAGACAAATGCAGTTGCCCTTCTTGTTAGTCAGTGTCTGCTTATGACATGTTCTGCTGTTATCTCTGGTAGCTCCTTCCATACCAACTTGAAAAAGCAAAGGGCTGGCTGGAATCAACCAAGACATGGACTTTGATTTTTCCTGTGTTCCCTGTCTCCATTGCGCTGAAACCATCCTGCTCCTACCCATGCCACTGCTGCTGATACTGTTGGAGCAAATGTTGCCAAAACTGACTCCTGAATTGAAACATTCACTGAGCTAAATCAGCCTTTCATGGTACATAGGGAGAAGCTTATGCTGCTTCATCGATCAGTCTGCATGCAAGTTCTTAGAATGTTTATAAATGTTAGGCAGAAACAGACAAGACTATGTAGAATAACTCTTCCTACTTTGAGCAGGTGAGTCTTAGGTCAGCATAACAGATGTTACCCCAAATCTCATCAGATGTTCATATTTGGTGTTCTGCTTTTGGTCATCAAAGTTCTGCAGATTTTTTTCTTTTTTTCCCCAGTCAGAGCTGCATCTAGAATAGTTTAATTTCAGCTTATTTTTTTATCTTTGTGTGTTCTGTTTATTTATAACTGAAACTGATGCCTAATCAGGGAGGCAAGAGGCTGAGTGGAAGAGCCCCTCATTTTGTCTGTCAGTAGAGAGCTGTGCAGGGCTGGCCAGCTGGATCCGCTTTTCCTGGGTCTTTCCAGATCCCACCACGAATCTCTGCATGGCTGCATGCTGGTGGGAGAGCTGAGAGAGCAGCACTGCTGGGACAGAGAAGGCAGAGAGGTGAGTGGCAGCCACGGCTAAAGAATCTCAACAGTGAAATGCTGGGGTTTGAGTTTAGCTTGAGCGTCTAACCAGGAAAACCTGGAATTGGTCTATTAGGAAAGTGATCAGCTGATCTCTTAGGGAGGCATCTCACTCTCTTTCCTAGAGATAGAGCACCTTTCCTAAGTCATGGTGAGGTTTTCTCTCTTCACAATGCACAAGCTACTTAAATTTTTTCCCAATGTATTAGAAGCTTGCAGTATGGGGAAAACAGAAAAATCTACATAAATCAAGTACAAATGATTGACCTTTAGTGGCTGCTGGAACATGGTTCTTGAAATGGACTGAGTGGAAGAGCTTGTATTAAATGCAGATGTAGTCAAACACAGTAATCAAAATCTACACTCGGTTTCTATTTACAATATTACTTTTATTTTTTCCATACTTATTCCAAGTCCTCCCCCAATAGCTGATGCTGCAATGTTTACATTCAACTAGGCAATGATAGTTCAAACTGCTGCTTTCCTTCAGCCCACTGGCTTGGAAATGTTGTCTGCACATCAGGAATTGCAGCACCTGGAGTGTCCCCTGGAACACTGCTGTGGGGGTACCAGAGGTACAGGGCAGATGTCCTGCTCTCCCAGCCAGGAGAGGCAGGTGATCTGTCTGACATACTAAGAGGAAAAAAAGTCTAAAAAGCTCTGGTATTTTATTCATTACATGAATGCAATGACTTTGCAGAGGAATGGATGTGTTTAACTCTTGCTGGGAGGAGTTGCTGAACTCCTGGCTTTCTAAGCATATCAGCTGGGCTTGACAGCTACAGCCTTGTGCTAATTGACTCAGAGCTCCAAGTGATGCATGTGCAGGGAGAAAAGGAAGAAGGGCTCGCATACTTAACTCTTTATTCTATATTTTAAAAAAGCTAAAATGATTTGTATATCCTTTTCATTATCAAAGTATACTTTCTCTTTCAAAGTAAACTGGTTTCTCTGGGAGGTGTTATTTTTAATAACAGCTCAGTGCTCTAGCCAGGAACCAGTAATTCAAAAAAATCACTCTTTTCTACTGAAAGGTAGAAACAACTACAGCTCCTCCCCCTCGTTAGAAAGCCAAAGAAGCAATTAGAGCCTTCTGCTGTATTACTCTTTTCTAAAACATATTCTCTATGCAACTGCTGTAGGACTTCAGATGGGTACAGTGATCAACGCTGTCACAAAAGTGAGCAATTTCTCCTCAGCCCTGCCAACACTAGCATCTATACACAAAATCATTGTTTAAAGCTCTAGTACATCACAGAATAATGCTGATATTGGTATTTTACAACTAATGCAACATCACGTAATTCACATGTAATCTTAATAGTCAAAAATTCAAGACTGGGGCACTAACTGAATAAACCACTAACATGAAGCTTCCTTATCTGGCATGGAATAAGGGAAGGGATAGTTCAGATAACATTGTAAAGATTGGGCAGGAACAAAACAAATTTATTTCTACATCCAGGATTTTATAGACTTTACAAAAACCAGTAATATCACTGCGCCCATAAAAATGTTATCCATGGCAACAGAAAGCAAATACTACTTTTTGTCATCTAACAGGGTCTTTTTAAAATCAAAATACAAAGATCTGTGCTGTAGCAGTCCTCCACTTTGCACTGTAACAATAAGGCTTACTGTACTTTAAATACAAAGCTGTTACATCTGCAGTTATGAACCACTGGCTTTCACAAACATCATTTTATAGTTGCTTTTTGATTCTTTTTTGTTTTCTGGAACCTCAGCTTCCTCATGTTTTTCAGTAGCTTGTAGCTCCTCTGCAGACTCCTCTTGCTCTGAATCAGAGCCACTTTCAGAATCATCTGAACTCTCATCAGAGGAGTGTCCAGCTGCCTCCTCTTCTGGTTCATCTCCCTGAAACTGTAAGTTCAGATTATGAGAGAGATAAAATATTATTTCCTGGCAACTCCACTGCAGCCTTTAAAATTTCCCAGTGAGATTGTTTCACTTAATGGCCTCTTTCATTTTGGTACTAAAATGGGTCATGTTGCTAAACAGAGGCCCATAAGACACAAACTATTACACAGAAAGCAGCTCCCTGAAGTGGTTAATCATGCCAGCTGTGACATGAATTCATCAGCCACTGGTTTATTTAGTTACAGCAGAAATCCTAAAGACACCATTCAGTGAGTCTGAAGTTGCAGATCACATCAGTTCAGTAATTCCAGTATTGACATTGGAATATTTGTCACAGAGTGACAAGATGTAACTAAAGGCTAGGCCATCCAGAATTCACATTTGTGACTGATCTCTGAAAGGACACTTAGCAAACTGCAGCATGAGGAATACTGAAGTAATCCAATGATTACTAACAACAATGCAGATGGTGATCCTGCCTGCTTATGTGTTCCTCAGCCACACCCTGATTTAATATATTAAAACTATTACTCTGTGCCCTAATCAGACTGCTCTGGAGCAGAGGTCTTCACTTCTCAGAACAATGAGAAACAATGAGAAGCATCTCTCATTGATAAGCACCTAAATGACCACCACAGTGTACACAAACAGCAGCCACGTGGCTGCAGTAAGTTTGTCCTTTAACCCAAACCATGGAAGTCTGCATGGATTTTTAAAGCCAGAACCCCCTTGTGTCAGTGAAGTGAAAGGCAAATCCCTGAAATGAACTGAGTACCTCGCTGAAGCCCAGCCCGCAGTGGCGCCGGTTCCGCCCCGACATGGTGCTGTCCATGCTCTGCTGGTACTGGGACTCCAACTCCTCGTTCATCTTCTTGTCTTCTTCCCCTGCATTGTCCAGGGTACTTTGGTTATGGTTATTCAAATTAACAGAGACACCAAATTACAGGAAGTCACATTTTCAAAGGCAAGAAGTTTAAATGCAACCATTCTAAACTAGGACCCAGTATTCCTGCATACAAACCATTAGACTTTAAAGCAACAGTACCAAGGGTGCAAGCAGGATGGCTTGGATACAAAGAGGGCTGGGAAGTTCCTGAGACCTGATGCATTCCACAGTTGCACTATGCAGTGTTATGTTCTACAGAACAAGGTAAATGTAATCAGTGTGAGTTCTCTGTGCTTCCAGCCAATACTGCAACATGCCCCAGCAAGGAGAAACTTTGTGACCTTCACTACATAACATGGGATTACTGTGATGAAATCATCCCTCAGATATAGCATCATGCCTTGGGACAATAGCACCACTCTTGTTTATGTATCTGAAACTGTTTCATGCATCCCAAATTACAAGGAGCAGTTACTACAGCTCTGCACTTTTCCATCCTTAGCAATTAGCAGAAAAATTTAATTTTCATGAGCTATTTCTATAACCCCTTTATTTCCTTGAGTAAGTGGTCTAAAATAGTGAAGGATCCTATGTACTTGGAAAAGGTAAGAATCTCTAATTCTCCCCTACAACACTAGCTTTTAATTTGTATCTCTGTGAAGCTGAAAGGTTCTATTGCAAATCCACACTTCCTGATTTGGAAATTAGAGCTGTATGTTATTGTAAAAGGACAAGAACTGTATGTTAGAGAAAGAAGTGTTAAACCCCCCGGCATTTTAACTTCTTGCTATTAACAAATGAGTACTGATTCTGTATGACTTCAAGGAGAAGCATCACTTTCTTTCTAGAAATTCAGGTATGAAGGAGTGATTCTCAGTCTCTGTAAGCTAAGAGCAGCAGCACCTGGAACCAATCCTCAGGCTTATTTTGGCCCATAGATAATTTTTCATCACATGACAAATGATCAGTGGAAGGCATCAGGGAAAGTTTTCTGGAATATGAGGGAAAGTTTTCTGGAGTGCTGACAGCTGCTATTCCACAAGGCTTTATCAAGGCTTCTCTCAGGCAGTGCAGTCCAACCCAGCTTGGTGCCATGTACCTCGACTTCCCAAGAAAGCATGATAAGGAGTTACCATGGTCCTACAAGACATCCAATTATTGCTGACTGCCTTGATCTTGCAGATGACCTTGCACCTTTTACGTCTTTGCTTTACAGCTTTTCCCTCATTGCTTTAGGGCAGAGATCTTTCTATTCAATAGGTAACCAGGTCAGGGACAAATCAACCCCTGTTCTTTTCTATGTACATAGTTTGGATCTCCTGGCACACACTGGACTTTAAAAGGCAAGTGAGTGCAGTCACAGAAACCATTTGTCAGTAATCTGACAGAAATAAGGAACTTCTACAACTCCACAGCCTGACCCATCTGCAGCTGCAGCCACGAATCTTGAAATCCTTCCCTGCCATATCTACCAAGCTCAGAGCACTGGAATGTTCCAAAATAAGGGTTAGATTTCCAGCTTTGTATCAGCTGTTGGATAAACTGACCTGTCCTGAAGTGAGAGGTTGATCTGTGGTCTCCGATAACAAGGCGGCCAGTATGTTCTTTCTAAAAGAAAAGGCAGTTTGTTTTGGAGCTTTAGGGTGCACTGACAGCTCTGCCAACATCCTGGACATCTTGAATGGAAAAGGTTCCCTGTCAAACCCTGCCACCCAACTGCAGGACTGGAAGCTTTCCTAGCTAAGAGCTGCTGCCTCTAGGTAAGCTTGTTTCATCTTTCTTTTGCTGAATTTCCTGAAAAACAAACCCCAGCAACTACACACTCTTTGCTCTTCCCAGACCCCAGAGATGGTTCTATTTCACCCTGTTTCTTGCCACTGATACAAAAATTATACTACATGATGCTAGACAGATGTGTATTCAGGTTCTGATCATTTACCCTTTCTCTGACACTCTGCAACAGTTCAGGCCGTGCATCTTATGATGATCCCACTTTCAGACTGCTCACAGTGTCAGGTAAGCCCTTCACAGTAATGATTAATTTATTGGCTCAGTAGTTGCTCATTAGCAAATGTGTCCCAGTAGGCAGGAACTGGCATTACACAGCAAGCAGCACTGAGTACCCAAGCAGACATTCAGATTAGTGGTAGTGGGATGCTTTAATGGGGAACTGTATCCCCATCCACTACAGTCCTAACTTTCACCTCTTTAACACAGTTAGCTATTTTAGCTTACAAAATTACTGTATTCAAGCAAAATAAGGTACTACAGGTAAAAATGGGTTTTTCTGAAAGTAAGTAAAAGTGCAATACTAAACCACCATTTTATACATGAAAAAATCATTATTGCATTTAACCAGTTTTGCAGCAAGCGTAATAGAAATTCAGTTTTAGCGTATTTTCTCTTTCAAAATATTCCCTAGGTTTACTACTTTAGTGTCTTTAAACTACCACTCTTTTAAAAGTTTTTCCAGTGACAGAGAAATTTACAGACCTAGCAGGTAAGTTTGTTAATTTGTAACAAGGCCCGTCTCTCGGAAGCGTCACCAAGTAATTTCACGAGCCGGTCTGAAAGCATTTAAGGCGCGGGGTGGGGATGAAGCTGCGGCGCAGGACTCGACAACTTCCGAGCGCGGTTTTGTGTAACACGGCTGCCGCCACAACAGCGGTGAAACCCAAATGCTCCTTGAGGAGACCCCAAAGCCCGGCAGCTCTGGGTTGTTGTCGCTTTGCTCAGATCGCCCCGCAGAGCCCCGCTCCCCGTGCCCGCCCTCATGGGCGGCGCGGCGGCCTCACCTTCGCGGCGCCCATCAGCCGCAGGAACTTCTGCTTCCGCTCCTCGTTGCCCAGGTCCGCCGCCTCCCAGCTGCTGGAGCCCTGCGGGAGCACACGCTCACTGCGCCCGCCCGCCCCGAGCGGCCCCTCCGCCCCGCCGCAGCCCGCCCGGCCGGCCGCGGCCTGCCCGCGTCCCGCCGGGGGCTCCGCCGCCGAGCCGCGGCCCTGCCGCCGCCCCCCGCGCCGCCAACCCCCTCCCGCCGCGCCGCCGCCCCGCGCCCGGTTACATCGGGGGAGGCCGCTCGCTTGAGGCCGTGGTGGCTCTGGGACTCCCTGGCGGAGCTCATGGCCGGGCTGCCTGACCGGGCCGCGCCGCCGCCTTCCTGCCGGAGCCGCTCCCGCGGGGGTGGGCGCGGGGCGCGCCGGGACCGGTAGTTCCGGGCGGGCGGGCGGCGGCGCGGAGCGGGCGGGCGCGGACTACGTGTCCCAGAGGCCTCCGCGACCGTGACGACCGGGCCGGGCCCCGCCTCGGGGCGGTGCTACCGGGAGACGGGCGCCGGCACTTCCCGGCGCTTCCCGCTTCTCTCGGCGCTCGGGAGCGGGGATGGCGGAGAGTGGCGACCCTGCCCGCTGCACGGCCCGCTTCAGTGCCCGCCGGTCCCTGCTCGTGTGCCCCGCCCGGAGCGCTGTGTGCGCAGCTCCCGGTGTTGCCATGATCCCCTCAGGGCCTCTGGCTGTTTGCCGCCACTGCTGTTCATCACCCCCACACGTGTGCCGAACACACATTGAGGCACTGTCCCCGCATTTATCACATCTCAAAGCGGGTGCCGAGAAGGGGATGCCAGACTCTTCACGGTGGTGCAGACTCTTCACGGTGGTGCATAAACAAAAAGTTCCTCTTCAACATGAGCAGAAATTTCCTTATACTGAGGCTGGCAGAGCGCTGGAACAGGCTGCCCAGGGAATCTCCCATCTCTGGAGACATTTAAAACAAAGCTGTGCATTTTTTTTTTTTTTTTTGACGAAGAGTTAAAGTTTGTGTCTTAATCTCTTTTTGAGCAGATTAGATCCATTGCAACCCAAACTATGATTATCATATATATGGTATGAAATATGATATGTAGAATACAATAATTTTCACTGGCTGTTTATACAGAATTGCACTAGGATATTGATGTTTTATTTCGTGTTTGTGTTACTGCTCTGTTTCAGTGTGCAAAACCAATCAGAAAGGCACGGTTGTTATATTTGCTTTCTACAGCTTCTGTGGTTCTTGTTTATGTTCTTGTTTAACAATGTTCTTGTTTAACAGTGATAAATGAGCAGAAACAATAACCAATTTAAGAAAATAATGTATTTGCATCTTTAACCTCATTTCATGTATTTAAATGTACAGACTATTATATAGAGACTGTAGTAATGGATTAATGTGAACTTTAGCATTTAAAATTGTTTCTAACAAGAGGAGTAAAATTACAAAAAAACCCTGAAAATGGTATTACTTTGTTAATTAAAAACTCCCTTTTTAGTAGTATCTAGCAGTCTTTTTAGTCTGTTTAACTTAATAAGAAGTGTGGTAATCTAATACCAGTGAAACTGTAGTTTTCTAATTTTTTTTAAGTTTAGTTGTTATTAGTGTTTCTTTACTATTTTGCTTAAAGTTCTGTATCTCAATAAAAAAAAAAACAAGGGTGAAATTTGAACTTCATGGCTATATTTCCCTTGTGGGACAAACAGAGAAGGTTTGTCCTTGGGGAAAAAGGTGTAAAAATAAGACTGGTCAAATCAGTTATTATAAACATATTTTAGTTGTGGCTTATTGTTAAGTTCGAGTCTTTTTTGGGACAACTGAAACGAAATAATGTTAATGTGTCTGACCAATGGTTTGTTAATTTTGGGGGGGTTTTGTTTATATTTTAAATAATGATTATGATGTTGATATTTTAGTGAGAGGCTTTTACTTTTTTTTTCTCCCTTGGGTTATTGCTCCCTTGTTTAAAATGCTCTGTTTTTGCAGGGAAGAGGTACCTTACCAAAGACATCCTAAACATTATATGGCAGCCATCTACCTGTGGTGGGATCACTTAAAAATGGAGTCCTCTGAATGCTAAAAAAATGTGGATTCTAGTATCAGAATGGTTATGTAAAGGTTTTGCTTATCTTCCTGCAGATATTACAGATATGTCTGAGGATGTGTGACTCATGAGCTTTATATAATTACAGTAACACTAATAAATGATAAGAAAGGAGTTCTGAAAACCCTGTCATGCTGGGATTCAGTGTTATATTTGCTGCATTCTTTTGAGCAACAGAGAAATGTCATTATTCTCAGAAGAAGGGACACTGAATTTCTAAGGAGAAACATGTCTTCTCCAATCTCTGGGGCTGTTCTGGAATACAAACAAAATAATAGGTAAGGAATCTGGGCAATATTTGTGAGAGTTTTGCCATAGTCTCTCTGAAGACACTGTCCTGAAGTTAACATTCAATTCACAGGGGGCAAGGTTTTGTCCTGAAGCACAGACTGGCTGTGACGCAGAAACAGAACCTCAAGCAAATGTGTAGAGGGAGGAACAATGAGGTTTCTTGTTGGTCACTAGCAGAGGCAATGAGGTAAGAGTGAGATGAGCTGAAATGACAAGTAAGGTAACAGAATTATTTGCTGTCACATACAATTGTCCCCTTGGACTTTTCAATATGTTGCTGCTGCTGCTGTGGTAAGCTGCAGTGTGTGGATGGGAACCATCCATGTGGGTGCAGGGTGGGTACACACCAGCTCTGTTACAGGACATGCCAGAAGAATCACTTGAATGAGGAGCTTCCAAGTTTTGAAGCTCTGCAGTCTGCATTATAAAAACTTTCAGGCAGACAAAACCTCGTCAAGGAAAAAAAAAAGATAGTTCTGGAATTAAGTGAAAACAATTAGATGGAATGGTATGAGGTGAAGTGCAGTGAAATAAACTGAAACCTGCTGAAATGATACTGAAATAATGAGATCTCATTTCCTTTCATGGAAAGGGATGGATGTGGGAAAGTTGGGGACTAACAAGATCTTGTGGAAGCAGTTGCACGAGTGAAGATGCTGATATACATTCTGCACATTTTTTTTTATTTAATTTGGGTTTAATTGGGTTTTTCTGTAGAGGTAGGGTAGATTAAAGTAGAACCAGATCTGACAACCAAAATCATTTCTGATAGTATAATGTGGTAAGGATGTCTTTGCCATGCAGAGACTGAGCTGGAATAATACAAATATCACATAGTGACCAAGATAGTGGTCAGCCCTGGCTTGGAAGCCATGGATACAGGGTTGAATCTTCCCCTGGTTAGTCCTGACTCCACTCAAGACTAAGTGGCTTTTGGCAAATTATCTCGCTTTTCTGATTTATCTGTGAAATTAGGATAATATATCTGCATGCCAGCATTAAGAATTAATTATCAGTTGCAGAGTGTGTGTTCAAAGCAAAGTATAAGTGCTAAATATTAGCTGTAGAGTAATTGGACTACTGTAATTTATAATATGCTCACTGACATTGGCTTATGAAACAGGATCAACCTCTTCTCAAGTGCTGTAGAACGTTTAATTGTTACTAATGAACTTCTGATACTCAAAGTAGCTATCACCATGAGGCAGGGAATGCTGCCAGTACCTGTCTGTGAGAAAGCTTAACAAGGAAATGAATGCCTTTTTTTTAGCTTGGAAAAAACCCAAATATGTACACATACACCCACTTTAAGTGCACAGTTTAAATTATATTCTTTTTAGACAAAAAGCTTTATTTTATATCAAATAGAAGCATGACATTACCCTAACTTTTCATCTCTTTCAACCTATTTAAGCTGAAAATGCTTCCCATTTTCTGAGCAGCTTTGCTTACTACAATATATGGAGGGTGCCACCGGGAAGAGGGGAAAATATTCTGAAAGTGTAGGAAAGAAAGTGTATATCACTGAAAGTGAGGAAAGAAACTCTTTTACTGAAATCTGACTTGCCCAGCAAACTTATTCAATGTGTTTTAGTGGCTCTATGCCTGCCAAAAGTTCAATTCCAACCTCTTGTTTTCTTTTAAGGGGTTGGGAAGGAGGAGAGACAAGCTGAGAGCAAACAAAGAGATGTCAACAGAAGGAGTGCTGACAAGGGAGCATCAGTTGAGCGAGGGCAGTCGTAGCTGCTAACATTTAAAAAGCCCTTTCAAGAAGTAACAAAATAAAGGATAGAGAGGTCCTCATCCTGAAATGGCTTTTATATTTCTGAACCTGTTGTAAAAGCTTTTTTAGAACACTTCCCATCTAAAACCAAAGTAGTTTCTATCATAAACAAGACAGCACATCAATACAAGGACTATCTTCACTCACTTTTATTTCTGGACTAGCAGAAAAGGCCATTATTTAATACCACAGAAAAAAGCATGGTTGCCCCTGTTCAACAAAGGAAGAAAATAAAGATTGGAGAGATTATGTCCCTGAACCTGGTCTTGTGCAGGCTTCTAGTAACCTTGCATGTATTAGGCTTCCACAAAGATTGTTTTTTAATTCCCATTTTTAACACCATAAAAGGTATGTTAAGAAGCTTTGATTTGGTGCAGTCTTAGTGCAGACAGTTCCCAGGTAGTTTTTATATCAGTGTAGCCAGGCAAGGCCAACAATGTGTTCCTTCTTGGAGTTGATATGAACCAGCTACCCCAAAATAAGGAAATAGAGTGGTTTGCTTTCTTAAGATTTTATATTGTATTAAACTGATCAGGCCTCTTCATTTACCTCTGTACAGGGTACAGCACTAAAATAATGTAGCTGAGTAAAAATCATTTTTATTGCAATGAAGATACAGGTTGATATATCTCACTTCTTTCCTCCTTTTTCTTTTGTGCTTGCTAGCACATAAAAGCCCCAGCAAAGACAGGGCAGGGCATGTCACAGAAAGTATCTGCCAAGTTCAATTATTCTACTGTGAGCCTGAATGAGGAGAAAGTCTTCAGTAATATAAAAATTAATTGTGTTTGTTTAGAGTGGAAACTCTGTAGATCCTTCCTTGGATGCATCTTCTGTTTCCTTTGGTATACTGTTTCATCCATCTGTAGTAAATCAGAATACTTTAGGGAAAAGAGAATCCTGACATTTTTATCTTTTTTATCTTAATGAATTTATCTTGAGAGTAATTTGAAGATGGTGTGAACAAACCACTGCTTAACATACTCTAGGTGAGTAACACTGCTGGAAAGGTTGAACAAAATTAACATTGTCCTTTTTTGAGTCTCTCAGTGCTGTGTAAGCCAAAGTCTTTGAAGTCTGCTGAAAAAAGGCTGTAAACAGAGTTTGTCTCTTCATATAACTGTTTCTGTTCCTAACAGCTTTGAATCTTTTATTGGATGAACAAAGAGAAATTAGAAGGAAATGTAAGTGGTATGGAAAAACTGTGGCTGTTCTCCTTCCTAACCCTGTATAATTGTAGTAGTTTCTTCTCCCTAGGGACTTCAGTAACATTTGTGGAAATGGTCAGTGGAAAGGAGTAAGAAATAGCACCAGGTATCTTTATCCTGCTGGTTTCACTTGATCCTTAGAGAAATATTTTAGAGGTGTGAAAAAACCAGGTGTGCTAAAGCTCTGATGTGTCTGCACAGCTCCCAAGTCAGGGTCCTTTTTGAAAAGAAATGTTTCTCCTCAACTTTCATCATCAGTAGAGCACACAGACTTTTCATATGTACCCAGTGTCCAAATAACCTTTGAAGACTGCAGAAGATGATTTTTCCTGTCAATATCTTCACCTCCCTGGTAGAGCTACATCACAATACTGTCCCCTGCCACTGCACCAGAAGGATTTTTCCTGGTGCAAAAACGGTTTTATTAATGTGTGTCCTGACAGTATCTGGTTAAAATGTGTATCACTCATTACCCCTGTTATTTAGCCAGTTTGGATGTGTTCTGTGACTTGTGTTCCTTAAAACGCAGTCAGTGTCACCTTGTCAGTGCTGATTTTTGCTCCTCTTAGCTGCTGGAAGATCTCTATTCTACAAAGGACATACAAATACATATTTGCTTTATCCCTCTACTGTGCTCATGGGTTATTAATTGTGTTTCAGTCACAGCCTATTGGCTTTGAGTGACTGCAAGAAGCACAAAAATAAAAGAGAAATTCATTACTCTCTTTTACCTGTTTAATACCGACATCTTATTTCTAACATCAAGCCTTTAAAATTAATGTAGTGATCTTTTCAAGATCTACACTCTATTAATAAACTATAAACTATATGGCAGCACTGCCAAGAACTACTGTGCACTCTGCCTGTACTAAAGTAGACTTTACCATTTTGATATTCATACTCTTAATAATAAATGACAGTAAGTTGCAGGTGCAATACTGTAGCAATTTGTACATTTTGACTTTGAGCATGGAAATTTGCAGCTCAAGCATCAGGATATTTTTATTAATCTGAAATAATAAATTTTAAATCAATTAACCTAAGCATGAAAGAGTATGTCCACTTAATATGGTGGTATTTATGACAGGCCTGAGACTGTCATGGAATTGTGGGCAGGACAAAATCCTTTACATTAGGATAGTGCTAGTGACGTACAGGCACAGTGTGACAGGAAGAAAAATGTGCTGTTCCACTGACTTAATGCCACCTTCCCTGTTTTGCTGGGAGCAAAACAGAAGCCTGTTTCTATGTGAAGTAATGCATCATTTCTAAAGCATTTGGGATCCAAAGTGGGAAGGCATAGTATAAATGCCATGTCTAATGCTGTTAATTTACTAGAATTAAGTCCTGTACAAAAGACTGAAGACTTTGTTTGAAGGAAAAGACAAGAAAAGCAAATATAAGGCTGGCTGCTGGCCCTGAATAGCTTAGTGATTGCCTGGAGTGTGATACTCTGAAATGCTCCTGTATGTTGTTCAAACTGGGATGTGTATCATACAAAATGCTAGCACATATTTCACAGAAATATGTAAATAAGAAAGCACCACCTGGGGGCCATCCAGTCCTACCTCTTGCTCAGTGCAGGTCCAATTAGAGCAGGTTACACAGGGCCATCTCCAGTCAAGCTGGACTGTGTCCAAGGATGCTGATGCCACAGTGTTTCTTGGCAACTTAGCCCAGTGTTTGACCACCCTCAAGGTAATATTTTCTTCCTTATATTGAATTGGAATAGTTCAGCTTGTGTCCCTTGCCTCTTGTCATGTCCCTGTGCACCTCTGCAAGGAGCCTTGTTCCATCTTCCCTACACCCTCTTGTTAGGCTGCTGCAGGCAGCAATAAGCTCTCACCTTCAGCTGCTCTTCCCCAGGCTGTGCAAGCTCACAGCTTCCTGTCTATCTGGTATATCACACTGCAGTCTCCCAGTTGTCTTGCTTCACTGTTTCAGTATCTGTCTTGTCCTGGGAAGACCAGAGCTGGACATTGCTCCTGATGCAGTCTCTCAAATGCCAGGAAGAGGGAAATTACCAGCTCCCTCAACCTGCCGGCAGCGCTTCTCTTAAAACAGCCTGGGATGCTGTTGGCTGCCTTTGCTGCCAGGGCACACTGCTGGCTCATGCTCACTTTGTCCACAGGGACCTCCAGGTTTTTCCCCTGCAAATAGGCTTTCTAGCCAGTTGGCCCCCAGCCTGTACTGTTGCATGGGGTTATTCCATCTCAGAGGCAGGACTTTGCATCTTAGTGTATTGAATTGTAATTGCAGAATTCAATGTATTGAGTTATATTTTTGTGCTTGTAAGAATTAATAGCTCTGAGTTTGTCCTTTGGGAATAGCAGTGGTGTGCCTTCTGAATAGCCTAAATAATGCAGAATTATGCATAACATGACTCATTTTTGGATAGCCAGTTTAACAAAACCCCCTAAAGCTGATGATATATCAGGTACATCCCGGAATAAATAAATTACCAAATTTATACCAAAGATACCAAAGAAATCATAATAAATTACCAAAGAAAGGATAGCAAATTGTTTCCTGAAAGCTGTTAATTTTTTCAGACTAGCAATGCTTCATTTTTCTTTTGTACATTTATAAATGAAGTAGGCTGTGCTAATTTGGAGGCAAAACCAACACTACTTTGTGGCTATTCTGTTTATTGATCAACAGAATATATAATTTTTCTTGTTAGACTAATATAGTGGGGAATATTCTTATTAATGAAAGGGTTCAAACTGTACTTCATTCTAAGGATATTGAAATACCATTTAATGTTATCCAGTGTTGTCATTGCATGTTGAATGATTTTTGTGTAATGGCTTTTCATGACTTTCACATGTACATAAATTCTCAAACTAGAAACTAATGACTTTTTTATATTGTATGTCAGTCTTTATAAAAATATTTTATAGATGTTAAGAATTTTAGAATTACAGGAGCAATTTGGTTGAAAATAGTTTTGGTTTGTTTTTTTTTGGACCATCATAATGAAGATGGTTTTCTTTGTGGTGCTAGAAACCCTCTTAGAGGAAACACTAATCTTTATTTATGCTTTCCCCCCCCACTGTTAATTCATGTGCCTTTTTTAAGAATCTTGAAATTTGTCAGAAGTGAGTCTGGGAGGATGAATTCAACAGATCTCTGTCCACGGTCTGCTGCATTTTGCTCTAAAGGGCTGTATGGCTGCAATGTTAGGAAAATTTGGTGTATTGTAAATTAAACCTCGGTGCTGTAGGCTCTCAGCTAGATGTTATCCAGAAAGCCAGCATTTCTGGTTCTGCCTGTGATTTTCAGCTGATGACCCCCTTTGCTAATGAAGCATGCAATCCTAATTTGGCATGGGCCACAGGTAGGTTGGTCCTCTCGCAGGTGAAATGTCATTTGCCACATTTTGCAGAGTATTAGTCCGAACCTATATTTGGTTGGCACCTGTGCTCCTGAACTGGCATCCCACCTTGTGAGAAGGCAGCATGCCACTCTGACAGATGGGGAGGAATGTGAGCATGCCAGCAAACCAGTGTATGCATCAAGGGGTCACATTTCTCTCCAGGAATGTTGAAATACCGGTACACGCAGAGCTTCTGTATCTGAGGCACACGTGTTTCTTGGCAACGACCAAAGTTCCTGCTGAATATCTTGGCACGGGACGTAAGGAAGCTTAGTGAATTTTCATGGCTTTCATAGGGTTTCTACGCCATGGGAGCCTACATATAATTTCTGCTAAGAATGGCCCTGTGAATGTAAACAGAAGAGGGAATCTATTTTGCAAATTATTCTTTCTTATTAATAGATTAAGAACTGTTAAAATGCCATCATAGCTTTCATGGATAATGATTCTTTTGATTAGTTAATGGTTGGTTTATCCTGGTCTGAGAGCAATAGAACGTGTGGTTTGGCAATCAACCCAAAATGAGAATGTCACAGCTTAAACTTCTACCATTTCTTTCTTGTACTTTGTTTTATTTTAACTTAGAAGTAAATTGTGGAATCCCATCACACTTTTGTGCTTCATCAAGAAATTGGCTTTTTTCTGTGTTCCCCCTAATGATATAATGTATTAAAATTAACTCTGGGATGTTCCTTTCTTTTCCTGAAGGTAATTCTGAATGGTTTATTTCAGTGTTTTTACTTTTTTCCTCCAGAATTACTGTAAAGCTTTTCTATTTCATCCATTACAGCACAGTGTTTTTCACATTTGAATAGCTGCATCAACATGAATCCTTTATAAGGACCTTAAAAACAAACTTTGCCAAGTCCCAGAATACAGAAGCTGATTCACATCCCAATACTCAGCTGCCTCATGAATAAAGGAGAGTCTGTGCCTGACACTTTGAAGCTGTAGCTGTTAAACCATACAGACTATTTACCTCAATAAATCATTATAAGAAACTAAGGTACAATTATACCCACAGAGAAATAGAATTCAAAACACTGATTTATGTGGTTCAGTCCTGTTCCTTTTTCCATCATGTTTTGAATTTTATGCATGTTTGTCATCTTTGGCTGCTTCCATGTATCTTTAAACTAATAGGTCTTGCTTTTTAAACATTCCTCATTAGGTTTGTTATTTCAGTTTGACATACAGACATGATTTGCACGCTGTACAAAGTTTTGCATTTAAAATTAACTATCTAATTTCTTATGCTATAGACCAAAAATGGAAAATGTGTGTAATTTGTTTAAACTAACATACACCCTTCTCTGGTTAATTTGTGACCATCTAAGCTGAAATCCCATATTAGCTGAGAATTTTTTTGTTGCTTATTTGTGAGATCTGCAGAGAAATCATGATACAAAGGAATCCATCATTGTGCTTTTCAGAATGTGTCTGCTAATCACAAGGAGATGGAAGTGTAGGAAATTACATTTGGAATAATTTCCTCAATTTCTTTACCCCTTGAAGAGGCAAAATGAATCTAAAAGATAAAAATTCAGTGAGATGAAAGTGCAGTCTCAGAGGAAGGAATGGCAGTGAAACCAACAAATAATTCCATATGAAATGGTAGGAGTAAGGTAAATATATCTAGGAAGGGAAGTCCGAGAGCAGCCACAGACTGTTGGGCCACCCAAGCCTTCAAGAGAGTCCAGTGTTGCTCTCTAGAGCAACTGGCTGGGGAGTGATTTAATAACCAACAAATGTTCCTCAATAAAACTTCAGAAAGTCACCAAATATTGAAACCAACATTTCAGATACGAACAATAGTAAATATGCTGCAGTTCCAAATGCTTTATGCCTGGCTAATAACTTTCAGTGCTGATGCTTGGGTGGATCCAAAGGGTCTGGAGTGAGGGTGTGTCAGGCCACCTGCCTGATCCCAGGGGTTTGGATCAGAGTAGTGCTTGTCTGCACTATTGAGAGGGAGCTATAAATCCATCATTATTTCTGGAGTGATTTATAACATGAAGGTTTTTGGGCTGTGTGCATCTTTCATCTATCCGGCTAAAAAAAGCTGTGTCTGTTGTAGACAGGTTTGGCCATTTCAAACTATTTTTGCTTTACATAGCAGTAATTTAAGTGAAAAGTCTAAACACTCCATCTGTATTTTCATTATCTTACATTGAATTTCATAAGATATTAAATTCATAAGAGAATATGCATCTATAATCTTGATATAATACAGGAGTAAAAGCACATAGTCTTTTTCATGCAGTCTGTGATTTGCATATATACATACATGTATATAAAACTCTTTTTGTCTCTATGAATCTGCAGGAATGGTGTGAGGAAAGAATATTATACCTAGATTTTCCACATGCAAACGATGTTATTTATTGAGCACTGAAAACTCATATAGGGTGTTCCATAACCTTGTTCCCAGTAATCCAAGAGGCTATGACATACTGCTTTTACAGTCTGCTAGCATTTAAAATGTTTCTATCATCATATCCATGGACTTAATAATGTTTTTATGCTATTGAAGTGGAGGATTGCTTTGCAGCACAAGTCACACAGTCGCCACACTATGAACATTTCCACTGCTTACAGAACAATCTGTTTATTAAAACCTATCTGTTGAAATTCCATTATTAAAGCTACATATTCTAGGGCCTTGTAATATTTTAATGTTATTTTTCCTCTGTTCCTAGTGCCCTAGAATAGAGATACCTGCTCAATTATAAAAATAGCCATGTCATCAATGAGTAAGATTCTTATTAGGTATTTCCATTAATAAAATTTAAGATTATTGATTTTTCACATTGTTTTATAGTTCAGCACTACCATGTAATAAAGAGCTATTTCATTTTGCAATCTACTGAAAAGAATCTCATCCGAAGTTGAAAAAAATTCTGAAATATTTCCAGCACTTCTTAAAATTTCAAATATTTACTAGGTTATGTCAACTCAGGTGACTTTGCAACTTCAGTTTTGCAGTTTACTAAGCAATAAATAGAAATGCATCTTGAATGCTATTTAAAGTTAGGGATTGTACATAGTGAAAACTGCAACACTTTCTCAACTATTGGGATGCCACAGAAGCTCAGGAAGTTGGTTCTGCCAGAACTCAGACCAGAAACTGGCTATTACATGTGAAACTGTGCATCAGTATTCAAATAATACACATCAAAAAAAGGAGAGTATTTTAATTCCTGGTAAAATCTCTTACCAAGATTTCTAAGGGCCATGTACTCTCAGATGTGTCTCAGGTTTGAAACACAGGTTCTAGAGCAGTATAAATACTTCGTGCACATTATGTTTTATTTAAATAATTGTGCAGGTGTAGCCAGCACGTGGATGCCACTTTAGTAGTGTAGAAGGGTCGTGTCCATCTTTCCCAATGAGGAACTTCACATGTAGAAAGCAACCTTATGATCTCATCACAGTACAGGGCTTGAGCTGATTAAATTAAATCAGTGTAATTAAGCATAACTTTTGTATGTAGACAAATCTTCAGCATTGCATGAACACAGACCAAGAATAAACTTGCTCAGTTTACAAAACAGACTGTTAGCTGCAGCCTATCACGCAAATAGGGAGATGGGTTTTAAATAAACTTAATGAGTTAATGATGCAACACTGGATGTGTTAAGGAGGGCAAGATATGTCCCAGGAAAACAGTGTGAATATTAACCTTAGGCACCTGAACCAACTTGTTCAGGCTGGATGCTGTTTTTGTGGCTAGTTTGCAGAACTAGTATCAGGAAGGAAATACAGTTTTCTGCAGGTTTTTTTCCAAGCTTGTCTTCTATTAGCAGATGCCTTTCACTCACCAAAACTTTAAGTCCAAACAAAGGTTCTTTAATTCTAGCAATGATTCTTCAGAATATCCAGGGATTACATATAATAGATTGTGAGTATAGCGTGAGCAAACAAGGCATCAATAATAACCTTCTAGCATGGTTTTATCTGGATGTACTGAATTACAAGGAAAACAGTTTTGGATTTTTTCCTAAGTCTGGTGGATCACAGATTGCATGTTTAAAAGTGGAAAGGGAGTAGCCAGACAAAGGAAAAGAAACAACATAAAAAGCCTTAAGTTTGCATGAGTTTCATTATGCTGAAATCCTGACCTCAAATCAATAAGAAATCCTTTATCTGACACATATTGAGGGATTATAGACTCAACATTTTGGAGGATGTGTTTGAACAGCATTGACATCAAAACCTTCTGAAAACTGCAGGTGGATTATGAGCTGTGTACTGTTTATATCTGCAAGTACAAGCAAGGAACTGAAGAATTATTTCAGTCTATCTATGCTGTAGTTTTGCAACTATGCTACATTTATTTCTTAGGAAATAATTACTGAGGAGTGTGTGTGTGTGTCTGTGTTGGTCAAGTGGTTAAGGCATAGGGAGTTGAAAGGTCAGAGTTTTCCTTGCAGTTATGAGACAGGTGGTTTTTGTGTGTGGGGTAAATCAAGTCCTTGTTTTGTATCTCTGTTTCTCTGTAGGTACAGCACGTGTAGACACAGCTATGGTTTATTGGCAGCACTCAGTGGGCTCTTACAACACCCGTTTTAATATTTTTGAAAGGTGCATGTAGTGAGCTTTCAAGGTACAATATGGCTCCACTAAGTGTTGGGATTTGAAAAACCTTTCATAATGGGCAATGCTGCTCTTCCAAAAAAGTGATGTCTTCCAGGAATCTCTGCTTAGTGAGACTGGAAACCACCATGAAGACATGCTGCTTAAGCAGTTGTGTTTGAAATGGACCAATACAGGCTGCTCTCTGCATTTTCAACTCTTCAAACAACTTTGGTTTGCTGTGGACAGTGTTAAGGCCGCTGAATGCTTCAATGCAATACCCATTTATTTGTGTGCTTTGTGAGCTGTATAACTTATTCTGGGACATTTAAAACAGTGTTTATTGGATAATCTCTTACTATAAAGCATTTCTTGGACAGCCCTTAACATATATTCTCTGCTAAAAGAAAGATAGTCACAAATGTGTACCAAAAAGAAAAGAGGAACTTGAAAACAGAAGAGAAGGGAAGATACTGTAATGAGCAAATCATTGGTCTATATAATACATATTATAAACTCAGAGAAATGCTGTAATATTTGATTTAGGAGACATCCATTCCAGAAAGCCTTTGGGAGTCTGCACAGTGTCTTGTCAATTATTTTAACAATTTCAGCCCTTTATTCCCTATTGATGGCCAGCTGTCCTAAAACTGAGAATTGTGGAGGAGCTATACTTTTAAACAGGAACTTAGATAATGAATGTCTGTTTTCTCCTTGGTATTCAGGAGAAAAAGGTTTTGCATATTGAATAAAAACCTGTGATATACTTCTAGAAGGATGTTTATAATATTTCTAAAATTAGTTTTCTTTTAATTTTCATGTCAAATGCAAAGAGACCAGTGGCAGCAGTCTTGTTAATGCAAATCAGGAGAATTGTGGACTACTGAAAGTAAAAAAGGAATGGCCCTTTTTATACTCTGCTGTTATAATATTCCTTCTGTTTGACAAGTCTATGCATTATATTTCATGTATATATTTCATATATACTTTCTGTTTTAAATGAGCATTCAGAGTGTTTTCCTTGACTGCTGCTGTGAAATACAACATTTAGTTCTGTGTTTAAGTGATGTGTCTTTTAGTTAGTTAGTTTGTTTTTTTAATAAAGTTTTAAATCTGTATTTCCTCATGTTTCTGTCAGGATAAATCAAAACTGTCTGTTTTAAGGACTGACAAAATTTGAACACAACACATATGTGATCAGACTTTAACAGGTAAGTTTTTAGCACATCCAAGGCTGTGTAAGGGGAATTTATTTGGAGATGTTTATTATTCTGACTGGTGTCCTTGGGCAACAATAGAAATGACAAAATCTCTGCTGGACAAAACAACAAAAGATATAATTTGATGATAGTTAAAGTAAAATGGTAGGCAAGTGTGCTTGCAGAAATATAGCAGGAAAAAAAGGATAGGTTACACCTAAAATAAAATCTTACCTTTTGTTGGAAGATTGTTCTGAATTTAAGCAGGTGCAGGATTCTTTCAGGGTTTTCATGGCACTAGCACATCTCTGTGGAGCTCAGCAGAATGCATCATTTATCTTGTTTGGCATCTCTGCTAAAGAGTGTTGCCTTTATTCCAAACTATCACTTTGTGGCCTCAGCAGCAGCTTGGTGGCTGTGATGGTGATACCTGTGTGTGTTTGAAGTGGGATGGAAATGTTGCTCCAAGATTGCAACACCAAGGCAAGCAGGGGGCTTTGAAGTCATGTTGAAGGGTGGTGCTGGAGCTTGGAGTGGGCTTTGATTTCCCTGTTTTCATGAGTGTTTTGACCTTGTCTGAGCATACATCTTGTACTGCTGAGCAGTTTTGCTTTGGCTGCCACAAAACTCATGTCTTCTGTCATGGAGGCAAGGATTAGGATTAGAGAAACAGCCAATGAAAGAGAGCACTGCACAGTCTGGTGTAGGAAGAGATGAGTCAGAAAGACCATGAAGAAACGGAATTTTTTGTTATTGTGCTGATTCCTATTAGCTTCTCTTATAATAGGAACTATTTTCACTTCTGTTAGAAACCTGTAAATTGTTTTTGCTATCTGATTATAAATGTTAAGACACTTATACAAAAAGATATATCTATTATTCAGATCAAACAAAGATACTTAGTTTGTATGATTAGAAATCTGCTGGACAAAGGTTTTCCTTGGGGAAAAAAGTCTACAGTAAAATTTATGACCATGCATTTTGCTAATTCTTAATTAGCAGCTCATTAAACAGATAAAGAGTATGGACAAGCAAGGTGGTTTTCTGTTTTTCAAAATGTTTGGATTTCTTCAGGAAGTAAAGTCATCAATGTGTATCTTCTATATATGTATTTGTCTTCCCATGTCTTCATGCATATAAATAGATATCTATATCATATCTCTATCTATAAATATATATATCTGTAAGAATGCAAATGTATGTGTGTGTAATATAATGGCTGTGACCTTATAGCCATTTTCTTACCTTTTCTTTTTCCCACATTCCACACCTTTATTTAGGCATTACATTCTTTCCTCACACCTTCTGTTTTTCTTGTCTGTTAAACTTTGGATTTTACAATCTGCCTTTTACTGTCTATCTTCTGTCTATGAATAGTGCCTGGTAGGATGGAATGCAGTTGTAAGTTGGGTTTTCTATTCTCTGGTCATTTTTTATCACTTTTGTATCAGCTAAAAGTGACTGATTTTTTTTTTTTGTTGGGCTGATAAAAATGAATTCTGACTGTTGAGCAGTTGAGCAATTGAAGAGAGATAACAATCTTTTACATATGTAATGAAATTAAAATGCAGACAATGGCTATTTTAATCTTTGATTGAGGCTTTGTTGTTTTTGGATAACAATATAATTAATTTTTTATCAATGAATTAGTATTTATCATATTAAAATAACAATTCTTTTTAAAGTCTTGGTGGTGGTGGTAGTGAAAAAAAAAAGAAGGGATTCTAAGGTTACTTATTTGGAAGTGTGTGATAACATGCTGAAGTAAATTAAAACTGCAACACGAAAGGCAAATATTGTTGCACAATTTTTATTTTTATTTTTTTGCAATCTGCTGTAATGAAGTCTCTGTGTGCAACAGAGACTTGGAAGCAAGGGAGAAAGTCATTGACAGTGAAATTGTTTACTTGGCCTATAGAGCCACCTTTCCAACTTTAGTTCATAAACTTCTGGTCAAAAAAAATTGCTTGAAAATGTTTTTCTGGGTAAAGGCTAAAATAATAAACTACAGTGCCTACTGGAGTTATGTATATCTGTTATTTTTGTATGTTATGAGTAGCAGATTGGAACCATAACTGTTTCCATTTTAAAGTACGACTTTTCAAGGTGTAAATAAGTACTTTATATTTAAAATTGTAAGAAAGACACCAAAATACAGTATGTAACTATTTATAATTTAATTAAGAATTCTTAATTTCAAATGATCGTATCTAATTCCTGAGAAACATGCAGAGTATATGTACACTTGCAGGTTTTTTAATCATTGTGCAAGAAAACAGGTTCTAGTCCAGACATTGTGGATAAAAAAAAAACCTTCAGTGTAGAGCAGATTTAAATTTGCACACTGTCCTATAAGCAGCCCAGTTCATATACTTGCATTGTAATTAGTTGATTTGTAATCCTGGTCATAATTTAGGATGGAGAAATTTCTTTGGATTTCTCTTTGCTCTCTAAGGATTTAACCTTTTATCTGTCTTCCCACTGGAGAGCTAAGATTTTGGGTGAGTTGAGATGGCTTCAGTCTGTTTAAAAATAAAATTTAAAAAAGAAAAAAAAAACAGCCTTAGTTTCTAGGGTCCTGGGATGTTGGTTAACTACTTTAAAGCTTTTATAATACCAAAATAAGGCAATTAAAAAAAATAAGGCAATTTATATTTGCTGTACTGATATGCATTTGCAGATCTGAAATTCAGCGTTTTGGAGTGGTTTTATTATTTCCTTTTTATGATACCAAAACATCTAATCAGGCAAGGACATGTTTCTTAAGGTATTATGGGAAATGAGTGACAATCTAGCAGATTTTAAAAGATCACTGATCGCCCATGAATTTTCCCAGTGACCAACATTTAATAAAGAGGATGTTTGATATCACGAACCCATTACAAAAGGAGACCAGTGATTCCTGTCCACTTGTAATAACCTTTTAATGTAAGAAATGAGTTACTGCTTTGGAATACTCTATGTGCTCTAGTAAATTAAGGTGGTTAGTTCATAATTGTATTAATGTAAAGTTCCCTGGTTCTGTCATAATTTGTTGTGATGGCAGGGCTGTGAGGAAGCATGCTGGATTGAACAGCCCTGTGGCACACAGCATGGGATAATTGCCAACCACTGCCTGCATCATCTGCTCTGACGACAGCAGTTCCAGGCTGCCCCAAAGGTACACAGTTGTACATTGACACATACTGATTAAAGAGAATATTGGTCAAAATCTGGGCACTCCACTCTCTGGAGACTGGCTTAGACAAGAGTTGTAGTTTCTAGATTGAACTAATGCACATGGGAAAGATACTCTGTTGTCTTCATATTCTTATTCACGTGTCTACTATTTAGAAGAAACTTCTGCTTCATTGTATTTTGATTTGGATTTTTGGGGGGTTTTGTTTGTTTGTTTTGATAACAGTTTAAAAATGCCTTATTTCTGACAAATTACCTAAACAAATATGTTGAATCTAATGAATCAGATGTTGGATCTAATTAGGTCCATCCACTAAGGGTGGTTGAATCCTTGAGCTGTGCTCCTACAGGCAGTTTGAGCTCCACTGACTTGATCTACTTGACTAACAAAAACTCAGTTTTGAGGGCTGCTACCAAATGTGTATAAACAAAGCTGAGCAGAAAGACATGGCATTTACAGGTGTTTTTGCAGCTGTATCATAAAAGCCCATGTTATATTTTCCCAACCTCAGGGATGCCATCCTGTTCTTCCCCATGCCACGCATTTCTCCCTTCCCAGGTTTCTTCCTTCTTGCCCAAGGACACAGAAAGTACAGCAGAGCAATGCTGCTAACAACAACAAACCAATACACATCCAAATTGGATTAACCAAACTTTGCTTTTATTATCTCAGCCAGGGCAGGCCAGTAAACAAAACTTTGAAATCAAGTTCCTTACCTTCCTTCTCCTCAATAGCTGTACATATGACCAGAGGACATCACACATGAAACTTTTATTTCTGAGGAACTTTTATTTCTAGAAATCTGTCATCCAATAATTCTCCAAATCTGAAAATGTGTTGCTTACATGAGTATTACTTTTTCCTGCTTTTCTCTTCTTTGAATTTCTCTGATTTGCAGCATTTTCCCCTTGAAGTCTGCTTTACACTCTTTCCATACTGCTCTCCACTGCTGTCCTCCAGAATGTGTTTGTGTTAACCTTTAACACACCTTGACTACACTACTTTACTTTTGGATATCTCTTTTTATGTCTGCAAATAATTTATATTAATTACCTAAATTATCAGCAGAAGACAGGAAGTGGGAGCACAAAAGTATGTGTAAATTGATTTATCCTAGTTACATTCACAGACCTGCCTGCTAAGTAATGTATATCTGGGAACAGTTCATGTGTCACCTTGTTGTCTGCTAGAATTCTTCCTTCTGGGCCTTTTTGGGAAGTATATGGTCAATATAAACTTTCCTAAATTTTTTAAGGTGTTTTCCCCAAAATCAGTGACAGATTTTATCTTTCTTCCAACTAGTGCAATCTTCAATGGGAAAGCTAAACCTACTAATTAATATCTGTTTATTTATATGCTTCCTAATAGCCTATTCTCTTTTAGGAATTAACACACCAATACTTTGGAGCTTCCCTGCAGCTTTTGTCTGCAATTTCCAAATGGATATTTTACAGAGACTTTTTTTCTTGCTGCTGTTACTGTCTGTAGTCAATATATTAGAGGTTTTGCTTTATTTACAGTCTGCGTGTAATATTAAAAATTTTTTGTTCTGGACTTCTTGTTTCCTAAGTATTTTTCTCCTTTCTTATAGATTCAGTTTTTCAGTACTTCACCATGTATATGTAGTTGCCCTTACAAATGTTAGCCAGATAAATCTGCTTGTTCTAAAAACTGACATATCCTCAAGTAAGAAAATATTCATGTTTTAAGGGTGTGGGATGGTGGAATTTAGATATTTGCACAGAGAAAAAACGTGCTGTCTTCCACACTATTAATTTTCCAAATGCCAGCTCCTACTCTTGTTGGTTTCAGTCTTTTTCAATCCTTCTCAATGTCTCTACCTTATCTTCTCATCTATACAATGAAGGCTTAGAAAGGAGAAATTTACTCACAAGTGTGATCTGTGTAGCTCATGAAGGATTTTTCCTGGCCTGTTACACCCTATGGAAACTCTGCTAGATATCTTTAAGACCATGAGGGCTTTTTCTTGCTTCTTGACCTGTTCAGTGTTTAAGTAAAAATCCTGATTTTATTTCTCTGATATTGTGGTAATTTAAACTCTGTATACTTATTCTATCTCAGTGTTTTTAGAGAAAGTGCAGAGGTTTTAGGAAGCTTCTAAGTGGTCAGGCTGGCTCCAGCTCTGGGTCCATCACAGCTGGAGTTGATCTAAGTTTGGGCTGCCTTGTCCTCTCCTCTATTGGCTCTGGCTCTGTGTTTCCACCTTCTGCGCCGTGCTGGCACTGCCTCTTGTCTGATCCTTCTGTGAATTGCTCCTTGGAGCAGATCTGGCTGAAAAGTTTTTTTGTTTCTTTGTTCTTTTTTTTTTTTTTTCCTTCTCTTTGGTGGGGTTGGTTTGCAGACGAGCAGCCTCCCTGGGCTGGCTCCTGCACACGTGGGTGGGTGTTAGTGCTGAGGCAAGGGAAGGAATGGAAAGCCTTGGTCGGCTGAGGAGGCTCTGATCACCCGAATTCTTTGTAGGTTTGAGCTGCCATCGGATCCCACCCGCAGGCTGCAGTTCCACCTCTTCTCTGAGCTGATCTCCACTCCCTGCCCCTGTTCCCTCTGGGGCCAGCACTACTTTTTATGTAGTCATACTTCTCCAAATCACAACAGGAATCCTCTCCTTGCCCTCCAAAACCACAGCAGTTCCTTCAGCTGACAGAGCATGGAGCCATGTAGTGCTGGCAGTCAGGGTGGAGCAAGGAAAGTAAATTTTTTTTTAAAAAAGTAAAAAAAAAAAAAAGTACATGCCAGTCATTAAGGCATGTAAAGTAACTATGGAATTGCAACTTGTGAAGCACATGTGTATATATTTATTACATTTAACCAATGAACCAGCCTGTTTAGCCTTGACATGACTTTTAAAGAAACTGTTCTTGAATGGAAGATTGTTCTCCCCCACCTGTCACTCACAACTCCCAGTTTAAGTCTCTTGGTAGCCACCCGTAAGCCCCTGTCAATATAAAGTCCAGGTCTGGCATCTTTAATATTCCAGAAATCCATGATGTGTTTTTACACATATATACATGTAATTCCATTTGCATTTACAGAGAAAATCAATAAAGCAATGGGGTTATGTAAAAAAGTAACAGATTTAATGGATTTGCCTTGAAAAATAATTTCATATGGTGTCCAGAAGTGGGCAACTAAATTCATGGGGAAGGAATAGGCTGATGCTATTGGCTCAAATGATGACTGTTCCTTTAGCCTTTGCACAGATGATGATCTGCTTCAAGATACCCATTCTGGAGTAGCACAAAGCAGGGAATGACTGGAGGTAAACAGTAAAGTAAAGGTAAACAGACAAGAGTTACAATTACTGTGCAAATTGAAATTCATCTCACTTGGCCTAGTCTCTACAACACTGGTATCTAGCCTAAATTAATTGTTTCTAGGTCTTTTTTAAGGTGGGAGAAAGGGACAGACTTCTCCAGTGCTAGTTTCTCTTCTACTTCAAACCAGGGCAATATTGACATGTGCTATGGTGGTACCTCTCTCTATGTATGCATGTATGTATTTGATTATAAAGAAATTCTGCACAGTTAACTTATACACTAGACAGCTACTTTTAATTTCCTGAACTTTTATGAGCTATAAACTTAAGATTGAAGCTCAATTATCATATGCACAAATTTTTAATCCCTTTAAGTGTGGAAAACCTTTATATGACTGTCAGCTTTTTTGTATTAGCTAACTGCAAATATTTCATCAACTTATTAGTTACTCTTTACACAGAGCTACATCCATTTTAAAGAAGTTCTGAATTTCTAAGAAATGTAGTGATTTGAACAAGAAAGAAATTTTAAGCAAACATCAGAGAAAATATATAATCTTTGGGTTTTACATTAAAAAAAGTATCTAAAGTAAAATAATGCTGGAAACATTACTGTGTTTTGGCAATAGCTTTCTTATTGAACATAGAGCTATTTATTTAATCCACTGAGTATGTTCATGAAACCTTAGTAAATTTTTGAAGTAAAATTTGCAAGCAGCATAAAAATCTAGCTGGCTAATAACAGGATATTCTCTGCATAAGTGTGGTTAAAAATAAGAATTTAAAAAAATAAATCCAGATTTTAAGGAGTAGTATCTCTGCATCGAAAGGGCAAGAGTCTAAATCTAAATGTAAGTGTAAAAGCTGGAAAAGATTGAACATATGTTATTTCCCACCAGCACAATATTAAATGCAATTATTTTCTTTCTGCTAAAATCTTGAATATATCTTGCAACACAACCTTCAAAGAGTCCCCTGCTGCTGTTGATTATAGTGAATCCCACTTCCTGCCACCCAGTAAGTCTTTGCAATTTTCTCTTTTTCGCCACCCTGTGGAGATAAATAATGTATATTAATGTGGAAATATCAACAGTAAAATCTCTTAATATTCTCCACAAAATAAAGCTTCTCTCTAAATCAAAGGATTTGTATCATTCATTAATTTTTTGAGCAAAAAGAAGCAAGTTCCTTATGCAAAGGCTTTGAAAAGTTTGAATCTCACTCTTGGAAAACAAGTGTGCCAAATGCTGTATAGGAGAGAGATGAGTTTTTTCAAATTGAAAAAAAGATTTGGTATAGTGTACTACATTTAGACCACAGATTTTAGTGTTTTCATTTCTCAGACTCATTAAATAGACCTTGACAAATCCCTGTTTCTCTTCCTTTGACCCAGAACCTTAGGAAGTGTGTCAGAGAATTCAGTGCTGTTTTTCAGGAATTGCTCCCTGTGCTGTGGAGGATGTTCTATAAAAGGTTTGTCACATGTGGCTGTGATAAAAGTGTGCATTCAAATCCAATACATTGCTAATTCCACACTCAGCTCTCCCCCTTTTGTACATTAAAAAAAAGGAACATGACAAATGTCCTTTGGAACTCTAGGTTTTAGAAAGGACAAGAAAAGCAAAGGCAGAAGCCATGGTGCCCTGAATACTGCTTTGCCATCGAGTTTGAGGTTTCAGTGCTTAAGTGGAAAATTGCCATACTAAAGAAATGATTGCTTGCTGACTGTACGAGTTGGGGATCTGGGGTGTGTGTGACCATATTGATTCTAAAGTGCTCTTTTTTTCCTAACATGTTTTTCCTTTTAATTCTAACTTCCAGGAACATGGACTCCTTTGATAAACACCATAAACATTTCCTAAGTTAATTTAAGAGAAACCCCAACCCTATAATGCTAACCTTTCTATTGCTTAAATCAGAAAGCTAATTGAAAGAAATGTTAAAACCAGAAAATAAGAAAATTTTAAAATAAAAAATAAAAAAAAAAGAAAGAACCTTCTCAGAACAAAACCCTTAGTCACCAACATTTCAGATGGCAGTCTGAGGAGTCTAACCATTCTGTATTATTAAAATACCATCAAATTAAAATAACGGCAAAATCCTGAGACAGAGGCAAATTGTGTTCCCTCCTCTGTGGTTGTGGCAGGCCAGCAGTCAAGGACCCAGCCAGGAGTGTAATTTCTGTGGGAAGGAGGGGAGGGAGAAGGGAGGATACCTTTTGTGTTTCAGGGCTGGGGAATGTGGTACTAGAAACAGTGGGCAGTTGCGAGCTGCATTGTGTTAGCTGGTTTGGTACTTGGCAATAGTGCAGCTCCAGTGCAGGCTGTTACTGACTCAGGGAGAAGCTGTTTCTTTCTTTTGTCCCCTTCTGCCCTACCACTAACAGCTGCTGTGAAGGTATTTTCCCCATGGTGTTTCGTTGAAAGGTAGACAAAATATTTTCAATTATCCCTTGCTGTTAGATTTCTGTGTAAATAATTTGTGTTATGGTAAAAATCCATCTAAGGCAGGAAGACTGTTTACTTCTTTCAGCCTAAATTCTGTAAACATTTCTATGCATGTTTAGTTTTCACCATGTGAGCAGTATCCATTTGGGTGAAGTAAAGGATGGCTGTAGCTGCACGTTGGAAATTTGACCTACTTTGCATATCATTATGCATGTAGCACAGTTTTAGTCCAAGAGAGTGTCCCGGAGATGGGAAGTCTGAGATGCGGAAGAGTCCGTCGAGGAAATGAAATCTAGCCAACTAATATGAATTAAATATTTTTGAACTTTAGTGTAATATGCTCATTCACAAGTGGAGAAGTAGTAGGAATAACATAAGCATTAACAAAAATTATAATTTATTCAGTGGCTGAGGCAGTAACCAAAAGCAGCTTGGATGGTGGCGACGCACAGGTGATTTATGAGCGCCTTTTATGATCGGAACTGCAGATTTTGAAATTAGTTTACACTTTGCAAAGAGAGTTTTGTTTATTTTGAAAATGTAGATATGCCAAGATTTCAAAAAATTTTGATGTCAAGTCACCTATGCATTGTCTTACTTGTACCAGGACACTGTAATAGCAATACTTAAAAATCCTCCTATCGAATGTGATGCAGGATTTTAAGTGTGAAGACTGAATCTCATTACTAACTATGAGTATTTCTACACATTATCTATTCCATTAACTTAGTTCCTGATACTGCAGAAGTTTGGATGCCCAGAATTATACAGAGTGAATAATTCTATTAGAGTAAATGGGACTCCTACAAATGTGTGAAGTGAAATGTGAGCGTGAAACAAGCGGGGCTGGGGCTTTTAATGGGAATCTTGTTATGCATAAATATAATTGGTATGTGAGGAGTCTTTAATGAATTAAGTCCCCAACAGGCTCCCTCCAGGTAGAGAAATAGGATAAGATGCAAAGTCCAAGAAGGGTAGGCCCCAGGTTTTTAGAGACTTATGTCCACATTCACACGCATCGCATCAAAGCAGATAGAAGCAGATATGGATCTGTCTAAATTGAGGCAGGCATTCTTAGCATTTTTCTACTCAAGTGACTTGGTGTAAGTGACTTGTTCAGAAACACTCTGTAGGTTTGTAGCACAGCCAGGAATAGAACCCACATCTCCTGACTCACAGTTATAGACCAGACTTCTGCTCAAATTTGTGTGAAAACTTAATTGGGCGTGTTTCTCTGTGAGGGGGAATTTATTAATATTGCTGCTACCTTAGAGTGTTTTCCAATTTTCTTTATATGGTCCCATTCAATAAAGGTGTAGAGCTGAACGTGAGCTTTCTCTGAGTAGATGCAGAGCATCTGGTTTATACAAATGTTTTCCCACCAAAAAGGAAAACTTGGAACTGTAGATTTTTAATGCACAGATCTTGTGCTGTTGCAATGTTAAGAAGTCCTTGTTGTTATGAATGTGCATTATGAGTATATTGTACACAGTCCTGGTATGCAAATGTGTAGCATTCAGAGAAGTGAAATAATTCTGTGTTATTATTATCTTTGTAAATTGCATCTTAAGAGTTTGTTGAGGACTTTACGACGGCAGTTTTCTATAGTCACAGCTATACAGCACAAAGTGTTTCTTTCATTATTAACAATAACTGAGCCAATGAAAATGCTTTTAAATATACACCAGACAAGCAGTTATCCAGCTCTTCCTTCTTACCATCCACAAACCATCTTTTAGCATCTTATAAACGAGCATGTAAAATAGCTTTGTAAACATCTGCTTTTCATTGTTAATTGTCAGGGGAAACTAGAGATTTAAATGCTTCTTTTGTAGCATTCCTTAATCCTATCAGAAAGGAGAGCTCTAGATGCTTCTCCTTTCTCACTGCAGATAGCTTCCATAGGCTAAGGCTTTCTTCTATTTTCCTTTTAATTTCTTTTTCTTTTTCTTTTTTTTGTAATATCAGTAGTTCTTATTTACTTACAAACAGCTTGTTTCACATCTCAGTTTGAAAGGTCTTGCACATTCTAGTCTATATGGCAACTCAGTAAATTTAAGCAAAATATACTATGGAATTATTGATTGCTGTATAAAGTGTGTTGAAAATCTACATTTTTCTCTCATTACGATATGCTCAGTATTTTCTTTCATATATAAACTATCAGGTCAGGTATTGTATCATACATATGCAATAAGAAAACAGGAGTATGTGTTCATACATAACATCAAAAATAATAAATAAAAAACTCACCCTGCTACAATACAATTATTATTTTTTTAGAAACACTGCCTTTATTTTGGTTAGCTTTTCTGTTCTAATAATCAAGTCATTAATGTCAGTTGAGTGTGTCTGGCAGTGATTTACTTAAGGTAGCATTCATAACACACAGTAGCTGCATTATACAGGAAAAATAAATCCATTCATGTTACATTTCCTACCTTTAAAGCTTTTTAAAAAATCTTATATTATGGTCCTGGATTTGTAACATTTGACTTTTTCCTTCTTGCATGCACAAAAGGAACATTGATGATTCAAAACTATTTCATGTTTTATACTTTGTGGACAGGAAATAAATCTTTTTTTATGTTCCTCTTTTTTTTTCCAAATCTGCTTAATTTGAAAAAGATACTTTTTTCACTTAGAGTTTGAACATTTCTGTAGCTTTCGTCTTTTAATTTTGGTGTTTTGAAGTCAAAGTCTGCTTAACTAATTCCTCCAGCACAGTCATTATTTTAGAATAATTTGGATTTCTCTCTGTTTTGTTAATTAAATAATAATTTAAGGGTACCATTACCTATTAATGTTTTTATTCCTGCTATTCAAGATTTACTTCTAGAACTTCCTAAAAGAATTGTTACACGGAGACCTCAGCATCACTGCATGTAAAATTAATTGAAATGACATATTGTTGCAGTTTCTATGACAACCATATCATGATGCTGATGCTCTCAAAAATTTATAAACTACTATTTCAACTATGTTAATAACAATGAGTAGAGATAACATTTATTTACTTAATATTCTTATTAGAATCAAGCTTTTCATACTTCATGTTAAAAAAATGAGAAAAAGGTGTATGTCGGTATTTTTCGTTTGTCTGATGTTGCTTTTTTTTGTGAAGGAATTCTGGCTTTCTGTGAGAACCTTTTTAAAATCTAACTGTGCTATGTTATGTTGACAAAGGGCTTATTCACTCAAAACAAAGAGAATGTATATCATCACTCACAAACTTTTAAACACGACATTCCAAAAGAACTCTTACAGTGCAATCCACGGCAAAAAGCAGTCTTGTTTTGCTAGTGGAATATTTAAAGCCAGTTTATTCCTATTTCTATTGTCCTAGATGCTAAACCTCAAATGCTTGTGACATGCGAGTACTGATTCACTGGCATGACTTACATAAATAAAATCATAAGCTGAAGTGTCTTCATGATCAGGCACAGAGTTATAAACTCCCTAAAAATATTTACTTATTACTGCCTTGTTTTATTGTAAATGGGAAATTTGAAAAGGCTTTTCCTGGTAACTTGAATTTTTTTTTTCCATATTAAATACATACCTTTAGTATAATCACGTTATTCCATCAATCTTTTAGGCTTTTAGAAGTTAGCTGATTTTTACAGTTTGACAGGGAACTCTATTACTCAGGCAACACTCACGTTGGAATCAATGAGTGTTTTACTTGAGGAAAAAATTTAGGACCAATGTAAGATGCCTTATTCAAGTTACTTCATAATTATATAGATTGCAATGACTTAAAAAATAGTGAGCTTTGCTCTCCAAACATAGTAATTTTATTCAGTCTAACTTGCACTTATTAAAAAAGTGTTTTTCTATTCAAAATGTGTGATTCTCATATAGAAGACTTATTGATCATTGATCCAAATAGGAAATAAAACACCTTGATCTTTCAGTCATTTGTCTCAGGAAGATTCCAAAACAGTCCAATCACATTTACTTCACTTCAGTCTTAAATCTGATATTACCCTGGAAAAACGTTTCATATAATTGAATGTTCGAATACGTTGAGATCATGTCGCATTTCAGTTTTACCAGTATGAGTGCTTTCAGCAGTTTCTGCCCAACATTCCCGGTCTACTAAGCTATATTTAAACATGTTTTGAAAGATTTATACAGTGATTTGCTTCTTAGTCAACTTTGTTGCAAGAAGTTACTACTGCATATTTGGGTAAGAAAATGTGAAGTGCCCAAAGAGGAGAGGAGGGAGGACGTGGTGTGGGATATGCCATGCTATTTACAAGCTCCAAATAAAATTGGACAGCTTGAAACAACTCCCTACCCCAAAATATCTTTGTAGACATTTTAACCTCGTGTCTTGGTATTTTCTAAACTGTTAATCCTTTCCAGCATCATCATTTTGAGTCTCTTCATACAAAGCATGCACTTCATATGCACAGGACTTGAGTTTCTGGATGAAACTACTGGCAGTGACATGAGCCTACAAGATTGGGCCATATTGTCACAAATCCAAAAGAACACCTTGAAACCAATGCAATTTATAAGTGCACAGTGGTAGTAATATAAAATACAAAATCATTGCCCTATCTTGAGGATTCCTTTTATTTCTGTTCATGTGGCATGTATATGTGGCTAAGTGGTAATATATTTATTTGCAGTGTGGGCCAGTCTCCAGGTCAAAGACAGCTTTGTTTATTTATTCTAACCTTCAGGGTTGTTTTTTGATATTTTTGTTTGCTTTTATTTGGGTCTTTTTTGTTTGTTTGGATTTTTTTTTTTTTTTACTCCATATATGTTTGTAGCACAATAGTTCAGTCATGGACTTTAAAAATTGTGCTTTGCTGGTGGGGTTATTTTTTATTTGAGGGGTGGGTATATGAAACAGAAATAAACTGATGGAATAATTTCAGTGTTACAATAGAAAGCCTATACATGCTCTGTTGAATTCCAGCATGTACTGTCAGAATGGGACACTGCCAGTGAGAAAATAAAAGCACCGTGGTGTACTGATAGGGGTTAGCAGACACCATGTTTCAGCAAGGGCTTTTGTGTCACTGAGATTCTAGGGGAAGATCCTCAGCAGCTTTCATGTTTACACCACTGACCTGGAGTTTACTCCGGGCTGGAATATAAAATAGAGCTGCTGTGGGCTGAAAGGGGGTCCTGTAGCACGAGTCCCCTCTCAGCCCCTCTAATGTGTGTGCAGGTAGAGCTCTACCTGACACACATCGTCCTGTCCCCCCTCATACCCTAGACAAGCTCTGCTATTCTCAGCTGAAGCTGGGAAAATTGGTATAATATGTGAGGCTACACAGGTGCATGCCTCAGTATGAGTGTGATGATTGCTCTAAATATCTCTGTCTCTGGGTTGCTTCTGGAAAAGTGCATTTAAAATCACTGTTAATCTTGATCTGCGTTTTTGTATGTTAGCGGTGGTTTATGGTCACCCTGTTGTACAGAGATGGGAGGTGAAAAATGATTAAGATGACAAAAAGGCAAATCCAGCTGTTAGGTGAAATTCCCAGATTCAGAGGAGCAGATGCATTTCAGTGGAAATATTTGCACCTTCCACAGTCACGCTACTGTTTTTCTGCTTTAACTCTGTGCATGAAAAGCATCAGGTGATTCCAATCTTAAGGTGATTCCTAATCACAGCTGAATGTAATTGCCATCTTTTGGAGCTCGTTAGTAACGTTCATATGATTCAGGTGTGGAGGTTACTCTGCCAGTGCAACTACCAGGTGGGAGTTAAGGGACTTAAAGCTGGCCGGTGCAGCCAGTGCTTTTCTGGGTGCCAGGATGCCCTGACGCGATGGATGCTTTCCAGTAGCTGGGATGCTTTCCACCAGCTGCTAAAAGCCTCCTGAGAGGAACCCCCTTCTGGGTTAAAGCTTTCCATGAGAGGTAAGTGATGTGTTGTGCCCCTGTATAAATGGATCTGTCTCCTGCACCAGATCCGTTTCCGTAGCTTTCATGTGCCTGGAGCGTGCCTTAGAAACTCATCGTGCTGAGCCTTTGCCACAACTTTTAGCAGTGTCACCCCATGTAATGTCCATGGGTGGTGACAGCCTAGTCTTTCTTATTTTCTTTTTACCCATTCCCCTTCCATTAATATAAATATAACCAAAACCCCAGCCTCAAGCTTGAAATTGCCTAAAAGGCTTGAGAAGGGAAATCTTCCAGGAGAGCCCGTGCAGTGCAACTGGCCTGACTTTGGCCGGGGAAGGAGGCAGCAAGAGGATGGGCAGAGGAGCCAGCAGTGCTCCCCGGCTCTCGCTCCGAGGGACGCTGCCTTCCAGCAGGGGGTCGGAGGGGATTTACAGGGAGCGGTGCCGGCGGGAGGAGCGGGCCGGGATGCGCTCTGCCCTACTCACCCCAATCCTCCGAGGAGCGCCCAGCCACGGCGAGACAGGCGAAGCAGGGAGAAAGTCTCGGGCCAGGGGGGTTAAGGAAAACACCGGTGCGGTGCTTTCGCTTTGTGTATTCCCATCCCCTCAATTCTCCTTAAATTCTCCCCGGCTTTCTCCGGCCCCCGCGAGAGGGCGGGAGGCGGCGGCCTGCGCTGTCGCGGAGCCCCGGGCGCTGAGGGCTGCCCGCGGCGGAGCCCCGACGGCCCCGTCCGCCCTGCGCGGGGTCCCCGCGGCCGCGGCGCGTTCGGCGGCCCCGGCAGCGCTCGGTGCGGGGCCCGCGGCCGCCTCACGGTGGCGCGGTAAGCACATGGACAGGCCCGGGCGGCCGGGAGCGCGCTCCGCTCTGCCTTCCCGGGAATAACAGTCCCGGTAATGCCTCGGATGAATCAAACCGCTGCTGCAGCGGCGCAGGGACGGGGGGTGCGCGATGCTCCGCGCCGGCGGAGGGTGTTGGAGCCTCACCGGGCTGGGCAGGGCCCGGCGGCACGGGAGCGAGGGTCTGCGGCATCTCAAGAGCGCGGTCTCACCTGGGCTTAGTTTCCCCCTCCCCCTCTCCGTCTCACTCCTCCCCCAGCCCCTCAGGAGAAGTTTGCAAAGAATGTGATGGAGAGTGCAAAGCGGCAGATGCCGACGTTCAGCTCCGGCTCGGTTCGGGCCCGAGGAGCTGAGCCACAGCCCCGAGCCGCCGCCCTGGTTAGCGCAGCAGCGCGCCCCTGGCACCCGGGGTACCCGCGGCGGGGGGGACAAACACACACAATGTAGAGTCCGCTTACCTCCGAGCCGAGGGACAGCCCGCTCCGGGCAGCGGGGGCAGCGCGGCTCCTGCCGCCCGCCCCGGCCGGTCCGCACCGCGCTCCGCTCCGGCAGCGCCCGCCCCGCCGCGCTCCGCGCCCGCCGGGCTCCCCCCGCCCCCGGGCAGCCCCCGCCTCAGCCCCGCGCACATCCGCGGCTCGGGGGCACCGTTCCCAGGCGATCCTTGCCCGTGCAAATCCCCCGAGGCTTCTCTCCGCCAGAGCGTGGAACAAAATTGCCGGTTCCCCTGAGTTTTTGTCAGGCTGTGCTGGCGCTCGGGAGCAGGTAAGGAGGCTGCTGGCTGCCAGCGATCCCCGCTGCACTTGCAGCGAGCAGCAGGAGCCGGTGGAAGTGGGAGTGTGGTCTGCTCTTCATTAGGGAGGGGGGAACGGACCCTGGAGGTGATGCAGTGAAACACTTCTACTCCCTTGCATTGTGTTTGTCACAGACCACGGGCGCTCTCCTTTTATAACATTCACTTCAAGCGTTCTCAAACCCAACCGGAATAAGTTCTGATCCTCCCCTTTAGTTTACATTGGGGTTGTCAAAGGATTAAATAAATGAAACTTTATTTGACCGTGGAGTTTACAGACCCTGGGATCCCTGCGCGCTCTGGCCTTATTCTAATTCTATAGCGGTAATTACCCTTCGTTTCTTTAAGTGCAATAGATTTATTGCCTTAGAGACTATGCACAGTTTGATTGAATTATTCATTTTTTTTCTTTGGTGTAGACTGCATCTGGGGACTGATGTGACGTGTAGATTTTTTTTTCAGGAACAAAGGGAATGTGGAAATGAAAGAGAGAGGGAGAGAGAGGCTGGCAGATGTGATGAGATGCGGTGAAGGTGTATCCAGCTTGGCACTCCCACTCCTCTCTTCTCCTCTCATTGCAGCCCTGGGTGACTCTCAGGCTAACACAAACAGCTTTTCTTCCGCAGCCTGCCCTCTGTCACTGTAAGTACAACAGCCTTCTCTTATCAGCATGCAAATTCCAGCCACTCACTACCTTAGCCTGGTGTTTGCACTTTAGATTTACAGAAGGGACCTTTAAAATGAACTTTCCGAGACAGGAAGGGGTTTTCATGTCGAACTTGCTTTTATTTTCTTTGTAAAAGTTTATGTGGTTTTTCCAGTTCTCTCTTCCCCCCCCTTCCTTTTTTTTTTTTTTTTTTTTTTTTTGAACGGCGGGGGCGTGGAGCGGGGAGATTGTTGCTGCGGCTTTTTCCTTAGCTATCAAGATGATGCACAGTTTAAAATGAAATTAAAATCTCCTTGATCCTTTTTCTGCCAAGACAATACATTTTGTTGGCAGATGACGCTGTAAGGAATTCAGAGTTTTTGTTTTCAGGCAGATGTTGAGCTTTGAGTGTTACAAGATGCAAACGTCCCCTAAATTTGGAGGGGTTCGCCAGAGGTTCTTGTTCTAGGGGAACTCGTATCAGCTGATGGGTTTGCTTTTGAAGAAACGTGCAGTAATTTACTTCTATCTAGTCTAACAAAACTTTTCCCCAATCGGATTATCAGGCTTTAACTTCTTTTCCTTTAGCTTTCTCTCAGATGCTGTTGATTATTTCGCAAAAGTTTCTCTGGATATCTTTAGCAAGCCTGTAACAAGCCCTCATTGTCGGACAGTGTCCGCAGAGGGAATTTATAAACATGCCTCTTAATTGTCCGGCATTAACTGGGGTGAGAGGGCAGTTTAGAAGTGGGTGAATGACTTTTAAAGTGAAATTTCTTGCCCTTTGAATCCAAAACTTCTGAGACTGTTCCGCCAACTCCGCAGGAGTTGCAGGTTTGCTGCTCAGGTTAAAGATGCGGTACGTACGAGTTAGCACACAGACAGGTTGCCTCGCTTGTCGAACATTGCTTTACTTTAAGGCATTTGGGGAGACACACGGCGCAAAATGCCATGACAGCTGCGCCCAGGTAAGTGCCCCGAGCTGATGGGAGCGCCTGCGGTCCCTTCCCTGTGCAGGCACCCCCAGCAGGTCAGCATCCCTCCTCAGCATCTGCCTGCCTTTAGCCTTCCTGGAGCCAAAGCGAGGGCAGTCATCCCAAACGCGGCTTCTAAAAGTGGGGTAACGCTCCAAGTGAAAGCGTGTTCTTGTTTCTCGGCACGTGTGTGCGGATCCGCACGGCGGGTGTTCACTTATGCAAACAAAGAGGGCATCCCAATTACCCCCGTGCAGCGCGCACACACACACGCTCCCATTTGCATACAATGCCCAAGGAATCCTCTTTTCCTGCCGCCGAGAAGTTGCCGCTCTCCGGCGCTGTGAGTTACATCTGTAACTTAATTGATCACACAGGGGAAGGAAGCAACAAGCTGGGGAGCGTTCCTGGCGCTCCGCAGGGCAGCGCGGCCGCATCCCTGCCGCGTCCTGCCCCAAACCAGTGTCATTCCCTGCGCTGGAATTTCGGGAGTGCAGCGGGAGGCTCCCCGCTTTGGAGCTAGGTGGGCGGTTAGATTCATCTGATGCCTTAATTATCTCTTGTCCCATTCCCGCTTCGTGTTCAATAAGGCGCTACATTTGAGGAGGGCTTTTTTCCTTTCTGTTTCTTAGAAGAAAAAAACTTCCAGCAACAAATTACTAGAGTTGCAGACTGAGGCAGACTATTCGTCCTTGTATTCTGATTTATATCTCTTTTCTTACATAGCTCATTTAAATTTTTTAAAAATCTTTTTGCGTGCCAAAGCTACACTAGTTGTGCAAAAAGTCAAGGTGTTTCCTTTACTTGCAGCAGGTTTAAATGTGTTACAAGGAAGGCGTTAGTGGTTAATCACGGGAATTCTTATAATTAAAGATTAAAAATGACAGAGTAATATCTCGAAAGGCAGCTATTTACTGTTGTTAAATCCATACACCGGGTAACTGCAGCAAGGTGAATACTTTGAATTAGCCGAACGCAGGTGAATACAAACTCAGTATTTACAATCATACAATTTCCCCTTATCTCTGAATGTCACTTTTAAAGTGCCTTTTATTAAAATTGAAAGAATGCATGGGAATTAGCTACTATGCCCTCATCAGCTAATTTGATGGTAAAGCTTTACTAGATAATTATAAAGTTCTATTTCAAGGTGCTTGCTACTTGCCGACTAGGACTTGGTTACTCCTTTTATTGTAGTGGAATTGCCAAAAATGTTGTATAAAACAGGTCCGCTATTCCAAGAGGTTCTGACTTACAACTCCTGTTCCCTGAGCTCGGCTCCAGAGGGGCGATAGCACCTCGGATAGCAGAGGATGCACCGTGCATGCCTCCAGCAGTGTGTCGAGTTTTACAGCTTGTTAACAAAATGAATCAGAGCCAGGTCATATCTGTCCTGTGCCATCGCGTTAATGTTCAATTTTCATCACATCCTGCCGAAGCCAGGTTCATTCGCAGTGGGGCTGAGTGAGCTTCTGGGTCTAACCTAGCCTGCGAATTTCTACTTGAGAGAGAAGGAAAGTGAAATCAGGCTCTCTCCTCGTCTTTTTGGCCTCTATAAGTTATGAAGCTATTTTAAAATTAAAAAGTTTGTCTGTTACTAACTGTTCCAGGCGCCTTCTGGAAAATGGGGAGAAAGTGCCAAAAATACAGAGATGAATCAACAACTTCTCTCTCTCATTTTGTGGGCTTGAGGTTGCTTTCCGCACTCCCGTCTTAACAACAGTTTAGCCTAGGTGTGAATAATATCAAAAGAGGGAGACTTCGCTCTGCAGCGCTGTTTGCCCACCTGATCTGCGGGCCCCTGACAGTTTGAAAGACTCTTTTATGTTTACCTTTGGAATGCAAAAATACAGCAGGGAGACTTTCTTGGGTTTGCAGTACTCTGCCACTGGTTGATTTTCTCCTCAGCTCCTTATAGTTTTTCCCTTCTTTCTCCCAGATCTTCCAACCCCCCCCCCCCCCCCCATCCCCAATTAGCACTTCCAAGAGAGCGTGAGTTCCTAAATTGGTATTCAAGCTGATATTCCAGTCCTTATCTGTTGCCTTTTGGTAGGCAGAGAGAGGGATATTTATATATTGCCGCTGCTAAAATTTCTCGTCGTCGCCACGAGAATCCCAACTTCAGCTCGAGTCCGTCCTAAATCAGTTTTTTCTCTCCGGCCGTACCTGTCTTTCCCTTTTCACTGCACTCACTTTTCACCTTTCTGCTGAATCCATCACTAAATAGTTTGTGGACTCTGAGTGCCTTCTCTCCCCCAGGTCTCTGTGGCTGGACTCCCATCTCTGGTGTAATTTATACTTTCCATTTCATCTCTCCCCCCGCCCCTCTTTAAAAATTTTTTTTGTATTTTTTTTTTTGTAATTTTTTTCCCCTCCCGGGCGTGCTGTGGGCTCGGGCTCTTCAGAGACCCATTTATCAGCTGTCACTGAGCGCTCGCTGAGTGCTTCCCTCTCGTCGTCCCCGCTCCCTCCCCACGCCGCCAGCCCTTCCCTCCTCCTGCACATCCTCTTTTCTCCAGTTTTTTTTTTTTTTTAATTTTTTTTTTTCCCTCCCTGTAATTTTATTTTCCCGGTGCCTCCCGCGGGCCGGCGGGGCTCTCCCGGCGGTGCGTGTCCCCCGGCGGAGGGCGGGCGGAGGGCGGGCCGGCCCCGAGTGACACGGCCGCCCCCCCGGCTCCCCCGGGACCCCCCCGCTGCCCCTCCTCCCTTTCCGGCCCCCGCCCCGCCCTCGCACCCCCTCCCCGGTAACTTTCTAGTACCTTTCCTCACCACTCCGGGCAATCAGTGGTCATTAGCGGGAGCGGAGCGGTGTAGGGTTTCATGTGTCTAATGGCCCTGTGAGTGGTGATAGCTGCGCGGGGATGCGGCTGGAGCCCGCGCCGATTTCACTTTCTGTTTTGTGCTCACTTTCTCCGCAGTTGTTGCTCTCCCCGCTCGCTCCCAGCCTCTCTCTCTCTCTCTCTCTCTCTCTCTCTGTGTGTGTGTGTCTCTCTCCCTCCCTTCCCCTCTCCCTCCTCTCTCTCCCTGTGTTGTCTCATCTTGCCTGTGCTGTCTGGGCGGGGGAGCCCTGCCTCCTTTTGCCTTCCTCAGATCAATGCCCTGGCCACTCACTTTCTGATGTTGCACGACGGGAAATGCTTTGAATACTTACGACATGGCCGCTCACATTGATTGCCAAGATTGACAGCAGTAACCATCGCCTTCACTTGTTTCAGGAGGAAAAAAAAAAAAATGAACCTGATTGTAACCAAATCTCCAGGCAACCCATCCGCAAACTTCTAACGATCGGGATCCTGCACATCCATGGCCCGGAGAAACACCAGCAGACTCTAGTTCATTTATTTTATTTTATTTTACCGAATTACTACCCATTTATTCCTCCCCCCTCCCTCCCCCCCTTCACCTCCTTCCCTCTTTTTTTATTTTTTAAATTTTTTTCTTTTTAATGAAAATTACCGAAGCGCGTTGCAAAAAAAAAAAAGGAGGCTCTCCCAGTGCTTTGTGCCACACTGGATCCCGAGGAGGTAACCAGGAAAACCAGCCCTATTGTGTTGTATACCTGTTGTTTGCTGTGGTGTGTAGTGCTGCGTGGCTTGGTGGCGGTGGCGGTGGTTTAATGGGTTTTCGCTGGATTTATGTCGCTTTGCAGGAGAGAATTCAGTTCCCCCTGCGCTGTCTTTAATGGGTTATTAGTTGCAATTGAGTGAAGCAGCAGCGTCCGGAGATAGATCTGTTGTTTAGCTTTTAACATTGCTGAATTCACCCCTTCCCCCGCCTCCCCCTGCACGATTATTTACTTTGATATCACGAGGATGTTGAGGTTTTTTCTTCCTTTTTTTTTTTTTTTTTTTTTCTTTTTTCTTCCCTCTCTTCTCTTTAGGGAAAAGTAGTTATAGTCTCGTCCCCGTGCGAGTTTCCGGGGCTGTTTGAATCCCGAGGTTTCCGAGACGTTAAGGGACCCCAGTACCTTGAAATCACAACACTTTCTCATCCTTCCCGAGTAGAGTTTATTTTAAAATGTAGTGACAGATCAGCGTTGTATTTTAAGATCACCCACGGCAGGCGAACACATGGTGCGGGAAGATATTGTACGTAAGGAACTAACACGAGAGGGAGAAAGAGAGAAAGAGAGGAAAAATAAAATCCGAAATAAATCTTTGAGAGCGGAGCGCTGCTGTCATTGCTCCCAAGTGCTCGCGTGGGTTTCTCCTGGCGGATAACCCCGAGAGACGCGGGATGGAGAAAGGCGAGGGGAGTTTAGCGGTGCTTGTGGGTTCTGCGCGAAGTTTGAGGTGGGTGAGCGCTTTGAAGTTGGCCGGGCTCGGCTGCGGGGAGCACACAAAGCTGCGGGAGCGGCGGCCGCCGTGCCGCGCTCGGCCACGGCGCGGCGCTGTCCCGAGGAGCGCCAACGCCGCCGCCTTATCTCTGCCGGCAGAGCCCGGGATAAAGTTATAGCGAAAACTTTAAAATCGATATCGCGCCCTAATTCGTGATACACGGGGAGGGGGGAAGAAGGCAGTCCATCATCAGAGAGCTCTGTTTACACCCGGGGAAGGGGAGATGCGTGCCGCTTTGTGGCAACAGTCGACCTGGGATTTCTTGCTGCCTTAGCTCTTTGCCGGAGGTCATGCAAATCGACCTTAAAAGAATGCATAAGCCATAAATTAAAATAAACCCTTAGCCAGAGGCTGATCCATAAGTAGACAATACCTAACCTGGACAAAACGGCTTCCTTTGAGAGCTGAAAAAAAGAATAGTGCCTAAACTAAATGCAAAGTAAGTTTTCAGGAAGTATTTCACTTACTATTATTACTGTTATTCTTCTTTTAAAATAAAATAGTGGCAGTTGCAACAAGCTAGCGCAGCTGTTTGCAGGCGGTGCTGCCGGATACGAGTGAGGCAAGGTGTGTCTTGTGGAGAGCTTGTTCTTTTCCTGGGTTTCACTACCTTGGAAGCTGTTTATTTCTTTGGATTGGGGATAAGAAGCCTCTTTTACCGTACAAGCAATTTGATGTTTTATCTCGGATAACGCCGAAGAGTTTATGGCCAAATCTGGGTTGCCTGCAACTGTCACATGCGCGCACACAAGCTGCGTCTGTATATAATAGTCTCGGGGCTTGTTTTTTTTCCCGCAGTTTTTGACAATTGTTCCATTCATGATCCTGAAAGGAATCATCAGTGGGAGCTAATGAGCGCGCCTCTGCGGCTTGCCCTGCTCCGGGGAGCAGCGGGCACCGGCGCTGCCCGCTCGTGTAATGCATGCACGCGTGTACCGGCGCGGGGTCGCGGCCGGCTGTAGCCAGGGGACGGAGAGGGAGAGCGGGCAGGCGCGATGCGAGCAGGTACTTCCAGGCGTGCCGAGCCCCCGGAGCGCGTTCCCGGGCCGGCAGCGGCGGGCGCGGCCCGAGCCGAGCGGCGGGGCCCGGAGGTCACGGCGGGCACCGCTCCTGTCCGGCCGGGCGCTGCCTGCGGGCCGCCCCGCCGAGGGCTTCGCTGCGGTTCTGTTGTTTGGGAAAGCACGGGAAGGAGTGAAAGTGGCACCGGGAAAGGACAATTAGTGTCGCGTCTGAGTGGCCGGCGTGGGGGGGAAGGGGGGCCGCAGGGAAAGGCGGCCCGGTGGGAGCCTGGGGACGGCAGATTAGTGCTGTCCTAGGGGTGTTTCCCAAAAACAGAGAGGTGAAACTTTCTGTGATAAAGTCATATATCTTCGCCTGCTGTTCGTAGATAAGGTATATGTTTATTAAGCAAATTTAAATAGCCTTCGGCACACGAGCGGCACTTTGTTCCTGCTGCTTTCTTTTACCCTCACTTTAACATTTTTTTGCCAGTTCCATCTTCAGTGCTGATCGTGAGGACAGGAGAACAGTTCTACCCAGTCCTCAAACAGAGTTTGAAGTCCAAAAATTAACGAATTTCCCTTTCTGTATTCGTGTAATGGAGCAATTTTGAAACCTGTTTTGAGACTTCGACTTGACTTGACTTGTTTTATTGACGTGCTTGTGCCCACTCATTTAATTAAGCCATTATAATACCATAAAGTAAATAATAAGAATGAATGTGAGATATGTGCATGCAGCCTGCCATTAAATACGAACAGTTCCCTGGAAAGGACCCTTTAAAAAACTTTTTTTCAGCACCCCATGATTCTTTGGCAAGATCTTATTGCAGGTTTTTGTTTTGAGCCAGGATATTTCGTGGGTTTTTGTGCTCATGACGTTACATGCACACTACGCTTGGAATATAAACAGCAAGCGTACCTAGCAGCTCATTCTAGTAAAACTAAGGAATAATTATTTATAGTGAGTACATTTAAAAGAAAATAATGAGGTCATTTGGAGTATGCTGCAGTTTGAAGTAGCTCGACACCTGGCAGAAACTACATACGCGTTTTCTTCAGACTCTGCACTATCCATAACTTTTCCTTATAATACATTCTTGTGTTAAGTGAGAAAGGCTGTTTGTAAAACAATCCCCTGGCTGGTTCCAGTGTTGGGTGAAGCTGATCCTGTAATGGCATTTTGTTTTGAACAGTTGCTGTAGTTGAAGTTCCCTCATAAGGTAAGGTGGCACTGGGTCTGAAAGGAGGTCCAAATGCCACATTTATAATTAGACTGCCAATTCAGCACATTGTATCTATTGCTATACAGGGATATACTGCTGTGTCTGGTCTCTCAATAGACTGTATTCAGAATTAGCCAATTCAACTGCTTAAACTTTGGAGTCAAATTTAGAATAGGCAATGAGAGAAGGAAAGAAAGAAAACAATAATGCTTTCTTTTTTTCCCTCAGCTAGCTATTAAAAGCCAAAGAATATACGGAAACCAACCCAGGCACTGCTCTTGGAAGCCCTGCACCGAGCGCAGCCTGGCCAGCCTCGCCTGCAAAACCATTTTGAAGCGCGCTTCTCCGGGGGGAGGGGAAGGTGAGCCCTGGGCATCGCTCCCAGCGCCGCTCTCCATCCAGGCCGTGCCCGGGCCGCGCCGCCCGCCCGCAGCCGGCGAGGGGAGCGGGGCCGGGCCCGGCGGGTCGGGTTAGCCCGGCTCGGCTCATCCCAGCGCGGCCCGGCTCTGGGCTGCAGCGACCCCCGGGGCGGGCCGGCCCCCGAGCCCCCGGTGCCGCTCAGGGCGGGAGCGGCGCGCCGGGGACCCCGCACGAGTGCCCGCCGTGTGCCCGCCGTGTCCCCGGGGCTGGCGGCTCCCGGCCCCTTCCCTGCTGCCACGCTGCTCCGGCCCCGCTTCCCCGGCCTCCTCAACGGGAACTTTAATTCATTCAGCGACGAGCGCCTAGGAGGCCCTTTGGTCGGCAGTCTCGCATCCTCTGCTAAACGCATTATTCCTTCCCTCCCTCGCTCCCTCCTCCCTGCAGCGCAGTGCTCCGTCTCGGTTCTGCTGGGAGCCTGAACTGGGCTGCCTCAGCGCTCCCTCGGCTTCCCTCTCTGCTAGATGGCAGGGTGCAAGCCAGTGCCATGTGTATAACACAGCATAAAGGGAGCGAGACAGATGGCTGTCTCTCCCTGCACGTTCCCGACTCTCCGCTCAACTTATGTAACTGCTGCTTTTCTTCCTTTTTTTTGCCTTTACGCACCGGGGAAAGCGACAAGAGAAACAAAGTGGAGCCCATCAGTTTCACTGGTAAGGCCACAAGTGCCTTAACAGCAGAAAAGACTCGTAGGAAATAATAGCTGATGTCCAAAGTTAGTTGCCTTCACTTGTCAGCTTGGTTTTGTTCACAAGTGGGAACTGCCAGTGCTTGTTCCCTCGCCAGTGGTTTTTAATATGTGGCCAACAACTGTTCGTGGTCATTTCCCGCCGAACTACTTCTGCTCAACAGGAAAAAAAAAATCTCTTTTGGACATGTTTTTTGCATCTTTGATCGTATTTTTAGTCCAAAGTATCCACATATCCCTGCAGTTCTTGGAGGCCTTAAAATAGCTTGTGGCAATAAAGGCCAGAGCTTTGCATGATGATAGCAATAACAAATACATTTTTTTTTTCCTCAGTTGGCATTAGAAAGTTTCTTTAGTCCTCTTTTATCTGCTAAACACTGTGATCACCTTGGGAGATAACACTTCAGGAAGCATATCTATCAATCTTTTACACTTGGGTAGATTTCTGCCTTGGAAGTGTATAGATCACACTCCAAAGGCTTCAGTCGATCAATTTATTTATTTATTTACTTCCCAGAACAAAAATTACTTCGGAAAGAGATGCCAGGATGCACTTGGCTTTCCACCCCATACAATGGGATGTTGTATATTTCCTTTTTTCCACAGTGTCACTTTAGAGATCAGCGGGCTCGTTTGGCAGACCTTGCTTGTAATGGCTAAAGTTTTCCAAAGTTATGTAAATAGGGGTGTTTGTGCATATGTGAACTGTGTCAGCTGCAGTCATACAGCAACATATTTTTACAACTTTTTAGTTGGTACAGTGAATCACAGAGGCAGAACCTTGAGATGTTTCTGCATGGTGTCAGAACCCGGGAGAGAAGTGCTGCTGTGTGAAGTGCTACTCGTCAAGTAGCAGCAAAACACACAGAGGTGCATGTTTCAGGTTTGCACTGTAGCAAGCTGGTTTCTCTTCATCCCTTTCAGTGGATTTTTGTGTAATTTTTATTTAAACAACTTTCTGTTTTTCCTCAGGTAGAATAGCAAGAATGGGAACTTTTAGGGGATTTATTACCAAACCACAGAAACTGAATTTTCTTCTCTTTTGTATGAGCCATGTGGAGTTTTTTAGACACGTTCTCCCACAGCGTGTATCTGTAGGTGTGTCATTGTAGGCCTTTGCATCACATTATAAAAGAACAAAACAGCATAAAATCCTATCACTAGTAAGGCTGAGTACTGGACTGGTGTGATGTCTGTCTGAAATACGTGCCTATTTATTTAGATGTAGCTCTGCAGAGAAGACAGAGATCTGATAGATGTATTTGCTGGAAAGCAGCCGATTTCTGCAGCGATAAAACCGGATAATTACATGTTCCCAAAGCCTTTTCAGCACAGAAGTAGGTGTGCTTTTAAAACAGTATTCTGTGGCAACAACAAATATTTGTGACATCATTGTAAGAGATTTCCTGCCAATTTTTAGGTTACTGTCTTTCAGAAAGTCTAGAGTTCCGTGCAACTCGTGAAACTGCTACAGATACCAATCGTATATTCAAGTATTCAGTGAAGTTTTAAATAATTCTCTTTCAATTAGTACAACAGGAGCCTGAAAAATGGATTTTCTCTTAAAGAAACAAGAATCAGTACACAGACATTTCTCTCCTCCTCTTGTATATTTTAAAATACTCATATCAGTTTTATGTTTACTGTTTTGTCTTCTTAAATTAAGAAGAAAAAAAGCAGCGTCCCAAGTCTGAAAATCATTGCTTGGAAATTAGTTCAATCAAATATTTCTTGAATCTTGTGAATTGGAAAGAGTAAGATAAAATTAGGTATATTGTTAAATTAGGTTAATCAGAGTAATTCCTTTATAGTGCAGAATGGATCAATGGATGTTTTTTGAAGTCAGGCAAAACATTCCATCAAGTTAATGTGTTTAAGGGTATCATATCAGGGACAGACAGGTACTAGCAGTGATAAAAAACAGATAACCTGCAACAAAATGATTTACAGATGGGCCATTATCATCTATAGAGAGCTTACACAGATCATATTCTTTAGAAAAAGAGAATGTAATCCTATAGAGTAGGGAGAATTACCTAAATAGGTCTGAATATTTAATGTTTTTTCTGAGTGACTAGTAGAATTTGTCAAAACAAAATTTTTTAGCTTTCTTATGGCCAGCATGTAAATATAAGATACAGGAAAGTACTGGGTTTGTATTTCAAGTATTTTTATGTTTATTTTACCTGTTTGTTGAAGTAAAGTTTAGGAAATGTTTTGCTTCTTCTTGTGCAAACTTTGTAGTGCACACCTTTAAAATATGTTCAAGAATGTAGCATCCGAATTTAGAAAAAAAAAAAGGTGAAAAGTTTGATGTTAGTGATTTATTAGATTTCAGAACCTGTTCCATATAGCAAGTGGCTGAGTTGCAGCTCTTCCATCGGTGGCAAGACAGGATGTCATTTAAATATTTTTTCTTTCTTCTTGAGCTACACAGAAATGTGTAGTCAATTGTGTCTCCAGTCACTGGTAGACTGACATAAGGCAATAGGAAACTCTAAAACCTCAGAGGTGCAGTATTGATTTGATTCCTAACTGCAAATCCTTCATATCATTGCTCCAAATATCTAACTTTACACCAATATTACCCATTCTTTTTATAGTGACACCATGCTTAGTAAAAAACTTCTAAGCACTGAGGTCAGGTGTTGAGATTGGATTCTAGTTTATTTTTTATGAATCAGATAAAGATTTCTGTGCATGAGACCGTATGTGAAGATGAGAGAACAAGAACATTTCCATATCAAAGGCAATATATCTGAGGCTGCATAGTAATTAAAATGCAGTGGTTTGGACTCTGTGCACTAGCACTTACGCAGAGCGTTGTTGGGACCTTGTGCAGCATGCAGGCGGTTGTCTCTCGCATACTTCTAGAAATATACTTATAATTTTGTACAAACATTTATGCCAGTCCACACTTTTCTGTGGATAATTTGTATTTCATCCAAACCATTCAAAGTAGAAGTTATTTTTTGAGCAACCCCCTCATTATGGCTTTTGTGCATCAACTATTTTTATTCTGGTTGTTTGTATTTCCTCTTACCAGAATGATGGCTTGTTTATAGTCATATTTTTTTGTGTATTTCGCTAAGACCCCTTCCATATACCACTGAAATTTTACGACTTGCATAAAATATCTTGTATTAGAAACAAAAATGCTAATATCTTTTTGGTTTTATTGCAAATGGTGTGATTTCTTACATACCATACTTTATGGCAAATTAAATGCATGTGCTGGAACATAATATTTTTAATGAAACAATATGTGTTTACTAATTCCAACTAACTGTTATACAGCATAAGGAGAATTTATATATTACTCCAAGGACCTGCCATTGTGGGAAAATTGACATAAAATATTGCAGGGCGCTCCCTATCTGGAAACTCTTTTCTGGAATAAATGTGACTAATTCCTGAGTGCATCACCCTGAGCTGTTCCGGAAGGGCTGCTGTTGAATTGTTTACTCCATAAACCCTGTTGGTCAGTGTCCCAGTGCGGAGGAGGCAGAGAGTTCTGCGAGTGTCCTCATTGCTCAGAGATGCTCGTTCCACAGAGGCTCTGTCCATTAAATGCTCCAGAACTGCTGGAGGTGAAGCTTTTAGGAAGTCTTTGTGCTTTAAACGGATGTTTGCACCCTGATTGTATGGCAGCAATCTTTCAGCCTCGCTTAGTTCTGTCCAGTTTTAGGTGATGATTGATGGATGTGTCCATGGGTACTTGGAGCTGGAATCCCACCATTCCAGAGACTGTTCTGCTGCCTCTGACATCTGGGAGATTGCTGTGGATGGGCTCGTTCCACCGAGCTCCTGACCATTTGTGGTTAGTGAGAAGCCATGATATTTTTGCACTCGTGGGGGGGTTAACCTCAGTGTCATGGCCTAATTCCAGCTAAGATAGGATGGGGTTGCCCATCCACATTCTGTCAGTTTTAACTGGCTCAGGGAATCCTCACTTCCTTTCCTCAGTGTAGTAGCTGTGCTAAGGGCACTCACAGCATTTTACCTCAGAAGGGCCAAACCCACCTGTTGAATTGATAGGTGAAACTAGATGAGGACTCAGATTTTGGGGGCTTCTGGAGGAGAGCAGTGTCATATAAGCCAGTCTGACTGGCTTATTGTTATTAGAATGAGTGTTTTGAAGGATTTGATATAGATGGAATTTGAATGTTGAACTATTTCAGAGGAATATTTTGATATAAGTTGGTATTTGACAGATTCTCAGCTGGTATAAGCCAGTGTAAGTCTTTACTTAAGCAGGAGGGTGCCTTTTTACTCTAGCCACAATCACATTCCTTAGGCCAGGATGCAGCTCCTTCTGGGTTCAATGGAAAGAACTTTTTGTGACTGTGTGGGGATGGGGCTTGTGTGTCAAGGCCCTGTTTGCATTGGATTAACTGTAGAGAATAATTTTGTGTCAATCAGGGTGGAATCACGTTTGCTTACATGGTGTTTTTTATGGCTTTAGGGTGATATTAACAGGAATTCACCTCATATAAACTACAGGTTAGACCAACTGACCTGCATATCTATCTTCCAGCAGGTCTTTTGGTGCAGTATATTATGCAGCATGTGGAGATTCTGACTGCTGGCTTGCTAGCTTCCTGTAATTGTGGGGACTGTGTCTGTGTGTTTTTCTTTTTTGTGTTTTTCTTTCATTCATACCTGATCTGCTGAGGGCAGATTATCTTCTTGCAGGTCCTTTCATATTTTTCTTCTGCTAAGGGATTCATGTAGGTCACTGCAGTGGGAATATACTTTATTCAACCTTTAGTGCAAATATGTGTAGATATGCACATAGCATTTTTTTAAATACCTCTAAGTAGTTGTGTTTCAATATATATTTAGTAGTGATTTTGTTATGGTAATCCCTGTGAGTGAAATTGAGTATTCACCTCTCATTTATGTGCATGCATTCTTACATTCTGCTGTCTGTATCTACTCTCATTGCTTAACCAAAAAGTATAAGATGAATTTTAGGAAAATCCTTTCATGCTTTCTGGTTGCCTTCTATAAGCCCCAGTTCCCTTTATGCTACCTGTTCTTTGCATATGGAAATTATGGTGGCCATGGTGTTTCTCTTTGGAAATAACAATGGAATATTCATTTATTTCAAAGCAAGTTAGATATGACTGTCTTTTCACCTTGATTTTATGAGCGAGAAGACAGTAGATTGGTGTTGGGATGGGATGATGGCTACACAGACTGTGAAGAGTCAGTTTGGAGAAGAGTAGTAAGATGGAAAAATGTGAAACTGAAGAGACCAAGAAAGAAAGGTATAGCCACATGATGCTCTAGAAAAATAAGTAAGACAAAGCATATTCTCATGTGTGTCTGTGCTTACCCCCAACACTCACCCTGGGCTTTAAGGAGCCAAGTCTGCTGTGTATTCAAGCAGTTCAGTGGGCCCTTGTTCCCTGCTTCAAAGATCTTCCCTCAACCTCTGATGAAAGCCAAAGGCTTTTCTTTCCGTGCTAGTCTACACAGTTTTTCCTCCTGGTTTGTGTTTATCGTCAGTCAGTGAAAAGTCTCATTATTTTTAACTTCTCTACCCCCTCTAGACAAGACAGGTTCAATCTGTGATGTTTAAGAATGTAACAAAAGCTCTGATTAGCAGTGGCAGTGAAGCCACGCCGGTGTGTATTTTACTGCAGCCACCCTGCCATGTGTTTTAGGGCTGCATGGGTGTGCCCACTAAAAGTTGATTTGAAAACACCTTGCAAAACTCTCTGTGATGGAATGGGATCAAATTACAAACACAAACTCATCACAATGGTGTAAAAGTGAAAGACTTTGAATGCTGTGAGTGTTGTATAGTCTTTTCAGGGAGAGAGAAAATGTGTAAGGGAGAGTAAGATGTACCTAAAGAGTTAGTACTGAGAATTAGATGGAGTTTCTAATTTGTGAAGTCTTCCCTTGGACAGGTTGAATCATTTTTTCACAATGTGAGTGTAACATAACCAAAAGGAGCAGGAGGAAACTGTTTTGCTGAATTTTTTTGTATGGGTGATTTCCATTAGAAGTGCAAGCATCAAGGTTTAAGCTGTTGCTGTTTTTACTTCTGATGAATCCTTCCCTCCACCCCAGTCAAAGTGGCACAGAAATCCTAGGATAACCAACAAACCAGTAAGCGTCAAATCCATCCCCAAACTGGTTTTGATTGCCCTGTTCCTGCTGTGGAAGACTTTTCTATTTCAGTAATTCTGCTTGGGATGATTAGATAAAGAAGGTGAAGGCTCGTTTCCCCTCACCCTGGTGAAGCGTGGCTCCCACATGATACTTCCTGTCTTTCACATATTGTCCCTTTAGTATCAATAGCAACTGGATGCAAATCAGGGTGGCATCTGCTGGTTTGTTTTCAGCTGACCGGGCTAAACAGCACATACGGAATTTACCGCCAGGAGGCTGTGACCTCACCCCAGACAAGTGACATTCCCACAAGTAGGTAATGAAGCACCCCTACTGAGTGCAGCTGAAGTCCAAATCCTCAGCAGAGTTATTACATATTCAGTTTAAACAGCTCTCCCAAACTTTAAAGCTGTCCCTTGATTTTTTTTTTAAATCCCAGCTACTCGCTGGTGTAGCTGGAACGGCAGCTGTCGCTGGTCTCTGCTGATGCCACACTGTGCTGAATTGGGCCTTCTTGAAAGTGTGTGGGAGAAAAGAAGGGATGAAAAAACAAAGGGAGAGGAAGAGGAGGGGAAGGGCTATGAAAGGACAAAGATGGGAGAGAAGAGTGAGTGAATGCATATATAATTGAACTGAATCGTAACTGTAATTGTACTGTAAAAACAGCTTGTATTGCTGTTGAACATGCGTAGAGATTTTCTGCAGTCACGTTGTGTTTGGATATATCTTGATCTATGCAGATTTTAAAAACTCTATATAGGTGGTGTAATGCTATCTTCTGAAGAAGTTAACATGCAATTGTTGAAGAAGTCCCTTTAGTGCTTACAGTATTAAAGAGTGAATTCTGTATACATTTTCTGTTGCTCATCAAGTAATTCACATCCAGTTCTTTGGGACACAAGTTATCTGTCCTTGCTGTCTGAGAAAATGCAGGTTTCTGGGAAAGGTTTGAGAGGATCAGTTTGGTCATATAAGAATTTTTTAGAAGTGTACATAAATATTTATAGTGATCAGTCTGTGAATGGTTAGCATGAATCGTAAACATTTTTGTGTTTTACTGATCATTCTGACAGCTGGTTGATTGCAAATATTTTTGAAAGGATTAATAGATTCTAGATGATCAGTGTAAATTAGTAATCCCAGTATGCTTGCACACCAGTTTGTGGTCTGAGTGTTGGATGTGAAATGAGATTTTATTTTATGTCCTTTTGATCTTGCTCATGATGAAGTTTTGAGATTAGCTAAAAGCAAAGCAGAAATTAAATAGGTACTTTAGAATCTGAAGTAGTTTCTAGGGATGGAAAGGGAAGGAGAATACTTGAATGAGAGGAAACAAAAGGAAGGAAGGGGATAGGATGAGAAGCAGACAGACAGGAAAAACCCTAGGATGTGTGGGGGCAAAGAAGCATTAGTGGTTGCAGCCTTTCAAGGCACACCTAATTACTTTATTCTCCTTCTTCGCTTAGGCTCTTCCAAAACTTTCCAAGAACTGAGGATGAGATACCAAAAATCAGCACTTTTGTCACTCACAATCAAATGGAATATTAATTGAGGTTAGAGGGGGAGTAATGATTGAACAGCTGTTGATAACTCGGATGTAACAACCTCCAGAGCTGTGAATATTGTGTTATGTAAAAGGGAAAGAGTTTTTCTATATTCTCGGCTTTCTGGAAAATAGTGCAGTTCTTGTGCTTTCAGCAGTAAGTTTTTTGGGACTTCCTGTGGCAGACAGTTCTTTTAGAAGAGCTGGACCATGGCCTGCAGCCTTCCAGCTGTGTGTGGTAGGCTGGGCTGGGCCCATGTTTCAATAACTGAGATGCAGAGGTAACAAACAGGTTAAAACCACCCTCCAAAACCACAAGAAATGTGATGCTTTATCTAAAAGACACTGAGCCACTGGAACTTCCAGAGAAGGATCCGTGTATCCTCAATGTTTCTTCTCAGGGTGCCCAGGGTTAGCAGGATCATTCATTACTGTGGCTTCGTTGGAATTCTTAAGCACGTAAAAAAATGCCACGGAGAATATATTAATGCTTTTTCTTGCTGAGTGCTGGGGACCAGCAAATGGATCCCCACAGCAATGTTCCATCTAGTTAAGGCTGCTAGATCGTGGCAGCCGACTGTCTGATTATTTTAGGATCACTCTATGAGTGGTTATGCATGTTCACTATTTCATTTCTATGCCACAGTGTAATACAGTTGTCCAAATGAGGCACAGCAGCCACTGCACAAAATAGCTATCCACAGTTTGTTTCAAATTTTGTTTCTGACATAAAGGTGCATGTGGTTCATTCTATTCCCTCTAAGTTGCTTTATGCAAGTACTCACTTGATTAATGTGTCAGGATCTTACAAAGCTTCTTTAAAGTTCAGATTCTAATAAAATGACTTTACTTGTGTTTAAAAATATTTCATTTCAGAGCTGGTTTTTTTTCTGTTGCAATGAATAGGGCCCTGAAATAAAAAAAAAAAAAGGCAGAACATTAAACAAACAACCCCTTTTGCATGCAGATAAAAGGCTGTTTAATATTAGCCATGATTTGTTTGATGTGCAAAATTAATTTATTTGCATTTTGCTCTTCTGGTATTTTGCTTGTCCAAAAGCAGACTCAGTGTCACACTTGGGCCTCCCTCTCCTCGTGGTGAATTCCAGAGTTGTGGTGAAGGCAATTGCTGGGTAAAGAGATTCTCATTTGCCAGAAGCCATTGACAGCCACAGGCTGCCTGTTGTCTGGTGCTGGAGACATAATGACTACGATCAGAAGTGTGAAGAGTAGTTTGCCTCTTCTCACCATTTTTGTATTAAAATAAATAGCAATGATGAATTAGGGAGCTGGCATTTATTCCCAGAATTGATTCTTACAACTGAACTGAGCAGAACATGTGTTTTCTCAGACAGAGGAGTTGATGGGTTTTGGTTCTTTGTCTAGACCTAGGGGAAAGTATGTGTGTATGGATGTATTTATTTATTTTGGGATGTCAAAATTTGAACTCGCAGTTTCTGTGTGATTCACATCTTTAGAGTGAAATTCAGTGTTATTGACTAAGACAGGTAGAAATTTCATATGCTTGATGTCCTCAGGTCCAGCTCCTAACACTCAAGGGTTCAAGTCCTCGAAGATACGAAGATCCTCTGGTCCTAGTTCAAAAAATTATCCAAGCACATAGTGAGCTTTAAAGCCCAGGAATAATCTCAGTGGGAATGAGACTATGTATGTGCTTAAAATTCAGCATGTAGTTAAGTCCTTCATTGGATTGGGGCCAATGTGCTTAGCACTTTGGAGGGCTGAATCCTTATTCACTAGTGGTGGTTTATATATTTTTTTGGCTTATGAATTTCCTCACTGACCTGCTCCTTTGTTTAATGGTCAGCCCGCTACATGGTCAGGATTAAAAACTTCTGGGGCTTGTTTTGTCTAGAAGCCTATGGATAATCTCCAGAGGGAATGGCTCATTCTACATAATTACTGATGCTAAATAAATATGTTCTTTATAATCAACTTACGTTTAATGTGAAATTGCTAAGATTTTTGATCAGGAGACCAACATTTGACCCAGATTTTATTTCTTCTTTTTTTGAACTATGTTGTTTATCTGCAGAAATTAATAATGCCTGTCTACTGTTAGTATATAAAATTCTGAAAATAAATTGTATTTGTTTATGTTGACTTTTCCATTTCCAAGGTCTCTCTGCTTCCAACCACCATTATTTTAACTTGTTCCAAATGAACATTCTTCAGATAATTATTAGTAGTGAGCTTTATCTGAGCTGAGATCTCTAGGCAGTACTGTCAGATATTTGGTCTTGACTCAAAATGTCTTGGCCATGTAAGGTGATTGTTCTAATTGTTTTCCTCCTCCTCCTCCTCTCACCTGTTCTGTTAAGAAGCATAATCTTGGCCCTACCTCAGCAGTGGTACAGAAGCCAGAAAATCTTTTTCTGTAATTGTATGGTTGCTATTGCTCTCAGTTATATATGAATTTTAAACAAATATTTGTCCATTATTCCCAAATTCCTCACCAAGCATCACAAAGGCTCAATTGAAGAAACTGAATTACAAAAAAAAAGGAAAAAAGGAAGTTGGGGGAAAATCCTAGATGTCTCCAGCAAAGGTAATAGATGCCATTTCTCCTCAGCAGGAACAAACCTTGATCTTTTCGAACCTCTGAGGGAAAAGACTTCCATTGTCTGTGAAAGAGTTTTTGCTTGCTCCCACCAGGATGGAATAGGGGTACGGTTAAGTGCTAGCTTAAATCTTGACTATTTGTCTTTCCTTTTACGCTCTGTCTTTAAAATAGCTGAGGAAAAGTATTTATATAGCCTAGATTAGAGTGTAGACAGGCATGTTGTTGCACGTCTAGCTGGAGGGACAGAAGAAATCATACGTTTGGCTGCTCTTTCCTGCCTCTCAGCTGAGGTGCAGTAAATGGCTGTGGGATCGCTCCAAAGGCGCTGGCACAGGGCGGCCAAGGGAGCTGCTGGAACCACGGCTCAGCCCATGCAGTGGCTCAGTGAGGGACAGCCAGTCCTGGCAGGGACAGCAGTTCTGGTTGCACTCCTGGGAAAGGAGCAGCACACACCTCTGAGGCAGCCTGGGAGGGGAATTTGGCGTTATCGATTGTTTTGATGCCGCCTGCCACAAACCGCGATTACTGACGTGTTGCCTTACTCACAGAGCCCTTCTCTCCTCTTGTGCAATCTGCTGCCGCTGCAAGGTATAAAGAATGTCTCCAGCTCAGTGTCTGTGCCGTGGTTAGTGTGTTTAAGTGTGCTCTGGGAGCAAATGCTAAGAGCTGCAAATGTATGAGCAGATAAATGTAATGCTGCTGTATGGACATGTGCTCTGAATCCACCAGAAGAATGTAATTTCCTATTCAGTGCCAGTAAGGTCCTTCATGCTTAAACCCCTGTGACATTTTTTTGTGCCAGCTACCAGAGATTCATTGAAGGAGGAGAGTGAAGCACAGATACTTTTGAGAACATTTATCACCTTATGACTTTCAAAATCAAATAGCCCAAGAATGCTTTAAAGAAATTTAAATGGTAAAAGTGTTCCCAGTTATATGAGTAGTGCCAAATGTGCCAAAAATTGTGCCACTGACATTTTTATCTCAATCTGAGTTCAATTTTCTGTTAGTGATGACTATTTTTTTAATATTTTTACTATTATTCTAGAGGTTTATTCAGCTTGACAGTTGTAGGATTAAGACTTACAAACAAAAGGATAATATATCCTATGTTTACAAGTTAGCCAGAGGCCAGGTTTTATAAACTTTAAAAATACTGCTATCGCCAGTTTATAAAACAGGCTAGTCAGCTTTCCAAGAGAGAAAATAAATCCAGCAATGGAGCTGATTTCCATGGCAGCCTGGTACTCTCATGTATAGTAATACATTTTGACCTAAAGCAATGTTACACGTGAATCTTAAAAATGTTTTGAAAGAGGTAAAAATACGGAGCACAAAGCACGCACATATGGGACTTGATTGTGTGAATATCTCATCCTCCCTCTGGGACCCTTTATCTCCCTGGAAAGGGGCACTGAGCAAGAGACATTCAGTGCCATTCACAACAGGGGACACTCAAGATTTTGGAATCTGATCTTTCCAGTGCTTTCTGACAATAGGAGCAGTGGTTTTCATTAGTCAAAAATCTGATAATAAGTTCATAGGTGGACCTGTAAGCACCTATGTTAGCAACAGAGGAAAGTATCTTATGTTTTCTTCAGAAGGCCAACTAGGAATACTTTTAGTCTTAAAATTTCAATTCAAAACCTAAAGGGATCTAATGATCATAGCAAGAAAACAATAAATTCTGGAAAAGAATTTAAAATGCGTAGGGCAGCACAAGGATCTTTATTTACAAGCATGAAATGTAAAGAAATTCCACATAAAACCAGATTCCAGTTTTATAATTTGCAGCATGGAAATAATTCATCTTCACATCAGCTGTATTTGCAAGAGGTGAACATCTATGGCTGCGGTGCTGGACGTTTTAATTTAGTGTGGTTTTTTTGTTTGTGTGTTTGTTATTCAGTAATGTTGCTCTGTGGGATTTGCCAGTGACTCTGGCACACAGGTCTCCTGTAGCACCGAGGAGGTGCTGCCCTGTTAGTTCTCAATCTTGTCACTTCTGGGGAACAGCAGTGAAACTGTTTGTTCCTGACAGCAGACAGCCCCACTGCAGGGCCCTGGTTTCATGTTACATTAAGTATTAGCGCTGTTCTTTCAGGAGCTATTATGCTGTGACATCAAAGATTTTCTGACAGGGCAGTTGTAGGTTAGCACTGAAGTTGTCTACTGAAATTTTTAAGAATGGAATTAAATATATATGATCAGATTTAATATGAGAGATCGGAAACTGCATATAAAATGGAGTTAGTGGTTAAAGAAAGCTGCAAGAATAATTATTTGGTTTGGCCTATTTGTCCTTTCTTGTCCAAAGCAATTTTTATTGCCTTTAATTTCTACAGCAGTTCCAAAAATACTGCCATATGTTAACATTTTTGTCCAACTGCTTATTTTCTGAAAAATGTTGTGTGAAACAGGAGGAAAAGGTCTTTTATAAAGTAAGTGTTCAGTATAGCCCCTGCAGTGCTTATATAAATTAACCCTTGAACAATAATTGTAATAGCCCAAATTATTTCTTTTTACTGATTGCCTAATTACTTAAAAGGATTGAGATACACATTTTAAATGGTAAGAAAGCAGTGAAAATGGTGAGCAAATGCTTAATAGTGATCACTTATAGTTCCATCTTTTTATAAGAGAGGAGCTGTAGCTGTGCATAGATTGCAATCTCAACTACTGCCCTTTGGAAATTCTGAATCCAGTTTCTGTGTGACTTACTGGGAAGATGATAGGAATTTGAAACTTACTGTCTGTGTAGCTGTTCAGGACAAAAAAAAAATCTTGAACATGCGCAACTTCAAATGTTCCTGTAGATTCTTATGTGGTGAAATCAGCGCTGCTACAACTATAAAATTACTATTATGCTCTGATGAGGCAAGTTCAGTGACAGGAAATATCAAAATTAATTTTGGAAACACATGCCTGCATATTTTTGATTACGTTACTAAGGCATTTCTTCCATTTAGTATCAAGCAAGTGAATCATCCATTAAAAATGAAAGTGTGTACAATAGAGTAGTACTTTCCCAGTGGGGAAAAAAAAAAAAAAACCAACCAAAAAACCACCACAACTAAGAAGTAGAACAATGCTGTGTAGTCATAAGAGAGAAGACACCAGTGCAATTTTTGCTCTATGTGTAATACTTTCAGGCATGAGAAAAATTACATAAAGAATGTACCTCTTTCTTTGTAGTGGGGTCTTTCTCTCTTTCTGTCTTTCTCTCATTTTTGTGTATGATTACAAAGTTCTTTCTCAGGTAATTTATTTATTTTAGGATTGTTCTGTTCACTGAAAGCTTGCAGGGTGAATTCTGAAATTTATCTTACTATTTGTGCTATGCTGATTGACCAAAACTGGCTGTATGGTAGCTTTGATCAGGCATAATGATTTTAGTTTATTTAGATAACATTGCTTGACTTCTCCTTTGGTTTTGCTGCATTGCAACACTCTTATCAGCAAATCAAAATCTTTATGGCTGAACATTCAGAACCAGATAGTTCAGAATGAAAGCTCAGCCCTTTATATGGATGTGTGAAGCTCTGGGAATAGTGGCACTACCCTTAGGAAATACTCGCTGACAGGTGGCAACAGTGGAATACAAAATTTTCCTTTAGCTCTGTAATCTCAAATCACAACATTTAAAGTGTATAGATATATTAAAAGAAAATGTGGATAGGAGAGCTGGGTCTTTCAGGGAATTTTTAAAGTGATTATAAAGATACATGACAAAATCTGATTAGCTACTGTGGCTAAAGTATTTGTTGAGTAGTTCTAATGCCCTCAAGAGCATAAGATTGTAGGTAAATTTCTCTATGATGTAAAGCTGTGTTTTAAAACAGATTTTTAATGAACAGGATGTGCTATCAGGAATCCATTTGACTTTTATGATTTTGGATAGAGTATCCTTTCACTTTGGCTGTAATTGCAGAGCCTAAGGACTGTTACCCTGGCAAGCATCATTATGTGAATGTATCTGCACTGTGTCTGCCCTGACTACATTTTTCTTCTTCCAGCTTTGTTATGTGTTTTTTTTTTTTCCCTTGGCTATTAGAGATGTTACTGTACTTCAGAATAGGAAACTGTTTAGGGAAGGCTTGTCAAAAATTCCCTCCATATAACAATGTCTAGAGTCCTCTCAATTTCCTGCCCAGAGTGCCTGGAGTTTGTTGAACAGCTAATATTTCAATTTCTACTTAAATAAACAGCAGCAGAACTGACTTGATAAGTGTGCCACTAAATAGATCATGTTACCACTTAACTTAGAGCTAATGCTTAACAGTCTGTTTTGCTCCATTTTGGTGGCAATAGTCATGTAATTCCAGGCAGTTCTAGGAAAGAAACAAACAGTAGTGTTATATTGTAGTACAGCAGTAATTATATTTGGTTATCTGTGAGTGAAAAGTTGAAAAAATATCTAGTGTGTGAATGGACATTAAGCAATTTTTTAATTATCTAGAGGAAACAAAGGCTAATTCTGTTCTACATCTAAAAGATGTTTTAAAATCTGTTCTGTTGTACAAAACACATAAAACAAACCCTAGGAAACCTGACCTCCTGATAGGTCAGTCTAGCAGTAGCTTTTTTTTGTTATAGAATGAAAGAGAATTGCCAAGTCATTAAAGGTATAGGATGTACACACATAGACAGTAAGACAGTATCCCTTGGCAGCTTCAGATTGATAGCTCTAGATTTCCCTGGCTTTTGTTAGGCTCCAGAGCACTTAAAACACTCATGAGAAGTTGTCTTTGTCTCTCCTTGCATGTTTAAAATGTATAAATACAACCAGGGGAGTATCAGTAGAAGGTGATAAAGTTTCTCCTCTCAGCTATTCAGTTTTGCTTTGGTAAATAGATAATGAATCAGGATGTTAAACTTGTATTATATTTTCAGCCGTCACTTGGGCTTTGAGTGTAAACAGAATAAAATTCCTTGAGCCTGATTCTGTAGCTGCAAGGTGTTTGAATGTGTCTTGTGCATGAGCTGGACTCATGTGCTCGGACTGTTCGTAAGGTGGCTTTTGGATGACAAACAAACCTCATGAATTACAATTAAGATACCAGTGGGTAGGTATTTTTATCACTCAAATGAAGGACAACAAGGGTCCTTTTCCCCCCTTTTCCCCCTTTTTTTAATACAATGGTCATTTAGATGCAACAGAAATCTTAGATGTCTTAGCTTCTCATTATTTTGAGCATCTTATCTGTGTTCACAAAGTCAGGACTCACTTCCCTTCTCACAGCACTGTTTCAGAGCTGTTTGCCAGAAATAGAAAGTCAGTGGAAAATGGCCCAGTTTTGGAGATGCCAGGAGTGCTGGAGATACTATAGGCAGGTTCTGGAAGGAAGCTGTGAATGCCTGCGTACAGCATCCTTCATTACTGAGGCTGAGCAGAGCCTTTCTCTGTGTCATAGTGTGGGAGAAGCTGTGGGTGATTCAGGCCTTAGACTTCGAATTCCTGCTGAGTAACCTGAATAGTTCAGCCCTGATGGGATCATGATAGGTCAAAAGTTGCTATCTGATAATATATAATTTTTATAACTGAACAGAACTTTGCCTCTTCCAGCTGATTTTAAAGCCCAAAGAATTGGGAAAGCACTACTTGGAATATGTGTTAGACAAGAAGGCACCACTATCACCTTTCGGCCAGCATGGCTTGCCATGCAATCTGTAAGAACAAAATGCAGATGTTAAAACCCTGGCTTATGTCATTCTGCTGGGAGAGAAAAGAAACTGTTTCACTCTCCCTTGGTATCCAGTTCTAGCTTACTTGTCATTTGCTGGCTTTGGTGAGAGAAACCTAAGGGTTTCCGATGACAGGCATTTTTCTCCAGGTTTAGAAGAAGGTTAATGCTTTTATAGGAGTAAGACTCAAAGGAAAGTAAATATGGACCTTGGAGGAGCTTTACTTTTGATTCTGTATGTCTTTTCCATGCAGTTTTCTTTCAGTCTCTCTTTTTCTCTGAACAGCCTAAATAACCTATGTAACCACGATTAAGCTCTCTTGCATGTTAGAAAGTATGTAAGAGAGAAGATGAACAATTGCAATTTGTCTTTTACATTTGTTCAGAGGTGATAAGGGGCGTTGCAGCTTCCAAATAGACAAGATACCAGTACCCTCTGTTTAATTATTCCTCCACTCTTGAGAGAGAAATACTGTAGGCAAGTATGTTTATTCTCACTTTTCCAGTTGGGAAACTGAAGCAGGAAGGTTTCAAGATGGTTTGGGTCCTAGCCAGAAATTGAACTTGGAAGATATGGCTCATTTCCAGGCCTATGCTTAAATGGCAGACCATCTCTCTTTCTTATGCAATATTTTTTAATAAGGATAAGACTTTATGTACCCTTACATATGTGGTTAGAAATGGTTCTTTAATGTGGTTGGAGATGCCTTTTCTCCATGGCTTCTGATGGACCACGAGTCTGCTTGATCCACGCTCTAGGGAGGGTGCAGCGTTCATGACAAATCTGCCATTTATTCTTGTTTTCTTCCTGCTTGAAGGAGTCTGTTCCCTTATGCAGTGGACCATTCAGCTGTAGGGCCTCAGTAGTTCTGTCACAGTGAACTCAAGATTGCAGCAGGCTCTGGCAGGCCGTGGAGTTCACTCATCTTGCTCTTAGCTAAGCAGCCACGAGCTCCCACCCTGTGTGTGACTGAACATCTGCGTCTCTCCTGTTTGTGGCTGTGCAAGCAGGGCCTGAGCTACAAACCCACTCCTTCAGAGCATGGCAGAGAATGAAGCTCAGTTAAATCTCCAGCAACTTTCCTCCAATTAATCCCGTCCTTGCATTCTTTTCCTGCGTGCGTTTCATCCCGTCTCTCTGTTTTACAACTCAGCAATATATTCTGTCTTGAAAACAGCATTAAGTGTAGTTACATGCACACACACTGAGAGGAGAATATCCCCCCACAGTGTTTACAGCAACACCTCTAGGTGACGGCAGGCAGTAAGCTTTCTTTTTATAGAGCTCCAGACTACAGATCATTAGCTTGATATGGAAGCTCAGTGGTGCAAAGTCATTTGAATATTTATTACCCTTCTTAAGACTTTCGCTTTTCAAGTGGGAAATAAATGTGATAAGACCCCCTTTCTGTCCTCTTGCCTGACATGCTAAGGCACAAATATGTGAAATGGATTTTAATTGTATTTCCTTGAACTTCCGTATTATAGACCAGCAACTTGGATGCTTTTGAGCAAAAACATGTGTTGAACAACTGCAAAGTTTGTTAGGCCTTTTTACAACCTTCCCTCAAAGTTAGATAGAAGTTCAGCTCCAAAAACGAGTTGAATTTTCAAAATTTAATATATAAATATTCATGTGTAATATACAAAAAGGCAGCTTTATAAACTTATATTTGAATGGGGCACTGTTTCTTAAGTGAAGTACAAATTTAAAGGCCCCTTAAAACTGGACTTTGCCAACAGTCATAGATTTTTGAGAAATTGTAACAAACCAAACATTGTGTAAATGAGGGCTTGTGGGGGGAAAAAAGCCAAGCCTATTACAATACGATCAGCAAGACATGAAAGCCAGCAGCAGGCAACAGAAAGGCAGAGACAGGCTCCCGAATATATTTTAAAGGTAGAATGTTGTCAGTGTGTTTTCATTTAGCTATTTTAAGATGTCTATGTTTCACTTGCTACAGTCACAAATCCTAACTGTGAATAATAGGAATCATTATATGGGTGTAAATGGTATATTGACTACATTTTTCAGGCTCAAACACACCTTCCTTGTTGGCAGTGGAAGGCAATGAATGAGGCATTTTATTAAAACTGGTGCTTGTGGTTCTAATCAAAGGTCACTGGTTAGCTCTCACTTTTCAGTCTCAGATTTGTCTAGATGTTTGATCAGGGGGCTGCAATGAAATTATTATGACAAAGACTTTGTACTAGGCGGTATCTGTCTGCTGAAACTTGAAAGTCTTTGCCACAGTGATGCTGACAGCATGTGAATGCTGAAAGAATGTGCAAGAAATGTTATGTCTTAAAGAAACCTTTACCAAGTATCATCTTCCCTTTGTGTTACGTTTGAAATCATTTCAGTTGCTATTAAGGTACGAATGAAAAGGTGTTTCATTGATTAAAGGTGGCGTGTTTTTTTTTTAAAGTGTACTGTGTGCTTTAAGACAGTCTTCCCATTACTTACTCTGTTCAGTCCCTGCTGCACACAGCAAGTTCATTAACATGCAGATATGCAGTGATTGAAGTCGGTTTGCCTTTTACATTGGAGTTGTCTTGATATAATGAGTTTCTCTTTAATGTTCAAAAAACTGTTGTTGTTACTTTCTAAAAGGGGTTTGTTTGTGAATTTCATTAAATTTAATTCTGTCTTCAAACCATTTCAGTATTGTTCATTTTACCACAATTAACACGCTTGCTGATATTAAAAACTAATTTTTTTTTTAAGAGATGCATTTTAACTTTCAGGCTATGTGTGTGTGGTGTGGGGTTGTCATTGATGTTGAATGAGAGACCTCCTGTTTAACTCACAGATTCAATATTTTAATTGGTGCCCATGTACAAAAGTAGTAGAGAAAAGTAGGTTAGGGTTACTCCAACTGCTTTTTTTCTGGCATAGACAGCATTTAGTCAAGGAGAGTGAAAAACCACTCACTCTGCTAACTTTTTTTCTTTGTTAGAATAGACTGGCCAAATGGAGAAGGAAACTTGTCTGTCAGATAACCTGTGTTTGGTAAAGAGAGCAGAATCCGGGACGTGAACAAGAAAAGGATTATTTTAATTTTCTGCTCGGTGTTTCTAACACAAAACTGCTTGTTCACCTGGGAAGCTTGAGGTAGATCCTTCCTTGCTGTGAGGTCAGCAGACAGTGAACACCCAGCTGCTGAGATGCTGAGTCCGAGTGCTCAGCGTTGTTTCACAGCTCCTTCAATGCCAGGGACTCTTGGAAACTCCCTGGAAAAGAAAATGAGGTGTAGCATTTAGGAAGTGGTTGCCTTGGTCTGAAAGAATAAATGAAGGTGATATCAGACTGAAGGTGGGGTAGGAAGAAAAACTGTGCTGGAAATACTTTTGCCTTTCAATAAATGCAAGTCCAGAACTGTAACATGCAATATTACTGACCTGGAGGTCTCTCATAGATTAGAAATATTGTGATATTATGTATTTTCAGGAGAGATTATGGTAGGAAACAGAAGCAAACTCTTTAATTTGAACAAACATAGAGGGGAAATAGGGAATAAGTTTACATCTTGCCATATTCAGATTTTTTTATATAAATGGTATAATTTCTGAAGCTGTGATTCTGAAACAGTTCTGTGTGAATGGCGCCCACTTATAAAGGTGGTGGCATTGACAATTGGCCTTGATACGAAGGTAATATTACAGTCTTAATTTTAATTTTCATGTCTACATAAAGATGGATTATTTACAGATATACCAGATTGACGTAGGGTGGTTTTGTGGTCTTGAGAAGAATGCAGAGATACAGAAGTGTCAAATGGAAGTTCCAGTGCTCCTTTCAGGGCTACTAGATCTGAAATTTTAGATTCATTTCCAGACACAGCTGGCAGAAAGTCTGGTACAGATTACAAATATTTTCCCTATTTGTACTAGCATAACAAATGGAAGTTAATAAAACACTCTGCAGCTAATAATACAAATATTTTTTCATTATTGTAATCCCCATATATATATATATATATATTTAAATCACCTTTAGTGTATTATTAAATGATCCACAGACTTCTTAGACTTTTACTGCTATGTCTGGGAAAACATTCCTTGTGTTGATGGTTTTATTATCAGAATCCGTTTAATCAGTATTGAATTAATTTCCTTTACCGAACTTTTTTCTCCAGTGATGAATCTTCAGTATTAATCAGAACATCCTGTGATGAAAATCTGCATTTAAAAACTTACTGAAACTGCCAAGTCTAACTTCTTTCAAAGTGTTTTTCCTAGACACTTCCTGAACTCTGTTCATGGGCTGGATTTTTTTCTTGTAAAAATATTCCATTCATTTAACCTATCTTTTTTTTTTTTTTTTTTTTTTTTCCTGGAGAAACTTTGCTGTCTTCCAAATGAAAATGTTCTCTGTGTAGTATGGAGAGTTTATCTAACTTCAAACCCTTTTATGCAGAGTAAAGAAGGGAACCTCTTATTCATGTTGCTTTTATGATTCTGGGAATGTTGGTGACTATCTGGAAAGCCTCAGCTCCTCTTTTAGGCATTTGCACAAGATATCTGACATGGTGTGAATATCCCTGATAAGAACTATAATTTTATCTGATTTATCAGTTTCTTGGTAATGATATAGTGTGAGAGTAGCTTTATTTTGCTGCCAATGAAGTTAGTGAAAATTACCAGGCAAATAAGAGTAGCAAACTGGGCATCTTAGTTGTAGAAATTTAATTTCAGAAGACATCTGTTGAAAATGAAGAGTTCAATCCTAATGAATGTCCTACTTATTCTTACAGTCTCTTAGGCACACGATGGAGTCCCATTAATGTCACATAAGACTTTTTTTGGGGCTTCAATTGTAGTGTAGCTCCAGTTGTAAAATCAGATTGTTAATTGATCTTACCTCCAGGGATTTCTAGTTTTCTGTCTTTATTTTCTTCCCCCTCCCTCTTTTTCTTTCTTTTTTTTCTATTTGCATCCCTTGAAAACAGTTAATACATTCCTCAGATCAGTTTTGTTTTGCCTTTCTAGATTATCAACTTACTAAATATTCTTTTTTTTTTTTTCTTTAAGTAATAAAAATGCTTATATGCTTGCATATGACAATTTTGTAGAAATAAACTAGAGACTCCAAGTAGACTGATAGCAGCAAGGATATACAGTGCCTGCCTGAAATGACTTTAGAGTTTGTTAAAATCAAATGACATTCAGTACGGATACTATGAAGAGAAAAATCAAAATAGACACCTAATTATAATTACTTTTTTTCCTGTCATTATATCCGTACGTGCAGAACAACTGATTTGAAATCACAACAGCTCAATTCGGTAGGTACAAAGGTTTTTCCTTCCTTTTTTTCATCATCCACAGGATGTAACATAATTTCTTATACTGACCAAAGTCTGAAATTTCCTCAAGTCGATGGAAATGCTACCTGAATTAGGGAAATTAATTAATAGCATATGACTGCTATCAACGTTGTAGACACTACATGTTAATCAAACAAGAAAATTAAAAGGTTAAGCTGCTGATTTGGTCTCATAGATGGCTTTTCCAGCTGGACAAAGTTGTTGTGTTAGCATACACTTTCACTGCTTTTGAAGAAACATATTGGAGACCTAAGAACAACACTTAAGTGAGAGGGAGGAGGATATATCTGTTAGAAGGGCTTTGCAATTTTGGAGGGTGGAATGCATTGGCTTTCTTCCAGACTTTCATGACCTTTTGGAAATTTTAGTCTAAACTGCCAGTTCCCTTTGTTAGATGAAAAATAATGTTTATTTCTGAAACTAACCATTCATGCCTGTAGCTTTCAGTGTGATGTGGGCAAATAGGAGCAGTAGAGAAGCACTTCAGTCTGTATCTTATATGCTACAGAAGGACTGAATGCAACAGGTGCCTGTCATCTGTTTTCATATATTTTTGGAGGGAGCTTGCCTTTCTCCCTACAAAGGGGTATATATACATCAGAAATATCTGCATGGGTGCATGCACATTTGTCTGATCCTGAAGGAGGGAAGGAAGGAAGTGCTATGCTTGTTGTTAGACGATAGCTTGATTCGAAACCAAGCCTAAAAAGCCAATTAGTGTCAGATCAGTAACATGCTAAATACGAGAATGTGTAAACTCCTGTGTGAAATTAGGGGATGTGGGGATGGTGGCAGAAATGTATTTCTGGATGGTGCCATGATATGTATTGTTCAGGGAAGGTCTCAGAGGGGGAAAAACCATCATATGCTGCAAATTCTCGTTAGGGAAGTCTTACTGAAATCATGGAATCAGTAAGGTCAGAAAAAACCTGCAAGCTCAAGCCCAACTTTGACCAAATACATGATTCTGTGGACACTGGGATTATGTTTTCAGTAGGAATGTCTAAAGTTAGATTTTTGATTCATTCCAACGCTTCAAAGTGTAGGTGTGATAGACTTCTGAAAGTTGCCTGCTGCTGGAGTCAGAGATGTTTGCCAAGAGCCTCCAAAATCTGGCCACCTTTGACTCAGTGGCTACAGTATGAATTTAGGGTTGGGAACCTTGCTGTATGTGCTCCTGTTTCAGCTGCCTTAACAGTTACATTTTAGAAATGGCTCCCATGGGTGTCAGTCTTACCGTAGCAGAATCTTTAGTTTGCTATGCACTTGTGACAAAGCTGGTCACTCATGGATTCCCAGAGGAATGCTCCATGTCCATGTGGAACCATCCCTGATTATAAACTGGTCCCCATTTTATCTATAACACATGTATTGCTTTGATATGAGCCCTGATTAAGTTAAATGTTCAATTTAGTGTGCCAATGCTATGAAAGGTGTAGGAATAGCTGAATTGTATATATTGTAAATCTTTCAAAAGAAAGAAACTGTTCAAAAATTACTGGCTTTTTGTAAATCATATAAAACAGGTTATTGACATTGACAATTTTCCTCCAATATTTTTATTTTTTGCAGTAAGATTTTGTTAAATAAAGTCTGCTACATAGCAAGTTTTAGATTAGTTTCCTTTAGCTTCACAATTTCCTAGGATATGGGAAGTCGAAACTCTTTTTATCACTGAATCAGTTTTGGCTTTAGATGATCTGTCAAAAAGTACTTATTTTTTCTAAAATTCAGAGATAAAATCAGAGGAGTTTTTTTTTATATTTTGAATTATATTTCTTTTTGAAAACTGCTTTCAGTACATTGCCCACAGAAATGCAGGCAAAAAATGAAATACAGATTTGGCTATCTAAATTAATTGGAATAATTCCAATAACTCCTTGGAATTTTCAGCTTAAACAGAAAGATAATAAAACACAATCTGTTTGGACAAACTATGCTTTTAAGATGCACTTTTTTCACGTCTAAATTATTTACCTGCCACCACTTTTAAAAGATAAAGATTTTGGCATAGCCTGTAAGCTGGAGAATACCACACAGTGTGTGTCTGTATCGGTTAGACGGTAACTGAGGAGACTTTTTCCCCTGACCTAAAATGCTTGAGATGCTCTGCACCCTTGCCTCACCCGACATGGAAATATCCTTACTGATTTATGTTCTAGGATTTTTAATATTAGCACATCAAGCTGCGATGGGGGAGGAGGAAAGGCGTGAAATAGCGTGAAGTCGCGGCTCCGTATTTTCGAATCGTGAGAAAGATTTTTTTTTTTTTGAAAACCTCTTAAGGAAGCACGTGACGGAATAGTTGGTCAGAAGTGGCAGCAGGTGTGGCTCTGAAAAGAAAGGCATTGTTCTCCCACTGGTGGGACTGGGGGGCTGCGGGCAGGGAGGCCCCGCGCCGCCGGAATGCCGCGCGCTCCGCAGACACAACATGCCCCAGGATGAGCTTTGTGCAGTTGGGTGGCAGACTGATAAGCAGCTCGGTTTTTTGGAAGCAGACTCTAAAGTCATTCTCCCAGGGGCGTTTTGCGTGTGCAGATATCCATACATTGTTCCATACATTTGCTGCTTCCAATAACACGTGTTGCTCTCTGATAACGAGTGGCTGCTTTCGGGGTCAGGCTGTCTCTTTGTTGCTGCAGTGCCAGCGGGGAGGCACTGGACTGTTAACACTGATGCCTATATCCCATGTTATTTTGGGAAGTAATGTTTTAGGCAAATACAAATTATTTGGTATTTTTTGGTTTCAATTCTGTGTAATGTCCAGTTACATTCATCATGAGGTGGGGATGCACAGCAGCAAAAGAAGGCATCAGAGAATAGTCAAATTAGGAAAAAGCAGGAAAAAAAAGCCAGTGTACTGATTTTGTTCAGCCTAGAGATATTTAGGCATCATTTAAAAAGAAATAAAAGTGAAATTTAAGTTAAAAAATATATATAAACAGAAAATGTAAACCATTTTCTCTGATACAGATGCTAAATGTGACTAAGTGATGTTTTAAATGCAGGCCTTCTAGAATTTGTACTGAAATATATTTAAGATGGATGACATCCACATGAGATACCTAAATGACAAAAAGACAGTAGGCTTTCAGTAGATGCAGCAATATGTTAGCTTGCCTTTGAGCTGTAAACCTTTGCTGTCCATGCTTGTTCACTGATGTGTTTGTGTTCTTCAACGTGTACCATGAGCAGAGCTGGTCAATCCATTTGTCCTGAAGACTCTTGTGAAAAGACCTAACATGTTCTGACTTTTTTGCACCATGCCTGAGTTATGACTCTACTATAACTTACCATCAGGATTTAAACAAAGTGCCTGACTGCTTCTAGAAACCATGATTTGCTATTACACTAATGACAGGAATTACTAAAAATTTTTGCTGCCTTATTGACCACTTAGAGTACTTAATATTTCTAAGCAAGCTCATGCTTTTGAGGAGTTTTGTCCAGAAAAACATTTCAAAAAGCAATTCAAAAGAACAGTGTGGAAATTTTGAAGTCAAACTATGATTTATAATATTATTTTTCTAAGTAGCAACCACAAAAATAATCATGCTGCTGGAGCCAACAGCAGTATTTTGAAATGGTAGGATATAATGTATGAGGTTATTGCATATGAATGGAGAGATATGTTATAGCCATGATATATTTTATTACTTGCTTCTGTTTTTATTAAGGATAATGAAAACCTTCTGTTTGGCCCTGTGAACAAAACTAATGTGACCTTTCATGTGACCCACCTGTTGTGCTTTCACAATTGATAATAGTTACCTCATGTTAGGGTGATCTGGAAAATAGCAGTGTGCCAGCACCACAGAAAACAACATTTGTGTTTCTGTACTTTGAATTTGTATTTGCCTTGGAACTGAAATTAAGAAAAATATAGGTTATCTAAGAAACTGCTTTAAAGGCAAAATATTATTGTAAGAGCATTGTCCGTGTTACTAGCAGATATGTTTTCAAAGCCATTCAGCTGCTGAATTATAGCTGTAAATCTGCAGAATTGGCTTAAAATCTCTGATTTTTAATAGTATCAAAGATTGTGGGAAAGTCCAATTAGTTCTTTTGAAAGCTACAAGAGTACATAAATTTAAAAAGTCAGTATATATAGTGCAATTTTCCCACTTTTTAATTTAAAAAATACATTTTTCCCTGTTTCATGTAGTCAATAGAATTTATTTACTTTGAGTGGAAAACCTTGAAGGGCTGATTTATTCCAGACATTATTTTTCTGATTGTATTTTGGTCTTGATTCTGGATACAAACATTTAACCTGAGTAGTGCAGTGTTCTTTTTCTAGAGGTGCATGATAAATGTATCAGGGCTTCATTGGGATGACTTCTAGGTAATGGGATAAGGATTTGCAGGATCAGGACCCTAATTTCTAAGAGGTTTTCACATGTGGGTTTGAAGTACGTGCGCTACTGCTGAATTTGCTCGACAGACCAGAAAGGCTCTTTCCCTTTGGAGCCCTTATGGTTTATCTGGTCAATGACTTGCAAGCTAAGAAGGATTTACACATTGGATCAATGATCCATGAAATAAGGGGGATTTCCACAACGTCTGTCAGTGACAAGTTACAGTGTGACCACACAGTATGCATTTTCAAAATTAATGTGTATGTAGAAATATGGGACTGTATAAATGATTATTATGTGATACTGCCTAATGGTCAGGGAAGGATGTAAATGATGTATTATGTGTATTAGTGGGAACTTGGTGATTCCTCTGTTTCTTTTGTTTGGATTAAGAAATGTGTGTGTACATTCTGTGGCAATATTCTTGTGGCTGTACATACATCAAGAAAAATTAGACCCAGTGAGCACAGGAGGCCTATCAGTGCTACTTTCCCTCAAGTCAATGATTTTTTTTTTCTCTTCTTACCCAGTAAATGTCCCAGGTACTGAAGATCAGCAATTGACTGAAGTTACAGAAGGGGGTCAAATGTCTTCAAATGCAAGTGTCCTCTCAGCAGCACCTTTGTGTTGCACCACGAGCCTGTCAGTCTGAGTCTCTCCTGATGGCCAGTGCTAAGTTATGACATAGAGAGAGAGGTATCCTCTAAGTAGGCAGGGCTTGATCAAAAGCCCCTTTGAAGTCAATAGAAAGATTCCTATTGACTTAAACAGGCTTTGGAGCAAGTCCTTGATTATGAGGGCATGTAATAATCTTCTTATTGCCTCATTATGCACAATGGTGACTTTAGACCTGTGACCCTTCTGGAGATTGGACTCCTTATCTTCCAAAATCTCCACATCCCAAAGTGACCCACTAGCAAGAGCAACACTCCAAGTCCTTTTCCTCAGTTCCTTCTCTTGTCTTAAGGGTGTAAGCCTAAGGTGCAGCTCAGCTCTCCTGCTCTGAGTCTGCCAGCAGACTCATATCTTGCATTCCCCATTATCCTACTGCAGTGAAGAAGGCAGGGACCACGCTGTACATTATACCTCAGATCTTGTCCAAACCTGGCAAAGTTCTTGGGATTAGCAGCAGACTGAGCACGGCCATGCAGAAACCATGTGTGTCTGGATCTGATCTCTGTCAGTGTGCCTCCAGTAGCAGGATCAGCTTGGTTTCTGTGAGACTTCTTCATGACAGGGGCAGCTAAAAGTGCAGATGGTGCAGTCTGGAGTTGGCTTTTGTAAAGAGTCTCCATGGATACATCCTCCAGGGAGGTGAAATGAGCCTCTCTTGGTCTTCTCCTTTAGTCCATTTGTTGACTGCTTGGTGTGTACAAGAAGCCTCCAGAAGGTGCATTTCTACAGAAGGCAAATGTCCTTAAGGAAGACAAATTATTCTTGCAGTTGGCATTTGACAACTAGAGCTTTACTACAGCTCACCTTGAGCAATGTGTAAAGGATCACTGGGCATTCCTTGGAAATAAAAGTGCTAGCAGCAGGGTGATCAAGTTATATGGGTTGAAAAGACAGATTATAGGGTGTCTCACACAGCTTTTAAGTCACTTGGATTTCAGTATTCCTGGTTATTCTTTTGAGATTTCTCTTATAAAAACATTTGCTGTTGAGATAACTAAAGTCATGAACTGGCATGCCTGTCACATACTACAAAAAACAACTCAAATATGTGGTAGAATGTCTTGCATCTATGTTTCAGTAATGCTGTAGTTTTGTGACCTCATATTAGAATTTTCCATGTCTGCTGGAAGTACTGTTCTTGATCACACTGTTAAACAAGTATGAGTGTAGAGACAGCCTGGAAGAGAGGAATATATGAAACAATTCTTTCCACAAGTTTTTTTGGGTATCTGTTTGGTTCTGTGCTGTCTGTCTGTGAGGTTTGGGTCAGAATAAACAGAGAATGCCATATATTGTGTTTTTAACATATTTCTTTGCTTTTTTGTCACTACTTGTCATATCAAAATCTGAATTGCATAAATTCCAAGCAATTTGTAGCAGGACTTATGTCTTAGATTGTTAACAAACAAACCATTTTCACTCTGCCCTATGTCTGGTTACTTTAGGTCAAGACACCCAAAAAGGCTTCATTTTTACATGGTAAATGGGCAGGGTTTTCTGATACTGGTATCTGGAACGTATTTTTGTACCACTGGTGGGATTTTTTGAATGCTGAAAAGACCTACATGTTTAATTTTTCTTTCATATGCTCACTACAATTTGAAGATCATTCAAGAGAAGAGTGCAAATTGGAATTTTTATTTAGGACAGATAAGCAGGATTAGTTTTTCTGCTTTGAAAAAATAATACTGTTATTTGGTTAAAAAAACACCAGTGGTTTTTATATACTAGAAATATTTCTGTCAGCCATTCATCTAACACGTGTTATTCTCTTCCCAGATCTTTTCCCTGTTGTGTCCTTATTGCAATCATCAAAACCATTTGAAGAGTTTAATTTAGACTGAAATGATTCTCCATAGAATAAACAGAATATCTCACCTGTGAAGGATGATTACATTTTCTAAATTTGTTTAAAAAGGAAGGACCTTCATAATTCACAAGTGTTCTATTTGCAGTTTTTATGTGGCAATATTCGCAAGTTCTACTTGCAAGAGAAGTCTTGCATACTTTAAGTCTGAAAATAAAGCACTTCTGTGTTTGACTACTATCAGCAATTGTATCTTTCCTTTTTTTTTGGCAGTGAAAGAACAAGCCATCAGTGTTTTGATTTCAGACATCACCTGGCTTGATAGTAGTGGTCTTTTACTGTGAAAATACATTTTTTCCTTGTTATTTGAGTAGTCATGATGTGGTGTGTGAATTAAGGAGGTTTCAGATGTCTTTCAAATTAGGCATTAAAAGACAGTTGTGGCACAGCTTTAGGTAATGCTAGACAGAGCCAGAGGTGCCTTGTGGAAGTATTAATTTGGAGTTCTGGAGCATCTTCCACATGTGTGGGTAACTCTCATCTGTTGCATAGAGGGGAGGTGACTGACTTGCTGTCTAAGCTTGGTTTGGTGAGCAATTCATTCAGGCACCTCACTGGCACAAGTCGCAGTCGAGTGCAATTTAGGATGGAAAGTCAAATTCTTCACCTGCACATAATTCCATCTCTTCCCAGCAGCAAGGCTGCTACAGATTTGCTTTGCAAATAAGAGTAGGCTTGCCAGGAGCTGTACAAATGCATTTCCATGGCATTCCTGGCAAGAACAGGACCAAAGGATGGCCTGTGGTGTGTCTCAATGTCTCTTGCAGCCTGTGCAGGAGCTCTATGGCTTTGCAGCCACCAAAGCTGCAGGTCCTCAACGATGGGCTCTCATCAGGGCTGTGGCCCCACCAGCCCTGTTACTCTGCCAGACCATCCCCAACGTGCAGCATACACAAACAGCTAATCCATTTATGCAGCAGCATCTGGCTACTCCAGATTTCCAGCAAGAACAGGGTCTTTCAAGAAGATTTCGATCTCTCCGATTTGTTAAGTACCCTTTGCTCCCTCCTCCATAATTAAACAGATATTTAGATACTGTATTCCCTATATCTGCATCTGTGAAAAGATATATAGAATAGATGCTATCTCTGCCTGAATGTGTGAATTTCCATTCATTTTTTAGAGGATGAAAACTTTTGCTGTGGGCCTAAAGCAGGCCAAATGTGCTACTATTTCTTAAGCTTATTACATAACCCAGTTTATTTTTAGTGTCTGTTATATGGGTTTCCCCCCCCCCCTTTTATAAGAGAATTTTATATTTTTCTCTCCTTAAAGCTCTGTTAAAGTTGCTTGAATTCATTTGATAGTGGTTGATTGTTCCTTATACCTCTTACCTAGCTTTAAAGTTCAGGGAATTTGTTAAGGATATTTCCAGCAGCTCACAAGCTATGAAATGTCAACATTTTCAATGCAAAAGCAGCTGCGCGTGCTTTTGTTTTCAGAGTTGAACTTGAGACTCTGTTGAACCAGTTTTTGGCACCATCTTTAGAAAAATCAGGGTCATCTTAAGATGGAGTCTTACAAAATTAGTAACTACTTTAAGAGCAGATTCATTTTAAGTACCCTTAAATAGCTGCTGCAGTTTGGTTAAGTTATGTATAATTCGATTTCAGCTTTCTATTCCTTGAAAGACTTGGATATATTTTCCTTTTGCATATTCAGGATTCCCCATGTCCCTGTTTTCTCTACATTGTCTTCCAGTGTTTCACAGGAGCAGACTTCTTTTCATCCTGTCGTATTTGTTCTGTATTAGAAACAGTATCTGAAAGCCAAAGGGGAATTTTGCATGCAGCAGTCTGGCCAAAAACGTATCAGTATGGCAGAATTTCTGTTAATAAAAAGGAGGGGAAAAACAAAAAGAAAGGGACAATCCCCCTTTTGACACCTCCACCCTCGCCCCCAAATTTATATATTCTTGTAGGATTTTAAAAGTTGTAAAAAGGTGAACAGTTATGTTCTCATTTTTCTTGAATATCTCTCAATTCAGGAGTATTTTTTGTGCATCTGGCTGGCTGTGAATGTAAATATATGTGTATAAACATGTTTTATAATTTGAAGTTATGCTGTCTGTTAACTAAAATAATAGCCCCAAAAGCAGTTGGCCTGTCATAGATGATATAGTTCAGCTTTTATATCTGCTGTTCATCAAAAGAACCAATGAAAATTTCATTCTAACTGGCAGCCAAGTAGCTAGAAAAATAAAGTAAAGGCTGCTGATGCCAGAATATGAGCAAGACAATAATTTGCTAAGACTAATATGTCTGGCTGTAACCTGATCATATATGGATCAATTGATGATATTTTAAATTAATTTGTCATGTGACTGACTTGCAGTTCTAAATTCCAGGAAAATATCACCACTGAGTTCAGTGAAAAATAGCATTGTTTGTTCAGTACAGACGTTTTTCAGCCAGACAGTGATGAAAGTGCTTGCTAATAAGTATGCAGGAAATTGAGAAACACAGAATAGAATAAATATATTTTTTTACTTGCAAACTTCTGCTTTTTTTTTTTTTTTTTTTTTAAGGTTTAGTGAAGGTGTAATTTTGTCCCACATAATTTTGTATTCTAATTAATTATCAGGAGGAACAAGGACAGAGAGGAACTTGATTTCAGAATTAAACAGTATGGAATAATTTTTGACCAGACCCTGGAAAAAAAATTATTCTTGCAGGTTATACTGTAAAGGATTTATTTCCTTGTCCTTCATTTCTTTTTTCCTCTTTCCCTGTTCCTTGCCATTAAATGGCAGGATTGTTTTAATTGTTTAAAGGAGAGGGGATTGTGTACTCTGCTGGAGTGTCAGCTTCTCCACATAAGCCTTGCTGGCTTACTGAGCTTTTCCAGTTCACTGGTGCAAGTGCAAGCATCAAATGGTTCATATCCAGCTCTAATTCAAACTTACTTGGCACTTATTTCTTGAATGGCCCAATTTTACATGTGATTAGTTTTTAATTCTTAAATCATGACATAAACTGTGTGTATTATATTGCTGTGAAAGTCTGTTAATACGTAGGAGATGATTAGCTGGAAGTGCAAGTTCTGTTTTTCCTGGTACATCAGTGTGCAACCACTGTGGCTTCTGTGGGGACTCCTGGTCTGCAGCTGAAGGCAGAATTCATCCCAAAGTGGAAAAAAAAAAAAGTGATGCAGATTTTTAGGATGTGACAAGAATAACATTACAAGATAGATAACTATAGCAAGGCATAACAAGAAAACTGTGTTTCTGTGAAAAGCAGACTGCAGTTATTTCTGGTCTGATCCTGGTTTCTGATTCACAGTTTTGAAGGCCAAAACATATAGAAATGAATATATTTGTGCATGGGAAGGACTTGGGAAATCTCTGCTGGTCTTGTTCCTATTTGGGTAGGCAAGAATAGGGCCAGATGAAATATCTTGCTCTGTTTATATCCACCAGCTTCTCAGTTGCATTAGAACATAATTGTAGGAACAACCATGCACTGGGCTCATGATGAGCTCATCTGCTTAGCAAAAAATGTCCATTTTATACAGCTGGAAACTCAGCCTTGATATGTTCAAGGAAATTAAGTCTACTACTATTTCATGTCATTGCTTTTACAGAATTTGCATCAAAAATATGCCAGAATATGTCATTTTTATGAATGGTAAACTGCTAGTTTTATTAGAATAGGTAAAGTAAGGGCCTATTGTGTATATATATAAATATTACTTTCAAACTGAGATGGATTATTAGGTTGTCTCTTTTTTTAATGCAGACTCTAATTATTGTGTATTGATGAAAATGAGGCCCCACTGTTTCTGAGAAATAATAAAACTGAAGTAGCACATTGGTGAATCTGCTTTAATGGGTTTGGCCTTTTCTAGATGCTGTGAAATTTAAACCAAAATATTAGTTCCACTTGCCTTCTTTCCCCTGCAGTTTTTTATGCTGTTGTAGAAGTTGCTCAAGATTCTGAGCTGTAAGTTGAATGATTTCTCTCTTAATTGTTGTGCATTTTGGTTGGATTGATCCTTTTGGGGTGGGTGTATTATTATCACCACATTGTGCCTGCTACACGTCGCTGTGGTGAAATAGTTGGAATAACAGGGACACCCCATAATGCTTTTGTAAGGTGGCCGTAATCTGATTAGTCTTCCTGAAAGTAAATACTTTTGATCTTTTCACTTTTTGGTAGAGGCTTCAGAAAGTCATGCTGGCACTCAAAAAATACAGGCCTATGACTTGATGGCAATTTACTACTTGTTACAATATTGTTGGCTGTGATAAAATTAAAGGGGAAAAAATCTGTGGGAAATAAATAAGCTGTATTTGTTTTTTTTTAAATCTCTAATGTTAGGAAATCTGCTCTGAGATCCTGTATAAAAATAAGGATGTAATGTGCAGTTTGTTTTTGCCAAGAGGGAGATATAGACTCTTTGGAGTGTCACCAATGAGGGTGACACTCTGTGTAGTCAAATGTTTATTTTCTTGCTCATACATTACATTTTGTCTGTCTGATGGCTTGTCTAATAAGGATGAATGTGGTTGTGATGCCTCAGACTGCCTTGCGCACCCATAGATCTCTTCACCAAATTGACTGTTTCTAATTTCTCGCTTACACTCTTGTGCAGATATATTTTTGTGTTACTACATATTTTATGCATCTCTTTTTTTTTTTTTTTTTTGCATTTGGCTATTTTAGTTTCATGGAAATTGTTTCTTCAGGATGTTGTTTTGTTGAGGGACTATCCTCTTAATGTTACTTGCAATAATAGCATCTTTAACTTCAATCCAAATTTCTTATGTAATTTTCTTACTACTATTTTTCATAAATTTTTGCTCAGTTCTCTGTGTGTAAAATAATTCAATCTTTTATCCTTTTACCTGTAAATTATTCGCCTTTTAGCTGTCATTTCTATTTCTTTAGCTTCCCAATTTATATGTGTGAATACTTTGATGGGTGCAAATCCATGTTCTGGTATGAGCATTGGATTTGAAATCCTGTATTTTATAGTACATATATTTTTGTGATTTCCATGCCATATGTAGTGCAACACTTATTTGTTTGATTTGGAACTTGTAGTTGGCATTTGGGATTATTTCTATGCTATACTATTTAAAAATATATATTTAGTTGGTTTTTTTAATATGTTTTCACTAATTTGGGAGCAGTTGATCATTTTGATACCAACCAGGTTAATAATTTGTATATTCAATAAACAGAAGTCTTTGAGACAAGCATTATTTCCACCAGGGATAATAGATAAAGTAAATTCCTTAGAATATATGTTGCAATAGGTTTGCATAATTTTGTGTTCTTGCTTATGGGATGCTTGTAGGTGAGGGACATTAAATGTAGACCTATCCTCAGAATTTCTAAAAGTAACTGAAATTATTAGATTTGAGAATCACTTCAGTATTGAGTTCTCTGGTTTTTGTTTTTTTCATGCTATGGGTCCTGTCCAGAGAAAGCTGAGAAAAGCATCATTATTGCACAGACATTTTGAACTTCTGATTTTTCTGGCGGAGATGACTAAAAGAAGTGAATTAAAGACAATCTGCAAAAGACTCTTATTAATATTTTGGAAGTATGTTCCATGTCCTCATCATGTTTTCTTTTTTTGTAGAAAATCTTGGAAACTAAGAGCCAAAAAAGAAGTCTAGTATCATTCAAGATTAGTCCATGTTCCCTGATTCTCCCATTGTCTTTCAGACTTTCCTACATTTAGAGCTGTGCTCATACTATTGTAGTTTGTGCAGATTGAAAAAAAAAAAATTGATGGGAGAGTCTAATGTGAAATATTCTTGCTAGTGTTCTTCAGAGTATCATTGTCAAGTGCCTTTGGTTCTTTTTACTTCATATAATTTGATTTCTGGTCAATCATTAGCTTGATTTCAGACCCAAGAATCTTCAAAAAAAGTGATTTCCAAACTAGAGGCACTTCACTTTCCCCCTCACAGCCTAGAGAATGCTTTGAATAATCAACATAGAGAGGTAACACAGAGAAATGAGTTTGGTAGGAGGTATCTTGTACATGAAGGTGAGGATATGAGTCTGAGGTGAAGACATTCCTTCTTTCTACCCTGGTAGAACTTCCTCGGATAGAAGTCAGATTCTGGTGTGTTGAAATTTCCTTTTGAGGCCGTGCTTTGGCAAGATGCTGCCTTGTTGCTTATAAAATGACTAAAGTGTCTACCAAATGCAAGTGCCAAGTCAAAATATGTTCTGTATTTTGGTAATTGTGCAGAAAGAGCACCAGATGGTTCTGATGATGAAGCTCTTTGGGTGGGATCATCAAGTTTTAATGGATGGCAAACTCCAAAAGCTTAATTATCAACCTCTCTAGCAGCATCCTTTTTATTGGAGTGGACAAGTTATTTTCAGAGACAGAAAAGAAATAACTCTATATTTCTTTGCATGTAGCTGAATAAAACCCACTTAGCTTCTTTGTAGGAGTATCTGAAGCTCAAAATACTTGGGCCTAATAGAGAGGGTGCCAAGTTATGTTCCAAAGTGGAAAAACTATGTTATGAATAATACTGTTTTTGTTTGAATGGTTTGATATTTTCCCAGCATGCCCAGTTTTCATGGTGTGCTGCTAATGTGTAACTGCCCTACAATATCAATACCCTACATTTTGGGTTCAGGTGTATAGCAGTGTTGTTTATTTTCCACATTTAGTCTGAAATGGCTCAAGAGTGGTCTGTTCTTTGAGAAAATTTTCCTATTGGAGGAATTTGGACAGGCCACATTTAGAGCAAGGGAACGAAAAGATTAAATAGCAGATCTCATAGCACACTTTTAAACTCCTGCAATGTTGCTTGATTTCATAAAGTGAGTCCATTCAAGCTGGAAGTGTTGATTGATTTGTTTCTGTAGTGGTACAATTTGGCTTTTAATTTTAATACCTTCCATTCAAGGCTGGTAGCAGCATAGCAGTAACTTGTGTGCTATAATCACAGAGGGCTTTGTATGTATTTGAATAAAATGTTCTGCGTGTGAATTTTTTTTCTTTTTCCATTTGTATATATTTGCTAAATCCTAGTGATGGTAGCATTTGCCTCCAGTTTTTACACAGGAATACTGTTACCTTTGCCTGAAACTCTGGTTGTTATTGTCACATAAATAATGGAAAATTTCACCATTGATTACAGAGTCAGTTTGTTGAAATACATCTCAGATAAGGAATATTTGAGCTAATGACACCAAGTACAGCCACCACTCACATCATGCAAGTACTTCTGTAGGACAGGACTGGATCTTCAAAATGCTGTAAAATTTCAGTTTTCTGGGATTTGAGAATCCTGCAACTTATTCTGCCACATAACAGCAAGTAAAACCAGAAGGGCCTAACTGGTTATGTTTTCAGACCATCTTATTTTGTCTGCAGGAATCAGGTTTTAAAAATTGTTGGGACTTGCTACAGAGCACAGCTGCTTCTCCATGTAGGGAGAGATATCAAGACTATCATATATGATTGATGGGAGACTGTCTTGTTGGCATTGAGCCACCTTGCAAATTTTTTATATAATTGTCTGTTAATTTTTGTACGTGCACTTCAGCAACTTGTGATGAGTTAATCTCGGAATCAGAGTCAGCATGGTTACACAGAGGATTGATCTGACTTTGGAGAGTAAGGTAATTTTTTTAAACTTAAAACTTTTAAAATATTTTAATAGTATTTTTACTGAGTTTTGCAGCTCTACATGGCTTAGACTGGGATTCTGTTGTTTCTCATCTCATTAAGTAGAATCTTATTCTCTGATTTTCAAGGAGCTGACTTGTTATTTCACCAACTATCGGGAAACAGAATTAGAAATGTGTTCCTAGGTCTTCAAATTATGGCTTGAAAGTTCCACAAACTTTATGTTGGCACTCTCTGCAGAGGAAAATGTCATCCAACTCTAGTATTTTCAAATATTTATCTTGTAAGGTACTTTAAAATTTCTTTAGGAAGTGTTATAAAGGTGCAAAATATATTCTTGTGGTGATTTACCATAGTAATTTCTGACTTTGCAGTGAATTGCCAGGTAATTATAATTCAGTCAGGTTTTAGAAATTTCTAAGAGGTTAATTACCTCTTTGGGATGAAAGAATAAAGGGCAAAATCCCAGATCCATTAAAATATTTATTGTTCTGTGATAAAACAAGTACAGGAGGGTTTTAACCCTGTGTCCCCAAAATAGGCACACTTCCCTGTGAATTTGGAGGAATTCCTAAGGTTTGCTATATTTCTTTGAGGGGCCATATTTATTCACACTGCATAGTGTGTCTGCTGATATTTTGAAAGTCCCTGTCCTTTGACAACTGCAGGCTTTTCAGTTTCTCTGTGGCAATTTACACAGCAATGAGAACAATGGGATCTTGGACATAACCGTGACCTGCAGCATCACCCTCATGCCCTTAGTTGGAAAAAAAAAAGTGGATTAAGTTATTTGGAATCAAGGAATAGTCAGCAGTAAAATAACTGAAAGTGTAAATGTGACCATTGGAACACCAACTGGTACTTTACAGTTTCTGTAATGAAGAAAAAGGAGAATAAGGAAGAGAAGAATAAGGATTTAAAAAGTCAAAGATCTTCTAAGAACATGATCTTGGTTCTTGAAAGTGGAATTTCTACATTTTCTCTTTTCTTGATGTCCCAGAAATTTTTCTTTTAAGTTTACCTATGTATAAGTAGTTAACTTTGCAGTGCGTTCCAGTGGGTTCAACTGCCAGAAAAAGAAGGCAGGATCACCTGGAAAAAGAAATTTCTAGCTCAAAGAAGCAAAATGTGTTGAGTTAAAATAAAATAGAGAACTAGAAAATTTTACAATAATAATAAAGAATAAAAAAGAAGACAACCTGCATACTTTATGGCTGCCAGGGATTAGTTATAACTTGTGCTCTAATGATTTCTGGTGGATGTTGTTCCGATGTTCACTCTGGTGTTCATTAAAAAGAAAATGGATAAAACACCACCCTAAAATTCTACGGCAGCTTCATATAGCACAAGTACTTCCTACAGAACTTTCTTTTTAGAGAAATATAAGTTATTCTCTGTGTATTTTTCTTTTCTTCCTTCCTTTCTTTTGTTTAGTTAAGGTGGTGATAAGATCTTGTAATGAGACATGTCAGGCTGATGAGTTAATTTGGTGAAACTTTTAGGTTTGCCAACTTCTTGATTGCGAATTCTTTTTTTGTTTCCTTTTTTTTTTTTTTTTTAAAGTAAGATCAGTATTCCACTTACAGTTTTGAAATATCACATGCAAAACACCTACTAACCACCCCTCTAGCCATCAGCTTTTCATTGCTGCCTGTCAGTATCTTGCTGAGGGCAGGTGCACATAGCCTGGGGCTCAGAGGTGTCAAGCAATGCTGGTAAATGCCTGGAGATATGGTTTTATATGACTACCTAAAGAGGCTATGACTATCTAAATAATTTTCAGCACATGAGAAACTCAACCTTGCCCCCAAACCTGCCTTTAAATTTGTGGCTTGGGATGTTCTGTCCTAAAGCGCAGGATAACTCTGAGTTTACTAATATGTGACTCCTATAAACAGTACAAAAACCAGGCAATGAACAAAAAACTCATCTTTTTGGACTGATAGAAAATAGAGTTTTAGCATTTTAACCTCTTTGACTTCAATACCCAGGACTGGGCTTAAATTGGAGTAAGGGGTCATCATTTAATTTTTTTGATGGGCAGTGTTGTCTGCAAGAATTTCTATCTGTGGTGAACATAGTTCTGGTTTCAAAATATCTTGCAGAGTTGAATTTTGCAGAAAAAAAATAGGAAGTCCAAATCTTTAGATGATAGGCAACAAGTATTTGTCAAAAATTTCGATTCAGATTTTGACAGAGATGTCATAAGGGAAAAATCCAAGGAAACTAGGGCTACACCTGGTAAAGTCTACAAAAGATGAAATATTGCCAAACTGATAGTTTTACCATTGAAGGCAAATTTCTGTTTCAAAGTGTACTCTTTCCTTAATTAGCACAATTTTTTCTTGCTTTTTTAACTAATGAAGTAGTCATCCTTTAGGAGACACTGAAAGGAGGCCAAAAGGTTTTTATTTTGAGGGCTTGATGAGATAATGTGATTCATATTTTTTTTTTTTTTTGGTGTGATCTATTTGTCCAGCAGTCAAGAGTTAATTATCTTCAGGGCTGATAATTGTAGATAATCACAAATAGAAGAGTCCTTTGGGCAGAATACAAAGCAATATCCTTGCTGGGGCACATACTTGGGAACAGTTTTCCCACAGAGGATGCACCTGTAAGGTGGGATCCTAACTGAATGGATCCTGGAAGAAAGAAATGTTACGAATTTATTTTTCTAAAGTACAATGAAAATAAGAGTACCTGGTTTTCCTTTTCTCTGATTATAGTGTCAGGATAAATGAATTTCAAAAATGGGAGTTGAGAGGGGAAGTTAGAGTACGACTAACTAAAAAAACAGATTTTAGCTATAATTATTATGTTTCAGGGTTTCAGGGAAGAAAACTCTGAGATATGTAGTAAGGAGGTTTTGTCCCTCAGGGAATCCAGGGAAGTAGACCTGAAGGCAGACATTCTTAAGGCCTTCTAATTGATTTTTATGTCCTACTTAACTAGCTTTGAAAACTCTTAGCTTCAGTTACATGGGACTCTCCAACAGAGAACCCCAATATTTTGTCGGGATTAATATTAATTTCAATGGGAAAAAATGGCACAACTATATTGTAATATTACAAAATAGATGTGTCAGAAAAATTGTTAGTTTGTGTGCAGCTGACATCTTCTTTTCCCTTTTCCCTTTTTCTATTCTGTTTTCCTCCTTTTTTTTTTTTAAATTTAATTGAAACCAGCAATCTCTTCAATCTCTTTTTTTGGTGGTTTTTTTTTTGTTTGTTTTGTTTTGTTGTTGTTTTTGTTTAAGTACACCACAGTCAGGGCAGGTTGAACCTCCAATTGTCAGTGAGACATCAAATCCACGTGCTATATGGGATAATTATGCTGGAATTTTAAATATGGGGATGTGTTCCCATGCACTAGTATTATTGTTGATATCTCTAAAATATCAGCTCAACATTTCAGCTATCTTACCATTTTTAACTCTTGTAAAATGGTAAAACTGGGCTTTCAGAATTACCGCTCCCCCTGCCCCCCTCATTTATATAGATATATATAATATACCTTTGCTCAAGGGCTTTAGTTTCCTGTTACTATTCCAAGCCTTGTCTATGCATATGTAGGTGTTACACTATAAAAAAAAATTGTACCAAGGAGTTTGCATCTGGTAAATGTAGCTCAAGCACAGTTGAGTAGGTGGTTAAGTCAAAGTGCAGTGAAAGAACCTGATGAAGATTTATCCTAAACTCTTTGTGTGGCCTGAGTGAGACAGCATCAGGCACTGAGGGATGCTAAGTAACTCAAAGCCTCCCAAGTTATCTAAGTTTCAACTCTACATGTTCTCAACTCTACATAATTCTTGATGCTTCGTCGAGCAAGGAAAATGCAGTCACAGAATTTGTTTTTATTTTCCTTTCCAGAAAGACCTTTTCTTTTTGCTCAGAAGAGGTCACCAGTTATATATAAAATATAAAAATATGTATAGGTAATAGATGCAAAAAATGGAGGATAAATAGATAGCTGTAAATATAGACAGTTGATTTGCATCACAAATCAATGCAATTCCATTCTGTTGTGTAACTGAATTTCAGTTTGGTCCAATCCAGAGCTCATGAAGCTAATTAAAGAGAATTAACTGCATGGTGAATTACAGTTTGAATAATATTTTATACTCTTTATAAAATGAAGAGTGTGACTGTTGTTTTCAGTCATATGACTGGGCTGAAAGAGTATACCCTCTTTTAAACATAGTAAGTCAATTTTTCAGCAAAATAATTTTAAACATTGGTCTGCATATGAAAGGGAAGGGAACCTGATGCATTATGTATTCAAAAGATAACTGGAGCCAAAAACTCCTGAAAGTATTTTTAATTTTAGTACAATTTGGCAAGAAAAATTACATCCAAGTAGTAAGCTAACAGTTCCTGGTATGTGTATTGTTGCATAAAGGTAGTATTATATAAAGAACCAAAATGTTATTATTTTGTGTTAAAGCTGCATCCAGAGAACCCTTATGAGACTGGATTACAGTCGTGCCAGGAGACCCTGCTGTTGTTGCAAGTCCCTGTACACCCATAGGAAGAGATTAAAAAGATATCATTCCACCTGATGAGAGGACAGTTGAGGCCCAGGAGGAGAGAGAGAAAGAGAGAGAGAAGAGAAAAAAAAAAGGCCAAATATTATAATGCAGGTCAATGCAACACCATCCTTTTGGTCTTCGTGCGATTTCCACAGGGGTGTGACAAAAGTGACTCCCTGCACAGTGACCCTTGTGTCACTTCCAGGCCAGGTCCTCTGCAGCCCATGGCTTCTGCAGGTGTAGAGGGTAACTCTGGAAGTGCAGTTTGGATCAAAGCTCTCTCTGTACTTGTTCATCCTTCCAACAGCACAATCCTTCTAACAGCAAGGGTTTCTTGTGTTCGGAATCCCGCTCAGACTTCTTGTCATGCTGTAACTTTTCAGTCAGGGCTTAACTGACCTGGCAGTGCCTTCAGCACATGGATGGGCACATGGAGATGCTGCAGAAACAGGCCTGTTGTGAAAGCTCCCTCTGTTTCCTTGCACTCAGTGCCATGGATCAGGAACGCCCCGGCCTGTGGCTGCGAAAGCGCCGTGCAGCTCGCCGGCCGTTCAGAGGTGCTTTTTGTGTCCCAGCACACCGTGTGAGTGGCAGTGGGCTGCTGCAGGAACTCCAGGGAAATCTGAGTCCCTTGATGTGGGAGCAGGCAGCCAGCAGCGTTTACCACCTTTCCCCGGGCAACAGAGGAGGCTTGTGCTGTCTGCAGCCGATGAGTTATAACTGGAGTTCCTCCTCTCCCCTCGGCCTTCCAAGCAGCGTGGTGTATGTCTTGTGGTTCTTATCTGCTCGAAAGTATGCACACAGTGCTTATCAGATCTGGAATGCTAGCACCCTGCCTTTTATATGAAGCAATAAATGCATATTTAGGTATTGCTTTCATCTGCACGGTGAATTAGATGTTTTTGGTGTTTTCAAGTGTAATTTTAGTGGTAGATGTAATAATACATTTAAATTAGTTGTTGGAGATATGAAATACCTTTTTTCGTGAAAATCCCTTTTAGGCTTCATAATGTAGCTGATGCTACTTTATGAAGTGATACTACATATATTTTGTATTCTATACTTATGTCCTGTAGTGATTGGGTACTTTACAGATCTGCAAGCAGACAGCAGATAAACCTTCCTGAACTGCCTGTTGAAGACATTTAAACATAACACAATTATTTGTTAAAGAAGAGATGATGAGGAGATTTTATAGCCAATTATATAATGTAACACTGCCAGGTAATGTGCCACTACTGAGTGACACCCTTTTGGGAAAGACACGGAACCACTGTCTGTGCAGTTTGGCAAAAGTGGTGATGTTTATGGGGTTCCTTTTTTAAAGAGGTAGTTTACAGAAACGCCATCACTGTATGTGTTTGTTGACATGTTTTTTGTAGGCAGATGTGAGGTTGCTCTAAACTGGAAGTCATGTAGTTTACGTAAGTGCTAACCAGAGCTAAACTGGATTAGAGTGGGTTTGTGGCCAGTCATGTCCAAGTGTGGGCAGAGTGAGCTCATATCTCCCTGCAAAGCTGTGGAGATGCAGCCTATTTTAGGTACTTCTTTAGAGCCTCATTTCTGTAATAATGACATCACAGCTTCTGGGGTGTGGAGTTGTAAAGCACCACTGCTACAGAGGGAAGAAATACTGGCTCCCTTTTGTATATTAGGAACTGGGGAGCACAAGGCAACTTCTGATGAAGGTTGAGCAGGAAACCTGTAACAAAAGCAGCAGCTGACTACAGAGTTTTGGAGAGCGATTTTCACACTGTATGTGCTGTGGTGTGGCTCTTACCTCCCTGTGATGCAATGTGTGTTTTAAAATGACCACTTGTGGAACAGGTGGTGTGCTCTGATTCCTTCTTTCATGGATCACTGCAATCTCTGTTAGGGAGTACAAAAATCCAAATGAAAATCACCACAGAGGGACTACTTTAAAATGCAAAGTGATAAGGAAACAATGTTGTAGTTACTTCGGTTTGGTTGGGTTTTTTGGTTTTTTGTTTGCTTATTGGTTTGGGTTTCTTTTTTTTTTTTCTTTCTTTTTTTTTTTTTTTTTTTGGCTATGCAAAGAATGATGAAGAGCAAAGATTTTGAGAAAGAAGCCAGCAAAGGCAATAAAATACAATCCCTGAATGTTTGAACAGGGGTGAAACAAAGGGAAGCTAGCAGGAATATTATGGTAGTGGTAAATTACTGCATTTGCTTTCCTGTTTCAAAATGATCACCTATGAAGAATGTTCTGTGTATAAGTAAAATATTTTTCATTGAACCATCTTGAATAAATATCCTTTACCTGAATAAAGGAAGATTTTTAGAAATCCAGTTCAAAGGTTTTCATTACAATCAGCCTACTGCCCCCTTCATTTTTGTGATTGTGTCTAGACACACGTCATTAATGATGCTTTAATTGTGAAATATTGCACATTTAAGGGTGTGAAATTGCTGTGTGATTCAGGCCCTAAATGTGTAGTTTCATTTCTATATTATTCCTTTTTCTCATTTCACATTATGATACAATTCTGAAAATAGTTTTTTAACAGTTTTAAAATGATACATATTTTAGTCCCAGCAGCCCACAATGATAGGCCACATTCTCAAATGATATAACATGATGCCATGCTTTTTACTAAATGACTGCTTCCATTTTTTGCTTCCAGGCTTCCTTCACACTCACTGGTGACTGTGCACAGAAAATACAGGCTACCTGTAGAGGCTCTATCTTAGAAAAATCAGAATATTTTAATTAAGGATTTTTTAAAATAAGTATATTTTTTTTCTTCTTTTCAAAGCTGATGATTATTTTTTCTGAAGACTGAGACCTATGAGAATTATTAAGGCTGAAAAGATGACTATTTTATAACTTATATTTGGCTTTTTATGGAATTTTTTTTTGGTTCCTAACTCATAGGGTAAACAGGGTCCTCCTGTCATTTAGTGATGTTCATAATCCATTTTATGTCCATTGTTGGTGTCAATATGTGCCAGCAAGACAAGCCAAGGCTTAGCTGTTTGAAAATTGAGTTATTTTGAAGGATTCTGTTAAATTGTTGGATGGCTGTGTATTATTCTTAGGTCAATAAGAAGTGGTTACCTTTACTAATTCTTTAGCAAAGGTGCCTGAAATCAGAGTGTAAGTTGCTCTTACAGTTTTATTTCCCCCCTTTCATATTGGCATTGGGAGGAAAAGTCTTTAATAAGGATTGTAGCAATCTTCTAAACATGCAGAAATTGCAGGTATTCACAATGTTTTGAAAACATTTCAACTGCAAAATATCTGAGTGAAATTTCTGGTGGAATTTGTATCAATTAAAACTACAGAATACTTTAAAGACGATTTTGTCTTTGTATATGTTTATACAACAGATATTCACCCGTGTGGTCACTTGGAGTTCAACTTAAGACTTTTAGAGTGAAAATGTAAATGGTTTGAGCTAATAGAATAATTTTTTATTGATGTTGTGATGTTAGTATTTTATGGACAGAAAGTTTCCTTTTTCTTTTCTTCTTTTTTATGTGGATCAGAAACTAGGGTTTATTTTCAGTTTAAGAGAAAGTATGGACATCTAAAAATAATAAAAGTGATGACAACTGTAGAATAGAGGAATACAGGTGTAAGAGAAGAAAAAGTATTTAGCAACCACTCAGTGTAATTAGGTCATATGGTTCATGTTCTGTGTGTTGGCTATATTTTCTTTCTTTCGGGCAGAGAACCGTGCAAGGTAAAATGAGTAAGGAAAAGGTATTTTCTTCCATGTAAACTCTAGATACCTCATACCTGAAATGTCACTGTGAATAACTTTCTGGTAGATTAGCCTGTTTTCAGCATTTTCCTTGCACTCTGCTTGTGTTGGTAGACCATGGGTATTACTGAACCCTTCCTCGACTGCACTATTTTATTAAATTTTTAAGCGAAAATGGTTGAAGGAAAAGTTGGTTTTGTACAGGCTGCTGAATGCAACAGACGCCTCATCATGTCTGTCTCATGACTCTGATGAGTCCATTTTGAACAGACCAGGCTCTTCAGGGCTGGGCTTTTTTCCCCCAGCCTGCCCAGCTCCATAATGGATAAGCCTGCAGCTGATTCCCAGTTCTGGGGTGTTATCTGAGCCAAAAGCCCACATTGGCTCGGGATCACTGGGTTCAGCCAGCCCTCTTCATCCTTCTCCCTCACTTGCACTGTAAGAATTGAGGCTTCATATACCTATTGTTCTGCAGGATTTTTTTACCAACCTGAACTTTCTCCCTGGTAGATTACCAGAGTGCTAAAGCTAAGTTTAAAATGTTGTATGTTTAACCTTTCCCCCTAATTGCTTGCCCAGAATAAAGGTTTGGTGCTTTGTTCCTAAATTCTCAACATGAGGTGGTGTGCATTAAAGTGTATTTATACTTTCAGATTAATTGACTCTGACCTTATGAACCACTGTCCTTGTTTAATTGGTGGCTCCAAAGCACACTAATGGCATAAATCAGCTGATAATGACATTCAGACTTGCTTTTAAAATATAGAATAACAACACTGCATTGATAGAGCAAATGAGATTTGTTGACTCTCTGTTGGTATTACAGGAGAGAAGACACAATTAAATGTGTACTTTCAGGATGGGGGAGGGCTTGGTTGGAATGAATAATATGCACTTCAGGGTGGGTGTATGAAATAAGGAGGATATTCTGCATCAAGATAAGTTTGGTATTCTCTCCTTGTCTCTAGGCACTGTGCAGTACTGGCTGGTGCACTTTAGGATACAGAAATGTTGTGGGAAGGTGTTTCTTAAAGATTACTGGGGGCTAAGAAAAATGACAATTTCATCTTTAAATATAGTTACATGTTTTTAAACTGAGCTTACACCCACTGTTTTATGAACTGCAAATTAATCAGATAGCTCCCAGAGAACAAAAAGGTTTTGACCTAAACTAGTTGCCCAGGCTCCATTACTATTTTCAGTTTAATGTTACCCATATCCATCCTCACATTTTGGAAGGAAAACAAGGGCTGTGCAACAAAGTTTCTTTGTTTTTCCTAAGAACTAAAAATGTGCTGTATGTAGACCAAACAATAAAAATAAACTACTGAACTACCTTCTAATGCATGGGGGTTCTGGAGAGAGGAAACCATGGATATTTAGAGGCATAAAGTGAGTCATTGTGCTAGTTAAAGAATTTTATAAGGCGAGCTCTGTGGGTTTGAGTTGCATCTGTTACCTTTCCAACTAGAACTGAGGGGTATGCAGGAAAAAGAATGTTGGATTTAATCATGCCTTATAGTGACTGCATTGTACTTAGGCTAAGCTTCTAACTGGAATCTAGACCATAAGAGAAAAAAATCGTTAGTCTTTCTTCTTTGTGTAAGTTTTGCCTTAGATGGGCTCCAATTAAATGACCTAAACAATAATTTTACACCAGGTAAGCTGCAAAATGCTGTTAACAAAGTACTTAAATAAAAAAAAAAAAAAAAAAAGAAGTAATAAGTGTTCTGTAGCACTTGAGAACATAAAAAAGAAAAATCTCCAAGCCAGAAACCCCCTCACACTTATTTTCCTTATTAAAAGATAACCATGCTTGCATTTATGACAGTTCTTAGAAGCCATAATGGACTGGGTTGCTATGGTGTGAGATGCAGAACAATGAAATAATTGTTTCTCTTGGTATTGGCTTCCTGGAAACAAATTCTGTGTAAATTACTCGGCTGAAAGTGTGACAACAGTCTTGTGTTCTGTTTCATGGGGTTCATGGTTAAAAATGGTAACTATTTCATAACAATAAAAAAGCAACATTTATCAGTTCTGGACTTTCTTTTGTTTCAACTTTTTTTTTTTTTTCCTTTTATATTTTCAGGTCAGTTTCATGAATTCAAAAGCAACTTACCAGTGATTTCTGGGAGCTGGGGCTGATTTTCTTGTGTATTTGTAAGTATTTATTCTTTTCCTTGTTACGTGCATCTTTCTAGTACTCTTTTGATATGGGGAATGGAAGAAATTTTGAAATTTCACTGTTGTGTTGCAGTTTTAGCATGTTCATTTAGCAAGAGTTTGACCTCACTACTTTTAAACTTTTGGTAGATTTCTTTTTGCTACCAGCTTATGCTTCTGCTATTCAGAGGAGCTACAAATACTGAATTAACAGTAAACATTATGATTTCAAGCTTTATATTTTGATTTTGTAATAATAACAATGATAGGACAACAGCTTACAGTAACACATCAATGGTGGCACTTGCCAACAACACCACTGCATCATGTTTTTGCAATGAAAATAATTTCTAGAAAAGAACTGGGGCTGTAACTCAAGACAGACAGGATTTTGGGGGAAATGCTGTGTGTTGTTGAAGAAGCACTAGGATGACCAGCATCTGCTGAACTAGGAATGCATTTTAATATCCCTTGGAGAAATCTGGCCTTTATGATTTCAGCAAAACCGTGGTCATTGAGCCTCAGCTCAGGAACACGTTTCAGAGTGTGCCCAAGTTCAGATACATCAAATGGGGCTACACCTAAACAGAAATGCTTTGAGAAAGGGAAAGCCAGAGAGAGGATCAGGAGGAAAATAGTTATTCATAAAACAAATCGAAAGCTTTCAGAATTGCTGTTTTGGATGGTCCTCAGCTTTAGTCAAGTATAATAAGGAAAATCTAATGGGCCCTAGACTTGACATGATATAAATTATTGCAATACCTCATATATGATGTAGTATAAATAAAACCAATCTATGCAGCTTGTTCTCTTAAGTCACAAATATAGTTTATGAATAAATATTTATTCAATCATTTGTGGAAAAAGATGTTCACAAAACTGCATTCATCAGGGAAAAAATATGGATGGTTCTCCTCTCAATATGGAAATGTGTTCAATTTGTACTAACCCTTCCTCTTTACAAATGTTCATTTTCACATATGGTTTTGCTATTCTATTTGCACTTTCCTTCATTTACAGGTCAGCATTTTTTAATGAACATTCTCAGTCAGAGATAAAGAAAATATTATCAAATAAGATAAACAGTTTAAAACCAAGTATTACCATTGAAAAATAGTTCTGAGAAGGCAATATAAAGTGATTACTGAATTGAGAGTGAGGAATTTGTTATATTCTTTCTGGCTTTGCTACTGCTTATTTTTTTTTTAAGCAATCAGTTTCTTTTCTTCATTTTCCTCTTTTATAAATGGAAATAGTAATATATTAATCCATACAAAGAGTAGCTCTTTATACCTCAATATAGAGCACACTCTGCAAGGAAAAGGAATATTTCCAAAGAATAAATTCAGTGGTAGTTTCATGGTGAAATTTTTGTGTACCAAGCTAATTGGGTGGGAAGTTGTAAGTACTATTCAGTTCATGTTCAGGTAGTATTACAAACACAGAAAGGGCTTTAGTAATTATATTTTGGGCTGCTGGTCTGAGTCCTGCTCTTCTCGACTGACATCAACAAAGAGCTGCAATAAAGCGATGTAAAAAAGTACTTTGAAAACCGCTATTGTGTTTAGGTCAATCCTGTAAGTATCTAAACTTCCAGGAGAGGTATGGGCTGCTTTGATCCCACCCCTGCAGGCTGCCTGTTAGCCCAGCTGGGACACCTGGCACATCGTGGCCACGAGAGCTGGGACCTGGCTCAGCAGCCTGAGCAGCAAAGCTGAGGCGATGGCTGCATGGAAGGATGAGCCACAGCCTGGCCTGTCTCTGGTGTCCTCTGCAGCCCAGACCTCAGTCACAGTGACATGAGTGCTGGGAGAAGCCAGCGCCGTGCTGACTGTTCTTCTCTGCTGAAATGACTCATTCCAGTGTTTAGCACCATATATCTAGAAACATATGCTAACCTTAAGTTCACATAAACTGAAAATAAAATGAAATGTAGGAGGTACAACTGATGGATTCAGCCCCGTGTTCCTCACATACTGAGAAAAACATTGAAGTACAGCTTCTGCAGTAATACAGGCTGAGATCTTGAATCATCTCTTATTATACCTCTCCAAACTTACAAATACTCTGTACATGATTTAGGCAGATACAGATTCTTATTATGCAGTAACTGGACTATGCACAATGTCATAAATGAGACTGATAAAATAGACTAATAGGACAGGCTGTGACCTGAGGTACCTTTCCATTTAAAGACTTGATTTCTGCAAATACTATAATAATAAATACTTATGTATGTGAGGTGACCATGGAAGCTGATGGACTCAGGATCAGGGCCTGATGCAGAGTCCATCCAGGCCCTAAGCAAAGGAGGAGATGAGAGCTTTGGGGGCTGGCATGGAAGGCAAGAAGTTTGCTTGTATAAGGGGTTTTGAGAATAAATTCTAAGCAGTATTTAAAAAATGCAGATGAGAAGTGAATACCTTTTTCATGTTATGCTGTAATATTTGGGCATGTTTTCATGGCGTGTCTGTTTGATCTGTACTCCAAAGGGAAGGAGTGCAGATCAGTGCTGGGAAGATTGATCTTTGAAACTCTGCAGATTTTTCATGGGAATAGAGCAAGATCAGCTAAATGCTGCTATAGGTCTATACCAAAGCTATTTCTACCAGGGGCTATAATAACTTTTTCCTCAAATTTTTGAAAGTTTTGTCATAGATGCATTCTGCTGTAACATGTAATTACTTGGATCATCCAGTTCAGGCAACTTTGGGATTTTTTGGTCATATTTGGCTAGTTTTGTTCAGGGGAAAACAGGATTGATGATTCATACAAAAGTAAATTTCATGGAAAATGTGACATTTGTGCTTTTGTTTTATGCCCACAGAGTAATTGTCCTAACTAAAGGTTACCTTTTTTTCAAGAATGTGGTTTTAACATGGTTTAATTTATTTAATTGTTCTTCTCAAGTAGGTTTGTCCAGTAGTAAACTGCAATAGTTATTTAAAGATATAAATTGCAAAATAAATATCATTTAATAACACAGCATTTAAACCCAATTTTGCTTGTACATCAGCAATTAGATACATCTTGTTACTAGCAGTTCCGTTTCTGTGTAAACATTTTATTGTGGCTTGGCTACAATGTGAAAACACAGAGTGAGAAAAATAAAACCTGAAATGAGGGGTGTTAAAGCCCATGAAACTTCGGTGTCTTGAGCTCTATAGAGGAAAACCTTTGTTGAAGGCATGGCCAAAAATATAATTTTATTTGGGAATGAAACCAAATTTCTTTGAAAACGAACAACAGGATTTTTATTTTAAGAAGGTTTGAGAACAGAACCAGAAGCACTTAGGGAACACACATGTTATGACACAACAAAACTGACATTGTGGGTAGCTAAATTTTATCTTTTCAAACACTTACTCTAATCAGCACATTAATAGAAGCATGCTTTTCTTCAAACTCAATATTTGATATTTTCCCCCAGTCTTATTTTTAAGGCAACAGTTTTACTTTTTTTTTGTTTAATTTGGACAGTTTCTATTTACACCATGGAGCATCTGACCAAACAGATTTGTGCTTTGTATTTCTACCAGCTTATTTAAAAGGAGAAAATTATTTAACTGTGACTGTTTGTATAGCAATTCAAAGAAAGCACAGCCTCTTTGGAGCACATGAAGACATATGTCTTTGGTACTATTACCTTATGGGTTTAATTGATAACATGTGATGTTCTACTGGATTACAGTTAATGTATTTGGAAAAATATTTGCTCTCTATTTTCCACAGAAACAATATACTGAACCCAAGTGTGAAAAAGCTGATCTCCATTTTTCTTTTCACAAGATAGGGTGTTAATCATCATTTTGGTCAAGGAGATGTTTGCCAGCTTATCACATACCTCTTTCTACAAAGAGCTGCTTCAAAGTTCCTATTAAGACAACAAAGTTCCTATTAAGACAGTGGTGTCTAACTAGAATCTCTATTGCTGCAGCATCCACACCTTTTTTGGCACGTGTGTGCTGCAGGTACCAGAGGCCTTTATTTTCTGCATCCTTTCCAGCTGACACTGTGACACGCTAGTGTAAAATAGTCTTTTTAAACCATAATTTAACTTGACCCTCAGAAATTTGAAGCTCTTTTTCCTGGGTTTATTTTATAAATGGTGAATATAAAATCGATTTCTTGTGGAACCCTATCTTGTTGTTTTTATGTAAGGGTTGCAACACACAAAATTTCTAGTAAGAAACAAATTTCCAGGATATAACATGTGGTGTAAATAAATAAAAAAGAAGACACCTGCCTTGAAGAATTTTTTTGTGTGAGAATAATTTCCTAAATGTACATATTTTAGATGTTCTTAAGAGACAGTAAGTTGAGTAGAAAGAAAGTGGAGGTGGGAAAAGCATTTCTTTATGCTCAGCTAAAACCTGGTGCCCAAACACATTTGCCAGTGAGGATCTGATAGAAGCATTGTTGCATCCATCTGGAGTTTTGTGGCTGTACCTGAGGAGAGGAAGGTGTGGGGAAGGACTCAAGGGGGGTGGAAAGGTGGCTGAGCCACTCCTTTGCTGAGAACAGGACAGAGCTCAAATAACAAAAGTCCCATTTGTTTTTCAGCATCTGAGGTTCTTTCCCCAGCCTGTGCTTCCAACTGGGATGTCTGATGGACTCCCCTGTGTGATTTTATCCCAAGCTGTTTGGTTGTGGGAGGTCACCTGGGGACTTGTAGCTCTAATAGAAGGAAAGTCTGTTGCCTGATGCTGGCACAGAAACCTGCTCCTATCTGAGCTCCCCTTTACCTTCCGAGTGCAGCAGACATTATTTTGGCTGCTTCTCTGCTGACCATGCAGGCTGTTTCTTGGTAATAAGTAAACAAATAAATGGGTACGCAGAATACTTGTATTGTGAAAGCATTGTATTCATTTTAGAAAGTTTTTCCTATAATAAACAAATAATGCACTTAAGCTACTTTTGGGATTTTGATATTTAGCGTAGCACAGAAATCTCCTTCAGTTCTTTATGAAGAAATAAATGTATGGCACAAGAGAAAATAAACAGAATAACAGTTTTAATTCACATAAACCCAAGGGGTTTCTGGCTATAAGACTCTTTAGCAGTTGCTGGGATGAGGACACCAGTGTGGGCAAGAGCACCCTCCAACCAGCTCCTGACACACTGCACAAAGACAGCGGCCACACGTGTTGTCTTTGCTTACTTTCTGGTGAAAGTTGAACCACTTAGTGGAGCTGCTGCTAGAAATGCCTTTTCTTTTTCCAAGGCCTGTCATGCTCTGTATGTGAGCGGGGCTTCCTCGCTCTGCTGCTGCTCCATATGTGTGCTGGATGGGATCCGTGCAATGCACTAGATCCATCTGCTGTCTAAAAACCCCTTTGCAAAAGTGCTAAGCAAGAAAATGCAAATCCTCATCCAAACAATTCTATATGCTGCTGAAGTTGTGTGCAATGCTTGGGAGAGTGGAATAGAAAGGATTTCTGTTAAGAAGCCCAATTAGGAATGTAAAAGCAAAGTACTTGCACAAAGCCATACCTGGACAGGTTTTCAGTAAGTGATTGGCATTTACAGAGACCACATATTTCTGGAAGAAATGGTTGTTCATCACAAACCCAAAGTTTCCAGTAATTTAATAACTACAGTGCAGCATCTCAGGAAAACTGTAAAGAGAATTTTCTCTAAGCCATGCTGTGAGTAATAAATTATATACTGTATTTCTCATTTTACGTAAATAGGACAAAGAATGTCTTATTCTACAGTAGAGATGAACAATACCAACAGTTGATGTCAGCATTAACTTTTCAAATCATATTACTTACAAGGGAAGGGTTATAAAGTGTCCCCAGACAGCTTCATTTTCTCTCTCTCTTCCTAATGCCCATATACCAATGGCTGTTTGATTCATTTATTGACATAAAACAGAATTGCTTAGAACTAACCACTCATTCATCATAATCACAGTTACAAGAGAGAGCGGGGTAAGAGGTTAACTGCTTGCTAGATGTATCAAGATTTTGGTATATACCAAAGCCTGACTCGATAGGAATCTGATAATGGTCTGCTGAAGGTAAAACATAACTGTTAATAGCTAAATAAAAAAATTGATAAAGACTGTGCTGTAAAACACTCACATTTCTTAAGTTAATTAAAAAGTGCTGATCAAAGTGAAGCCTGTATTAAAAATGTTACTTTAAGATATTAAAGATAAGATCAATTACAAAGGTCAGTTTTAAAACTAAGTGCATTCAAAAAAAAATTTTCCATAATTTTCTTTTCTTCTTGGTAATCCTTTAATTAATAATTAAAATACAAATAATTTGAAAATTTGAAATAATTTTTTACTTTTAGGTTCATGTACAGTGATGAGGAATTGATATTTTTGTGTGTCCACATTAACAAGACATTGAGTAAAATCAATTTGAAGTAAGTGGGAGCAGCTTCAGTTCTTAATACATGCATGTGATGGATTCAGTAGTGTGCATCATAAAATATTCAAAGGCTACACTTAATTGTGTAAATATAATCCTGGCTCTGAAACTTGGTCTCAGAGATGCTCCCTGCAGGATCCAAAAAGCCCCAGGGAGTAATTAATCCAATTCTCCAAAGCTAAAACAAAGCAGGTTACATGAATTTTATCACTCACTTCAGCCTTTCCCAATGAAACAGTTCACACAGTGTAAAACTTCACTCAAAGTTGTTTTCAGGAGCTGACACATGGTCTTGCAGAAGACCTAAAGTCTTGTAAGGCAGCAGAGTGAAGAGGAAAGATAGCTGGCAAACTGGCTGTGTATAGGAAATTCCTACTTTAGTATATATTTTCTATTCAAATTTTTACCAGCTTGGAATATAACAATTTCTTAAAAAGAATTGATCACTGATAGGACACAACTACAGTTAGATCTCCTGAAATGATCAGAGTAAAGGTCAAGAATCTGAAGCCAAGCAAAATAAAATGAAGTAAAAGTTCCCCCCCATTTAGAGGATGATGAGGGAAGCATAACCACACACATTCCAGTATCTTTTTTGCTAAATTCCTCAAAAAAGTCGTAAGACCTTTATGCTCCTTCTCCAGATTCCAGATTTGTACATTAGATAACATGTATGTGTCCTCCTTGCAGGTCAGCTTGAATAATTATGGAAAAATAATAATTTATTTTCCTGTAACTTTTAAAACAGAATTTATACATTTTGATTGCCACCATTTGCATTATGGTTTTGTTTGATATTGTACAATATTGAGCAGTAAGTTATAACAATAATTCGTGTTATGCACTGTTTTAAACATTTAGGCAGAGTTCACACATTCAAAGAGAATTATTTTTTAAGACCTCATAGATTCTTGTACTTCACCCCAGAAACATGCTAACCTAGCCCTTTTTTAAAAATATATTTTCCTCCCTTCTCTTTTTAATTCTGGTGTTTTGTTTCTGTGTGTGAATAAACTCCTTCATTCCTCCAAAACAGCCATCCCTTCGAGATGTCTGTTGTTCATGGGTTTTTCCTCACCCACCCACCTGCCATTAACTATTTGGTTACCACTTGAAATACTTCATCATCCAGATTCAAACTCATTGTCCCATGGCCATTGTTGCTTAGCAGAACACCCATGCTTGCTTTCTACACAAACACACACACAAATTAATAACTGAGTGGAACTCCTCCTCCTCTGTGCTCCAGAAGGAGCTGCTCCAAAAAGAAGCCATTTATAGTATCAATAAGCTGCTTCTCCAAACCATGTACAGATGTGTTATTCAACCAGTTAATATTGGGGTAGTTAAAATCACCCATTATTATTTTTCTGGCAGATTTTGCCACTTCATTAATATCTTTCAACATACTGAGTTGCTTGGCTGTTCCTTCTTTTACATGGCTTATATCATATCATGCCATCACAGCATATTCTGTAGTTTCGAGTTAATTGCCCAATTAACAGTGGTATTCATGAAGTGCTAGGAAAATTCCACAACTAATGATTTGGACAATTTCAAAATAGGTTGGTATTTCATAGTTTAAAATGTCAAACATGCCAATAGCTGCAAGCTTAAGACTGTGCAGGCTTAGAACCCAATAGCTCGAAAATTCTACATCCCAAAAATCATAATCCAGCCCTCAGAAACATGTTTCCCAGACCCAAGTATATCACTGTAGGGAAGTTCTGCACCACATTAATTTCTTCTTAGACCAGTGAGGTGGGAGCTTGAAATGGAGCCTCCTTGGCTTCTCTGTATTTTGTGAGAATATGGAATAAATACCTCCTGGCAGCAGTGAATGCACCCTCACCCCCAGCCTGGCCCCAGATGATGTTTATGGCAGCACTGGGGACACTGCTGCAAGAATGGCTGCTTATTTGCTTACCAGAGCCAGGAAAATGAAGATGTGAGTGAGTTGGAAGGTTGTAGGATTCGCTAGGGCACTCTGCACTTTTCTTTCCCATTGCCTGGATTAGGTAGGGATATTAACAATGCGTAGTTAGCTTTGATGGGTCATTGTTCCCAGATGCAACTGAGAGTTGCCAATAGACTCTCTAGGCAGTGATCTGATTTTTTTGTTTTGTCTCACCAGCTGCCACGCAGAGATGCCAGGGGATACAGTGCCTCTCCTTTCTGCCTTTTCTCTGTACCTTCTGTGCCATTTGTGAGTCGTAGGACTGAGGTCATGCCATGGAATTAGTTTACAGAGTCTGGGGAAGGGCTGGGGCTGTAAAATAATTTCATTATCACTACTGAAGAAAGACAGTATTCATTTTCAGTCTCAGGGTCAGAGACGTGGGTGTGATAAAGGAGACAAGCCACTGCCTCACAGCTAAAGGATCACAGGCTCAGGGGGCATTTCTGACATTTCACAGAGAATCATAGAATATCCTGAATTGGAAAGGACCCACAAGGATCATTGAGTCCCACTCCTGGCCCTGCACAGGACAAATCACACCCACAAATATCACACCATGTGCCTGAGAGCATTGTCCAAATGCTTCTTGAGCTCTGGCAGGCTTGGTGCTGTGCTCCCAGCCCAGGGGAGCTGTTCCAGTGCCCAGGCACCCTCTGGAAGTCAGGAAAACAACCTTTTCCTGATATACAACCTAAACTTCCCTTGACACTATTACAGCATTTTGAATTTACCATCCTATCCAGTCTATTGAGTCTGTATTGGTGATCTAATGCAAACTTCTCAGAGGTGTTATAATACATATGTGATTAAGGCCTTAATTCAGCAAGGTGCTTTAAATACTTTGAGGTCCTTCCTTGCAATAGACAGGACTTTGCAGGAGTTAAAATCCTGTGAATATTGAGGTCTTTGCTGTGATTGTGATTAGGTAAGTATGGCTGCTGGATAGCTCTTTTTAAAAATTTGTTTAGATCTTCCTTTCATTCCTTCTTGGAGTTGTGGCAGATTCTTTAGGATGTTTTAATTTACATTTTATAACAAAAATGTAGTGAATTGTCTTGTCTCATTTCTCTTGGCAACTCAGCAAACTATCATTAACATTTTTCATCAGTATTCAGTTTAGAGTTTTCTAAACTGAACAGTATAGTGGCAACAGCTCATTTTTAGATGCTGTTACAGTTCTTTCACATCTTTATAGTAGTGTAGTAAAGCTGAATTTACTGGCTACCTTGAAAGCGGAGTAAGGCAGCATTAGAATCTACATTAAAGTGATTCAATACTCTTTAGAGAAAAGCCTTCTTAACATGAGATCAGACACAGTATGTGTTTTGGGGGTAGTTTCATAAGGATTGCCAATAAACTTGAACGCTACCAACAACAGCTGCTTCTTGAAATATTGCTCTGTCCAGCCCAATGAAATTTAGGGGATTTTTCTTTGCCTTGTAAGCACATGTGATAGGCATTAGCATTCAGGGGAGCAGCACCTGCAAATGGGAGGGAGGCTAATTTGGTGGTGTAACTTGGTGAAGATGGGAGGGATCAGCTTCCATGCACTTGCTTCTCCTTGAGAGTTAGTGCCAGTCTCCAGTCTCTGGGGTAAGTACTATGCTCTGATATATTTGTCCTAAACATTCTTCTTGGTGGCTGTTAAGATTCATTCCAGTTTGGGTGCAGAGAGAGGATATTTTTCTTAAGTTTTCATGAGCTAAGAAAATGCAAGCTCTTCAAGGTCATTCAGTGTTTGTGTCCAGGCAGGTTGACCTGTGGTTGTTGCTCCTGGTTTTATGGCTATGAGCAGCTCGTTTCATCTCTGTTTCCTTTCTTAATCTTTGATAAATTAACAAATTTTTTTTGAGCTATAATCATAGAAGGAATGGCAAATTCTAGTGCCCAAAAGAGGGATTAACCACAAATGGCTGTAGCACTGCTTTCAATTATTACAATTGTAAATACAGTAGTTGTAGTAACAACTGCTGCTACTTGTGTTACCATTCAGTAGGGGCAATTTTAAACTACTGACATGTTAATAACTCTCAAGCTACCCACACTCACTAGGAAACATCTTACTGCTTTTAAATTGTACGTGGTTCTTCAGGTTCTACTTACTATAGGAATTATACATGTTTCTTCCCTTTTTAGCGTTTTTCAATAAGTATGTGCCAAAGGCTTGTTTTCAGATTAGGCTTCAGTTGTAAGAAAATCCCCTTCAGCCAATCATAATTTTAAAGAATATTGCGTCTATATAGCTATGGGATAAAATTTGGGTATTTTTGGTGTAAGGTATGTTCATGCAGTTCCCATCTAGCACAATAGAGCATTTAGTGTTCATCAAAGAAATAATTTCACTACCTTGAATACAGTAATTTGATATTTCTTTCAAAATGTGACAGGTTTTAAAAATTTTTTAGGTCAGTTTTTGTAAGTTAATTACATTGGAGCCTTAATACATTTTGAGACTATGACAAATGAATGTCATAATCAAACAGAAACATATCAAAAAGAAAATTAAGATTTTTTTTTTGTTTTTAATTATTTTCTCTGATTCAATTAATGTTTTTGTTTTACTCCCACGTAGGAACTATAAAACTGAGTGAACACCAAAATAAGTTCCTTCTGCTATTAACCAATTGCACTAATTCTACAAACTGCAAAATAGCAGGGATGCAAAAAGTAATTGACCATTCATTGTTAATATAATCGCAATATAATCATAATTCATCAATGACTATAGTGAAAAAAATGCAGTATTACAAACTAAACAGAAAAAAATAGAATTCTTTTTGCAGTTAAGAAATAGAATTGGCAATTAAGAGTTAACTTATTAAATTAAAATGGACTGAACATGATATAAGTGACAGAACATAGATATAAGTAATATAATATAAGTTCCAAGATCTAGAAGTATTTTGTTTTATCCAGCTGCAAACTAAAACTTTGTTTTGTGGAAAATGGTATTTATATTAAATGTATTAAACTTTGTCTTTATAATTTAATATTAATTGTTGATAATGCTCAAAAATTTTGAGAACTGGTGTTTAACCTTCTTAAGGTTAGGAGTTCCCAAATAATTAGGTAGCGCCATACACCAGGTATTTTTTACCCTTCCAGTAATGCACATGACAATCACTGAAATATGTTACAGGTATGTATTTCTGTTCAGGGAAGGTATAAGTGATATTACTAAAGGGAACTGTTTTAGCCTTTATCTCTTAGCACTGAAAACTAGATTAGTTAGCTGAGTCAAACTCGTTTTCTAGTTTCTCTGTCAAATTTGATCGAAGATTTCTTTGGTAGTGTTGCAAAAGTCTGTTTGCAAAACTGCTTTCTAAACCTAGCAAAGCTGAAAGAAGTATTCAATTCTGCTGTCCTAAAGTGTTCTTTCTCTCCTCAAAGATGTAGGATTACAATTTTTGGTATTTTATGAGTGGAAGGGAGAGGTTATCTGGTGTTAGGGGAAGTGGCATTTTTTTGAGACTTTTTTTTTAAAGAAAGCAAATACATATCTCACCAGAACAGCCTCCTGGAATAGCCCCTTATGCAGTGCTTAAGACCAGTTTATTTGAAACAACAGTTTTAAAAACAAGGAGAAAAGAAAGAAAAGGATGATTCCTAATTACAGCTATTTCCTGGACTGTTTCTTTGTTTTGCCTTTCAAGATTTTAAAAAATCTAAGAGTTTACAAACTTTAAACTCTAAAGGTGATCCCAGACACATCCTGTTCTTGGTTAAAGGTTCTGCTATATCACTGCTAGGACAAAAAAGTGAAGTGCCTCTCCACCAGCTGCAGAGAAAGAAGGTGATTTGAATGTTAATGAAGGACAGAAGTTTCATAGTAACAGAAAAACAGAGGCTCTATAGATAAGAGAATATTTTCCCAGGACGTCTCAGTCTGCAGTTGTTGTAACCGGAGGAAGTAATATTACTAAGGAAGTATTTAAATGTCTTTAACAGATATTAGATGATGAAGTGGAGTAGTCATTATATTCCTATCCAAGCTCCAGTGCATGAGAGGTCTATTGAAACACAGTCTTTTGAGAATATCCACTTAGTCCTGTTTCTAGACTCCCAGATTAGTTTGGGCATCCTATTAATCTACTGAGTTCTAACACAAAAGATTTCTCAGAGAAGTAACTATAGTTTCTGTTTAATATAGCAACAAAGATCACAAGGTTCAATGTTTTTATAAATTTAAATGCCAACGCTCCCCTCCTGCCCTTCTGTCTCGGCTGGAAAAAAATCCCTGGCCCAACAGTTGAAATTCTTTCCTGATATTTCCACATGAGTATTTTTACATGTCTTGTACCTGACAGTGCCCTTGAATTGTTCATGGCTCTTGATGAAAACATAAGAATTCCTTTTTACTCCCACTTTCTGTTTGGTTCTGGTCATTCATTGTTTCAGGAGCCCTGTGACACGATCCATTCTTTTAAACTGTCTGATCCATTCATGTTGGTAGTCCTACAAACACAAACTGGCATTCAGGGCCTTCTGTGCCATTCCCTTTTTAGTGTTTGAGTCAACCTATTTATACTTTGAGGTATTAAAATCACAGAATGGCCTGGGTTGGAAGGAACCTTAAAGATCATTTAATTCCAACTCCCTGCCATGGGTAGGGACACCTCCCACTATCCCAGGTTGCTCAGAGGCCCATTCAACCTGGCCTTGAACACTTCCAGGGAGGGAGCACCCACAGCTTCTGGGGCAACCTGTTCCTGTGCCTCACCAGCCTCATAGTGAAATTTCTTCCTAACATCTAATCTACACCTCTCCTTTTTCAGTTTACAGTCATTCCTCTGTGTCCTATCACTACGTGCCCCTCTAAAAACTCTCTAGCTGCTTTCTGGTAGCCCCCATTTAGATACTGGAAGGCTGCTATAAGGTTTCTGCATAAGGTTTGGTTATTATTAAAAGCATTATGATTGGTGTTCTCAGCAGCTGTTGAGGTTTTTAAAAGCAGATTAACAGGAAAGTAGCTGTGAGTTCACAATAGCACCACAGAATTGCTCAGAGAATGGCTGTGAGCCTATAAAGGTACTGCATTTGTCATTCTGATGGATGATTTTTCCTGCCCATGAAATAAGGGAAGTAATCCTTCCTCATTCTTCTTAGTTCTCCCTAAGCAGAGGCATATATTTGGTTGCCAAACTCTCCTTTCCATTCTTCAACTAATCCCAGGGAAAGATGAAAATATGTTGAAAAGCCCATGACACATGGTGGATGAGCTGTTCTTTGCTCCCAGAGCACTCATCTGTAGTGCTTGACAGCCCTACCCTTGCTCTTATTTAGTATCTTGATGGAGTTGCTGTGGGATCCATTAAGATTAAATGTCTGCCATACATAGGAGATGTGTGGCTTTCTGGAATAATAAAGCCCATTTCTGGCTCTCTGAATACCCAGCAGAGAGCAGAATGAAGACCAAACTGGCTTAAGCTAAACCTGAGGAACATGCAGCAAGTGGTGTCCTTCCAAATTGTCTTTCTCTGTTGATTGTGTCTCACACTGACCTGATAGATTTCAGATAAATATGAATAATACTCACTTTGCAGGAGAAAAAAGGGAGCTCTGTAACAAAGTGTTATTTCAAAATGTTGATTTGTTGGGACAATGGAACAATGAGCTCTCTTTTCCCCTTAGATTCTGGCTTTTTGCTTCTTTTTTTCCACGTCTCCACCCTGTAATTTCTTCTGTGTGAGATGACAAACTCTGAAAAGCACTTATGTAATAGTCAATAAGCCTAACTGTGTTTGAGTACCTACTGTGGCCACCATAACCATGATATCTGAGTATCTTCCAATGATTTTTATTTTTTTTAAATAATGCTGACTTTAGATCATTTAAAAGGAGAGAAGTGAGAGCTTTCCTCACAGTTTCCAGAGTTTCCAGTCAGGATTGGAAACTCATATACAGAGCTTTGAGAATCATCTGTGGCATCTTGTAGTGACACTGGTCATAGATACAGAAATTATAAGTTGGGTTGCTTTTTTTTTTTTTAATTTTTCTTTTTTTTTTCAGCAGGAAACATCTGTATTTAACAAACAGGGTGACTTAACCACTGCTGGGGGAGTTTGGTATTACCAAGACAAGTTCAATAGAATTATTTTGATTTGCCCAATCTAAGTTTAGCTTTATACCTCTAAACTATATCAAAATGACTTTTGTGAAGTCACCCCTTTCATTTATTCACCTCATAAAATTAGTAAAATGTCAGTGGTGTCATGGGATCGAAAATGCAGATGCTCCTTCTTTTTCCTGTTTTTCCCCTTGTACAGGGAGACACTTAAGGTTAATTTTGGATGGATACTAGAAGCTAAGTGAGCAAGTAACATGAAGAGCTCTGGAAGCTTAGACATGTCATCCTGGTTCTTGTCTTTAAATATAATGCAGTGTGTTGTCATGTGCTGGAAACGTCAAATGTCATCTGAGCATTCTTTGGACTGTTTGTCTCCGCGTGCTACTGGCACATGCACATATTTCTGTCCATTTTTTAATCATCCGCACTGGACTTTTCCTGTTAATATCCATTCCTGAATGCAAACCAACTCTGCCAGCAGGAGAAATTTCTGTCTGTTCCATGAATTAGTACAATCATGACTTAAAAGGCCACTCCTTAATTCCTTCCAGGTAAAGTTTCTTCTTATTCTATATTACAGTGTGAAGGTGTCTCCTTTTGAGGCAATTAATTTCAAACTGTTTCATATCTTTGATTTGTTCTATCAAGTGGTATTGGGCACAAAACCCCCAGAATTTTCCCTGGTACAGCCTTTAGCAATGTTTCTGTGCAATTACTGAGGTAGAAAAAAAAAAGTGAAAGGGTAATAATTCTCAGTGCTTGTTTTCTTACAATAGAAGGTATGTGTGTAAATCAGATATGGACTATAAATCAGAGTTATTTTCATTAATTCTCTAGTTAATGTTTTGTTCATATTTACGTGTTGGAAAGATGATTCTGGAGAACAGCTGAGTAGGAGGATTCTTCTCTGTAGTCAGCCCTGACTGATAGCTTTGAAGCAATCTCCTTTTCTGTCTGTGAGAACATATCATTCTATAGTAGATGGGATCTGCTGGACATGCTCTTGAAGAAACAGACAAGTTAGCAACATTTTCCACTGGCAAATCTCCAGGGAAAAATATTTCTTATAGTTCTTGTGTATCTTTAAACTTCATCTGCATGCTTTAATTTTTGTGTCTCAGTAATCTGCTTACAGGGTAGAAGTAGCTTCAGAATTAAGTGGTCTCAGCTTTTGACCACAGACTATTTAATTCCAGACCACTTCTAAAGTATCAGTTTCAAAATGCCAGTTTCACTGTGGGTATCTAGGGAATGCTCCAGATACCTGCCTCAGACAACCTTGACAACAGACCCTACCAGGACCTCTGTGACCAGTAATTTCTGCCAGAAATCCCAGCAGATTTCTGTCAGTGTTTTGCTTTAGGTTTGAGAAAATTTGAAGCCAGCCTGGTAGTTGTAATAAGTTTTATAGAATGGTGGAATATGTGAAAAATTCCTATCAGTTCAATTCAGAAGTCTAAATCTTTCTTCAAGTTTAAAGTAGCAATGCTTATAAGTGCCCGAGCCACTTGTTTTAAAACTCAAGTGAGAATTCACATTTGTTGTTAAATTTAAATTTTCTTCTTTAGGATCCTTCAAAGTACATTAAAACAAGTTTGCTGTTGAAAACAGGATGAACAGAGTTTTGCTAACAGACTAATTAAAAGTTTAATCAGCTAATTGTACTTTTTAGTATTTCTGAAGCCTAGAGCTTCAGTGGAGATCAGATTGCTCTTTAAAAACGCCTTTGTGCAATGATTGTATTTCCTCCTTTTAACTGTTTTGAGTGCAGCTTCAGTGTGCTATGGTGACAGGGAGAGGAGTGGAGCTGCCTCACCCTCTGAGCAAATAGCTGAATCCAGGAAATGTAGTCCTTGGTGGTAAGCTTATGAACAGGGATCAAAAGTGTTCTGTTGGGTAAAAAAGCTAGGGAAAGCTAATATATTCTTTCATTTTTGAGTTTTTTGAGAGCTACCTTTTCAATACTTGTTCCTTTGAACTCTGAGCTGGGTGGCAAGTTGCCACTTGTTTGTTTGTCCTGTACTTTGGTGTGTTCTTAAAACCTTTGGGATTTTAGTTTCTGAAGATTTTGTGTGCTACTCTGTATTGCATCTACACACTAAGTTTCTTTCAGTAGAATACATTAAATGCATGTGACAGGGAAGCACAAAAATACATGGAAAAAGTGAACTGGATAATAACATTTATTGTGATTAGACAATTTTCTAATAAGTAAGAACACGTGTTTGCTATCTCTTATCAAATATTGACCTATGGTGAGATTTTTTTTTCACTGAATATCAAAGATAGAAAAACACCCACAGCCTACCTTGTGCCACCAACATGGATTTGCCATTGACTTGCATTTATTGACTCCAGCAAAGCAGTTTTATTTGACTGCAGAGTTATTTTTTCACTTAAGGAAAATGAAACTTATTAATCACGAGTACGTTCAGCATGCTATGAAGAAAACTTCTTTCAGCTCGTACTTTGTTGCTTCTGGTTTGTTCTGCAGTTTAGTGAGATTTTTATATTAGGAGTGTGTTCAGAGCATGATGTAATAGAGTTAGACTGGAGAGGACAGATGTCCCAGAACTTTGGAAGTTGTATGTAGAACAGACCAATCCCTTAACTTACAAGTAAAATTTACTACATTTTAGTAAATTTATGCCTTTACATGACTGCAGCCTGCTACATTACAAAGCCAGAGCACAGTTAATGAAACAAGCAGTGTCTTCTGAAGGAAGATCAGAGAACCTGGCGATAGCACTAAAATGCATAGATAGAGTTGTTTAGCAAATGGGAGGTACCTTTTCTAAGAATTAATTATCACATTACATACACAATAAGGATTATCATTTATTTATTTTTTTATTCATAAATATACTTTCAAATATATTATAGATTAATTGTTGTATATGAAAAGCTTAAACTCAATTAGAAAACAGAACAGGAAGACTGATTCTATGGATGCAGGACATCCTGACCCTAAATGACACAATCACTATCCACTTTTAATAAATCAGATGAGGCTTGTAGTCCTAGGGCAGTAAATATGATCTTGGAACATCACTCTGCACAGAATAGGTAGGAGCTGGCAGTTGTGGTGTTCTGAATGATACACTGATGTGCACCAGTCCAGCTGAAGGTTGATAATTTACTTATGCTAAAGTGTTGTAGTAAATCAGTAAGAAGTCAAAGTATTCAAGGCATGTGCTCTGCTGTAGAACTCTAAATAAAGGCATTGTACTTCTGTTGGTACACATACTTAGAAAAAATGAGCATACCTTAGTGACCTGAGGTTAATATTTTTCATGAGCAATTTGTGCTGAACGCATATTTTTGGTTCTTGTTGTCCTTGATTTTTGTTGGATAGACCTTTGATATTTTGAAGTTAGGATGTAAATTGGTAGGACGCATCTAGGACAAGGAAATGGATTCTTATGCAAATTTCAAAAAAAGAACCGCATGGTTTAAAAGTAGCCAGCCACCTCAGGTGAGTCTGAGGTCTGAGTCTCCTCTGCAGGAGGCATTTGATGCAGTAGATGAGGAAAGTTTTACAAATGACATAAATATACAGATAAGTCAATAGTATAAATATACAGATAAGTCAATAGTTTGTTTCAGCATCCTGTACAAAGCAAGCACATCTGGATGAGTCATCTGATTTGCTTTTGCCCTGCAAATCCATGAAGTCCAATTTGGCTTTCTGATGCAGACAGAGCTGGGTGGAATAGGTGTAGATGTTCTTAAAAGAGGAAAAATGGACAACTGGAAAACCTAGCAGATATTTTTACGTACTCTTGGAGCTGATAAGAATAATCACATATTTAAATGTTACCTTGCCTTGCACAGAAACCAGATTTAATAAATGACTGAATTTTTCATGAATCACTGAACACCCTGTTTCACTAATATGACCAAGGTTTTTTGGTGAGGGGATTGGGAGGAACAGGACCATGAAAGATGCTATAAGGCTACTGATGGAGTGCCGTATAATTTTAGTAGTTGCATAACTGCTTTTAACTACTAAATTCTCTCTGATTAAAATAACAATCGAGCTTGTAATTTTTCTGAACAGCTGCTGCTACAGGGGGTCATTACCTTGGAGAGCTTTGAAATAATCGTACTCCTAATACATGAGTTATGTAGTCTCATGTTTTACAGCAATGCACAAAGTTTAAAGTCTATAGTAGAATGTTATTTGAAAGCTGTCAAACCATGTTAAAAAAGACTGCATCGTCAAAGGCCCTTGTGGCCAGGATTCAACATGTAGCCTTGTCTTACTCATTATAAAATGCATGTTTATAAAGTTCCACAGAGCATCCAATTCCCAATTCACTTATATCAGCAAGACTTAACTTGCTCATTAATCTAAATTCTTTTGCAACTTTAATCTACATGTTTAATTAATCATAAAATGAGGCGGTAAGTAATTTCAGCAATGTGTGGCTTGTTATCAGATGCATTTAATCACTCTTCTGTGAGCTCATTTGGAAACACCTGAAGATGTCGAGAGCAGTTTGAATAAGCATAAATTATTCTTTGTCAGTGTACTTCACTCAACTAATAAGACATTAATTTAAAAGGCACTGTTCGTCATTTTTAGATCTTCACCAATATTTTTAGCTTAGCAGTATAAATCTAATTGTACATACTGTATGATTCCCAACATAGAGCCCAACATTGAAAAGAGTAAGAGTTATATTGAATTCATTTTTCTTATTTACATGTAATTATATCATGTAATTGTAATTTGAATGAGGATTAACCATAGGTATCAAATCTGTTAACTGTTCAAATGTTTTTGGAATAAGCTGCTAATTACTTGAAATGCTAAAGAATATCAGATGGTACAAAGAGTTATAGATTCAGTTTTTTCTTTACAGATAATAGCTCTTGTCATATTTGCAACACTTGTCACATAGTAACTTGCTGTAGATATATCTGAGTAGCTCAAATGTAGGTAGGATTAGCTTTCAAAAATATGGAAACAAAGGCTGCAGTATTGCTGGGCCCATTACATGAATAGCTGCTCTTTCATGTGCTTATGCAGGATTACATTGAATGGAAAATAATATTACCACTTTTCCTAGTCACCTAACTATTATGTAGTTGGTGATGGCATTCTAAAAAAAAAAAAAAAAGACATGACCTCAGAGCATGTATTTCAAAGGAGCTGAGTAAGTCATACATCTCTTCATGTCAAGAAAATGGGAATAAAAATCACATTTTATTGAATGCCATCACCTGTCTCTCTCTGCTGTAAGAGAAGATGACATTCTGTAAGAATAATTATTCCACTGGAAGCAAATTTATTTGCTTGCCATGGAGCATCTCAGTTAATCTTGCATTTGAACAGTGGACTACATTCAATAGTTGACTGGTATGTTCCAGTGCGGATCAAAACAGGAAAGGGGAGGATATACCATTTTGCCATGAAGTACAAATCACTTCTCTGGATTTTTTTCTGCTGTATTTAATGTCTGTGAATGAACTCTTGTTTTCTCTGACAGAGCAGTGCTCTAACAAGAATAATATTGTTGTAAGTGCCCTGCCATGTTAAAGTTGCCGCACCGTTTATACTATAGCAATAAATTGTGGCAGTTGATCCTTTTCCCCTGCTGTCTACGTGTGACTTTCTACTGCAATTTAGGTTTTATTTTCATTCAGCTGCCTTTTGCAGATGGAACTGATTGTTTGTTTCTAGAGTGCTGAGAGTTTGAGAACAGTAAACCTTTTGCAGCATCATATAGTACCTATCACCAGGCTGGACAGTTTAACAACGTTTTATGAAACCACAAAAAACTATGTACAGATTACATTTAGGGTCTGACTAAAACACATACAAACAAGGAAATATGAGCTCCTTCTAGGCCTTGTTCCATGTAAACGTTTATTCCAGCTTATTTACTCCATGGACCATAATGAATCCTTCACATGTGTTACTTGGCCTGTTTTCGTCTGCAAAATGTCTCTTGAAACACCTGTGGTCGAGTTCCAAGATGAAAAAGAAAAAGTCTTAGTTCAGTAAACTGAAAAATAACCAGTTCAATTTTTCTGTAATTGCTCCTAAGTTAGAGAGTTATCAATGCCTGACTGTAAATAATTCAGTATATGTGGATGGAGGATTTTCAGCAATCTTTCAGCCTGTTGCTGTGTCCATAATTTGAACCATTGTTAACTGTGCTCAAGTAGCTAAATTTTTTTCTGTGGGTAGCCCAAGATGAGGACTCCTTTTTTTTTTTTTAAATTTATTTTTTTTTCCACATCATGGACAGCCAGAGCTAAAATGTGAGAGTGTTCTAAGAGATCTTAGAACAAAAGGCATCATTCTAATCATCACTTTGATAGATAGCTAATATACAACTTGTGATAACTCCAAGGAAAAAAACACATGTACTTCATTAGGCAGTAAATGAATTTGTGAAGTTTTTCTGCTAATCACATTGGCCTTTGAAGGGAACCTTCTAATCACTTGTTTATATAGAAATTGCAGAGACTTCATGCTAAATACATCCGATTTGCATAATATATTTTGGCCTTTTCTAATTGTTTGGATGTATCTGTTATCTGCTTCAAGCCAAAAATATTTATTGAGTTTATGGGCTCATATGGGATGTTTTAAATGGAAATTCTTCATAAAGATACAGCTTTTACATTTGCAAAAGCCCATGTTTTCCTTTTGCAAGTGAGAATCCTGTCTTTGACAGGGAAAACTTGCATTAAAATCCAGGGTTTAAAAATTGAATGAACAGTCCTCCCTCAAAGAAGGAAAACAAATCAAAAGAATAATTTTTGCCTCGTCAAATTTGTGACTTTAAAGTTCGCATTTCCAAATGTTTCTGTGACTCTTAAATGTAAGATGTAATACTCGTTGAAAATGTACAGAAGAGAATGAGATTCTTCTGCTTACATTACTCTGTCATGGCTTGAACAAAAAATCCTATCCCAAACACCAAAAATCCTATGTTTGTAAGAGGCTCTAAGAGGTGGCATCATGGTGCTCTGCCTAAACTTCTAGAAATAGAGAGACACCATAACAGCAGAGGTGCTTGTATTGGAGCATCTGATTAATTGTACTTAAATATTCCAAGGCAGAGAACAAAGTTCTCCAAGAAAAAGATACACTTGCTCAGCCCTGGTTGCTTCATATCATTTTGGCTCATAGTACAAACTCAAGTAGCTACGTGGAAGAATCATGTCTGAAAGCCATACGTGCCACAAGCAAGTGAAATATTGTTTAATTTTCCCCCGAAATGGAGGAATAGTCATTAGATGCCATAGAAACTAGACTGAATCTGTGGAATGGTATGCTACAAGGCCACACCTACAGTGGACAAAGAATTGAAAAGCAATGGCTTGAAAAAACAAATATGTTTATTAACTGAACAGTCTCCTAAAAGGGAGGAAACACAGTAACAATTCTCTCAAAACTTTATTTGCCCTGATAAATATGGCTGTGAAATATTTCATTTTGAAAATGTCCAACTGGAGGGAAGTGCTATGGTTTCCAGAAGTGTACTTGCAGTTTTTTAGCTACCTTTGAGTGGTTAGGCCTCATTATTGTTAGAAAGCAAAGGAGCTGGTGGCCAAGCACAACCTCAGTTTTGAAATAAAATTTCAAAAGGTAAATCTCTTAGCTGAGGGCTGTGAATCTTATGGGTTTTTTTACTAGTTATGGGTGTTTGAGAGACTGTTCCCCCTTTTATCAAAAGGTGAATCTGATTCTTCTGCTTGTGCCAAAAAATGAATTTGAATTAATGATGTTTTCCTGTTTCTAAAGAAAGTGTCCCACTCTGTGCTTCCACTTTGTTCTTTGTGGGATGTGAAACTTCTGTCTCTTGTATGAAATACAGATCTTGTGCTGATTCCTTTGTGTGTGAATTTATGAGATTTTGATGCTTGTAATTGGTCACTTGGGCCAAAATGCAAGTGCAGTAATGGTGGTGTACTACATCTTGTCCTGATCTCTTATTTAGTGCACAATTATCCATTAATTCAAAATTGTTGAAGATTCTCATGTTGCAAAGGAGCCACATAAATTGTGTAGGGTACAAGGAGAGTCCTGAGTTTCTTGAGGCATTGAATTTGGCCAGTAGTTGTTCTTTCTGGTGTAAAATTAGTTTAGTGTAAGAAGAATTTTTGCATCACAGAATGCAGCTTGTGAACATTGCATTCTGCAGGATATCCCGAAAAGGGAAATACAGCAGATTATCAAAGGAAATGATAAACTTCCTGCAATTTCCTAGACATTAAATGGGAGAATTCTTAGTACTATCACACCAGGCTCTATTACATTTAGGTGATTGAAAAGCTTAAAATTTGCGCAGAGAAAGTAAAAAAAAAAAGAAAAGATATTTTATTTAATTATTTTTATATGCATAAAGGAACCTCCAGAGACATCTACTTAAAGCTGTGGGAGTTCTGAAACAGGCAGTATCTTTCTAACAAACATGTGACAGCCCTCGAGTTTGCTTCAGAGACTATGTCTGACAAAAAGAAATCATTGAGAGTAGTAAACTTTTCAAATACTTACTTACTATTTACCCTTGAGGACATCATTAGTCACCAGTGATGTGGCTACTTTGGGAAGAAAGAAATCTTGAAAAGCCCAGGAAAATATTTTTGTGAATTTTAGACCAGCCTTTTCCGGGTAGTACAGCACTCTAAAGTCAGTTTACATGCTCCCCCATAAATAAACTCTATACAAGACCCATTGTTCGATTCAGTCAGGCCTGTGTTTGGAAGAAACTTGACACAATAAATAAAAGCCTCCGTTGAACCAAAGAACATTTTGGTCCCATGAAAATTAAAAGATTAATGGAATTTTTTGCATTATAGATGTAATTAATTTTACACGTGCTTATAAAATATTGGAACGAAATAATTTATAAAAGCCCACAAACACCATAAGCCCCAAAATACAATGGGGAATAATAAAAAGGGAGAGGGGGGAAATCCATTTTTGGAAAAAATAGCCTGCACTTGTATTATGAATTGCAGGTCAATTTTGTAAAAAATAGCAAACTTTTAAATATAATTTCTTTTTTGAAAACAGAGTCTTCCCTGAAGTTAAAGAAATCTTTGTACTTCAGGACCTATTTTTCCACTTAAAACTCAGTTTCGCAAACTTTTCAGCAAGCCCATGGTAGAACATGTTTAAAAGCTTCTCATAGAGAAGATGGGACCCTAATACCTCATACCAGTGAACGATCTAGTACTAATTTAATTACTCTGTAGGTATTAACAAATGTTGATAATCAGTAATACCTGTCCAATGCAAGGCAGGCTTTGGGAGGTACGAAACCCACAGGAAAGGGTACAGGGTTTGTTTTTCATGGCCCACAGGTGTCTGTAGAGGAGCCCTGGCACAGAAAGGAATTTGCTGCTCAAGGAGAGGTCAGCACGGCTGGAGAGCCCTCCCACACTGGTGTTTCTTGACCAGCTAGATGAACGCCTTGACAGTTTTCCCTGGTTATTTTTCTTAGGAGTTGAAAATGAATGCAAATTTTGATCACTGCTTTGCTGATATGCTCTGTGTTGCTGATATTCTTACTGCTTGGACAACTGGCTACTGACCATTACACTCTGTGATAAAAGAGCCATGGAGAAATAGGTGTGTTTTTTTTTTTTTCTGAGCAGTCTTTGTTAAAATTGTCCTTTCATCTCCATGGTATCAAAAGGGCACTTTGTAACAAATAAGGGAACACAGCACCTTTAAAATAATCTTGACTTTTAATTAACCAAGTGTAACCATTGTGACTTTTATTCCTTTATTTCTGAGTTCTGAGGTAACCGGGAGCCTGTTCTCTATGACACAGATTTTTTTGTTGTTGTGGTGCCTTAATGAAACGTGCCAAATGATAATGTGTCTTGTTAGAAGTGGAAATTGCATTCTGAGTTATAGCCTGTCCCTCATATCATCCTCATTTCGTAAGGAAGGGAGCCTGCTTGGCCTAAATCTTTCTCAAAGGGAAAATTTCAGACCAGAAAGGCTGAAAGTGGTTGATAGAAGTGCCTGTATGTTAATCTATATAATGCTGAAAGAAAGCAAAGTCTATTTAAAAATAAGATTGTGAAAGTTCATTGGTGTTGTGGTTATTGAAAGAAATGTAAAATCGGATGAGATAAAAGGAAAATGGACAACATATAGAAGACCTGGGAACTTGTGGGAGGAACTTTGTTTTAACGAGTAAGATTAAGGCCCAGCAGTAATTCCTGACATTTTGTTTTTATAAAGTGCTGCTATATTTTAGATATAAAATATATTCTAAACTAGTTACCTGGTGTAAGAAAGATAGTAAACACTGCTCTAAAATAATAAACCCCACAAAATTGGTGTGGTCTATTTAGAATCAAAGCAAAGCCACAACAAAAAGCTCCTCCCCCTCCATTTCTACAAACTTTTATGGAGTAGGAGTACAGCTTTGATCCTCATGAGAAATTCAAAAGACCTTGGTGGGAGTAAGGAAGACAAATGTCTGAACTAGCCTTGCTGTTTAGGCACCGATTTGGAGCTGAGGGTGGGGAATGGCAAACAGTAGTCCTTGAAGCCTGATGACAACACACAAAGCTGTAGGAGACTGTATGTGAAGGGCAGATTGGTTGTTCTGATAGGGCAATGTTTGAGGATAGTGTGCTAACTGAATGAGATTCACATTAAATGCCTCTGGAAAACTGCAACTGGCTTTTCAAGAAAAAATTGGCAAACATTTGTGATCCATACTGGAATGGGAGGTGCCATCTCCCAGTCCCTTAAGGCTGCTGCAACTCAGCTGAATTTCTCATCTGTCAAGAGAGAGAAGATGCATAAATGAAGATCTGTGCTAGGGGCTCCAACCAGCAAGGAGAGAGGGAGGGTGGTGAGTGAGAGATTCCTCCTCAGCTTTGACAGTACCAGGCCTTCCCAATATCTCTGGCAGTTCAGCTATTTAATTTGGAGCCGTGCTCACACTTCCAGGAGCTGGAACATCTGGACACTTACATAGCCAGTCAAAGAGTTAATTGTAAAGCATAGTGAACCATTTCTTCATGTTGTTTTTTCTTGGCTGCTGTGGACCTCCAGCTGAGGAGGGATCCAGTATTTGAGTTCAAATACTGACATACCTGCCCTTTTGTCTCTGAAATCTCTGTTTGGCTGAAATTGTACTTGTACTTTAGATTTTAGGCGATTCATCTGTGTTGGCAGGAATTCTTGTTGTGTAGCACGTTACTTTCCAAGATGGTTGAGATCCCCCCCATCAATGCCTGCTTATCTTTAGGCTTCCAGTTCCTTAATTCTCTCCAGGGATGAGAATTAGGCAAGCAGCAGTGCTCACTGTTGTTTCAGGAAAGAGCAATCTAGGTTTTTGGAAAGCAGAAAGTATAAGGTCTGCTCACTTCTGCTTGGATTTGAAACTATCATAAGGCTGCATAGATACGGATTTGAGTCAGAGCAAAATACAGTTGCTCATGTTCAAATATATACTTAATGCTTTTAATAGGGCCCTGAGAGATGATCTGACGAGTACTTAGCAATGGATCCACAACATTACCATTCCATATGAATCACCAAAAGGGTATCAGATTCACATAATAATATTTTCTGCTCCCTATTCTCTTTCCAGCCTATTAGGTGGTATGTTTAGAAAGTAAGTTCTTGGTGAAAAGAAAACCAAGAAGGTGATGTAGGTTAAATAACTAGGACTACTTAATAATTTCTCTAAAGTTATTGATATCCTATGGTCTGCTGAATATTTTGAACACATGTCCAATGAAAACAAAAGGTATAAATGTATACACATGATTTTAATGTGTTAGGTCCTCTGGTTTCACATCCTAAACATGAAAACTTAAAAATGAGTTCTTAATTATGGTGGCTTAAGTTGTAGGCAAATACAAACCCTTTATTTAAAATTTGTTATTATAATTCTCAACATTTTAAAAAATTGTTTATTAACATATAATTATTCCATACCCTTCTTCTGAAAATACTTGATTTTTGTTTACTGTGTTTAGGATAAATTAAGTTCCTATGATGATTGACGAGAAGGGTTTTATTTTATGTATAGTATCGTGAATTAAAAACTAATTGATCTAAATTCTGAAACATAATTTGTGGCATTTGTCAAACTTATTGGAGGCAAAGCAGTATGTTGGAAAATTGATTTCACCTGCTGCAAAGAATATTTCTTATATTTTCTGAAAAAAATTGTACTCACTATACTGTTTAAAATCATATATCCAGTGTCTAGTGTATGAAAATTTGTGTGCAATGGTACTGAAATGAAACATGGGCTAAAGTGGTTTAGCAGACTTGGAAGTAGGATTTAGCAATTAGCCCCTTGTTGCCATTTATGTGTCATTGGGCAAGCCACTTAGCACATCTTGTCTTAGCTTCCATATCAGTAAAGGTCCATGAAATGTACATTTTACTGTTATAATATAGGAGTGAAGATCTGCAAAGTGGTTTCCCCAGAGGTGCCAGACATTACTGAAATGGACATTATTGGATTCCTATTCTTCCTATTGTATTTGTATCCCTCAGCTAAAAGTGGAGCTCCCTTGAACTGAAGGTTTCACTGCTCCTAAGTTTACTTTCTAAATAGACAATGCACATAAAAGTTCAAGGACTGAAAATATTTCATCCCTGTGCACTGATAGTAATTCAGGTCAAAATCATCCAGACTGATTGCTATATTAAATCAGTTATTACAAACTGTGGGCTTTTAAAAGTTTAGATGTCTGTCCTTCAGGACAAACCAATCAAAGGAGATTTGAGTATCTCAGTATGGGCCAGAGATTAATTGTGGTGTTTCCCTGAGTGCCTGCATGAAAGTCCAGTGGTGAAAGCCCACATGCATGTTTCAAAAACTCCAACTTTAAGAGGCTGATAACTTTTAAGGCTGTAGGGTCCACAGTAATTATTCAGCATCACTTGCATAATGGAGGCATAGAACTGTCCCTAAAGTCCCCTAGCTATGGCTGGAGGGCTACGTCTTTGTGGGATGTAGCCTGACTGGAAAAATTTACAGTGACAGCAGATGTACCAGAATCTTTTGTTAATTTGTTTCAGTGTTTAATTTATCTCACTTATTAAGCTGTGTGCCATAATTCTAGTTTGAATTGGTTTAATCTAAGTTTACAGCCATGCTTGTCTGTATGGTTGAAAAATCCCCTGTTATCATGTTTTCTTTCCCCTGTGCATACTGCTAGTTTCTGATCTAAAGATTTTTTTTTTTTCCCTTCAACAAATTTGATGGAGTAAGCCACTTGGCTGCCTCACTGCAGAATGTGTTTTCCATTATTTTAATCTTCCTCGTGATTCTGTATTAGTCTTTCATAATTGTAAGGGAATTCTGTGGAGAGGTAGTAGTACTTGTGCTGTCACCAAGTCGATTCTACTGAAAACTTCCCCTCTTTGCAAATGCTTCTCTTCCCATAAATATGATGCATTTCTCATGTGAGTGCTGCAGCTTTCTTATATATTGCTTATTTGCTAAGTTAGAAGGAAGAAAATTCAATAAAATAAGTCAATCATTTGAGGTCCCAGTTATGTTTGTTTTCCTGTAAAACATGTTTGATCCTCTTTTAAATAGAATTATTTTTATTTTCTGTTAAGTCCAAAGGAATTCAGGTTACTACATTATACCTGGTGCTGCATAGTTTATTCTTCCTCACAGTATCTGAGATTTCCTTCTTGCATTAAAATGGTATATAATAATATTGAGCATTTTGAGTTTGAAATAATTATAAAAGGTTGTGAAAGTAATATGCTTCACAAACTGAAAAGTTTTCAACCAAGTAGAGAAAATTGTCAGAGAAACAACTAATTGATCTCTGCTCTTTTGCAGCTGTGTAATGCTATGCATTACTAAAAGCTCCTGTTAAATTAATGATTTCAATTATGAACTTTTCTCCAAAATGTTATGATTCGTATCAAGCTGATAATGCAGTGACCTGGGAGTGTGAAATCTGTGTTATGTAGAGAGTCGCCAGTTAATTGATTCACAAATTATTTAAAGTTTGTTACACCCAGGGGAGTGCTCAGATCCATGACAGCTATTTCTTAAAGTGTGCAAACTCTCTTTTCTTTTAAGATTGTGTTGAGCTAACAAGCATGATAAAATGGTTGCAAGCTGGATATTGGCAGTTTGTAGTGCACCAGTTAATGTATTCAGAGGATTTCTCCAGGGTTTTTTTTCCTGTATCACAGCAAATGCCTGTATGAAAAAAAAAAAAATTCAGGTATCAACAAGAAAAGGTTAATGTCTTGTCCAGAAATTAACTTTAGTCTATCTTTTTATACCAATTCCTTTTGTCAACTGTAATGTTTCTGTTAGCTTTCTTTATCACCTGTTATCACACCTGTAATTTCTGATAATTGCAGAGTAACTAGTTTCCTGTTAAGGGAAATACTATGAGGGTTCCTGAAAAATCTTCTGAGGTTTAAATATAGATTATTTCATACAATATTGTGGAGGGCTTCAGTTTCATAGTACAGATAAGTGGGAATTACACCAAGCTGTATTCCAGAATTTAATGGTATTACATCCTGTATTTCACAGACTTTGTCATGTCTTTGTATGTACAGAAGCTTGAACAGGAATTTTCTCTTTTGCTATTGATGCACAGAGACAGGAGGGGATGTTCAGTGTAATTCCGTCTGATTTTAACATCTTAGTTCATGAGTTTCACAACAATTAAAAATTGAAATGTACAAAGAATAATATAGAAGGAGGTATTAAAATAAGTTAAAGTACTGTTAATATTTTATAAACCTTGATTAAATTTTTATAAATGTTATTAAAGCACAGTTGGGTTGACTTGAGTGTTGTATAAAATGACCACTTTCACAAACCCTTCTGTGAGTGCCAGGTCTTTGCTGAAGGGACAAAAGGACTTTGTGGGCCTCCCTTGGTCTGAGGACAGCCCAGGAGTTTGAGGTGTGTTAGGAGAGCTATTTCTTGCTCTAGAATTCATGCGATAGGAATAGTAACAAACATAAGTTTTCTCTGATTATTTTTTTCTTTTGTACTATCAAAACCATTTGGGATCATGTGAAAATAGAAAATTATTTTAGATACTGGCAGTTAAATAGCAAAAAAAACAAAAAAAAATCATGGTGGTAACTGGCTATTCCCATCATCTTTCTCACTCTTGGAACATTCTGCTGGCCCAAAGGTTTAATTCTCTCGATTATCAGTCACTTTTCCCTTTCTTTTTCTTGGATAATCTCTCCGTTACTAGGACCAAATAAAACAATTACAAATGAATGTGCATCTTGTGTTATGAAGTTGCACATGGCTGCAGGGCCCTGAGAAGCTGCCTTGAAAGGGAGCAACTTAAAACTAATGTCTGAATTGTAGAAAAAAAATACCATTTCAAATACTGAGTGACTGCTTCTGTTTCCTAAAATTAAGGAGCCTATAATCTCAGCACCATTAACAAGTGCTGTCATTCAGATACACAGTGTCTGGCTGATTTAAATAAAATGAAATGAAGATAGTTGTTTCTGGTCCCTTGGCTTCACTCATTGCCATAAACATATGCTCTGCGTCCCGCTTCTTTCCATCTTATTTATGACTTTAATTTGTTGTGTGGGCTGCGCTAGAAATTAAATTTAATACAATTCTCCAAGGGACCCTGTCATATAATAACATGGTAATTTCTGTGTATCCTTTTGAAAAATGAGGAAATTAATTCTTCCTGACATGTTCTAATTATTCCAGTGTGAACGGCAAATCCGTTTTTCCCAGCCCCTGAAGTGTTATAGGCAAATGGCTGCTGTTCAAAGCTGAGGTGCTAATGCTGACCAGCAGTGCGTTTAATTTGAAACATGAGCAGACACCTTTCAACACACCTTTGTAATATTGGAGTACTTTACAGAAATTAATTCACTACTTATTTGGCAGCTTAGCCTGGGGGTTATAGTTTTTATTCATCAATACTATAGTCATGTTAGCACAATGTTTCCTGCTTCCTCCGGTGCTCTGTGCCTGTGAAGCAAAATGCAGGCTGAGAAAGGAGCAGTGGTTTGTTTTAATCTACGTATTTTTAATGTGGGGACACGGGTACCAGAAAAGTGACAATTCCATGTTGTGGTGCATTTACAGTTTGGGAGGAGGTACTATAAGGCCTTCAGTGGTTAACAGTTTCTCCTGAAATTACAGGGAAGAAATTATTTTAACCAACTTCCCGTGGTAGAGTTCTTCCCCTCGAATGCTGGCCTCTGTTGTGACAATCCAGTGCCTGCTTCAATTTCTACTACATTGTTGAGTTCTAACTCAAACCAGAATGCATATGCTGTAAATTTAGGATTCCATAATATACTTGGCATAGGTAGATTTTTGCCAAGGAGAAGGCAACAAATTATCAGTATAGGCGCTGAAACTCACACAAGTGATTCTGGGCATTTATGACTTTTGATATATTGCCTTTGGGAATTTCTATTTTAGTGTGTTCATTTTGTGCAGGACTGCCAAGTGAAGTCCTTCAAGAGTCCCAGATTTGTAATACACAGATGTTGTCTTTGTTAAGTGTTCTTTCAGAATTCAGATGCGTGGAAGTATAAAAGAAATTTCAACTATTCCAAGAAACAGAATCTGACAGAAGGCACCAAGTGGAAGAGTCTGGAATAGTGAGGATTTCATTTACAGCTTTTCAGCCATAGATGTAAAGAAGAAAGGATAGTTTTCAGACATGTTGTTGAAGAACGGGAATGAGGAATTGTCTTAAAAACTTTGCTGACTGCTTAGCTTTAGGGAGAAATGTGGTGGAGTTTGTGGGGACTTCAGTAAAGGCAGGAAGGGCATGAGGTCCATCAGGCTTGGCCAAACATGAAATCTGAGTTTCTGACAAAAGAGGGGAATGGATAGAGAGGTATGAGAGGTGAAAGGGAGCAGTGGTTGCCTGAAATGGGGTGGAGAGCTGTGAACAAAGGATATTAGCTAAGGCCAGAGAAGATCAGATCAGGTTGAAAGTCATTATGTGTTTGAGTGGAGCAGTTGCAGTAGACTAAAAGGACAGAAATTAAATTTGAGGGGTTTTTAGAATATAGAACAGAAACCAAAGTTAGAGTTGTAGAGAAAGCTTACAGGTATAAAGAAGATCAAGGTAATTGGTTATTGAGTCAGTGGAATCATACAGGAACAAGGAAGGTTTATTTTATGGCAATGCCAGCAAGTGATAAAGTGAAAACATATTCTTCTCTTTACACATGGGAATAGTTTTTGTTAACAAGACAAGGAGTCAGTGTTAGAGCAATGATTAGAATTACTGGACAACACCTCAGTATGAAATTCTTTATACAACATCCTTTTTGTAATCAATAATTAACTGAAAATGTGTTCTTCTCACTCTGAGTAGTTATTTACATTGAAATAATTGAATACAGAATGAGAAGAAAGAAATTTTATATACTAACTTCATAAAGAGAGGTTTTAAAGAATAGTTGAAATTTCTTTCAGACTAATTCATAAGAAGTTTGAATTTCTTGAGGAGATCTTATAAGTGACACACTGTCATAAATACTCTGTGCAATCTTGCTCAACACACTTCATTCAAGTAGATTCAGAATGAAATCTAAATAGTTTGACTGGATTTTGTTTTAATTTGAAACAGTAAATTTTGGCATTAGGGTTTTCACTATAAAGGCTGAGTTCTCCCTGTGGAACTCTGCAATGGAAGGAGGAATTACTTCCAAAAGGCTGGCAGTCTTATGAATCGTTCCAGTGGTAAAATATGTAAGATGGTGGTCTGAGTGCCTGAATAACAAAATGCCAGCAGGCCATCAAAAAAAAAAGAAAAGAAAAAAAAAAAAGAAAAAAAAAAAAAAAAAAAAGAATGGACAGATAAACAGGTGCTGTTTCTGGTCACTCAGCACTCAGACAAGCCTGGGACCCAGTGAGATTTATGTTGTTACTTAAAAATTAGTAAGTAAAGGACAGAAAATATAAGGTAAAATAAACTACAGATATAGAAGCATCAAAGGAGTGTTCAGCAGAGCCAGTGAGTGCACAGCAGCCACAGATACCAGGAGGGACATTGGCTGAGTTCTCAGGATTGTTTCTGCTCTATCCTTTCCATATGACTAAAGGAGCTGAGTGTGAAGGTGCCTTCTTTTTCCCAGAACTGGAGAGATCTCCTGGAAGCTGGGAGATCTTGCAATGCCACCTAGATCTCCCCTTTCCTCAGCCTGCCTGCGTGTAGCTGCTGCCAGCACGGCGGTGGAAGCTGTGGCCAGCTGTCTGAGATCTCCTAACATCTGTTGCTGCCTGAAAGCCTAGTTCAGATTCCAGTCTGTACACCAGGATTAGCCACATTACTCATCATTCCCTGTACTCTCCTGTGCTATTCTCTACGTCTTCACCAAGGCTTCAAGGCTTCAAACACTAATGGTTCTGCAATAGTGCAATAGTTTACTAGAGACTAGAGAGGATGGTAAGAGGAATAATATAAACAGATTTATTTTTTCTTTGTCCACTGTCACGGCAGTAATACCCATCTCTGTACAGAACTTCAGAATAAAAACCCCTAATAATTCAGGTAGTATTTAGTGCCTTGACTGTTCTGTGTTCGTATCCATCACTGTCGTAATGTTTTTCAGTCATGGTTTTCTGATATTTCCCCGAAGATGAAGTTCATGGAAAATTGAGATTGAAAGGAGGAGGTTGTCTTGTCTCTTGTCCAGCCTCCTGCTCGCAGCAGGGTCAAATATGAGCTCTGACAGGTTACTCAGGGCTTTATCCAGATGGGCTTTGCCCATCTAAAGGTAGAGTCAGCACAATCTTGCTGGCAGCCTGTCCCACTGGTCATCTCTCCTAAGGTTTTCTTGAAGGGGCACAAAAGTGGGTATCTAGGTGGTAATGTATGATAGGTCTTCGAAAAATGGGTTGCCTTAGTGACCAACGATATGCAACAACTTCTCTGCTGTCCTTTCTGCCTTTCCTTTTTTCATTTGATACCTCTAGGTAAGGTTGATGCAATCTGTTTATTGGGGAAGCTCCTCAGGTCTAATTCTGCAGTAACCATTTTGGCTCCACTTAAAGTGTATGCTGTTAAAGGTAAAAAGGCAAGCTAAGTTCCAGCAGTGAGCACCAGAAATTTAGCAACAAAAGTTAGCTTGTGAGTGTGGTGCAGTTGAAAACCCCTGAAGGGTGATTTTCTTCCTATTACACTTCATGGTAAGGCTTTCAGAACTGGATTACACACAAAAATAATTGTGTTTGGCCTGGGCTTATGACCTTCAGTTTTTGAGCCTTCTTCTTTCCCTGTACTAGTAAACATTGATTTCATAATTTTTTAGGGTATTTTTTCCCCTGAGTTGTTTATTTATTTATTCTTTTTTCCCCCCCTCTCATTCCTGTGATTGGATTGCAAAGGGAAGATTTAATTAGAATGGAACCTCTCATCCCAAAGGCCTCTGATTTGAACCCGGCCAAGTAAATCACAGCACGTATTGGTTACATTTGGACAATTAGATTTTCTGTGTTGTGTTAACTGATGGTTCAGATCCACAGGGGTGTCCACAGGACCCGCAGACACCAGCACTGCCTGAAGGCTTTTTGGCAGCTTCAGGGACCGTGTGAGGCTCGGAATGGAAATGGAGCTTGATCTCTCTGCCCACTGCTGCCCCTGGGTCAGGGTCAGTGCAGACTGGTGGGGCAGAGTGAGGAGGCCATGGCCAGTGGTGTGTCTGTTCTCAGCATCAATGGAGCCCTTTCAGTTTCGAGGCTGTCAACCTGGCGTGAGCAATAAATTTACTTGTGGGCAGAAAACAGAAAAGAAAGCAAGACTGCCACATCTGTGTTGAAAGGTCTCTTGTTCATCAGAAGAAGGAAGCAATGTAGGAAATAGAGGAGGCAAGGTCTGAATAATTGCTTTTTCTGGGCTAGAAATGCAGTAACTTCTCTGGCAGATGAATGAAGAGTTGTTTGTCGCTTTTTTCCCCACTAATTATCTTGAGTTCATTGTAGATATTTTCTGTGGCAAACCTTTTTTCTGTTTATCCAAGAGACATCACTGACTGAATAATCAATAAGCCTTTTTCTCCTTCATCTATTCAAGCATAAGACTGGGAGTATTGAGTGAAAGAAGAGAGGGTTACCATCACAAATATTTTAGAACAATTTACAGTGTTTCTTTACTAGGTAGTTGAGGGAAAAAAATTCTTGGAGGTTTTCTGATATTCTCTTGATGATTACTACTTTTGCTGTAGGTTTGTAAAAATGCATACTTTATAGAACTAAGGTACCTAAAACATTAGTACTGAAATATCAGAATTAAAACTGATAATTCTAAGACATTAAGTATTCACTAATCCCTTGCTTTTTTCCTCTGTTCCTTAGTTATATCCTTTCTTTATTCTACCATGGCCTAGATTCCTCCCGTCTTTTTATTTGATTTGTTTCATCTCTTAAATTGATACAAGGGATTTATATAAAAAATGGACGAAAGAAGTCCAATAGCAGTTTGAATTCTTGAGTTTTTTAATCCTTAAAAAATAAATTTACAAACTGTGGCAATGTTACAAATTCTAGAGCTGCTTTTATTCCTAAGTCCATCCTTACATTATATTGGCAGATATTGCAAAAAGCAAAAGTAAAACCTAGGAAACTAAAACAGAATTTTTTTTTTTGTTTTTTTGAGGGACTATTGAGAGATTTTTAAGCAGCTATCATTTTTCCTATCACTTCAGTCATTGCAGCTTTTTTTCCAAAGTATTATTTAAAATAATACTGGCATTTTATTCTGTGAAAAGCTATGCATGTTTTGCACATTTTCTGTACAAAAGTGTCTTATATACAAAGTTAAAAAAATCAGATGGAAGTAGAAACATTACTTGCTACTTGGCAAGCTGCTTTTTCTCTTGCAGCAAGACACAGAAGTGGATGCACTGGCATTTCTGATATACTGCTCTTCCTAACTTCTGTCTTGGTTCTGAGAGCTTCAGTTCCCCCGTTTTGGTGGCTGCTGTGATGCCCAGTCTGGCATTGCTTTTAGCAGGCTTGTGCTGCACTTGCTGCAGCTTTGCATTGCCCAGTCCCTTCTCTGGGTTCCCAAGTGCCCTTTCTCATCATGTAGGCTGGATGTTCCCAATTCATCTGTCCCTAAATTTATACTGTTTTTGCATTATTTCACTTTGGTCACTGAGCCATACCCTTCCCTGAGTCTGAGTGGGCATGGCCTTTCCCTTAATTCTGTATCATAACACTGTGTTATTTTTCTGCAACCCAGACCTTATTGATGATTGAATATGCTGAAGATGTTTTCAAAACCCCTGAAGTAGGACAAACAGAAAAAAAAACCCTCTCTGAAATTATGCAGTAGAAGTATGAGCTGCAGATTACATTACTTCTGGATCATATTTATTTGCTGAATGGTAGTGCAGAAGCGAGTTCAAATTTCTCATTGTTGATTTAAAAGCACAGTTCTCTTGCAGAGAGCTAAATAGTCACATGGGGTTCACTGAGTTACTGTGGCAAGAGGTATAAAGTAGGCAGAATAGATGTAGAAGTGTTAGGTAAGGGTTCATAACACTATGGCAAAACCCTATGCATATTAATCTTCCATGTACCTTCTTGCTAGGGAGTAACTCCTTCCACCATTTCTGAGAGAACTTCTTGCTAAAATAATTTTATAGTTTATGCAAATTATCCTAACAGAAATGATTGCCAGAATACATTGGATGAATGCCTATGGCTACTAGTGTTTATTGTTACTGATAAAAAAAGAAGTTAATATAGAAACTGGTCAAATAACATGAGAAATTCAGGGAATTCAGCTTGGTCCTGACCCAAGCTAGGATTGAATAAGGCTGAAGCTAGGTAAGGCCTTGCAGAATGTCTTTATGGGCCTGGCTCAGTCTGCTCTTGAGGAATGTCACAAAGGGAAAGAGAAAACTGTCCATGGCTCTTTTTTTCCACAAGCTGCTTCAGCCTGAGTGCCCTTTCTGCCTGTCAGCTGCAGTGTGGGAGTGAAGTGGTGCTGGTCCCGTGTGAGTTAGAGCCCGAGATCACATTTTGAATCAATAATCTACAGGAAATTGGATGCTCTTTAAAATCCAACTGAGACATAGATAGCAATGCTTCTGATAAACATTGCAGAATTGTGGCCATTTTACATTTGTGTGCACACACACACACACACCTGAGACTGTGCCATGAATCAATTTGTGACCCCTTTGGAAACGTATTAGTAATAACAGGGTCACAGAAAAACAATTTGCTTTGTTAGTAATAACAAGGTCATGGTAAAGCAAGTTGCTTAAAGAGCCCAGCAGTGAGATGTGAGGATGTGTGTAGTATACACCTGAAGTGAAAGTGCTTGCAAAGACGTGGGAACATGAATTAAACATCATGTACATAAAGGAGTAACCCTAGGGAGAGTATATGTGACACTGTTGCAGGATTTGTTTAGCTCTGGAAACGTCTATATTTGAATTGGCAGAAATTGTGCAGCGATCTCCCAAACAAGTAACCTAGTCAAGAGCAATAACCTAAAAGTAAGTAGGAGGACTGTAGAATAACATGATTGTTTAGTTAATGCAATTTTTAGTATAAATAGAGTTTCAAGTCAGCATGACTTTAATGCTGACCCTCCCAGCACATGAAAAAAAAATATTAACACTTGAAACTATCAGCATGTTAGCAGCTAATTCGTGCATTATTTCAGTATCATTCATAAATTACTTTTGAATCCTTTGACTTAAGAAAAAGAAAATCCCACAAATCCTACTTTTGGTCAAAGCATAAGACCATAATTAACTCGGCATGTGCTTTTGAATTAAGAACACAGTGTTCTGAGCTTTCTTAAAAAGCTTTTAAAAATGTTGGGGGAATACTTTCCTAGAGCCTTATTGACTGAGCAGAGTTTAAGATTTGTCACATATGAAGTGATGTTAATTAAATATTGTTATTCCTTTCTGTCAATCAAGGAAGGTTAAGCTTTTTTTGTTACTTGAACAAAAAGAGAAGTGAAACAGGTGAAAATATATAAAACAGCTGTGAGGAAAACAGGAGGAATAGCATAGTAGGAATTTAATTAGTCAGAATTTATGGGGGATGCAGGAGGGTTAGGTGCTAATTCCAAAGCATTGCATTTTTTGCAATACCAATACCATTTGAATATTTTTTTACTTTTTGGCTAGGTATCATTTACTTAATGAATGTAGAAAATAAATGTAGTGGCAGAAGGCCAGTTTTTGACACATACATATGCTTTACTTAAGGTCATATTTGCAAACTGATGTTTAATATGGCTGTCACTGAAACCTTCTTTTTATTAAAGCAAAATGTTGTTAATCAGAATCCCATTCAGTGATGGCTCAACTCTTTCAGATGCTATGGGTATACTTTTAAGCTAAATGAGTTATTATTTTTGTATTAAGTATTTAAGAATTGCTGATAATCTCTCCCCAAACTGTGAATTTTAAAATGATTCGTGCTTATATCTTTTTATTTCTGTCAATGTGCCTAAGCCTATGGGTGTGTAATAGGTGGAAGAACATCTTCAGGACAAAGCTTTCTAGAACTTTCCTTTCTGGAAAAAAATGAAAATTGGAGTCTAATTACACAACTTGAAATGCTGGTAATTAAAATCCATCAACAGATATCATATCTTCTTCTATATAACTATTACAATTGGCAGTTCTAAGGACAAAATTGAGAAGCAGCTGCAGACCTATATGATAATAGCTAAGTTATATTGTTTCATCAATGTGTATTGATTGTATTGGACAGTGTATTATTGCTGTTCAAGATTCAAACTTTCAAGGCATGAAAAGCACACAGGAAGAAATGTGGAGCTTCTTTTACAGTTTCTTCTTGTTTTCTGCTTAATGGGGGAGAAAATTCTGTGTGAACAGAATTAAATCAATGGGGGAAATTCTGCCTCCAAGTCTTTTGTTTGCAGGCTCATCATGTTTTCTTTTGGGTCTATGGAAACAGTGTGGCCCATGATGACCTAGAATCAGGAAAGGATGCTTCAAAAATTTTAATGCTTTTAAAACTGTGTAGGTACTGGGGTAATATTTCATGAAGTGAATATATTCTTTGGAATATTGGGAAATCTATGGAAAAGTGATGCCTGTAATTAGTTTTTTTAACTTCATCTTGGATAACTGAGGAAATACTGGTGCTTTGAACTAAAGTCCCAGTTACCAAGAAAATGCAAACAAGTAGAAAATCCCCCCCAATTTTATTATTCCATGTTTCAAAGCAGCCTGATATGTATTGTAAGTGTCATGTTTTAAATATTCAGAGTGGGGTTTTTTTATTATTTAGGTATATTTTTTTTCCCTAGTACAGTGTTAAAGTTTTCTATGCTTGAGCAATGTGAGCTGCTGTGAGCTGGAGCCTCCAGAGGCCTCTGCCAACCCACCTGTTTCTGTGGGGCTTTACCTCCCTGACCAAACCTTGTGGGCTGAACTATTGAACTTAAGGGTACAAATGTCTCCAGGCTGAATAAAAGAGCCTGACTTTTCAAGTGGAGAGCTCTGATAGATTGGGTAGAAAGGGGCATATAATATGTTCTGAGCACTGGCATTTCACTTTGACTTGGTTTTGCTTGTAATCAGTTTTTAACTTTTTTTATCATAAATTTCCCTTTCAACATCTTGTACACTCAGATAAAATGATGAAGTATTCTAGTTTTGCTATTTTGTTAAAGAAAAATAATCAAAATATTGCTCTCCTTGAGCATTCTTAGAGGGCTCTGAATTTTGGAACTAGGAATTCTGCATGTCCCTTTTGGATTGGAAATATCACAGCTTTAAGTGCAGCATCTCTAGCACTTCAGAAAATCTGGGAGAGGAGAAAGCTACTCAAACCTGGAGCTGTTTTGTTCCACAGTATAAGATATCACCAATTAGCAATTAAATCAATTGATTTGACCTGCATTAGCTATTTGTTTTGATACTGACTGGTAAGTAATGTATTACACATCTTTGAAAAAGTCTGTTATACTTTGATCTGCAAATATTTTATTAACAGAGGCTATAAACCACAAAGAGTGGCTCACTTGTGGGTGGTTTTTTCATGCTTATTTTGATGATATAGCAGTATCTTGGGATGACATACTGTAGTGAGTGAGGATAAATTCGTGTTGCCAAGGTCTAAACAGCAGCAATATGGAAGTAATTCAGCAGTCAGTTTCACTCAAAGTTTGAAATCTGTGCTGTATTAGAGGTATGCATAGAAGCTGTGTTAATTGCTAGCTTGTTTTCCATATGGTTCTGTTTTAATGGAGCACATTTGTTGCAGATGGTTGGAAAGTGGGTTGGACAGTGCCTAAACTGGCTATGACTAATTCATACAGTGATTATACTATACTTTAATGTTTAACAGTCCCCTTTGTAAACTTCTTTCATTCACAGTTCCCTTGCCATTGAAATGTGGTCCAAGATAGCTGAAAAGTATTCTTCTTTATTTAAACTTGGCCTTAGAGAGGAGCAAGAACACGGAGCGTGTAGTCATCTTTTCCCTGATTCAAATTCAAAACCACACCCCAAACTTGGTTCTTCAGATGGGTTTATCTCCATTATTATTATGGTTTGGTGTGCGTATTTTGCTGAGGTAATGGTCTCTGAGAAGAGCCACTTGAGGAACTGAAGTGACCTCAACAAATGCTAAATCTGGCTTCATTCACACCACAGTGCTTTTACCTCTTCACTGGTTTGCAAGTAGGTGTAGACATTTTGGGTACCAACAGCCATTTCTTGTTTGAAAGTTGCAGAATTGCTAACTTGGACTTGAGGATGCTGAAAATTTGCAGTGTTGAGGTGAAACTGAAGGAACAACTGCAGCAATAGGCCCGTGGAATCATTAAGGGTGATGTCGTAGATCAGCTTTGTGCTGACATGCGTGACAGGAATCTTTCATATATTAATTAACGTGGCTTTTTAATGGGTCTTCTATGAATACATGCTGAATCTAGAGAGGAAATAAAAATACAGAAGATTGCCCAGCATTGCTTTGGTTTATTTTTATTTGTATCTCTTGTGACAAAGCTTGTACAGCTGACTTTTACTTTGCTGAGGACTACAGTGAGTGTCACAGTCAAACTCCAGTCAATGGTTCTTTGTAAAGGAAAAAAAGAGCTCTACGGTTCAGTGGGTTTCTCTACCATTTTTACTGTTCTTTTCTCACATTGTCACTAAAATATTCTCTTTGTTATCTGAATGGGACATCTGCTGACTGGCTTAGCTCTCTTTACCTGATTGTGTGAAAAGTCTTGGTTAAATCTGTGAGGCCTTGGAGGCCCAGTAACCTGCTAAGTGCTATAGAGCCTGAAAGACATTATGTCCTTGGACTAACTTGTCTCTTCTACTTACAGCTGTATGTGATAGATAAAAAAAACCTTATACATAAAAGACTGGGGTGAATGTAATTTTAATACACTTGTGGACATATTAATGAGTAGCTGGTTTTTCTTACCTGAAAGCATATAAAAATCCAAACAAATAAGTTGTATTTCATAGTAGGGCAGAAAAATAGAGCAGGCAGTCTTTAAAAGAAAGCCTTTTTCTCTGGCTCTATCACAAACCTGCTCAATTGGAATTGATAATTTGTTTGAAGTGGTTGGAAATCCACTTAGTATGGCTAACAACATAGAATAATGCAGACAGTTTGGCAGTTAGCACTGGGATGTCTAAACCACAGCTTTGATGCAATAATACCATAACTTGAAGATTTACCTAATTTATAATTTTCCCCAAAGCTCTCGCCCGCTCTGCGCTGCTGCTTGGCACGGTGATTTGTCTGCGCTATCTGGAGTTTGGTTTGAAACACGTTTGCATTTGATTGGTGTTTTTAGATTTTGATAGCTGCTAGTTCCTCTCCACAGAAGTAACCTTTTAAAATGTCAGTTTTAATGTACAAATTTTATGAGAATAAAAAGACTTTTAAAAATACTAATTTTAGACTTCTCGCTGCTGAGCTAGTAGTCAGCTGCTGTTGTCTCAGGCTGAGTCTTGGAAAATGAAGTCAGTGCTCACTATAATAAAATGTGTACTCTGGACTTCATGGGGAGAAAAAACACTTTTCTTTTAAATTCTTTTTCTGTAACTGTTGCACAATGGTCAAAGTAATCTTCTGTCCTTTTACTTGTTGATATTTACCCTCTTCCCATCCATCCTTCTGTCTGTCTGTCTACCATGCGCTGGATTTCCTGCAAGTGGGAATTCCTCTCCTCTTAGGTGATAGTTCTTCCTGAGAGGAGAAACATCAGGTGCAAAAAAATTTCATCTTGTGGTTCTGTAACAGAAAAGCCTTACAAGTTACGCTGTCTGGCTTACCAAATATGTCATGTAACATGGGATTTAAAGCATTTTCCCCTTGAAGGTGACACAATATTTAATTGCTACTAAAAGATCTGATAATTTCCTGTAGTCTTAATTGCTGTAGGTATTCTTGTAATTTGTTGTATTGGCTAGGTTGCTGTGTCATACGCTCCGTAAGAGAGGTGGGACTGAAATTCAAAAGGGAGGGAAGCTTAAGGTTTTCCCCCCTACTTCCAGTGTCCCTTGTTCTAAATCAGAAAAGCACCATTTGTTTTGGCTTCAGGGAGCTGTGTGTTCATGCTCACAGCTGGAGGTGTGGTGCTGCAGTGATGGTCACCAGTGATGGGAAGGGAGAGTACAATGATTAAAAAACCCAGCAAAAACAATCCCATATAAAACCCCCTCGGGATTAAAGGCAAGCACTTCATTCTTTCCCTTCTCAAAGCTCCTGTATAAATTGTGAACACAGATGAAAGAATTACAGAAGGGAATATGATTCCCAGATTTTAAATATCAACAGGACATATTCGGTTGCAATATTGCCTCATATGGAAGTAGTGAGATTTGCTTTATCTACTTCCAGGTATGTGTCCTAAAATTGTCTTTTTTGGTCATGATTCTTTTCAAAGAAGTATCAGAGCTAAGCCATTTCATTTAATTGCACTAAAGTGTTGCCCTAAAGTGGAATAAAATATTATTTTTCTTTACTAGCTGGTATAGAAAAACACATAAACATAATAATATTTTAACTGTAGTTTGTATAGATCTTGCCCATATAAACAGCTTGCAAATCTTCCCTACTGCTGGGCAGACAACTGAGGGACTATAATGTGTGATATAGCAGGCATCCACCATAAATTTGATACTCATGAGTCCTTCATATTTCATACAAAGAATCAGGGAGAATAAAAAGCAGAAGAAAACCAGCACTGAATGGAGTTATGAAATATCCACGTGTAAAAGAAATAAGGAAAGATTACCTTGGTCTCCTGTGCTAAAACTGTGATGCCAAATGCTGATCAGATGCTGTGGGTTATAGTGGAATGTGGGGATATTATAAAATCAGGATTCCTTTCAGATGTACTCCATTATTTTTGAAGTCCTATTAATTCCCCATGTGCTCTGGCTAACAAAATAAGGAAAGGACCCTTTTAATGGGGGCAAGATGAAACTTTACTGCTCAGCTTGTACATGTTATGCAGCTGGACTGATGGGCCACTGTTCAGAGGAACATGGGTGGGAGGCTATTTTAAAAGAAAATGAAAAAACATTTGTTTAACTGCATGGCAACACAAATATTTTACCAAGTGAAGGCTGACTGCATATTTCATTATGATAAAAGGTGCAGGCCCAAAGGGAAAGAAGTAAAGCAAAATGCCATCTTTCTAAGATTTAAGATATTAACTCTATATGGGAGTATTTTAAACCTTGCTATATATTTATGCATTTAACTCTTTAAATTCTCACATCCCTTTCCTAATCTGAAGGAGTCTGTTGGAAGGAACTGCTTGCCAACATTTCCCATCAAATACAGATGCTAGGCAGAAGTTCTGAAGTTTTGTAGGGAGTTCCTGGGCTCATCCAAGCTGTTGCCATTCTCATTCTCCTCTCCTTATTTCTGCTCCCTCCTCCTTTGCTGAGGCATCTGTTTCCTGAGGCTGTTCACATGCAGCTCTTGCTCTGTTCTGCACCTTGTGGTCCTCTTTTAGGTAGCAGAGAGAGCAGAGAAATGCCTTTGTATTCCATCTGCTCCAAGTGGTGAGCTTGGAAAAAAAGGCTGAAACACAACCTAATGATTTTTGCTTAAATATAACTATACCTGTGGGTATATATATATATGCACACACATGCATATATATATATAAATAAAATTACAGAAACCCATTTGGAGTAATAATTTCAAAACCTATTTGGGATAATCATATTTGTCCCAAATGTTGAAGAAACCAGGTAGTTGTACAGTTCATTCTCTGTGGTTACCAGCAAAACTTTTATAAACGTGTTAAGTTGGCTTGGTGGAATGTGAAATTGATTACAGTAATTAGAAAATGTAGGTGGTTTTACTTATTTGCATCACTTTGCTTACTGAACTGCTTTAGTTTCCATGAGTATGATAGTTTCCAGCTGCCTTGAAATAGACATTTTGTAAAGATTTAGATATACCAAAATGGACATTTTTTCAAAATCTATTACCCCAAGCTCTTTGACAGTGAGCTATAAATGAGTCTCTGTGGTGTGTTTTACAGTGTTCTCTTTATATATATATATGCATGTTATATTTAAACTTCCACTCTTTAGAAAGGAAAGTAAAACTACTGATAATTATATGAGCAGAAAAAAAAATGAGTGCTCAAAGACTGGATGGTGCATGCCATTAAACTGTGACAGGTGTACCTTTTGAGGGGTGTTTAATGTGAGAAACTTTGATATTTGGGACTTTGAGAAGTGTAGTGCAAGGGCCTGTTTGCAGCACCTTCCAGGCCTGAAACACTGTGTGGCAGAGCTTCAGAAAGATTTGTCAGCCTGAAAGCTCATGCAGCTGGAGCAGGATTTCAGTCTGAACCCAGGACAGATATGGACAGGATATATCATGTAAACGTAGTGCACTTGCTGTCCTGGCTTGATTAATTTGTCTGTTCTGATTCACTTTGTAATAAAACAATGTAGAGGTATGACTGGCTGATTAGGTATTGGAAGCTCCAACATTAAAGAAAGAAAATTACACACAGAATCTCTAGGTTGGAAGAGACCTTTAAGATCATAGAGTCCAACCCATGCAATTAAAACCAAGCAAACCCCCAACGTTTTATGTTAATTTATTTGGTTTCATTTTGAAGTGATCCCTGTTTCATACTGCTTAGAGGCTCAGATTCTCTCATTCCTCCTTTTTCACAGGAGATCTCAAAGCAGTAGAGAAAGGTGATTTATAAAAATGTTGTTTTGCCTGTTTTAAACCAAGGTAAACCCAGGCATAAAGAGATAATGATACTGGATCAAAACTAGGCCTTGCACTTTTGTGTGCTTCCTTCACTAGGCAATACTAATTGGGATACTTTGACTAGTGGGAAAATTGTAGGCCAAATGTAAAAGTTGCCTAGTGAATCATTTTATGAGGAGATATGGAAGTCCACCACATGGTTATCTTGTGGGTGTAAGTCTGACACAGTAATTGTATATGCATGGTGGTTTCTGTCTCTAAGCTGTGCTGGCTTCAAAGCAAACTGAAATCCCTTAACAGATTCTTTTTATATATATGTATACATATACACACAATATGAAATATTTTATCAAATTGATTTCTGACACATTATAAAATCACTGATGAATTGCATAGAACAGTATTCTTTTGCAGAAGACAGTTCGGATTATAATAGCCTTATCATTTATTGAAGTCAAGTGGAAAAAAATCAGAAGAACGGAGTTGACTGTATGATTTTTCTTCCATAATTTACCTAATTTATCCTCAGGACTTAAAAAATTATCAGATATAAAAATATGAAGGCTCCAATTGTGAAGAGTGTTTAACAAGTTGGGTGAGAAGTTCAATGGTAATTCAGGGGTAAGAAAACCCCAGTTCATAGGGTACCAAACCAAGTGGGAAATTGGTAAAGGAATTGAGCACTGTTTTGTGCATTATATCTCGACTCAAATGGGAATGGAGTTCTGGAGTGAGGTGTGATATCTAGGACTGCAAAAGACTTAAAAAGAATTTCTGGTGGTGAATGTGGCAATCTGACTTGAATTCAGATATCTAAGTTGCTTGGTCCTGTAGTTAGGGCTGAAACAGACCTAGTTTGTATGGCCCAGATGAAATGTTTTGGAAACCCAAGGAGCGGACAGTTCTGCTTTCTCTCAGCTGACAGACACAAAAAGTTGTGCATACATTGATGGCAGTAGGGACTGACCAGGATGCAGGCAACCTGTAGAGAAGGACACATGGAAAAACCTGAGAGTGGTTCTGCATAATGGGGCAAACCCAGAGAGCAGCTGCTGGTGCTCAGAGATAAGAGCCATCCTTCCTTCATGGTATGTAAAGATAAAGAAAATTGTTGTTCTGTGCAAGCTGTTAATTTGGACAAGAGGATTTGGTTCCATTGTATGACTGTTATATAGGTTCCATGAAATATATGTATTTCCATACTGTACAGATTAAATTCTATAGATACACATACATATATGTAACCACACACTAATCTAGGTGGCTACTTGAGTAAAGAAACATAGCAGGAACTCTCTTCCCTTTTATTCCTGTCTTTGGGTCAAATCTTCTCACGCATTATGTGTGAAATTTCAATGTCTTGATGATGTTGTTTTCCTGGAGGTACATTTTATTCTGCTGTCCATCAGTGCAGAGCACATTGTGACTTTTGCTTGGCTGTGTGAAAGTGATGCTGGAAAACTGAGGAAGCAGGTTGTTGTTGCCCTGTGTGCTGGCCACCAGAGTTCCCAGGGTCAATGTGGCACAGCACTATAGTTACTCACAGGTACAGTTTAATGGGCCCAGTTCAACTTGTGATGTGTCCAAGGCTGATCAGTGCCTTGTTTTGCACCAAAGCAGCAGGATTGTGTGGTGTTGACTGCTTTGCCAATGTATCTGATGGCTTGTGAAGGTTCACCCAGAACAGAGGCTAGATGGAGTTAAAGAATAAAGTAAGGCCTCAATGGGTATGCCTTGGGCAGCACAAGAGCCCAGCCAGGGCTCCAAGATGAACCCAAAAAATGGTCACAAAATGGATGACCAGCCACGGGGTCTTTCACTTTTATAAGTTCTCATCCATTAGTATATTGGAGTTAATTATCCAATTACAGCTTAGCCCATGAATTCCCATCCTTCTTGGTTTTCTCTCTTTGGTTCACACTGTTTATGCTCTTTGGCCTAGAATTTGGATCATTTGTTCTTGGTCCTCAACTAGAGAAGGAATTGTTTTGTCTGCCTATTCCCTAATATGAAGCTCAGAACTACACACTAAAGCAGTACAGGATCTGAAAAATAGAAAAGCTAAAACCCGAGGCATTATTTCTACTGTGCTATGCCTCTAGCTGCTACTGTGCTATGCCTTGGGTGACAACCTGACTCTTGTCAGGCTCCTGCACTGGATTCTTAGATTACTGCTGTTCTTTTACATGTTTTTCTCCATAACACATGGACATTCAGCAAAAAACACAGGACACTACCATATTGGAAGCACAGACTGTACCTGGACAGCTCTCTAGCTGCTAAATGGGAAATGATGCAGATAATTTGCTATCTAAGCAGCTCTGATCTTAAAGCATGAATTCATATTCTGTGTAGGGTACTAATGCAGATTTTATTACTTACTCACTAAAAGAGTGTTGGCATACTTAATATATTTTAAGGAACAAATGGAACTTTTGGGAAACAGTGTACTTGCATTGTGCATATCAATGCAGTAGCCATTCCAAGATGCCTCTAAAACACACTGTTAGGTTGAATTCTATAAAGGAAAATAATGAGAATTCCCTGACTGTGAGTCGTAAAGGATAGAGCCACCTATCACTATGCACAAAGTCTGTTTTTCATTACATGTTAGCTCTTTTTTTTTTCTTTATAAATAAACTTAACAGTGTGTTTTCTGTCTCACAGAGGTGGTTTTATTTAGGAAAAAATAACAGCTAAGAGGCAGCCAAAGAACACTAGTGGATGATACATGTGTCTGTGAAAACAGGTTCATGTATCTTAAGATGTGATTATCTTGGCTGAACAGAAGTTTAAACAAATAAATAAATGGTAGTACTGGCTGATGACAGTGATATCTCAAAGTTGTAGTTGACTACTGTGGAGTTCAGAGTATTTCTAACAAGATTGAAGGTAGCTATGTAGATAATTTTATTAACATCTTGTTTGCCACTTTTTAAGCAGCTCATGTATTTGAGTGTTAAGTAAATGCGATTTTCTATCTTTGCAAATAAGTATAGTTTCCTTTTTATGTAGGCCATATAAGTGGCTTTAATGTGATCACGTTAATATTTTCCAAGGCAAGTTGTTTTTGTTTTTCAGGATTGGGACTACATAGTAAAGGGAGTATAGTGGCAAAAATGTGGCAGAATCTGTGTAAAAAGAAGGCAAGCAATACAGAGTGTTGACACATAGGTTTGAGATGATAACACATAAAGGAGCACAGAGATGGTTTGATTTGTTTAACCTGGTCACCTGGTAATTTATCTGGAGAGGAACTGGATTGTGTTTTTCATTGTGTAGCAGTTTTGGGGACACTGGGATTTGAATTCACACAGTAACTTCCCTCCAGGCTGACGAACTTGTAAGTAAAATATAACGCAACAAAGGATTAAAAATTACTGAAAAGACACTTTGCAGTCAATTTTTGTCCCTTAACGGTCAATTAGGGATCACTTGAGAAAGGCAGGAGATTTCTGGGAATGAGCAGACATCAAGGCCAGCATAGCTGTTCAACATCTTATCCAACTTCCTACTAGTGTGACCCCTGAGGAACGCTGTCAACGCTCTGCTGGTATGTATGGAAGGGCCTGGGCCGCGATCTTTGTGGCGAAGATGTCAAGTTACAGAGAAAGTAGTTTTTCCCTCAACTGTTGGTAAAAAGCAGGTCAAGTGGGGTTAATCTCGGCTGCTAATGATTCTGGCCTTTTCAGGATGGTATTATTTGTGGTGCTGAGCAGCTGCCTCTGCTGCTGCTGCTGTTTGGGCCCAGGGCTGGCACTGGAGGCGAAGCTTTGCTTCTTTGTTGGTGTCAGGTTGTGCTCCTCTGGGTGCTGGGTGACATTTCGGCTTGCCAGGGATGTGGACTGCATGGCAGGAGGAGGATTGGGTCTGTGTACAGTTTTGGTGGCACAGAAGACTAATGAATATTTCTGCTGTTTAGAAAAAAGGAAATTACTTAAAGCTTTGTTTTGTCACTGGAATGTGAGGCTTCTTTTCATTTGAAATTTTGTGTGAATTAAGTTTGCTAAAAATCCAATATTCAAAAACCGAGAGCCTCAAGTACCTTGAGGTTTAAGGAAATGTTTTCTATTTGGTTTGAGTCTTTGAAGACACATTACCAGAATTTCTCCTGTAGCATATTTTAAGAAAATATCATCTAACCTAATTTTGTGTGTTCAATGAACTTGTTGCAATGAACGGTAAACTGGGAAAGAGCAAAAATATACCTGTGTTTGGAGTGTTGTTGTGCATTGCTGCCCCTTTGTGAACAAAGAACAAGAGCAGAATTTATCACAGCAAGTTGGGGCTGTCTGCTTTGAGGTATACAGAAGTGTATCTGCAGCTTCTGCCCAAAAAGGGAAGAATATTCCATTCTGTGCTTTTCTCTGTGCCCAGCCCAGCTATCACCTGGCCTATGGCGATTTCAAATGTTTTTCTCCTGCCTCTCAGTATCTGAATGGGCACAGACTTCTTCCCAGTTAACATACAACAATCCCTTGTGCTGACTGCTGAACTCTGATCTCTGGCTGGATGCACTCTTGTTTCTCTAAGCATGTGTGGTGCAGAGCAGACCTGGAGCTGGGTAATTCATAAGAGCTGGGTGTTATTGGTATTACTACTCCTTGAATGAGCCTGTGTTATTTTGCACAGCAGCGTGGTCACCTGGCAGCAGGTCATTAGCATTTTAGGTTTCTTTCCCTCACAACAATGCACAGCATGCTAATTAGAGGGTTTTGAAAGCTAAGCAACCTGGTTTAAAATCAGACATTTTAATTTGCAGCTTTAATGGCTATATTATAATAACTGGCTTGGCTCGGGGGCGAAGGGGAGAGAAGCACTTCTCATGTTCCAGTAGAAAGGTCCAATATAACAGAGGCTGACAAAATTAAAAACCTCATAATTTGACCTTTGCCTGGGATAAAAGGCTGTTTCATAACAATTTCCTTTTGTTCTTTGTTTAAGCCATTACTCCAAAAGGAGCCTCCGATTAATCTAAGTAAATGCATCATTACAGTCCTAATCCATGTCCTTCTGTCAGTGTCTGTTTTAATTAAATAAGAAACACTAGCAGAAAGATATCACGCACAAAGCTGTGATTGGAGAAAGAGGGTTGTTTGATCAGGATGAGATTAAAAAAGGCTTTACTGTTTTGTCCTTTTGCTCTAGATGCCATAATGTAGGTTAAAGGAAGAAAACTTGCCTAATAGTTTAGCACATTGCTCCTCATTACAATATCTAAATAACCAGATTTACCAATGAAACTGTCTCAGACACTCAATTAATTACATACAGAACATTCACAAACAGATGATATGGCAACTTGGTTTGAGTAATTTGACACATTAATATGTTTGGGACTGTATACATGGCTGGCCAGAAATTATATTCAAGTTGCAGGTTTTTTATATTAAATAAAACATTGATTAAAGCTATTTAGGTTTTTATTTTCTTTCTTTTTAGTACTCGTGGCTCACAAATAGTAAACAAAATCTGCAAGCCCCTGATTTTTTTAAAAAAAATTTTTGTTTCTCACAAAACCAGAACAATTATTTTACAAGAGTGAAGGATTGGAGGATCTGTTTAATAACTGTCATAACATCCAACTAGTTAATATTGCTAAAGCAATGCATATGTAAGAGACTCTTCCTCAAGGTAGTGTTTCAAGATCCCTGTGGTGAGGGTTTTCTCCCATATCCAGGCCATTATTTGATGTAATGAAAAGAGAAAGTGTGCAACACAGAGATTGTTAATTAATTTAGCCTAACAAGATGAAGATAAATGAAGCAAAGCATGGATTGAATGAAGCAAGAGGTCTTATTTACAATTTAATACTACTTTATATTAGGCATTTTTCAATTTACAAAAGAGAGGAGTTTAAAGAAAAGATGTTCTGCAAATGCATGTAAGAATTTTTTTTATTTTATGAACAGTTCCTAGAACTGCTGAAAATACCTTTTGGGTTTGCCTCTAAGTTTTCCTCTCCTTTTTTTTTTCCCTTTTCACAATCATTTTTCTCAATTTGATTTTAAAATATGTTCATAGAAATGAGAAAAATTAAACCCTAAAATTTTTCCAATGAAATCAATAGCAAATTATCAATGGAAATTCTTGGAAGCCCAAATATTACAGTTTTTCATTGTTTATATTCATCTAGAGTCATAGCTTTATTTTGAGCAATTTGTGTGTAGAAAGGTGCATTAAGAGGTGTAACTATAAAAATACAATTGGATTTGATTATAGTTTGCATTCCAAAGTGTAAATCTATTGTTGCTTATGTTTTCAACTGTCCTATTGCAGTAAAAGCTAAGAGAGGAATCCGGGATAGTGTTAATTAACAATGCTTTTATGTAATAAAACTGATGATTTGATTTGGGGAGTATTTTTTCTCTAGACCATTTTGTTTTAAATATTTGTGGAAAACTGCAGTTTCTAGTTTCTAAAAAATTAAAAATCCCCCAAGATTAAAAGGCATGTCAGAGATTTTAGATGTTTCTTCTTCCCAGTCCCAGTTTTAAATAAAGACTATCCAAAGCTAATAGTAAGCTACAATTTGCATCAATTCAGTCACTGCATCTCAAGATGTATATTATTCAGTTTCCCAAGGACAAAATTTAGGGTATAATTCTATAGAGGTGAAGAAAAAAAGAAGGTCTGTCATTTTTAATATCTAAAAACTAATTAGCAAAAAAGAAGTCCTGTGTTGTGACTGATCAGAGACACCTTTATCTGTTTGTCCTATACCCTGGATTGTAAGTGACCAAACTTATTAGGCTTTTTTTTTTTTTTTATTTTTAATAAAACATCCTCATTTTTACAGATTAATTGGGTCTGTCCACTATTTGACCTTCTGCCATGATTTCTGTCTGCAAAGGAAATGCCTTCCTTCCTTTTGCAGTAGCCAGACAGCACAGCGTTATCTACAAGCAGCGTCACTCCAGGCAGTGGTCGCCACAAATAGCATTATTATGGTCCCTATGTTTTTATCTTGGGGGTCATGAACAAATCCATGCAACTGCTTCTAAAGATTTCAATAAATAGGACTTTTTATCCAGACAATTGGCTTTTATATTACTTTTAAACAAAACTACTAGTCCATCAAGAGTTTCAAAAGGAAAACAATTCTACAGAGTGCTGGTATGGCAGCACAGACCAATCATTATGGCACCCATTCTCCAGTCCTTTATTTTTCAAGTCCACAACAATAGGTTGTTGATTCAATGGACAAGACCAGAACAATTAAGTTCTCTGTTTAGCAGCAGTGCAGCATTTTAATGCCCTCCTCTAATAATGGTCTCATTATTGTTATTCTAAGACTGGGCCTCAGGAGGAGGAATATTTGCTGGAGGTACGTCATTATTTTGCAAATTTCGATTAGCTCATCATGTTGTCTGTACTGTGAAAATCGTAGCTAATTAGGGCAGTCAGTTAGACTACCAGCTTTTGAGCTTATGAGTTAAAAGGTAGCACACTTGATAGGCCAATGATGTGAAAAAGGTGGTAAAAAGAGGGATTAGAGCTGTTGCCTTAGTAACTCTAACTTCCATCTGTGCGGGAACAATGGACCTGTGTTTCTCCACCACCTTGGTGTAAAAATTGGTTTTGTTTCGAAAGGAAGGGGCTTTTTATGACAATCTGGAATTCAGCCTAACAGGGTGCAGTTTTAGTTGTTAGAGGAGACCATTGGAGGATAGGAAAGATGAAAGGTCATGGCGAGCTCCAAGGACATGAAAGGTCATTGTCTCTTGTAACAATAGTGGATTGTTTGGTCCCATTATTTCCAGCCAACTACTCAGTCAGGTGATAGAAAAGATACTACCAGTTTAGTCAGGTGGAACAGGAGAGAAAGATAATGCACCTACTACAGAACAAAAGATAACTATAATTCGCCTTTATTAAACAAAGTTGCACTTATTTGTGGCCATCCTCTGAAGAGGGTTGTTTACAGACTTACTATTTCAGCCTGCTTTGTTCAGCACTGCCTCTGTAGGCCATCACATCTCTGGGAAGAAATCCAATGTGTTAGAAAATGTTGTTTAAGCTTTCTTCCCATGAAGAGGAGTCCCCAGGAGTACCACTGATGTGATGCTTAACACTAAATTCAGTTGTTGTAGCTTTCTCACATTATTGGCGTTCCTAAAAGGTTTTCCTTCAAACACAGAATAAAATTAGCTATAAATATGAAATAAATTTGCTTCAAAACTTTACAGCATTTTATCATAAATTCTACAGCACATATTGCTGAAAGTTTACAGCAAACTGTATTAAGCACTGCTGAACAGAGAGCAGAGACCTATAGTTGTGTAAAAATAGATTAGCTTCAGGACTACTCTTATGCAAAAGGAAATAGATAAAGTCTCATCTTTAAAGTCTCTATGCAGAAGCTTTAGGAGACTCTTTGTTTTAAGGGAAAACCAGAACTACTGCCATATTATTTAATAAAACAGCTATAGCAGAGTTCATAAGGAAAGCATTTCTGTTAGTGAATAGAGCTGTCACCTCTTATATTTTTCCAAGAGCATCCAAACCTCCAATTTATTGTTTTTCAGGAAGACATTTTCCCCCTCTCTTATTAGTTCCCTGTCTTTGTAGTATTATGCCTTAGTCATCTATGCAACAAGTTTATTTTTCTTTTCCCCTTACCTCTGTCCACAATTAAAGCATGTCCCAAGGTCCATCACATATCTCCTAAAGACTAATTTCTCTAGGTAAGCATTTCCAGAATGTTCCACTTTCTTATATGAGATCTCTGAACTCTTTTACTGGGTTTGTTTTATAATATTTTTACTCATTTCACAACAGAGCTGCCAGAGCTGTATTGAATTTTTTGAAATGGATAATATATATGTAATATACTACTATTACACTTGAAAATAAAAATAATATAAAATTTTTAGGTATCCCATCTTAAGCTGTTCTGACCTCATTTGAACTCCCCTTTTTGGCTATTCTGGGCCTCTCTTATCTCATTTTTACTCCTGGCCACTCTTGCTCTTGCTTTCTGACAACACAGATGGGTGGCCTTGCACAAACTGATAACTGTGGCAATTTCTCAGCACACTATTCACTAATAAAAGATGTTATTTTCAGAATTAGACAGGCATGTGTCATACTTGCTGGCTGGCTGAAGATGAGAGGTCGAGCTGTGGCTTCCTGGGAGCCTGCAGTCGTATGAGCCATTGGACTTTACAGCTCCCAGGTTGTTGATGCATTGTTTTACCAGCAACTAGGTTAAGTAATTAGAGTCTTTCAGAGAAAGGAAGTCTTGTTTTCAGTGTTTGTAAGCTTTTAGTTTTTAAGGTAATATATTCTTAATTTTTCTCTTTAGCTTGCTATTTAGTTCTTATTTATTATCTAGCCTGTGTTTTGTTATTTTTGTATTACAATGAGCCGAGGACTGTAGGCTGCTTCATTCAGAATGGGAGCCCTGCAAAGGGTTAACCAGCAGAGAATTACAAATGAACTATCAGGAAAGTTGATTATTAATCCAGCAAGAGAGAAAATATCCTTCCAGTTAGCAAGAATTAGTACCTGAAGAGCTGATAATATTGTTCGGGCTGTCGGTGTGGAATGGCAAAACCAGGTAAGCTAATCATCTTCTCAAAGGAACAAAATCTTTTCTTTCTGCTTTTCATTATAAGACAGTTTAGTTTTTAAAAGAATCTTTGTTATTTTACTTAAAGTATCAGCATGCGAAACAGCATATGTTGATCCTCAGTTTCCTAAAATGAATGAAAGAAATTAAACTTGTGTTTAACTTTGGTAAGAAGATAGATTTCTAAGCCATATTTCTGAGCTACGCAGTGTATGTAGCTGTGAAATATCATTACAATTCTTTCCTGGTTTGCGGTTAAGGGTGAGAACTGATTACAAAACCTGAGGAGTCCTTTGCAATTGCAAGCTAATATATTATGTAAGTCTGTCTTTAGTCATGCTTGGACATATTGTGGGGGTTTACAGGAACTTTTGTGTTGCAGAGCTCTTTCATTCAGAGTTATTAGATTTCAGTTTTCACACTGTAGGAATTATTTATTTATGTTTGTTTTGATATTGTGAACAGATTTCTGTTTGTTAAAAGTTTTTGGTTTTGTGGTTTTTCTTTTTTGGTGGGGTTTCAAAAATCTATGATCTGGGGTTAGAAGAAAATAGATGTTTGGTAAACATTCCATTGTGTTTATACAGAGAAATGCAAATGAAACTATTAGGTTAGTTGAATACAATCTCATAATTTTGGTAATTTTTTAAAAAAGCTCAAAGCCCAATCTTGGGAAAACTTTTAAATTTCTGCCCCTGACACTAATATATAGATATGATAAACATTTATGTTTTTCAATGTAGTCTTTACTATTTAGCTTATTATAGGAGCTGTGTAAAAGTGTTAGATGATAGTCTAGTGCTGTGGAAACTAGAAAGTCTGTGTTCAGCATTCGATAACTTTTCCTAGTTGTGTGCTGTTACTTCAATTAGTAGCACTTAAAAAAATCCTGATTTGCTTGTAGAATGAAATTCAGTATGTGCACGATGTGACTGCAGTATCTGCCTTGGTGAAAGAGAGCCCAGATTTTAGCCTGTTATGTATGAAACAGCCTGAAAGGTGTCTGAAAGGGATTGTGGTGATACAAGAGGGAAAACATGGATAAAATCTAAAGCATTCCAAATTTAAAGGCTGAGCCCCTCTAGCAATGTAGTTCCATGGGGTAACTTTTCATGACCCGTAGAGAAAGGAAGAAGAGACCTTCTAATTTTGGGAATGGGAATAAGATATGGCCTAAGGCGAAGGAGAAAGAGAAAGGAAGAAGAGGCAGTGGGAAAGTGAAAGGGAGAAGTGGCGTTTGTCTGACAGCGTCATTGCGTCGCGTGTGACTTTGGCCTCCTCGAGCACGGGGACAGCTGGTGGCCAAGTCCTCTGAAGGGCGTCTCACCACGTTAGAGTAAAATAAAGTCCTAGAATTTGCTGACGACTGAGCTGTCAGGGCAACAAATATCAGGGCATTTTGGGAGCCACGCTAAATATTCAGATATACATAGAGGCAAATAACTTCTGGAGGCACATTTTAGCTGAGTATTTTAAGGAAGAACGGGGACAACGTAAATAAGCTGCATTTTCCGAGTTTGATCACCGGCATCTAGGAAATATATAAAGAGCAAGAAACCCAATGATGAAAAAATTATCACACAGGAAATGATATACGTAGAAAAAACAAGATTGTAATTAGTGGAGGAAAGTAAGAAACTGATTAGAGAAATGAAATTTCCCAGATGTTTAAGGAAAAAATGAAAGTTAAATTAGGTAAGCTCTTTTAACTAGTATTGGGGAGGAGTGCTTCCTTCAGAATGGGAGAGCTAAACTTAAAATTAGAAAAGAGCTGGCAACTTGAGTTTAGCTCAACTGTTTTCCTGCACGAGTGACTCTTAGGAATGCTCTGCTTGGAACATCATCAGGAACAACTAGTATAGAGCTGTTGGGGGAAAAGTAAAGCACAAAATGAAACTCTCTGTATGCTTATTTGGAATGATTAAGGTGATTATATTACTTATGTGTGTATTAACCACAAATTAGACAAATTGGTTGGATTTTGAAGTAGTACTTCAGGATTTATTGTATTTCATGTATGTATGTAGTTGACACTTGAGCTTTAGCACTGTACTGGTTCAACTGGTTCATTTTAAAATTAATTGTAAGCATTAGCTTATTGACAGAATCCTAAACCAGCAAATGAACAGAAACAGTCTTGATCCCCCTCAGCTATAAACCAGTGTAAATTAGCTGTTATTTTAATTATTATTATTTATATCAACTGGGATAAAAGTAAAGTTCTTAAGCAAAAGATAGAAACAAAAGATATCAAGCAGAAACTCTGGGGTTTTTGTGTCCATTCCAGTGACTTGTTTCAACAACACAATGGCGTAACCTGGGAAAAATGTCCCCCTAGAAAGCAGTTTAGCTGGCACCACTGCTTTTGTGCCAGTTCCTGTTCTCTGTTGTGTATTACAGGAAAAAAAAAAAAAAAGCAGAAAAATAAAAACCCAACCAAAAAGTTAGACGTGTCTGGAATAGGTTGATAAGAACATCATCTGATTTACTGGAACTAGTTTGAGCAGGGTGTTCATGTTAAGTAAAATTGTATTTTCTTCAACGCAAACTGTGTAGATCCCAACCTGTTTAAAGGCTTAATGTCAAGGAGACATGAAGATCCAGAGGTCTCTGACTAACTAGACACACACAGCTGCACTCAGGTGAGGCTGCAGAAGCAGTTAGCCTGCAGCAAGCAAGCCCTTCTTGCCACGACATGGTTGGTGCAGTGAGCTGAGATGGTGCAGAGGGTGGAGCATAAATATCTGTATGTTGCTTGATTCTCTACTTTATAACAACCTGATAGTAGCCAGGAAGAAGCTTGTCTACACAAACAGATGGCCAAAGCAAAGTTTGGGCCAGGTTATTTTTGTTTCTTGGACCACACCTTGTCTGTGGTGACAGTACTGGAGAAGGGAACGTGTTTCAGGTCATTAGGAGCTCAGTGAAGCTCTATGGATAACACTGAGGTGTTTTATAAGATTCAGTGTAAAGCTGCATAGTTCAAGGAAGCTCATGTCTTATTAGCTATGGCTAAGGTCAGTTATCCACACAATGAGGGGGAAAGTCTTTCATAAACAAGTAGATAAATATGGTGCAGGTGATGCTTAGCCTTGCTGTAATGTTACCCAAAGAGCTCAAGAACAACTCCAGCTTTTACAGAGTCCTTATGGAACACCAGCAGCATAGAGTGATCAGATATAAAATTATGTAGAAGTTGTGTCATGGAAAAAGGACAAATTCAGGGCATTTTCATGCATACAGGTGTCTATCTCTACAAGACACTAAAGAGAGAACGTAGAATTACAGAACTCTCCTAGAAGAAAATAAATTGTAAAATGCTAGGGCTGAAAAGACAAGTTGAACTAACCCAACCTAAATATCAGAATAAAACAGGCCTAGTGTCTTGTGGATTTTGCTTTCTGCAGACTCTGTAATGTTCCATGTGTTTCAAAAGAGCTGTTTAGGTATATAGGTGTTTATGAGCACTTGATCCATGTCTGATAACAGAGAAAAATCATATAAGACTTCATTTTGCCTTTGGGGCTATCAGTTTTGCTGTCTTTTGGAAAATAATTATATTTTCAACAGCTGCAAAAAGAGAAGAGCTTAAAGAGTTAATTGAATCACATGCTGCTAAAGGAAAACATTTTCTTTCCTTTTTTTTTCCTCATCTGAAGTAGGAGTTACATGTGTTCCTTATTACACCCAGCATAGTCCAGTAGTTTTTTAAAAAGACATACTCATGAAGCAGTGTATTCTCAAAGACACGTTATTTTCAGCTACTAAATCCTGGAGCAATCCAACACGTGTCATTTTTCACCTTCTGACTAGAGTTCTGTGGCTGTAGTGGATGATAGCACATAACACCCATAGAACTGTAAAATGTAATCCCCTGTCTTTACTACACAGCTTTTGGGTGCATTTTTATAGATTCCAGAGGAAAATCTGCTGGCATTTCTTTCCAAGTCCAAATCAGTGTTGGTGTAGTTATTAATTATTCTGTGGTCCTTAGGCCAAATGTTTTAATGGTAGTAAAAAAACGCAGAAAAACAAGCACCCAAGACAAAACCCACAGCAGGTTTACTTTGACTGTAATCACCCAAGTTTGTGAGAGCCAAAGGACAGCAGACTGTTTTCCCACAAATGAGTTTCTTTACAGACCTTACTGATGAGGCTGTGATGTGCAGGTGTTCAGTGTTGGAGGCAAACAGGGGTGTTCAGAACAAAGTGGAGATTTTTTCAGGGCACTTTCTGCTTCAGTAGGTCAAGCAAGCAAACTCTGTGGTGCTGGGAGAAGGCCAAAGCTGGGTCCTTCAGCTGCACATCCTTTTGGCCTTTCTACCTCTGAACAGGAATGGATAAAGTAAAAATTATCTCACAGTTTGTCTGCTGTCTAGTAGTTTATGCTCATGTGCAAGTTTCCTGGCATTTTACACGTGTTTAAACCTCAGGGAGCATTGCAGTAGCCAGATACTAATTGTTTATGCTCTTTTTTTTTTTTTTCAAAGCAAAGTTTTCATCCAGACTGTGCTTGTCTAGTTTCAATTTAAAGAGTTGTTCTACCGCCATATTAACTTGGATTTTAAAAAGCCACATGTACAAGCATACATCCCAATTTTTTGCATGAAAAATGTGAGCTAAATATCAACTGTCCTTGTTCTTGCTTTACCAGGGTGGGCTTTTAGCATTTATTGAGGTAATGCATATGGTTTACTAGTGTTTATACTGAATCTCTCTTGTCTGTGATTTTTCAATAGAGCGCTTTTCCTTTGAAAAAATAATTTTTAGGACGCTGTTGGTTCATCCTTCTACTTTTCCCACCAGCTGTAGTCTGTTTAACACTGTCACCACCTTAGAGAGCACAGGGCTGAGGGAAAACAAAATAGCTGCTGGTGACCCCGTGACAACTGTCTGGTAAACCTGATTGCTAACCTAGAGCGTTGTTTAATCTAAAAGCCAAATAAAACCCTGCAGGAGAGAAACATTGTGTTGTTCTAAATGCCTATTAGGAAGGGAGCTGCTGTGTTATAAGCAGCAGAATAATAAGCCTCTCTGGCTTGTCAGGGTTCAGATCTAGGCATTCAGTGCATACTTGCCTGGACTTCCTATCGCAAAGAAAGAGCCGAGTTTTGGAATTGATGTCGAAGTCAACTACAACAATAATCAGTAATAGCAGCTTTGTGTTTCAGGGAGGATCAGAGTCTGCTTTGAGCTGTACTGATATAGTTCTAAAGATAGTATATGGACTTCATTAGGGTTATTCTCTTCTGCACCCTACAGCTGTGACACGGAATCCAGAGTTATTGGGTCCTCTGTCTCCTGCTCTCTGCTATTGGCTGTTTTGTTTTCTTTTTCTTTTGTTTTCTTTCAAAAAGGGTAATGAATAAAAGTGACTACTTCATCTACTAGTATCACTAATAATTTCTGCATTGCATGAGAAATGTCACTTTCTCATTTTCCTAAAACTGAAGTTTTCAGGTAGTAAATTAGAAAGAAACCTGGATACCAGCAAATAAATTATTGAGCCTTTTTATAAATGTTTTTTTCCCCCCTATCATACCATTCATTATCTTTTAAGGGTACAGTCAACATGCCTTAGGTCACAGATGATCATATAAGTTTGAGAAATTTTAATTTATCAAGGGTGATGTTCTGATTTTACTTCCTTAGCTCCAGCAGTGAAGTAACCATTTTAGTATAAAAAATGTCCTAGTATGGTAAAATACCTCTTCAAAAATTATTAGAACTACACCACATGGGTTGACTGATACCAACCAAATCTAGAGACTTTATCATACAGTGGCAATTGAAAGAAAAACTATTTGTTGTTAAAAAATGTATAGCTTTGTGAATCTGTAATATTGTTTTTAGAACCAGAGTGGGAAGAGATCCCTGCTTTAGAAAATTTGTGAGCAAGCACTATATCAATTACTGTAGTTCTCAATACTAACAATTAGCATAGTGAATTCCATCCATATTATGTATAGGTGTGTCAGTCTAAACAACATATAATTATATGCAGGGTAGAGAACTTTTACCTCCATATTTATGTATCTGTGTATATAAGCATGCACACAAATACATACACACATGGATACAAGTCCATTTCATCCATTATTTATATGCATTCTACATATGCAAATACATAGCTAAACGTATATGTTCATCTAATGGTCACGAATGTACATGTGCATAGTGATACTCTGTGATTTTCATAATTATATTTGGCCCAAAGCTTCATACTTGCTTAATAATACTGTCTTCCATGTAATTCTACTTACAGAGATGACAATCTATAATTTAGAGAACTAATACACTATTAGCAAAAATTGAGAATTACTTGATAATATCAGGAGTACTTGAGAGTGCTGATGATTCTTCCAGGTCATTTGTAGCAGTTGTTTTTGTGTAATGCATGGGTCAGTTTTAGGTTTTAGCATGGCAATGGGCCCGTGGCCATCCCTGTGTTCTACCTTGCACTTGCAGGATTTCTATTCTTAAACAAATCGAGAATTGAACATTGTACATGTTTAATTATTAGCTAAGATGTTATTAAAGTTGTCTTTAGGGATTATAGAGATACTGTCTCTTATAGAGGTACTATTGATATTTTTGCCAATTTAAAAAAAATATTTTTAATATTTTTTTTTAAAGAAAGATTTCAGGAGAAGAATCTTTAAAAAATATCTTTGTGGCAATATCTGTAGCAGTCTATGAAGGGCTTGTGTCTCCTAATTGATGTAGTTGTCTGGAACAATTCCTTTTCTCATTGTTTCTGTTACCATCTTCTATGGAATACCATGATCTTCTAATATCATATTATATTAGAAAACTGAAAATTAACCTAATCAAAATAGCTTTCAGATGCTTAATTAGATTTTTTTGTGTTTGCTGGAAAATAGGGTTTTTTAATAGCTTTGTTTCTTACAAGATTAAGCAAGTATTAATTCTGTTTTCTAGTATTCATCCTGCTTTGCTGATCAGACTTCTTTAATTATAAGAAGTGTTTATCACTTTTCTGTCCCATAAAAGATAATAAGGTACATGTACTTTACAGCTTGAACCCATATGAAATGTTTTCTTTCATTCTTGAAGTCAGTGGGCAAGTGATTAACCCCAAAAGTTGCACCAGTTTTTTAGTAACATTGCCACTGATGGCTTTATTTTAATGATAATTTAGGGATTTTTTAATATACAATTTAAGAAAGCACTGATTCTCATTATGTGATACAGAGTTTTTGTGGAATTTCTGAGAGTTGTGTGTGATTGGTAGAGATTTGCTATTGGCCTGAGAGTATCAGTATTGAACTACTGTACATTTGTGTTCTCTGGTGACCTCAGAATCATGGACTAGCAATAAGGTACCAAAACCAAAAGTGGGCCTTGTTGCATTTTGGGTATAAATCAACAGATTTATACCCACCTCAAAACTTTTTTGAAAACTGTCAGTCATTTGCTCTTCCTGCTAGGTGATTGTGGACTCACTGGTAATGTTTTGCAGATAATCTTTCCCTTTTTCTCTGCAGTTCTGTTTAATACCATTGTCATGGCTGAAGACACAAGTCTCTCTCGTCCATGGAGTGGTATTAATTTAATTTCATGAAACCTCATAAAGACCATTAAGCTTCATACAGGCACCTGCACTTTTCTTATAACTTAGACATCAGATTACAAGGTCAAGCATGTGATTTTCATAATTTAGAAATAATACTGGATCAAGACTTTTAATACATTGGATTTTGCCTTATGGCTTTGGATAGTGCCAATTTTTTCCCTCTATTACAAACGTGGCATAGCTACCCAACCTTTGTTATCCTATTATTGTGGTTTATAGGTTGATAACTATTCTGTGAGTATGAGGTGTGGACCTGCCCCTGCTGCATTCCCTGAACTAAAGAGAAAAACAAGAAAGAAAGGGGAAAAGAACCCCCCCTCCACTAACCATTAAATTGTAGGGTGATCTGGAGATAAAAGCAGAATCTCTTTTTTGCTTTTCAAATATTTGCTTGGCCTTCAAAAGGTATTTGCCTTTTGTGTTTACATTGGATTTATTTTTTTGGCCTACATGCAGAAAGAGAATGATACATTAAAGAATAATGGACAATAGTGAGGAAAATGCTCTCAGTTTTCACATCTAGCCTGTATTTTCTACTTTAAGTTTATTTTTTTAATCTTGTCTACTTCTATTTAAATAGAAACTGCTGAGTATTGTAAAGGGCTGTAAATGTGAAAGTATCAGATGAAGTACAGTACAAGAAGATTATCTACAGGTTGGCAGGCAGTAATGAGAGTTGGCAAAGTTCCATTTTCTTCTATGAACCTTTGGGACCTCAAGTTATTCCTGTGTGTGGCAGAACAATGTAAGGCTTCAAAAGCCAGTGGTCTGTCACTTGCAGGACTGCTTTCTGCTGTTCCTGAGAGAGACAGGTGAGGTTCGTCTCTGTGAAGTTGTATAAATCCTCACCAGGGCAAAAGGAAAGATGCTTTGGCTGAGAGTTGATGTCTGTGTCATATCATCTTCAATTCTTTCCCTCTGGATGCCATTAGAGCTTCCTTGGAACCTGCATTGTCCCTTGTGGATTTGCTTTCATTGAAAGAGCAGAGTTAAAGCAAGTTTGTATAAAAATATAGTGTAGTTGAAAACCCCACACTCAAGGGAAGCAACACTTTGTGACAATTGCTTGTTCCAAGTTTATCTTTTTTGTTGCTTGAGTCAGTCCCTTTGTTGTATTACACATAACTACTGCATCATCAAAAGCTTGTGATTTTGTTTGAGTGAAGTCATGAGATGGAGATATTTCCCATACCTTCTTACTGTAATGTTTAGTATTTTTGATGCTCCTAACTTAAAAACAAACGTGACCCAATGATTTATTCGAAGCATCTTGATTAATGCGCTTTGAAAACAGGGACATTTATAATAGATAAAAATCTATTTCACCACATGTATGTCATAAAGCTCTTAGTATGTTACAGTTTGTGAAAATTACAGTCAGTTAATAATGTGTCAGCTCCCCACTGTGTGCTTCGTAGGGTACTGAATGGGTGTTACAAGATTTATTTGCTGGGTTTTGCAGGTTTTCTGTAGCGTGTCAGATGCCTTGCTGATTGCTTGGTGAAGCCTGGAGCATGAGCTCCCTCCTGCAATGTTTACTTTAAGTCAATCTACATTTGCTTAAAAGTATGACAGCATTGAAATCAGATCACCTCCTTGGAACTTTCCTAAAGGCCTGGATACTCTTTTGCGAGACTATTGTGTGTAATTTAGATGCACACTTTTGTGGGAATCACAATTTACCTCATAGTTCTTAGAATTACAGAGAATGGATTGGTAATAAAATGTGTATTGTAATGTTGCTAAAGTGATAATAATATTGCAAATAATTTCTATACTACTCTGGGATTTTGAAGGGAGGATAGGGAGTTATTTTATTGACTTTGTTCATGATGTAATTACAATTTTCTCTCCTTTTATACCTTTCATTCTTATGTATTTCCTTGACCCTGTTCATGTCTTCCAATTCTTTCATTCATAGAGAGAATTTCTTGGCCTTATTGATACAGCGTTATTTTACACCTAAAATTTTAGAAAGTGGGAATGCTGAGTTTAGTTTTGAGTTCTATTATCTTTCTGATGATTTTTTTTCTTGCTGGGAAGACATTGGAGCATTTCTGTTTAAATGTTTCCATTCATGTCCTGCACTGCGGGCAACCTTCAAGTTTAGTTAGAAGGTGCAGAAATACCTGTTTTCAAAAAATACAAAATCCTGAAGACAATTGATGAGTGGGATTAAAATCATAGGATGGCAGGTAATTTGGGCAACAAATAGGTGGTGGCTGTGGTGCTCCATTGAACTGCCATATAGAATGTTATATCAGGATAACATGACAAGTACATTTCTGTGTGACTTCAAGAGCATCAGGCATTAACTTGTATAGCAATTGGCTTTAATAGGCAAAAAAATCAAAGGGAGTTGAGAAAAAGAGAAATTGTGTGAGCTGATTTAGGATTTGAGGCTCTTGTCTGATGCTAATAAAGTTTCCTGATGTCATTCTTTTTGTAGCTATAATGTACACTACAGAAATAATTTGTATAATGTGTGCTTGCGTGTTCTATCTTGAATGAGGTATATGTTTATAATTTCTGGCTTTCAGATTTAAATCTGTGAACACAGCAAGAGCTCAATGAGTTCTGATAATAATAGTCCTATAATGCAGAGAGCCTGAGAACTTCCTTGCAAATCGAAGGAGTCATTCATTTCACAAAAGCAGTAGAAAAAGAAACTTGCCAGAGTTGCAAAGAATCATTTCTGCAAGGGTCACACAGAATAGATTAGACCATAATCAAAATATTTTTGGGACATCTTACGATTTTGAGAGAGGTAATTGAAAAGGAGCTTTGAGAATGGGTGTTTTGAGAAGTATGTTTTAGATCTACCACTTTGGCCATGTTTCTGTCTCATGTGCCCTAAACCCACGCATATTAAGAAATATAGGCTTTAATTCCATGTCTGGTTTCTACTGAGACCATATATCAGGAGAGTAAGGCTCTTTCCCAGGTAATTATTGGGGAAGTTATAACCCTTCTCTTTCTGTTTCTCTTTCCCATTTTGTGTGTGTAACTATGTACGCAAAGTAGCAGTGGTAGAAATTTCTAGAAATAATATGGAACAAAAATTTATGTTTTAAACGTTGTTGTTTTTTAATTTACAATTTCTCCAAACTTTATTTTTCGTTTAAAATTTACCTTTCTTCTCTACCTTCTAAAAACATATTTATTTTGTGTTGGTTTATTTGGAAATACTAGAGCACTGTGGGCGGAGTTTATGGAGATATCATATAGAATGTTTCTTACATGCAGAATGAAATGGTAATTTTCCTTCTCTTTTGTACTTTCCCATTTTTAATATATTTAGTGATAATTGCATTTCATTGTGGAAGGTGTTTTCCACAAACAGGCTCGACTGGCACACTGCTGGGGCACCTTCAGGGGGCCCTGTGGTTCTGCAGAGAGTGTTACGAGCTGATAGCATATTTCTATCTTTCTAGCTCAAAACTTGGGATGTTTGAAATACTAAGTTTGCATCTGTCATTTTCGTAAAGCTTCTGGCAAATCCAGAAGAGGCTTCCCAAAATCTCCTCATAGTATATTGCCATGCTGGACTAGTTCCTGTTGAACCTTTCAGTTGGTCTCAGGTGGCAACTTTCTGGTAGGTGCTGGGCAGACGTTTGGTCCATCAGGCACCTTAATCTGTCATCAAAACCTTAATCACTGGTTTAAGCTTAACCAGGTCTCTGGGCTTGTTTTAAAGTGCCTCCATTCCTCCCTTCCTCCCCACACCCCAAAACCCAGTGCCTGGTAAAGGCACCTAGGAGAGCCCCAGGCATCTCTTGCCCCTGTTATTGACCTTTCAGGAGGAGGGTGAGTGGGAAGCACTCCACAGCCTCGGGTCCCCTTTAGGAAGGTCTGGTGCCAAGGCTGTTGGAGCTGGTGGTGACTGCAGTGGGAACCAGGGGGAAATGTGCACCCATTCCCACTGGTGATCCACGGGGTCTGCCTAGTAAAGCTGCACCTTAAAATATCTTGAGTGAAATCCTGATTCTGCTGAAGTTGCTGGGTACTTAGGCATTAATTTTATATCAGCAAGGATTTCACCAGTATTTTTATTTTGCAGCTGTAGAGGGGGGGAAGCCTGAACCAAGATGAATGTGGCTTCATGTTGTGAAATAGATTCTCTGCTAGTTTCATCCTTGCCTTCCTCCCATCTGAATAACTGTAAATGATGTTCTCTGTTAATAAGTGTGTACTTTGTCTAAATTGCATTTATTTTTCTTTTGACATATATACCATTTTACTATTAATCATCCCCTTCTGCTCTTTACTGTACAAAGACACTGTTGTGCTGATGGAACATATTTAATCTTTGGTATGTTGTATTTTATTTCTATTGTTGCTTTCCCATTGCTTTATGGAAAATCTTTCTTTATTGACTCTTAAATCATGGGTTAAGCCCTTATTGAAAACATGTTCTGTATATACTTCTTGTGAGTGAAAGAAGTTCTTTTGAGGTTATAGGCTAGGCTTGTACAAATACTTCACTATACAGTAAAAATTCAGAGGTCTCCTATATGTTATCTAAAGCTAGAAATATACCCATTTACTCAGCAGCACATCATAAAAGAGATGCATACTATGTTCATGTCTGTCAGTGCCTTAAGTCATCACTCTACAGCCTTTTTTAAATTCTCTTTTTATTGAAACCAAGAAACAAAGCAAAGACCAAAAAAAAAGCAAAACCAACATCAATTACATGTCAACATGACATCAAACAGCATAATATATCAGAAAAATAAATGTATGATCTGGTGACTCAATGATTTCTGTCCATGTGGCATTTACAGAGAGGTAAAGAAAAGGCAAATAGCTGCACATCTGTATTGGGAAAAATGTCCAATATAAAACTGGCCATTGTGACAGCATCAGAAAGCTCTCAGCTGAGATTACTTAGAAATAAATAACACACAGAAGAGGAAGAGAGGTTCCAACAGTCTTGCTCTTATATACATTTAGAGTTTTGTGCAGTGAGCGTTGTACAGGTATAAATCTTTGTATAAAAACATTACTTTAAGGATGGAGATATTCTGCTTGCTGATGCCAGGTCCAGGTTTGTAGTTGGATGTGTAGTACAGCTGCATGCAGAGTGATACAAAAATGCAATGAGGGAAAAAAAAATCTCTGAAAATAAATGTGACTATCTGGTGAAACTATTAAAATGGATACTGACTCCAAGCCTATTTGTATATTTACTGAAAGACATATGAAAAAGCCTCTTTGTATAAGTGCTAAACACATGAAAACCACTGAGAATCAGTTAAGCCCCTAAAATAATAATCTGGGAATTCCATTCATTATTATAGCAAAGGGCATCATAACTTTATGGTAAGTAGGGAAGGGTAGGAGAGAGGTGAGGCTGTGGGGGTGGGAACTAGAGAAAGAAAACCCAGAAAGATCCAGAATCAAACACAGCCTCTGTTATTTGAATTTGTTTTTCGTTTTCAATGGAGTGATAACTGGAACAGCTCAGCCTGAACTGCCTGGCTCGACACTCCCCGTTCTAAGGAACTTGGATGTGTTTCACAGCTTACATCTGGACAACAGGGCACAGGGAAAAAAGGCTCAAAGATGGATCACATTCTCTTTGCATAGTTAGGGCTTGAATACAATATATAATAACTGTATAGATGAAAGAAGATATGTACACATAGACACATATATTTATGAATCTACACACGTGTTCATGTGTGTATAAATCTAGATTTACAAGGGACTTCTCATTTTGTTCTTAGGCTCAGTTAACAGATCTATGTTCTGTCTCCTCAGAGTCAAAAGAAGTTATATTCTGGAATTTATTTGTCATCTTTTTTTTTTTTTTTTTTTTTACCCAAACTGACTATTTATTCAGTGCTGAGATCTCTTTTTGTTAATCTTATTCCGAGTACAGCTATAGGCCTCAAAGGAGGTGATAAGTGACCCATTGGACCTGGAAATGGTGCTTTCTGTGAGAGCAGGGAATATGTAATGAATTCCTTATCTTATCTTTTAGATCAGCGATAACTTCAGTGAGACCACTTGGTCAATATTGTACATCTCACTCTATGGTCTCCCCAAAGCAGTGACTAAACTGTGCCCAGTGCATGCAACTTGGCCTCTATGGATGGCAGGGCAGAGCACAGTGCAGCACAGAGCCTGTGGGGAGAAGCAGCTCCTGTGGGGAAAATAGCAGTGCATGGAAACCTCAAAGGAAATTTAAGAAGGGATGGTGTGAGTGTGCGCGCGTGTGCGTTGAAGTCTGAAGGCAGAGAACTATGAGGGCTATGTGGAACATTTCCTGGAGCTTACAGCTCATAAACATGGCAGGATTGTCAGCCCTGCAGTGTCCATCCCTTCCCTCTGGGCCCCTGCCAGTGCCCCTGTGCCCTGTGTCAGGTGCTGCATCCTGGCCCCAGGGTGGGAACTCCTCATGCATCCTCCTGCTGCTGCTCTAGCACTCCCACCCCATGTTCTCTTCAGCCGAGGAAGGACTTTTCAGTCTCCCAGATGCTTGGATGTCAAAGTCCAGAGGACAAGGATAACTCCATTTCTGTTGTTCCATTGTGTCCCTCAGGTTGCTAAAGGCAGGGAGTGTGAACTAACTTAGTCTTTTATTTGTACGCTCATTTGTTTTGAGTGAGCTAACAGTAAACCACCAACTGTCATATCCCAAAATTTATTAAAATGGCATGTAGAGAATACAATTGCAGCTAACAACCAATTCCTTTGTTTCCCTGCTCTATTATGATTTCATTGTAAAATTTATTTTTCAAAATTGGGCTCATTCCATTCTCCTGCAAAGAAAATCGCCGCTGCCACTGAAACACTTTGGCATGACGTGTCTTGTCTTAAAACCTTTACAGGCATCTGTCATCTCCTCATTTGCCTCTTCTAGACATAGATAAGTCCCTCTCTGTATTCAGCACAAGTGAAATGCAGCTTTTCTGGAGCAGGTTGGAGCACTGATGTATAGACATTGTTCCAAAGCAATGTACAGAAGCAGCATCATAACCCGTAAGGGCCGACCCATCCTGGAGGAGAGACAGAACTTCCAACTTTAACACTTACTTCCAAACTACTCCGAAACCTCTTTAGCGTGAAAGCGTCTCTCTCGGAAGCATAAAAGATTTAGTTCTCTTGCTCCAGGCAGGACTTTTAAACCTAATACTTATATAAGTAAACTGTCCCCTCTAGTTCTCACATTAACTTATAATGCCACACTGGCAGGCTCATTGGTTATATTCTGGGTGTGTGAAACAGGCAGCTGCTGGAGATGGGCTGGCAGGCTGACATGGGTTGAGGTAACATTAGCAGCAAAATGGATTTTGGTTTTGACTGCTGCCTTAAGGGAAATTCCTGAAAATGTTTCTCTTATTTATTTACTGCATATAGTCCGTTTTTTACGTGTTTGGGTATCGGTGTGATATTTCTGCGTTTCATTGTGTTTCATGTTTTTGTGCAATGAGATGAAGTATTGTGCTGCTGACAATATTTAAATAAAAGCCTGGGTGGCATTTTGCAATGAAAATGAGAAGGTTTTTTTTTTTTCCAATTTAAGTTAGCATGAGACAAGAACACAAGTTTCTACTCTTTCAAGGAATTTATAAAGTTGGCAGTGATGTGGTTGTAGTACTATGCCACAGTTACCTTTTGACAGCTTCATTAGCATTATGCAAATATTTCT